>NC_086447.1:812922218-813522218 GCF_028390025.1 Pseudophryne corroboree
AAAATGCATCACATATAGCTCCTGGGCTATATAGATGAATTTAACCCCTGCCAAAATACATAGAAAAAGGGAGATAAGGCCGCCGATAAGGGGGCGGAGCCTATCTCCTCAGCACACTGGCGCCATTTTCCCTCACAGCTCCGTTGGAGGGAAGCTCCCTGGCTCTCCCCTGCAGTCACTACACTACAGAAAGGGTTAAAAAAGAGAGGGGGGGCACTAATTACGCGCAGTATTAAAGATACAGCAGCTATAAGGGGAAAAACACTTATATAAGGTTATCCCTGTATATATATAGCGCTCTGGTGTGTGCTGGCAAACTCTCCCTCTGTCTCCCCAAAGGGCTAGTGGGGTCCTGTCCTCTATCAGAGCATTCCCTGTGTGTGTGCTGTATGTCGGTACGTTTGTGTCGACATGTATGAGGAGAAAAATGATGTGGAGACGGAGCAGATTGCCTGTAATAGTGATGTCACCCCCTAGGGGGTCGACACCTGAGTGGAAGGAATTACGTAACAGTGTCAGCTCTGTATAAAAGACAGTGGTTGACATGAGACAGCCGGCTACTCAGCTTGTGCCTGTCCAGACGTCTCATAGGCCGTCAGGGGCTCTAAAGCGCCCGTTACCTCAGATGGCAGATATAGACGCCGACACGGATACTGACTCCAGTGTCGACGGTGAAGAGACAAATGTGACTTCCAGTAGGGCCACACGTTACATGATTGAGGCAATGAAAAATGTTTTACACATTTCTGATAATACGAGTACCACCAAAAAGGGGTATTATGTTCGGTAAGGAAAAACTACCTGTAGTTTTCCTGAATCTGAGAAATTAAATGAGGTGTGTGATGATGCGTGGTTTTCCCCCGATAACAACTGATAATTTCTAAAATGTTATTGGCATTATATCCTTTCCAGCCAGAGGTTAGGGTGCGTTGGGAAACACCCCCTAGGGTGGATAAAGCGCTCACACGCTTGTAAGAACAAGGGCTCTACCCTCTCCTGAGATGGCCGCCCTTAAGGATCCTGCTGATAGAAAGCAGGAGGGCATCCTAAAAGGTATTTACACACATACTGGTGTTATACTGCGACCAGCAATCGCCTCAGCCTGGATGTGCAGTGCTGGGTTGGCGTGGTCGGATTCCCTGACTGAAAATATTGATACCCTAGATAGGGACAGTATATTATTGCCTATAGAGCATTTAAAAGATGCATTTCTATATATGCGTGATGCACAGCGGAATATTTGCCGACTGGCATCAAGTCTAAGTGCGTTGTCCATTTCTACCAGTAGAGGGTTATGGACACGACAGTGGTCAGGTGATGCGGATTCCAAACGGCATTTGGAAGTATTGCCTTATTAAGGAGAGGAGTTATTTGGGGTCGGTCTTTCAGACCTGGTGGCCACGGCAACAGCTGGGAAATCCACGTTTGTACCCCAGGTCGCCTCTCAACATGAGAAGACGCCGTATTATCAGGCGCAGTCTTTTCGTGGGCAAGCGGGCAAAAGGTTCCTCATTTCTGCCCCGTGACAGAGGGAGAGGAAAAAGGCTGCAGAAATCAGCCAGTTCCCAGGAACAGAAACCCTCTCCCGCCTCTGCCAAGCCCTCAGTATGACGCTGGGGCTTTACAAGCAGAATCAGGCACGGTGGGGGCCCGTCTCAATGAATTTCAGCGCGCAGTGGGCTCACTCGCAAGTAGACCCCTGGATCCTTCAGGTGATATCTCAGGGGTACAAATTGGAATTCGAGACGTCTCCCCCTCGCCGTTTCCTAAAGTCGGCTTTACCGATGTCTCCTTCTGACAGGGAGACAGTTTTGGAAGCCATTCACAAGCTGTATTCCCAGCAGGTGATAATCAAGGTACCCCTCCTGCAACAGGGAACGGGGTATTATTCCACACTGTTGTGGTACCGAAGCCGGACGGCTCGGTGAGACCGATTCTAAATCTAAAATCTTTGAACACTTACATACAGAGGTTCAAATTCAAGATTGAGTCACTCAGAGCAGTGATTGCGAACATGGAAGAAGAGGACTACATGATGTCTCGGGACATCAAGGATGCTTACCTTCATGTCCAAATTTACCCTTCTCACCAAGGGTACCTCAGGTTTATGGTACAGAACTGTCACTATCAGTTTCAGACGCTGCCGTATGGATGGCCCACGGCACCCCGGGTCTTTACCAAGGTAATGGCCGAAATGATGATACTCCTTCGAAGGAAGGGAATTTTAGTTATCCCTTACTTGGACGATTCCCTGATAAGGGTAAGATCCAGGGAACAGTTGGAGGTCGGTGTAGCACTATCTCAGGTAGTGTTGCGGCAGCACGATTGAATTCTCAATATTCCAAAATCGCAGCTGATTCCGACGACTCGTCTTCTGTTCTTAGGGATGATCCTGGACACAGTTCAGAAAAAGGTGTTTCTCCCGGAGGAGAAAGTCAGGGAGTTATCCGAGCTAGTCGGGAACCTCCTATAACCGAGCCAAGTCTCAGTACATCAATGAGATGGGTCTGGGAAAAATGGTGGCTTCCTATGAAGCAATCCCATGCGGCAGATTCCACGCAAGAACTTTCCAGTGGGACCTGCTGGACAAATGGTCCGGGTCGCATCTTCAGATGCATCAGCGGATAACCCTGTCACCAAGCACAAGGGTGTCTCTCCTGTGGTGGTTGCAGAGTGCTCTTCTTCTAGAGGGCCGCACATTCAGGACTGAGTCCTGGTGACCACGGATGCCAGCCTGCGAGGCTGGGGAGCAGTCACACAGGGAAGGAATTTCCAGAGCTTATGGTCAAGCCTGGAGACATCACTTCACATAAATATCCTGAAGCTAAGGGCCATTTACAATGCTCTAAGCTCAGCAAGACCTCTGCTTCAAGGTCACCCGGAGTTGATCCATTCGGACAACATCACGGCAGTCACCCACGTAAACAGACAGGGTGACACAAGAAGCAGAAGGGCAATGGCAGAAGCTGCAAGGATTCTTCGCTGGGCGGAAAATCATGTGATAGCACTGACAGCAGTATTCATTCCGGGAGTGGACGACCTCCACCCGGGAGAGTGGGGACTTCACCCAGAAGTCTTCCACATGTTTATAAAACTCGACAAGTATTGCGCCAGGTCAAGGGACCCTCAGGCAATAGCTGTAGACGCTCTGGTAACACAGTGGGTGTACCAGTCAGTGTATGTGTTCCCTCCTCTGCCTCTCATAACCAAGGTACTGAGAATTATGAGATGGAGAGGAGTAAGCACTATATTCGTGGCTCCGGATTGGCCAAGAAGGACTTGGTAACCGGAACTTCAAGAGATGCTCACGGAGGATCCGTGGCCTCTACCTCTAAGAAGGGACCTGCTCCAGCAAGGACCCTGTCTGTTCCAAGACTTACCGCGGCTGCGTTTAACGGCAGGGCGGTTGAACGCCGGATCCTGAAGGAAAAAGGCATTCCGGATGAAGTCATCCCTATCCTGATCAAAGCCAGGAAAGATATAACTGCAAAACATTATCACCGCATTTGGCGAAAATATGTTGCGTGGTGCGAGGCCAGTAAGGCCCCGACGGAGGAATTTTCAACTAGGTCGATTCCTACATTTCCTGCAAACAGGAGTGTCTATGGGCCTGAAATGGAGGTCCATTAAGGTTCAAATTTCGGCCCTGTCAATTTTCTTCCAAAAAGAACTAGCTTCAGTCCCTGAAGTTCAGACGTTTGTGAAAGGGGTACTGTATATACAGCCTCCTTTTGTGCCTCCAGTGGCACCTTGGGATCTAAATGTAGTTTTTGGGTTCCAAAAGTCACATTGGTTTGAACCACTTAAATATGTGGAGTTAAAATATCTCACATGGAAAGTGGTCATGCTGTTGGCCCTGGCCTGGGCCAGGTGCGTGTCAGAATTGGCGGCTTTATCCTGTAAAAGCCCTCATCTGATTTTCCATTCGGACAGGGCGGAATTGAGGACTTGTCCTCAGTTTCTCCCTAAGGTGGTTTTCAGCGTTTCACCTGAATCAACCTATTGTGGTGCCTGCGGCTACTAGGGACTTGGAGGACTCCAAGTTGCTGGACGTTGTCAGAGCCCTGGAAATATAGGTTTCCAGGACGGCTGGAGTCAGAAAATCTGACTCGTTGTTTATTCTGTATGCACCCAACAAGCTGGGTGCTCCTGCTTCTAAGCAGACTATTGCTCGTTGGATTTGTAGTAAAATTCAGCTTGCACATTCTGTGGCAGGCCTGCCACAGCCAAAATCTGTAAAAGCCCATTCCACAAGGAAGGTGGGCTCATCTTGGGCGGCTGCCCGAGGGGTCTCGGCTTTACAACTTTGCCGAGCAGCTACTTGGTCAGGAGCAAATACGTTTGTAAAATTCTACAAATTTGATACCCTGGCTGAGGAGGACCTGGAGTTCTCTCATTTGGTGCTGCAGAGTCATCCGCACTCTCCCGCCCGTTTGGGAGCTTTGGTATAATCCCCATGGTCCTTACGGAGTCCCCAGCATCCACTTAGGACGTTAGAGAAAATAAGAATTTACTTACCGATAATTCTATTTCTCGTAGTCCGTAGTGGATGCTGGGCGCCCATCCCAAGTGCGGATTGTCTGCAATACTGGTACATAGTTATTGTTACCAAAAAATCGGGTTATTATTGTTGTGAGCCATCTTTTCAGAGGCTCCTCTGTTATCATGCTGTTAACTGGGTTCAGATCACAGGTTGTACGGTATGATTGGTGTGGCTGGTATGAGTCTTACCCGGGATTCAAAATCCTTCCTTATTGTGTACGCTCGTCCGGGCACAGTATCCTAACTGAGGCTTGGAGGAGGGTCATAGGGGGAGGAGCCAGTGCACACCAGGTAGTCCTAAAGCTTTTACTTTTGTGCCCAGTCTCCTGCGGAGCCGCTATTCCCCATGGTCCTTACGGAGTCCCCAGCATCCACTACGGACTACGAGAAATAGAATTATCGGTAAGTAAATTCTTATTTTTACTCACCGGTAAATCTATTTCTCGTAGTCCGTAGTGGATGCTGGGAACACCGAAAGGACCATGGGGAATAGCGGGCTCCGAAGGAGGCTGGGCACTCTAGAAAGATTTATGACCACCTGGTGTGCACTGGCTCCTCCCACTATGACCCTCCTCCAAGCCTCAGTTAGGACACTGTGCCCGGACGAGCTGACATAATAAGGAAGGATTTTGAATCCCGGGTAAGACTCATACCAGCCACACCAATCACACCGTACAACTCGTGAATCGTGATACTATATCCAGTTTGACAGTATGAAAACAACTGAGCCTCTCAACAGATGGCTCAACAATAACCCTTTAGTTAGCAATAACTATTTACCAGTATTGCAGACAATCCGCACTTGGGATGGGCGCCCAGCATCCACTACGGACTACGAGAAATAGATTTACCGGTGAGTAAAATCTTATTTTCTCTAACGTCCTAGTGGATGCTGGGAACTCCGAAAGGACCATGGGGATTATACCAAAGCTCCCAAACGGGCGGGAGAGTGCGGATGACTCTGCAGCACCGAATGAGAGAACTCAAGGTCCTCCTCAGCCAGGGTATCAAATTTGTAGAATTTTGCAAACGTGTTTGCCCCTGACCAAGTAACAGCTCGGCAAAGTTGTAAAGCCGAGACCTCTCGGGCAGCCGCCCAAGATGAGCCCACCTTCCCTGTGGAATGGGCTTTCACTGATTTAGGATGCGGCAGTCCAGCCGCAGAATGCGCCTGCTGAATCGTGTCACAGATCCAGCGAGCGATAGTCTGCTTAGAAGCAGGAGCACCCAGTCTGTTGGGTGCATACAGGATAAATAGCGAGTCAATTTTCTTGACTCTAGCCGTCCTGGAAACATAATTTTTCAAGGCCCTGACTACGTCCAGTAACTTGGAATCCTCCAAGTCCCTAGTAGCCGCAGGCACCACAATAGGTTGGTTCAAGTGAAAAACTGATACCACCTTAGGGAGAAACTGGGGACGAGTCCTCAATTCTGCCCTCTCCATATGGAAAATCAGATAAGGACTTTTATATGACAAAGCCGCCAATTCTGATACACGCCTGGCCGAAGCCAAGGTCAATAACATGACCACTTTCCGCGTGAGATATTTTAGATCCACGGTTTTTAGTGGTTCAAACCAATGTGATTTTAAGAAACTCAACACCACGTTGAGATCCCAAGGTGCCACTGGAGGCACAACCGGGGGCTGAATATGCAGCACTCCTTTTACAATGTCTGAACTTCAGGAACTGAAGTTAATTCTTTTTGGAAGAAAATCGACAGAGCCGAGATCTGTATCTTAATGGAGCCTAATTTTAGGCCCATAGACACTCCTGCTTGTAGGAAATGCAGAAATCGACCAAGTTGAAATTCCTCTGTTGGGGCCTTTTGTGGCCTCACACCAAGCAACATATTTCCGCCATATGCGGTGATAATGTTTTGCAGTTACATCTTTCCTGGCTTGAATCAGCGTAGGAATGACTTCCTCCGGAATGCCCTTTTCCTTTAGGATCCGGCGTTCAACCGCCATGCCATCAAAACGTAGCCGCGGTAAGTCTTGGAACAGACAGGGCCCCTGCTGCAGCAGGACCTGTCTGAGCGGCAGAGGCCATGGGTCCTCTGATATAATTTCTTGAAGTTCTGGGTACCAGGCTCTTCTTGGCCAATCCGGAACCACGAGTATCGTTCTTACTCCTCACCTTCTTATTATTCTCAGTACCTTTGGTATGAGAGGCAGAGGGGGGAACACATAAACCGACTGGTACACCCACGGTGTTACCAGAGCATCCACAGCTATCGCCTGAAGGTCCCTTGACCTGGCGCAATATCTTTTATAGCTTTTTGTTGAGGCGGGACGCCTTCATGTCCACCTGTGGCCTTTCCCAATGGTGTACAATCCTTTGGAAGACTTCTGGATGAAGTCCCCACTCTCTCGGGTGGAAGTCGTGTCTGCTGAGAAGATCTGCTTCCCAGTTGTCAACTCCGATAATGAACACTGCTGACAGTGCTAACACATGATTTTCCACCCATCGGAGAATCCTTGTGGCTTCTGCCATCGCCATCCTGCTTCTTGTGCCGCCCTGTTGGTTTACATGGGCGACTGCCGTGATGTTGTCTGATTGGATCAGGACCGGCCTTTTGAAGCAGAGGCCTTGCCTGACTCAGGGCATTGTAAATGGCCCTCAGTTCCAAAATATTTATGTAGGGAAGTCACCTGACTTGACCAAAGTCCCTGGAAGCTTCTTCCCTGTGTGACTGCCCCCCAGCCTCAAAGGCTGGCATCCATGGTCACTAGGACCTAGTCCTGTATGTCGAACCTGCGGCCCTCTTGAAGATGGGCACTCTGCAGCCACTACAGTAGAGATACCCTGGTCCTTGGAGACAGGGTTATCAGCCGATGCATCTGAAGATGTGATCCGGACCACCTGTCCAACAGGTCCCCCTGAAAAGTTCTTGCATGGAACCTGCCGAATGCGATTGCTTCGTAGGAAGCTATCATTTTTCCCAGGACTCGCGTGCAATGATGCACCGATAACTGTTTTGGCTTCAGGAGGTCTCTGACTAGAGATGACAGCTCCATGGCTTTCTCCTCCGGGAGAAACACTTATTTCTGGTCTGTGTCCAGAACCATCCCCAGGAACAGTAGACGTGTCGTAGGAAACAGCTGTGTCTATGGACTGTTTAGAATCCAACCGTGCTGTTGTAGCACTTTCCAAAATAGTGCTACCCCGACTAGCAACTGCTCCTTGGACCTCGCCCTTATAAGGAGATTGTCCAAGTACGGGATCATTAAAAACTCCCCTTTTTCGAAGGAGTATCATCATTCCGGCCATTACCTTGGTAACACCCTCGGTGCCATGTACAGTCCAAACGGCAGAGTCTGGACTTGGTAATGGTAATCCTGTACCACAAATCTGAGGTACTCCTGGCGAGGATAGTAAATGGGGACATGCAGGTAAGCATCCTTGATGTCCCGGGATACCATGTAATCCCCCTCGTCCAGGCTTGCAATAACCGCCCTGGGCGATTCCATCTTGAACTTGAATTTTTTTATGTATGTGTTCAAGGATTTTAAATATAAAAAAGGGTCACACCGAACCATGCGGTTTCGGTACCCCAAACCGTGTGGAATAGTAACCCCGTCCTTGTTGAAGTAGGGGCACCTTAAGTATTACCTGATGGGAATACAGCTTATTAATTGCCTCTAGCACAGCCTCCCTGCCTGAGGGAGTTGTCGGCAAGGCATATTTGAGGAAACGGCGGGGGGAAGACATCTCGAATTCCAGCTTGTACCCTTGAAATACTACTTGAATGAAACAGGGATCCACCTGTGAGCGAGCCCACTGATCGCTGAAATTTTTGAGACGGCCCCCCACCGTACCTGGCTACACCTGTGGAGCCCCCGCGTCATGCTGTGGACTCAGAGGAAGCGAGAGAAGAATTATGATTCTGGGAACAGGCTGACTGGTGCAGCTTTTTCCCTCTTCCCTTGTCTCTGTACAGAAAGGAAGCGCCTTTGACCCGCTTGCTTTTCTGAAGCCAAAAGGACTGTACCTGATAATACAGTGCTTTCTTAGTCTGTGAGGAAAACTGAGGTAAAAATATTTCTTCCCAGCTGTTGCTGCGGATATGAGGTCCCAGAGACCATCCCCAAATAATTCCTCACCCTTATAAGGCAGAATCTCTATGCGCCTTTTAAAGTCAGCATCACCTGTCCAGTGATAGGTCTCTAATACCCTCCTGACAGAATGGACATTACATTCAGTTTGGATGCCAGCCGGCAAAATATCCCTCTGTGCATCCCTCATATATAAGACGACGTCTTTAATATGTTCTCATGTTAGCAAACTAGTATGTTTGACAGGGTCACCGACCACGCTGCAGCAGCACGCTCTGCAGGTTTCAGTCTAGTACCTGAGTGTGTAAAACAGACTTCAGGATAGCCTCCTGCTTTTTATCAACAGGTACCTTCAAAGTGGCCGTTCCTAAAACGGCAGTGCCACCTATTTTGACAACCGTGTGAGCGCCTTATCCACCCTAGGGGATATCTCCCAGCGTAACTTATCCTCTGGCGGGAAAAGGTACGCCATCAGTAACTTTTTTGAAATTACCAGTTTCTTATCAGGGGGAACCCACGCTTCTCACACACTTCATTCATTCATCTGATGGGGGAACAAAACACTGCCTGCTTTTTCTCCCCAAACATAAAAACCCATTTTTAGAGGTTAATGTCAGAAATGTGTAACACATTTTTTATTGCCGGGATCAAGTCACGGAAGTTCCTAGTGGATTGTGTATATGTCTCAACCTTGACGACACTGGAGTCAGACTCCGTGTCGACATCTGTGTCTGCCATCTGAATGAGCGGGCGTTTTTGAGCCCCTGATGGCCTTTGAGACGCCTGGGCAGGCGCGGGCTGAGAAGCCGGCTGTCCCACAGCTGTTACGTCATCCACCCTTTTATGTAAGGAGTTGACACTGTCGGTTAATACCTTTCACCTAACCATCCACTCTGGTGTCGGCCCCACAGGGGGCGACATCACATTTATCGGCATCTGCTCCGTCACTATTTAAGCCTTCTCCTCAAACATGTCGACACAGCTGTACCGACACACCGCACACACACAGGGAATGCTCTGCCTGAGGACAGGACCCCACAAAGCCCTTTGGGGAGACAGAGAGAGAGTATGCCAGCACACACCAGAGCGCTATATAATGTGGGGATTAACACTATAACTGAGTGAATTTTCCCCAATAGCTGCTTGTATATACAATATTGCACCTAAATTTAGTGCCCCCCCTCTCTTTTTAAACCTTTGAGCCTGAAAACTACAGGGGAGAGCCTGAGGAGCTTTCTTCCAGCTGCACTGTGAAGAGAAAATGGCGCCAGTGTGTCTGAGGGAGATAGCTCCGCCCCTTTTCCGCGGCCTATTCTCCCGCTTTTTTCTGGATTCTGGCAGGGGTATTTACCACATATATAGCCTCTGGGGCTATATATTGTGGTATTTTTGCCAGCCAAGGTGTGTTTATTGCTGCTCAGGGCGCCCCCCCGAAGCGCCCTGCACCCTCAGTGACCGGAGTGTGAAGTGTGCATGAGGAGCAATGGCGCACTGCTGCAGTGCTGTGCGCTACCTTGGTGAAGACTGATGTCTTCTGCCGCCGATTTTCCGGACCTCTTCTTGCTTCTGGCTCTGTAAGGGGGACGGCGGCGCGGCTCCGGGACCGAACACCAAGGACTGGGCCTGCGGGCGATCCATCTGGAGCTAATGGTGTCCAGTAGCCTAAGAAGCCCAATCCGGCTGCAAGCAGGCGAGTTCGCTTCTTCTCCCCTTAGTCCCTCGCTGCAGTGAGCCTGTTGCCAGCAGGTCTCACTGAAAATAAAAAACCTAATTCTATACTTTCTTTCTAGAGGCTCAGGAGAGCCCCTAGTGTGCATCCAACCTCGGCCGGGCACAAGATCTATTTGAGGCTTGGAGGAGGGTCATAGTGGGAGGAGCCAGTGCACACCAGGTGGTCATAAATCTTTCTAGAGTGCCCAGCCTCCTTCGGAGCCCGCTATTCCCCATGGTCCTTTCGGAGTTCCCAGCATCCACTAGGACGTTAGAGAAATTTCAATTTAACACAGCAGCAGGTAAATAAAAAAACAACAACACACAATACACCCAGCTTACTTTTTGATCTGCTGCTGCCAGGATCTACAGCTCGCTCCCCCACGCAACCCCTCTGGCTCCACACATCTTCCGTGCAGCCTGCGCGCCCAGCCAGTGACTGAGCCGCAGGCTGCTACTACTTCTCACCCATTGGACAGCTGAGCCGTCGCTCTCTGTATCTTGTGCTGCAGAGTGTGTGTCCTCTCCAGAGGAGTCTATTCCATGTACTCAGGAATGCAATGTACTGTCTCAGCCTTCTGAATCCGAGCCCCCATGGGTGGCTTCTCTTAAGGGAATGATATCCCAGATTTCATCTAGGATAGCTCATAATGAGACTGAAACACAGGTTTTGAAAAGATCTGTAGAGGTTTTGTCGTATTCTGCTCCTGCTACCTCATCCAAAACCCCTGATAAATATCCTAAAAAATGTGCTCTTGCCCAAATCATGCAAGTCAACACGGATACCGACTCTGATACAGGAGGCGGTGAGGGGGATATCCTGGGGGGTGAGGCATCCCTTGCTAAGGGGGAGCAACTCATGATTGAGGCTATTATGGACATTTTACACATTACTGATAAAGTACCTGAGCAGGTAGAGGAGGCTTACTTTACTGACACTAAGAAATCCTCCCTTACATTCCCTGCATCTAAGGAATTAAATGCATTATTTGAAAAATCCTGGGAAAACCCAGAGAAAAAATTCCAGATCCCTAAAGGGTTCTCATTGCTTTTCCTTTCCCTGAAGAGGATAGGAAAAAGTGGGAAAACTCGCCGTTAGTAGACGCTTCTGTTTCTAGATTGTCTAAGAAAGTTGTTTTGCCTGTCCCTGGGTCCACCGCTTTAAAAGAGCCGCCTGACCACAAGATTGAGACTACTCTCAAATCTTTATACACCGCAAATGGCGTAGCTTTAAGACCCACTATTGCTTGTGCATGGATTTCTAAGGCCATAGTAAAGTGGTCAGGCACTTTACTAGAGGAGTTAGATTCTATGGATAGAAGTGACATTGAATTGTTTTTACGTCACATACAGAATTCTGCTGGTTTTATGGTGGAAGCCATGAAAGACCTGGGACATCTGAATGCGAGAGCTTCTTCCATGGCTGTCTCAGCACGCAGAGGACTCTGGCTGCGCCAATGGTCTGTGGATGCGGAATCCAAGAAAAGTGTGGAGAACCTACCCTTCACAGGTCAGGCTCTGTTTGGGGAAGCGTTAGATGCGTGGATCTCCATGGCAACTGCGGGTAAGTCAACTTTTCTTCCCTCTGCTACACCACCGACTAGGAAATAATATCCTATGTCTGCAATGCAGTCCTTTTGGACCGCTAGAGTTAAAAAGTCCAAATCCCCCTCCCCCCCTCCACTTTCTTCAGAGGTGGTCGGGGGAAATCCTGAAAACCTACACCCACAGGTTCCCAAGAACAGAAACCTGGTTCTGCTTCCTCAAAATCCTCTGCATGACGGTGGACCTCCCAGCCTGGAAATTGGACAGGTGGGAGCAAGACTAAGAAATTTCAGTCATGTCTGGGAGTCCTCATGCCTGGTTCCCTGGGTACAGGATATTGTTTCCCAGGGGTACAGACTGGAGTTTCAAGAACTCCCACCTCACAGATTCTTCAAATCAGGCTTGCCAGCTTCGCTGACAGAAAGTGCTATCCTACAGGAAGCCATTCAAAAATTACTAAGGTCAAATGTAATTGTTCCAGTTCCACCTCACCTACAACACAAAGGTAATTATTCAAACCTGTTTGTGGTAACGAAACCAGACGGTTCGGTAAGACCGATATTAAACCTAAAGTCATAGAACCCCTACTTGAGGGAATTCAAATGTTGTTCAGTCGTTGCTGACTTGATTCAAGCTGGTTAGCTTGGTTTTCTGTTATGATGTGTGAGCTGGTGTGAATCTCACCACTATCTGTATATTTCCTTCTCTCGAAGTATGTCTGTCTCCTCGAGCACAGTTTCTAGACTGAGTCTGGTAGGAGGGGCATATAGGGAGGAGCCAGCCCACACTATTAAACTCTAAAAGTGCCCAAGGCTCCCAAGGGATCCGTCTATACCCCATGGTACTAATGTGGACCCCAGCATCCTCTACAGATTACGAGAAAAGGATTTACCGGTAGGTATTTAAAATCCTATTTTTATGCAGACCCAATCCACCCATAGGGCAGACATTATTGGCTTCATTATTTTCGGCCTATAGTTCACTATTGCACAAATGCCTTTGTTTATTGCACGGATCTCATTGCCCACTATGCAGATCCCATTGCATAAATGCCATTACAGAGATGTAATGTCTAATGTAGAGACCGCTGCACAGACTGGAGCGGTGATGAGAATGCGTCAAGCCAAGCGTCTCAAGCATCCAGTGATGAGGATCCAGCCACACACCACCCAGTAATGTTGCTGACTGCAAGCTCATGCACACATTTGCTTACTTGTGGTTACTTGATCCACCCAGTCAGTGGTGGAACTTTCATAATATTTCACATGCCATTGGGTGACAGTAGAGGCAAAGGATGACAAGGAGAGGTAACAGGGAAAGGCAGTGGGTGCAGGGCCACTTAGCAGTGTAGGACTCTGGGCAAAGCAATGCATGGGGGCCCCTACCCATCTTCCAGAGGTGGGGATGCTATCAGCGGCAGCTTTGATGTCCCACGAGCGGTAGGGGGTGTTCTATCTACCACTCGGCATGTAGGACCTGGAGCAGTAATTCCTACTAATTACTCCTTTACTGCACAGATGTTAGGAGATGGGGCGGAAGGGAGAACACTTAACTGTAGAAGGGGGGCATTGGACTGAATGAAGGTGCATGACTTCCAGGGTGGTAGAGGGTGTTTAATACACAGGGGATGGGTGGATAGTGGAGTGGGCTTAATATTTATTATCTGGTGGGAGGGCAGCTTGCTTGACCGAGATATCTCCAGTTCCTGGAAATAGATTTCTTAGCTTTCAGTGGGGTAAAACACTAGAGAGTCCCACCCTTCAGGAGGTACTGGGGACTTGGTAATCAGAGTTCAGGAGATAGAGCAATCCACCGACAAAAATATAAAACTGCATACCAGGCATGTGGAGCAGGGAACAACTGCTGATTCTGGGCATAGTAGAGTCAAACTGCTAGTGTCCACCGAAAGGGGAGAGTCCCAGCTTTTGTAGTATACCCTCAGAAAAAAACTCTACGGGGGATATCCAATTAGCCCTGGTAAAACATTGTATGTTTTTTGTGGTTTTTCCCGATGTTTCACCAATTTTATTTTACAGGCTATCCAAATTGATCGCCTGTAAAAAAAAATGCCATTTCTCCCAGAAACACACAGGTTTAGGCCGGGAAACTTGTGTGTTTTTGTGGCATCCCAGTCCTGAGGGATACCCCTTTCATGGAAACATAGGAAAGGGTTACAAGCTGTGGCTTGGCTGTGTCACTTGTGAACTTAATGAACTGTGACAGTCTGGGCTTCTGCAATTGCAGCCTAGGTGCTAGGCAACTGGGGCTGTGCACAACGGAAGCAATCTGGAGGATGTTGAGACCCAGGAGAATCTGACTGTGCCTGAGAGGAGCGCGGGAAAAAGGGCAGAGGATTTATAGGCTGCAGAGGGGGATGTGACGTCAGACGCCAGTATGCTGAGAAAGCCTGCATCTGCCAGAGTGATACGGAGCGTGTCTGAGGGATTCAAGGAGTGATCAGCGTGGTTTGAAGTAAACATTCCACATGCTGTGATTTACTGCAGCTCAGACGGAGACAGCAATAGTTCTTATGCACAGAGGAAAAGCAGCGCTACACGGTGAGACAACGGAGTTCGTGTGGGGTGGCCCCTGAGTAAACAGATCATCACTACAGTCCTAGGACACGTGAGTCTGGCTAAGTTAGCCACTGAGTTCTGGAGTAGCCTAATGACTGGGACAGTCTCATACACTATACTAAACAGCTGCGTCCTGGTGTAAATTCTCATAATTAGCCTCTAAAGAAGAGTGAAGTAATATAAAGGCCCCCTCTGCCCCTCCGTAGACTACAAGGCTGGCAGCCTATATAAGAGAGAGATTCTGGTCACGAATGACTGAACACTGCCTTACAAGGTAAATCACTGCTATCTCAGTGAAACTGACATTGATTATACATTGAGCATTTAGAAGTGATCCTCCACACTGCGGGCACCACCTGAGAACAAATAGAGATTAACAAGACTATATCCCTCATACAGAGAGGAAATTCAGCAGACTTCCAGTTTGGGATCTCCAATTTGAATAGTGATCTGTTGGGGCTCCTCCTAGATACAGCAATTGGTGACATTTACACTATACTTGCCAGTCCTTACATATTACATGGAAAACAAGTTGTTATCAAAGAATTGCAATCCAAAAATCCTGTGCACAGGTATAAAAGCAACATTTGGACACTATTCAGGTTATGTGTGTTTGGGTACCCGATGCTAATGTTTATACAGTAATTAAGCATAGTTGTGATAATTGATTAGTGTCTTGTTTGTGCTTAAAGGTGTCATTGTTGTATCATACTGAGTACCTACTGTACTAGTGTACAGGCTATATCGCATGCACTGGTTCTTGAAATAAATACTCCTGCATTATTAATGAACGTTGTTTTTCATATTCAAAAGTGTGTTACTCATACCTTCAGACCTCTCCACGAAGAGAATAGGAGTATCATCGCAAAGCGGATTTCTGGTAAGCACATTGCCATAAGGGGCTAACCTGAGGGTACCACATTTTCTGTAGAAACAGCCTAGTTTTCGCACGAAAACAGGCTGTTTCTGGGGATTTGGTTTCGCCTGCCTGAGACAGGCAAAACAAAGTCCCAGATAAGCCCCCGGCGGGACAATTAGCCCCGATAAATTACTGGGGCTAATTGGATATCCCCCTAAGTCAGAAAGAACCCGAGATATCTGGCTGGGAAGAGGAATTAACAGGCTTGGATGGGGACCATTGCTTAGAAGTCGGATATCTCAGGTTCCCTAGGGTCGATTTTCAAAAATCTGGTACCCATGGAAAGAGGGGACCCTCGTCTATTATCCTAGGGCCCTTAGACTCCTGGGGCCCTTGGGCAAGTGCCCATTGAGCCCATACGAAATTCAGGAAGAATTCACAGCTCTGTGAATTAGAGGCAGTACGTGCCTGTGATCATCAGCACTGATGGGCAGCAGGACTCCCCTATCAGTCTGGCTCAGATGGCAAAATGATGTGGCTGCACACACACAAGGCCAGCCCCGCCTCCCTGAGGTAAGGAGCAGGTACCTCAGGCAGTGGAGCCCACCCTGCTCCCTTTGCTGAACCAGTCATCTGACTTTTCTCAAAATGGTCGTGCAGTGGCCAGGGGAAAACTAATTGCTGGTCGGGGCAACAGTGGGCCCCTTGGTCTCCAGGGGCCCTGGTACCATGCACCTGCTGCACCAATGGTAGTTCAGCCTCTGCACCCGGCCAATATATATTGCAAGCTTATTAGCAGGTGTGTACACCCAATATGCCTGTCCAGTTGTGACGTCTGGCACGGCACATCGGGGTGACGATTGGTAAGTGTAACTGCATTTACCAATCATTAGATAGGATCAGCCGTCCCGTTGGCTAGGTGTGTACTCAGCTTTTGTGCGCACATATGGTCCCTTTACAGCGCTGACATGCAGACTCGTAACTATACTTTTTGGTGCCCTGGGCCAAGAAGAGCTTTGCTCCCCCCCCCCCCCCCCTCAAATAGGGACATAAGGTATGCGCCCAATAAAAGGGGAAGGGGCATGCTTATTCCTTTATCTGCTTAATGCTGCTCAATGGCGTCTCCCAGCTCTCCTCTCTCAATCGCTCCAACTGTCAACCCTACAACTGCTCTTTTGATGATTATTTTGTATTTTTTTTTAAATGAACTTTGAATGGCGCTGGCCTCTATGCCCTTTTTCAAAATGGCCTAATTTCAGTAGGATGTCGCTGGCCATGATACAGCTGTCATCATAATTGCCTATAAAGTAACAGTTTCTGAGAGCAGCATATTATATGTTGGTGGGACAGATCTTTAAGTGATATCTCACAGCTCCAGGGTATCACATCTGTCCTGACCTGTGGCTATGTTTATTTTATTAACATCTGCAATAAAGCAAAATGGCTGCTGCTCCTTATTATTGTGAAGGGATGGAAACATTTCAGAGGATTCTTCATATCTCCAAAAGCTCTTTAGGCAACATGATCTAGCAGTGATTAGCATGCTTTCACATAGCATTGAGGTCTTAAGTTTGAGTCCCATTTAGAGGGTAAATGTATTTTAGCGGCACACATCATTAACGAGGCGAAGCAGCCAGGAACGTCGACAAGATGTATTAACATCTTGCCTGCCGAAGCGGGGGGAGCTCTATGTTCCCCGAGCACACAGCGCTTCAGCTCAGTGCTGAAATGCTGTGTCTCCCTGTCCTGGCCGGCTCCTCTGCGCATGTGCGGGATCTCGCTACTCACGCGAGATCCCACACGCAGTCAGGAGCCGGAACACGCCACAGCCAGGGACAGCCGAAATAGACAGCTGCAGGTGTTGGAATGGTCAGCGATGCTGCCCGTTTATACATTTCCCATGCTTATCTGCCTGCCCTGTCACCCTGCAGACACTGCTGCCTTCATACATAGGGGAGAAGTGGTATAGCGCACATAACGTGCGCTGATACCGCTTCTCCCCCCTAACGACGGGTAATACATTTACCCATAGGTACTGTGGAGTTTATATGCTCTCTTGTGCTTGCGTGGGTTTCCTACAGGTTCTCCTACAATCTTAAAACATATAAGCATATCCTTACAAAGAAGTAAGTGGTCTATTTACTAAACCTTGGATGGAGATAAAATCGCTGGAGATAAAGTAACCAGCCAATCGGCTCCTAACTGTCATTTTTAATTTTTCCAGCCTGTGATATGGCAGTTAGGAGCCGATTGGCTGGTACTTTACCTCCAGCGACTTTATCTCCATCCAAGGCTTAGTAAATAGACCCCTAAGAATCAAATATGGTTGAGGTTACAAAAGGTGCAGACTAGATGGACCAAGCGGTTCTTATCTGACGTCAAATTCTGTTTCTATACTGGTAGGATAATTGTTTGATGACATTTACAAATATATAAGGGGTCAATACACAGAGCTAGCAGGGTATCTGTTTTTGGTAAGATCGTCACAAAGGACACGTGGACACCTGCTTAGGTTAGAGGAGAGGAGATTTTGCACACAGAGACAAAAAGGTTTCTTCACAGTATGGACAATACGTATTTGGAATTCCCTGCCTGAGATAGTAGTGATGGCGGACTCGGTCAATGGGGGTTATTCCAAGTTGATCGCAGCAGGAATTTTGTTAGCAGTTGGGCAAAACCATGTGCACTGCAGGGGAGGCAGATTTAACATGTGCAGAAAGAGTTAGATTTGGGTGTGGTGTGTTCAATCTGCAATCTAATTTCCAGTGTAAAAATAAAGCAGCCAGTATTTACCCTGCACAGAAACAAAATAACCCACCCAAATCTAACTCTTTCTGCACATGTTATATCTGCCTCCCCTGCAGGGCACATGGTTTTGCCCAACTGCTAACAAAATTCCTGCTGCGATCAACTTGGAATTACCCCCTATGGGCCTAATTCTGAGTTGATCACAGCAGCAAATTTGTTAACAGTTGGGCAAAACCATGTGCACTGCAGGGGGGGCAGAGCCGGCCCTAACCAACGTGATGCCCTAGGCAAGATTTTGGCAGGTGCCCCCTAGCACCACCGCTGGTTCCGCCTCTGACCTTGTACTCCCTATATTTTAAACAGGAACAGTTCGCACATTTGGCGCACAGCCCAAAGAGGGGTGTGTTTTTGCTGACAAGGGGCATGGCCACACAATAACCCCAATTCCAATTATGCCACACAGTACTGCAACTTTATTCACATATGATCATGCGATAGTGTCCATAATTCATATTACATC
Source organism: Pseudophryne corroboree (assembly GCF_028390025.1). Lineage (NCBI taxonomy): Eukaryota > Metazoa > Chordata > Amphibia > Anura > Myobatrachidae > Pseudophryne > Pseudophryne corroboree. The sequence continues at coordinate 812,940,776 of NC_086447.1, forward strand.
CCACAGTAGTATCACTTTACCTTATAAACGTTACTCCTCACACTAGAGCCCCTTATTCACATTACATCACACTGAATTGCTCCTTATTCACATTACACCACACCCTATTGCTCTTTATTCACATTAGACGACACAGTAGTGCCCTTTCTATATGAAACGCCACATAGTAGAGCACCTTATACACATAATGCCACACATTAGTAATGCATTTACACACATTCCACACAGTAATGCCCCTTACACATATGAGACACCTTATTAATGTCCTTATAAACATAATGCGCCTTACACATTGTGACAACCTTTATTAATGCCCTTTTACACATAATGTCCCTTACACATATGCCGCACATTATTAATGCCCTTATACACATAATAACACAGATAGTGCCCCCTACACATTTACTGCACATTATTAGTGCCCCTATACACATAATGACACACATACAGTAGTACCCTGTTACACATATGCCGCACATTATTAATGCCCTTATACACATAATGACACACATAGTGCCCCTTACACATATGTTGCACATTTTTAATGCATTTTTACATGACACACATAATGCTCCTTACACATATTCCGAACACTACTGCACAACCAACCCACTCACATGCACACAGCACTCACTCTGCCACTAACACTGTGACCTCTGCCTCTGCTTGGATACAGATGTGTCCTCATAAATATTGCCTCAATGCTAACATCGGGCACACCTTTTTTTTTATGAAAATGCATCTTATTTGCATTGCTATGTGGCTAGGATGCACAAGCAGCTTCTGTTGATTTAAATGATATGCAGCATGCCTATATACTGTGTGAGACTGTGGCTGTATCTGCATATGAAATGCTACACACAGAATATAGGCATGCCGCATATCATTTTAATCAGCAGAAGTTGCTGATGCCCCTAGGCATATCAAATGCCCTAGGCAATTGCCTAGTTTGCCTATGCCTATGGCCGGCTCTGAGGGTGGGGGGGGGGGAGATATAACATGTGCAGAGAGAGTTAGATTAGGGTTACTAACAGGTTACTACTGCGCATGCGTATGTAGTGCGCATGTGTGCCGTACGGGTACAAAGCGAATCGTTGCTGGGCGATGGATTTAACGAAGAATCCATTCGCACAGCCGATCGCAAGGAGATTGACAGAAAGAGGGTGTTTGTGGGTGTCAACTGACCGTTTTCAGGGAATGTTTGGAAAACCGCAGGCGTGTCCAGGTGTTTGCAGGGCAGGTGTCTGACGTCAATTCCGGGACCAAAAAGACTGAAGTGATCGCAAGGGCTGAGTAAGTCCAGAGCTACTCAGAAACTGCAAAAAACGTTTTCGTCCCGCTCGGCTGCACACGCGTTCGCACACTTGCAAAGCGAAAAAACACTCCCCCGTGGGCGGCGACTATGCGTTAGCATGGCTGCTAAAAGTAGCTAGCGAGCGATCAACTCGGAATGACCCCCCATATATGATAATTAATGCTGTGATCCCTGTGCAGCAGTCACAGGGGGTGATTCAGGGCCTAATTCAAATCTGATCGCAGCAGCAAATTTGTTAGCTAATGGGTGAAACCATGTGCACTGCAGGTGGGGCAGATATAACATGTGCAGAGAGAGTTAGATTTGGGTGGGTTATTTTGTTTCTGTGCAGGGTAAATACTGGCTGCTTCATTTTTACACTGCAATTTAGATTTCATTTTGAACACAATCCACCCAAATCTAACTCTCTCTGCACATGTTATATATGCCCCTCCTGCAGTGCACATGGTTTTGCCTATTTGCTAACAAATTTGCTGCTGCGATCAGATCTGAATTAGACCCTCAGACCTGATCGTAGATGTGCTAAATTTAGCACATCTACGATCAGTTTCTCTGATATGAGGGGGAACGCACAGCACATGTCAGGCCCTGTCTTCCCCATGCACAGGGGCGAAAGCACTACCTGCGCAGTCTAGCTACACTGGCAGGCAGCTGCCCACCGCGTTCTGGGTTGTAGAGGCTGTGTGTGATGTCATGCCCCTGCGGCGGCACGCCCCCGCAACGGTCCAGACACGCCTGCGTTGTCCGGACCATGCCACACCAATGGCATTCTAACGCCGTTGGCACGCCCCCCTCTCGTCTCTGCTTTCGCATCTCACTGGTTGCGCACTCTCAGTGCAGCCGATGTGCGTGCGCAAACCAGAAAGGGCTTCAAGCTACGTTTGCTCCCGCTGCAGCGATCGGGTCTGAATTAGGCCCACAGAGAGGGTTAATATCTGCCCAAATTACTGTACATTGTTGCACTTTTCTTGCAGATCCTGAGCTGGGAGCTGTAGACCAGCTGCAATAATTACTCATACCAAACACAGCCAACACTTTTATAATCAAATATGTGGTGAATATAGAATTGGTGCTTACTATATTATACCTCCACTGCGCCTCACATCACCCCTGCTCATACTCAGATCAGAGTCATAATGCTGTATACTATGCTATAGTGGAGCTTACTACACCACTTCGTACTCCACCCCTGGTAATACTCAGAATCAGGCCCATAATAGAGATGGCCATCAATTATCGATGATTCAAAATCATCTATGATTTATGGGCCTAATTCAGACCTGATCGTAGCAGCAAATTTGTTAGCAGATGGGCAAAACCATGGGCCTAATTCAGACATGATCATAGATGTGCGTTTTCGCACAGCAGCCGATCAGGTATGAACTGTGCATGCTCCGGCGCATGCCGGACAGCCGATGGCCATCTCAGCCCTGTGTCAATCAGGCAGAGGCGGTCGCTGGGTAGGAGGGGGTGCACCGGTATAATTTGAATTACCCCCTATGACCAATGTTGAATACTTTTACCATCGATGGGAGAGAACCAGATGGTTTCCTACCATCAATGGTCTAGTGCTACAGAATTTTTATTCCCCCCCCCCCCCTCATAGTGTCAGGGTACAGAGCTTAGCCTCGCCCCCTGACACCCGTGAAGCCACACCCCCGGGCTCAGAATTTGCCCGCATTACAGTTAACAGTAATGCAGGGGTGACCATCAATGGTTTCTTTACAGATGGGTTTACATACACCATTGAGGTTATTCATCAGTGGTACTACCAATGGTAACCATCGATGGATAACCTACCGATGGCCATCCCTAGCCCATAATGCTGTATGCTATGCCATAGTGGTGCTTTCAATATGACACCTCCTACTCAGGGCCGGATCCTCCATTTTGTCAGCTGCCTAAGGGCGCCGCTCCATCTGTTATACTGAAAAATGAAGGATGTTTCTGAAAGAGCTGGGCAGCAGGGGTTGGGTTCATGTGAGTGGCGGTCACCATACCGACGCGAGGATCTCGAATGTTAGATGGCCAGCGGGGGAAGGGCGAGTACACCCATAAGTGGGAATAATCCCTGTTGATCAGCAAGCTGACCGGCGGGCTATTCAACGTGTGGGATTTCAGCGTTGGTATTGTGCCCCGCTGGTCACATAACTGCATCCCGGCAGTGGCGGCTGCGGGTCTGACCAGCCATAGGCACCGCTGTCACTCAGTCACCTCACCAGCACGCTGCATTGGTCACTGTCAGTGCTTGTTCTTCTCATTGCTGTGCGGTGCGTCCACATCTGCCCAGACAGAATGATGTGCGCTGTTTACAAATGTGGGCAACCACGGGAAAGGTCCTCTTCACAAAAGTGATCTAGACGCTACTGTCGCCTGGTATATTCTCACCTGCCCATAACTCCTCCTCTTCCTTTACAGAGACAAGGAGCATGGCTGCCGGACTGACTGGAGCTGAGGGAGAACTTAAAACTTCTTTATTAAAAACCGCTGTTGAAAGCCAGGATGGGGATATGCTCATAGGGGCAGAGCGAGTGCTGAGACTGAGAGGCCAGGAATCTGTCATTTGCATGCTGCAGTGACAGCTGTCTATGCGCCACTACTTTCTAGAGAGTGCCCCCCGCAGTGATTAGGCTGCAGGTAAGAGTTTGAATCCCATACAACCAGTGGTGTATCTATAATGGGTGCAGTGTGTGGTGCACATGGGCCCCTAGGACCAGAGGGGGCCTTCACCGCACACACTGCACACATTTTTTCTATGCTATCATTTATGGCATCCATCGGTGTCCGTGTGTGGGCCCCCTCCTCTTCCATAGCCGGCAGCCGGCATGCGCAGGTCCCCGAAAAAATGTCTGCCATGCTATTTTTTCAGAGACCTGTGCATGCGCTGTAGACTCTGGTGTCTACTAAATAAAACATTCCACTGTGTCTCACATCACCCCTGGTCACACTCAGATCAGGCCCATAATGCTGTATACTAGGCATACTGCCCAACTTTATTGGTAAGGGACTCGGGACTCCCGGTGCAGCGAAAACAAGGTGTGGCCTCTGTAAATGGGCATGGTCTCACAGGAACAACGTGACCGCGACCCACACCTCTCCATGTCTGTCAGTTTAGGGGCATGCCCAGCACTCTGTGAGCTGGTGGCATGCCCCCAGTCTTTCTGACTGCTGTGAATAGACGCTGCCCTCCCCCCATCTCGGGACACTGTGGCCCGTGGGGGGACAGCCCCCAAAAAACGGGACTGTCCCGCAAAAATCGGGACAGTTGGGAAGTATGACTATGCCATAGTGGTGCTTACTAGTATATAACACCTTCTATTGGATCCCACATTACCCATGGTCATACTCAGATCAGGCCTACAATGCTGTATATTATGCCATAGCGGTGCTTACTATATAACACACTCCACTGCTTCCCACATCATCACTGGTTAGACTCAGATCAGGCCCATAATGCTGTATACTATGCCATAGTGGTGCTTTCTTTATAACACATTCCACTGCGTCCCCATCAGGCCTGGCCAACCTGTGGCTCTCCAGCTGTTGTGAAACTACACGTCCCAGCAATCTCTGCCAGAATTTTTACATTCCCTAACAGCAAAACTGTGGCAAGGCATGCTGGGGAACCACAGGTTGGCCAGACCTGCTTTACATCCTGTATTTGCAATCAAACAAATTAAATATTCTGGCACAACAGGCAGAAATTATATACTAGGTCAAACCCACGCTTTAAATTAGAGATGAGCGGGTTCGGATTTAACGCCAGAATTAACGCAAGTTCGGTTTTATCCGGATTTTTCCTATTGGCTATCCAAAACACGTGACATCCGTGAGCCAATAAGATGCCGTTTTGAGAACCGAGTAAATCCGAGTAAAACCGAGTAAAACCGAACCCGCTCATCTCTACTTTAAATGGGTGTGTATCATTTTACCGGCATCCGGGATCCGGCGGTCAACATTCCAATGCCGGGATTCCGGGCGCAGAATGCGGGAATAGTCCCTGTTGATCGGCATGCCGACCATCGGGATTGTGAAGGGGTGGGATGTAGGGGGAGGTAATGTGACTGTCAGTCTCCTCACCATCGGTCACATAACTACTTCCCCTTTATGTAGAAAGTTTCCCAGGAGTGTTGCTAAAGGATACATACTGTATATAACTGTTACAGAGTAACTCCATTATATACATTTTAGGGACAATATTATCATACAAGGAAGGAATGAATTGATAATATTGGCTTCTGTAACCTGAAGCCTAATTAACATCCCTACACTGTAGCCTTGGCTGAATAGACAATCCCAGCACATGGCCAGCTCAGCCCACTGATACAGCTAGCCCACATGCTGTGAAAGACACACCCACAGGTATGAATATACTGTACCCACTTGAAATCAGAGCTCACTCACTCAGAATCAATCTAGCTCTCAGAAGCATGGCTTGCTCATCACCAGGACCGATCTCCTTACTAAGGCTAAGTATCATACTCAATATCTCATAGATAAATAGCATAGAATAGGTAAATATGTGTTTGTGGTAAAGTAGCTGTGAAATGATTGGCATAGAATAGTTAAATATGTAAATACATTTGACTTTAAGGTTAATAGTACTTGTGCAATCATGTGATTGTTATGTGTTGGTGATAATACTCTATGAAATCTGTAATGAATTGGAACAGTAGACAATCTGTAGCATAGCATTCCTGGTATACATTTGTGGATGGTGATTTATAACAGATTGTAGTGGTTTTATATAGTGCATCTTGCTGAAATATAGCATGTGCTTGTAGCAATGGCAGGCTGATACTTGTGGTTACCTGGTGATCTGGTCTTGTGATGGTTCATATAATATGGACAGCATACAATATGCTCTGGTTATTGAGATACTGTGTTGGCTTGGAATTGTGAAAGGTGATTAGATGGCTTGGAATTGTGAAAGGTGATTAGATGGCTTGGAATTGTGAAAGGTGATTAGATGGCTTGGAATTGTAATATAAGTTGGAATATAGTGGAGTCTTATGTCTTCTGCTATGTGATTATGGTGTAGCAAAGAATGCCATGTGTTTGGACTTGCAAATCTAAAATGGCTGCTGGCATTCCCTTTTGAACCATATGTTACAGACTTTGGAATCATGGGAGTTTTCCCAAAATGGAGTCTAGCTTCTGTCCCATGCGGTCTGTGGACAATGCAGCCACATGCTGCCCCTCCCCCACCCACACACAAACATATACCAAATCAATCCCCTAAGGTATTTCTCTAAGATATATATATATTGTCCAATATATATCAATAAATCTAGGATTTAGCTGAGTGCTTTGAGTAATATCTCCCCAGTAATAAATACAACACATACAGTACAGTACATACATCTCTCACACTTCTTTCATCCTATTTGTTTTTCTTATATAGTTTGAATCTGTGAAACTATTATATGGTGACTTGCATTGTATTTGACCAATACTGTTTAATGATAAAAGTGAATTCTATGAGTAGCAATTGTTTGTTGAAATACATTCTTATGATTTACATTCTATATGACTGGCGTGCATTCTTATATGAACAGAATATTCCTAATGATTTAAAGATATATATGTCTAGATGCAACCTCTGCGGGTTTGCTAATAAAAGGTACACAATTAGTGATGAATTATTATAAATCACTAACGGGTTAAAATTATACATTTGCTTCAAAGATATGAAATATAGTAATATAATACAAGCAATAGAATCAGACAGAGAAAAGGAGGGGAAAAGAGAAGGAAAAAGTATATCCCTTAGCACGACCTCTTATCATTGGCGCCCAACAGTACTGCTTTAGTCTCAATTTAAAAGCAGAGAACCCATATTATTATTATTTTTCTGTTTAAATCGCTTGTATACATAATATACTTTATCTCTCTCCGTGCAAGATTTGTTTTTTTTTCAGCACTAACAAGTTTCCTCAAAACCAAGGATTCACACTGAAGTAACCAAGCAAGTATGGTTTTAATTTATAACTTCTATTTGTTACAGCAAATCCAGTTATCTAATGTATTATAAACTGTAGGACTCTCCCCAAGTTTATAAAGCAGACATTTTGCTGTGTGAACTTGTTCACAGCCAATACAGCCAGGAATTATCACCATTGTTCTAAGTGATGTGCAAACAGTTCCTTTTCTGGCTGGTTTAAGACCTAAGATTTGCATACCAATAGGTTTCCTTGAATAGTAAAGTAACTAAAGAATTTGTATGGGACAGAGTAAAATTTTTTTTTTTACAGTTGAAACTCAAACTGCTTTAGTTTTGTTCTTAACAGATGCATAATTAATTACAGCAAACCCATATATGACTTGTAAATTTTTTTGGGATAAATATAAAAGTTTTTATAGTTTTGAAGCAAAAATAAATAGAACTGAAAATTTATTGATAGCGATAGTAATTTTTTTTTGTTTAACTGAAATGTATGGAAAGTGTATTCCAATGTACTGTGCTGAAGTAATGACACAAACATTACTTAATTGGCAACTTTTCTAATGTTTGTTAAGGAAATCATACTTAACACAGGAAGGCTTTTAGCACCAATGTGAAGCATGATTTCAACTTATCACACCTTCTGTTGTTTTGCTCAAAATTTTAGCAGCAACAGAACGGGGGTATTGTTTACAGGGATCTGTATCACTGTACAGCAGCATTACTGAGCACACACTTGCAATGCACTTGCAATACAATTAGTTAAAATTAATAGATTGTTAATGACTGAATATAAGAACCTTATTTAGGAAGAAGTAAAGAATATGGATAATTCTACCTATGCTAAACTTGCTAACACTATTTTCTTCTCTTTCCAGATGGACTAAGTGTTATATTTTTTGTTGTTGATGATCCTCTTCTTAGAATAAGTTCATGTAGATTCCATGGAATTATGGATACTTGACAGGTTTTAGTCAAGGGTGTGATATCTGAGTGTGGTACTCAGTCAAGGTATGAGCCGCGTGGGGCGCTCCCACGGACTCATAGATGTAACGCATTAAGCGTAACATCTGGGGGACTCTGCCCTGGTTGCAGTGGTACAAGGCATTCGTTGAATATGTCTTTGAAAGTTGTCTAGGTGGGTACGTGATTAACGACACATTAAGAATTTTGAGCTGACCAATGCGCACTGGATACCTGTTTTAAGGCCGTTATTAGCGATTTCGGCTGGGTGACTCCAGGTCTGCAAGATAAATTCACCGATTCTATAGAGAATCGAGGACTTCATTTCCACGCAGCAGGCAGCAGGGATATCACACAAATTAGTAATACAGTCATAGAACACCAAACATTAAAATACCGATTTCCTTAAATAATTTAAGAAACTCGCAGAAGGGGGGTATACTAGACTCATTTATTCAACTCTGTTACAATTTATAGGTACCCTGGTAAGAAGCTTATAATCAGGTAAGGTATTGATAAGCAGGGTGTAATTACGTGGACCATATAGCGGGTTTTGCAATGAGTCCTGTAATAATCGTTCTATAGATTGGTAAGCAGAAGGTATTTAAAAAAAAAAAAGACTAAATCGCAGGAAGGCGAAGTCTTTAACAATAACGGTAAAGATGGATATTCATTTAATTTAAGATGCCGCAGATGTTAGGATGTCTAAATCTTCTTTCCTTAGATAAACGGGTCATATGGTAAGTATATATATATATGACTTCAGGAAACATGAATTTTTAGACTGCTATATACATTACATTATAAATATTAAGAAACAATGCAATATATGTAATACTCGGAACGTTGGACATGTAATATGCCCTTAGTACTAGGCATGTTATATGATAAGCAAAGATAAGGAGATCTGGGTCTGTCCTGTACATGTACATAAGGAGACGTCTTTTTGTAACATTGTTGACAGATGATAACGGATTAATCCTTTCAGCTTATAACGATGTTTGAGATACATATAATTGTTCTTAAAACTGTATATGGTAATATATGGGATACAAATAGACAGGTGGTATTAAAATCCTGCTCTTTGTGAAATCCCAGGTATATACAGGTATTTATAATGGAATATATATGTATATATTGGAGGAAAATATCCTCAAACCACCTAGTGGTAGTAAGTATGTATTGCAGCCCTCTGACCAGATTCTTTGGAATTGGAAAATGGGCGGGACAAGGTTCTTTTGGAAGATCTGGAAAAGTTTAATAGCTGACATATCTCTCATAAGGTGACACAGTATTGGATAAACATTGTCACAACTATTGTAACAGTACATATGGAAAGGTTGTATAAATCCCAAATGCTTGTTAAGAGCTGACACAAATATGATTTTATTTTTTGTGTTCACAAATCTCTGTAACCCTAGTTAAATTGAGATGTTCAGAATTAAGGAATTAAGAATAACCCTGATGTTTATGGTCTTATACACCAGTACAGGGGGATGACCATAGGTTATAAAATATGATCATCCTGTTTAAACTGTCACAGTAATGATTGAAACTGTGGGAAGGTAAGTCATCCTTAAATGTCTATAGTGTTAATTTTGATGTTTTTTTTTTACCTCTGATGACCAGTAGAGAGACACTTTTGTACTTTAGGAGTTTTGGAAGTACCAGATATTGATGTTGTTAGATCAAATGGTAGGACAATTTGTGGTTTCTTTTAACCAGAAAATGGAGGAACGCCCTCATGTTAGAAAAGTGGCTGTGCAGAACAGGCATTGGATCCGCTGTTTGCAAAGAAACTATAAAATCATAATCACAAGGTAATCATAAGATATTGAGCTAATGGCTGCCTAATATCTAATATATGATTGGTCTGTTAACTTGAGTTGTTTCATCTTATCATTACCGGTCCACAGCAGGTAAAAGAATGGTCTCATATTTAAATAAGTTCTACAGGACAATGTTGTGTTATTGGTAACCTATTTGGGTAAAACTTACTAACAGTTTGTGTGTTTGCAATAGATAGGAAAAAGTTTCATTTTGTCAGTAATTGTATTATGTATGCTAATGTTTTTATTTTCTCAGAACATCAAGGAACAGTCCAAAAATTTGTCAAAGAGCCCAAGACTTCCTTGATTCTCCTTCCCAATTAATATACAGATTATTGGACAGGAGAAAGGGGGGGTAGTATATGAGTTAGTTCAGGATAAATATATGTGAAAATCCTGAATATCATGACATTTTTGGAGAAATGTTTTATGAAAATGTGAAAAGCAAAGGCATCCTAGGATCTGGATGCCATCTAGTGGCTAAAATAATGTGAAGTTCAATCTGTAGCACTCGCAAATAGTGGCAAATGTGATTTGTAAAAATTTCAGAATGGAGTATACAAAATCATAAAGTATCATAGAGGGTGGGGAGGGACAACTAATGCTCTGGAAGAGTTTCTGTTTCTCGCATCTACAGGGAAACAAGTCAACAGAAGGATATCAAAAGACTACAAGTGGATCGGATGGAAGAGAAGACATCATGGGTAGGTAGAGAGACATCCAAACTGATACCTCTTTTTTTCCTACGTAGATACAGATGAGAAGGACGAGCCCAGCTGTAGACAGACGATATATCCAAAGATGACTGCATGGACCCTTAGATGATCGGACAGGACACAGACCAGAAGTACCGGACACAGATGACCTGAACCAGATGGTCCAAGGGATGATGACACCTTCAGAAGACCCCACCACACTATGAGAAGAAGACTTCACAAAGAAACGACTAGGCCTTTAGTTTCCATTGTTGAGGGATATTAGGAAAGGGCTTGCCCACATAGGCAGATTTTTTTGTCCTTGCATAAGTATGCATAAATATAAAAACAAGGTTTTTTTTCCATCTACCTATGGCGGTGCAGGGGAGAAATGCCTCTTCTCAACCCCTTCATTACTTTATACTTTGAACTGTGAAATGACTTTGTTGTAATCTTTTCCAAACTAAATCTTTTCTTTCTTTAGACACCTGTACTAACACAGAACACACACTTACACTAAAATGTTTTTGACTGTTTGTCAGTTTAATCTGCCGAATGCCAGATCACTGTCAACAGGGGGATATGTTACAGAGTAACTCCATTATATACATTTTAGGGACAATATTATCATACAAGGAAGGAATGAATTGATAATATTGGCTTCTGTAACCTGAAGCCTAATTAACATCCCTACACTGTAGCCTTGGCTGAATAGACAATCCCAGCACATGGCCAGCTCAGCCCACTGATACAGCTAGCCCACATGCTGTGAAAGACACACCCACAGGTATCAATATACTGTACCCACTTGAAATCAGAGCTCACTCACTCAGAATCAATCTAGCTCTCAGAAGCATGGCTTGCTCATCACCAGGACCGATCTCCTTACATGGCTAAGTATCATACTCAATATCTCATAGATAAATAGCATAGAATAGGTAAATATGTGTTTGTGGTAAAGTAGTTGTGAAATGATTGGCATAGAATAGTTAAATATGTAAATACATTTGACTTTAAGGTTAATAGTACTTGTGCAATCATGTGATTGTTATGTGTTGGTGATAATACTCTATGAAATCTGTAATGAATTGGAACAGTAGACAATCTGTAGCATAGCATTCCTGGTATACATTTGTGGATGGTGATTTATAACAGATTGTAGTGGTTTTATATAGTGCATCTTGCTGAAATATAGCATGTGCTTGTAGCAATGGCAGGCTGATACTTGTGGTTACCTGGTGATCTGGTCTTGTGATGGTTCATATAATATGGACAGCATACAATATGCTCTGGTTATTGAGATACTGTGTTCGCTTGGAATTGTGAAAGGTGATTAGATGGCTTGGAATTGTGAAAGGTGATTAGATGGCTTGAAATTGTGAAAGGTGATAGATGGCTTGGAATTGTAATATAAGTTGGAATATAGTGGAGTCTTATGGCTTCTGCTATGTGATTATGGTGTAGCAAAGAATGCCATGTGTTTGGACTTGCAAATCTAAAATGGCTGCTGGCATTCCCTTTTGAACCATATGTTACAGACTTTGGAATCATGGGAGTTTTCCCAAAATGGAGTCTAGCTTCTGTCCCATGCGGTCTGTGGACAATGCAGCCACATGCTGCCCCTCCCCCACCCACACACAAACACACACACATACATATACCAAACCAATCCCCTAATGTATTTCTCTAAGATATATATATATATTGTCCAATATAAATCAATAAATCTAGGATTTAGCCGAGTGCTTTGAGTAATATCTCCCCAGTAATAAATACACACATACAGTACAGTACATACATCTCTCACACTTCTTTCATCCTATTTGTTTCTTATATAGTTTGAATCTGTGAAACTATTATATGGTGACTTGCATTGTATTTGACCAATACTGTTTAATGATAAAAGTGAATTCTATGAGTAGCAATTGTTTGTTGAAATACATTCTTATGATTTACATTCTATATGACTGGCGTGCATTCTTATATGAACAGAATATTCCTAATGATTTAAAGATATATATGTCTAGATGCAACCTCTGCGGGTTTGCTAATAAAAGGTACACAATTAGTGATGAATTATTATAAATCACTAAAGGGTTAAAATTATACATTTGCTTCAAAGATATGAAATATAGTAATATAATACAAGCAATAGAATCAGACAGAGAAAAGGAGGGGAAAAGAGAAGGAAAAAGTATATCCCTTAGCACGACCCCTTATCAATTACATACACAAAAATATGAATTATGTACTATGACTAGAAGTTAAATAACAGTATAAAGGTATTCCGTTTTCAATACATTAATAATCAGCATGATAAATGGTAAAATAACGGAGAAATATACAAGCAATACGCACAATTACCACATTTTAAATGATAACACTACTCAACAAATTGTAAATAAATTCTCTGCAGCTGGCATGTGAATGTGTTTTGTTTAATGTAGAAATGCTGACTTCAGTGGAAAAATCAGATTTTCTCTATCATGTCACATTTATTAGATGCACACAAATATCAAAACGGTAATAGTGATATGTGAAAAAAGTAAAATAAATGAAGGTTTCAATTAATCTCTACAGAATTGAAATATGCTCATAGTATTCATTTGTAAAATACTAGTAATAACACTATAGAAATGTTTAAAAACTGCAGAAACTAAACTTCAGACATTCTTAACAATCCAAATTCGCTGTAATCTAATTGTTAGTAAAAGATAAAATGTGATGTCACTTTGCTTTAGGGAAATAGGATGTTGATGCTTTCCGTTTGTACAGTGTCTCATTGGTCTCTCTAAAAAGAAACTAGCAGTAGTCCCCCCATTATTGCAGGGTCCCAGCATCCTTGGTAGTGATACTTCATTGTCAGAATGTCTTCTTGGTGAAAACGTTCCCCCTGTTCATCACTTAAGGGCCGTACACACTGGTAGATACTTTTTAAGAACAATATGGCGATATCGGTCAAAACTGAACGACATATTGTTCAGTGTGGAGGCACCATCGATGAACGATGCGCGTCCCTGCAGTCGTTCATAGTTGGTCTATCATTGTTTATCATTGCAAGCCAGTTTGGAAGATATCGTTGTATGGAATGTGCATAAACCTCCTAGTGATAATTTGTGGACCCCTTATTCAAAAGTAAAACCTTCATTACCTTTAATACCAAGAAATAATGACACGGAGACTTGAATTTGGCAGAAAATTGTTAGCTATTTATTGTACCCTAACCATTAGTAAACCTGTAAATTGGAAAATTTATTTAACATGCCGATTCAGCCGGCATATGGTGGCAGAAAAAAGAACGGTTCTATTAAACTGACGCTAACCTTAAAACGTTAAAATTCAAAACTATCCTAATTTAAATACAAACTATAAAATCGGTAATAGGTGCCCAACTCAACCCCCACGGTGACTACCCACCCTGATGGGTGATGTCGCTGCCCCCGGACGGGTGGTCGAGCGGCCTTAAAAGTCAATGGAGGTGAGTGCACCTAAACCACACCAAACTGTAAATCACTACAGCTAACCAGACAAACTACAACCTGCCGTTCTTCTTTTCCGCCAACAAATAGCCAACGATAACACCAGACTAACAATTCAAAGCCAAGGCACTCCCTGCCAGAACCTCTACCAAACAGGGTGGGAGGCCGGGAAGGCAATTCAGCAGCAAGAGAGACCGAGCTGGCCTAGCATTCCCTATATATATTAACCCTCCCCCTTTTCCCATGGGCTGTACTTTCCTCACAGCTAGGTCCACCCCTCCCAGGATGTTTAACTCTCTCCATTCCCATGCAGTCATTTCGCTCTCCATATGCTCAAATCGTTCATACAAGTGTGTATGCTCAAAATCGTTACAAAAAAACTACCTGAAAAATCATTCATCGCTCATATCCTTCATCGTGCAAACCGCTCAAATCTCTAAGTGTGTAGGGCCCTTTATACTACACAGGGAAAAAGTCTAGATGGGAATGTAAAAAGTGAATTTTAAAGTGACATTTCACAACCCATATTCTTGTAGTTGTCCAATAGCTTATTCATGATCAGGGTCAGTTCTAGACCAAGCCCCCCCCCAAAAAAAAAAAAAAACAACAACCTTTTTCTTGCATTTTGCATCTAAATTCAATAATGGTGTACTCAGTACTTGGCATTAGTATTTTAACTAACACATCTATACCTCTACACTACATCCGTGTAATGGTTAGCATTACTGCCTCCCAGCACTGAGGTCATGAGTTTGATTCCCACCATGGCCCTGTGTGACGTTTGTATATTCTCCTCGTACTTGCGTGGGTTTCCTCCGGGTACTCCGGTTTCCTCCCACAATCCAAAAAAATACTGGTAGGTTAATTGGCTACAACAAAACTTAACCCTAGCATGTGTGTGTGTGTGTGTGTGTGTGTGTGTGTGTGTGTGTGTGTGTGTGTATGTGTGGTAGGGAACATAGAGTGTAAGCTCCACTGGGGCAAGGACTGATGTGAATGGCCAAACACTCTCTGTAAAGCGCTGCGGAATATGTGTGCACTATATAAATAACTGGCAATAAGTAAATAATAATAATAATCCCTGACCCCTCTATACTCTGTACTACATTACTGACCCCTCTATACCATAACTGCATCAAGGACCTAGAGTAGTAATAGTGCCCCTTATACATGCCAGAGTAGTAATAGTGCCCCCTGTGCAAACCTGGCTGTGGCATTTCATCATCCTGCTATATGAGCTGCCATCCTCTGTTCTAGCAAAACATAACCTATCTTGCTATTTGTTACAGGATTACTGATAATGTGCCACCTCTTATTAGAGGTGGTAACCGTGATAGGTTATTGCTACAGCGTGAATCTAAAAGGATTTTGTTGTTAGACACAGTCTCATCTACAGGACTGAATGTAAGTCTGGGTCTGCATTGTTTCTTATAATATGTCTTCACTGTAATCATTGCTATCATCAACTTCCTCTGTGTATTTTAATTACATTTTTCTTCTTGGATAATGTATATGTTCATATAAAGCTTTTTTTGTGCCTTACCGGCTTTTGCAGTGCATCCGGAAAGTATTCACAGTGCTTCACTTTTTCCACATTTTGTTATGTTACAGCATTATTCCAAAATGGAATAAATTCATTTTTTTCCCTCAAAATTCTACACACAATACCCCATAATGACAACATGGAAAAACTTATTTTTTGAGATTTTTGCAAAATTATTAAAAATAAAAACTAAGAAATCACAGCCTTTGCCATGAAGCTCAAAATTGAGCTCAGGTGCATCTTGTTTCCACTGATCATTCCTACAGTTTAATTGGAGTCCACCCGTGGTAAATTCAGTTGATTGGACATGATTTGGAAAGGCACACACCTGTCTATATAAGGTACCCACACTTGACAGTGCATGTCTGAGCACAAACCAAGCATGAAGTCAAAGGAATTGTCTGTAGACCTCCGAGACAGGATTGTCTTGAGGCACAAATCTAGGGAAGGGTACAGAAAAATATCTGCTGCTTTGAAGGTCCCAATGAGAATAGTGGCCTCCATCATCCGTAAATGGAAGACGTTCAGAATGACCAGGACCATTCCTAGAGCTGTCCGGATGTCTAAACTGAGCGAGCACGGGAGAAGGGCCCTAGTCAAGGAAGTGACCAAGAACCCGATAGTCACTCTGTTAGAGCTTCAGCATTCCTCTGTGGATAGAGGAGAACCTTCTAGAAGGACAACCATCTCTGCAGCAATCAACTAATCAGGCCTGTATGGTAGAGTGGCCAGACAGAAGCCACCCCTTAGTAAAAAGCACATGGCAGCCCGCCTGGAGTTTGCCAAAATGCACCTGAAGGACTCTCAAAGAAACAAAATTCTCTGGTCTGATGAGACAAAGATTGAACTTTTTGGCATGAATGCCAGGCGTCATGTTTGGAGAAAACCAGGCACTGCTCATCACCAGGCCAATACTATCCCTACAGTGAAGCATGGTGGTGGCAGCATCATGCTGTGAGGATGTTTTTCAGTGGCAGGAACTGGAAGACTAGTCAGGAGGATAGAGTGAAAGATGAATGCAGCAATGTACGAGACATCCTGGATGAAAACCTGCTCCAGGGCGCTCTTGACCTAAGAGTGGGGTGACGGTTCATCTTTCAGCAGGACAACAACCTTAAGCACAAAGCCAAGATATCAAAGGAGTGGCTTCAGGACAACTCTGTGAATGTCCTTGAGTGGCCCAGCCAGAGCCCAGCCTTGAATCCGATTGAACATCTCTGGAGAGAAAATGGCAGTGCACCCACACTTCCCATCCAACCTGATGGAGCTTGAGAGGTGCTGCAAAGAGGAATGGGCGAAACTGCCCAAAGATAGGTGTGCCAAACTTGTGGCATCATATTCAAAAAGTCTTGAAGCTGTAATTGCTGCCAAAGGTGCATCAACAAAGTATTAAGCAAAGGCTGTGAATACTTATGTACATGTGATTTCTTAGTTTTTTATTTTTAATAAATTTGCAAAAATCTCAAAAAAACTTTTTTCACGTTGTCATTATGGGGTATTGTGTGTAGAATTTTGAGGGAAAAATTAATTTAATCCATTTTGCAATAAGGCTGTAACATAACAAAATGTGGAAAAAGTGAAGCGCTGTGAATACTTTCCGGATGCACTGTACATATCTATAATCCACAGGCCAAAACGTGTTGGACACTCTCTGAGTTTACCTCTCTCTGAAAGATAAGCATCCTTGATCTTTTATGTCTTGTTTTTTTATGTTATTTTTTTTTACCATGTTAGTCTTTTTTATATATTTTACATAAGTACCTTTGTGCTTTTACTCTGAGAACATTTTTTTAGTAGGTTTTTGTTTTTTTTTATAAATAAATTGACATATTTATGTTAAACTGAAATCTAGGCTCTGTATATATTTTAACACCAGTGGTCGGTCTTAATATCCTATCCTGGTTACTATATTTGTTTTATCTAGCATCTCACCCCTGCTTCATATACTTAGGATTGAGCAGATGCCCTATATATTATTTAGGGAGAGTCATATGAGACATATTTTTATTTTTATCAAACCTTTTGTGACAATTGAAATGCTACACCTTGGTAGTTAGAGGGCTTGTGTCTCACCACAATTTCCCACATTCTGGTGGGATCAGCTCCCTCCAAGGGAGAAGAAAACAAGACCTGCACATTCTGCACCTGCAGTGGAGATTTATAATTCCGGGCTTTGTGGTTTACCCAGATCCAGCAGGAACTCATCACTGGTAAATTCTGTGCACCGATGCCTGTTAGAGGCCAGTGAGCAGGGAACAGTTTGTAGTGCTAGGGACTGTGGACATTGGCCATGCCATTAGAGCATGGCATGTGTGGCTGCAAGCCACTGCAATGAACTAATTATTGAGCACAAGGAGTGCTAAGATTGTTTATGTTTGTTTGCTTATTTTTTCAGTTGTGTACCTGTGTCCAGGCTTAAGCCTGAGTATGCTGTTCTACAGTGTCTGATACCAGTAAAGGCACTGTGTTTTAACAAGAAAACTGCCTCATGAGTTCTTATTTCCAGTACCAGTTTATATATACCGTATTTTTCGCACCATAAGACGCACTTTTTCTCCCCAAAAATGTGGGGGAAAAAGTATGTGCGTCTTATGGAGCGAATAAGACGTGTTTGCGGGTATCGCCGGCGGGTAGCGGCGGGTCCTGGATGCTGCTGCTGCGCCGTCATCAGCAGAGCGCAGAGCGCCCGCATCTCAGAGCCCATTTTAGCAGCAGAGCCGGCATCATGTGACTCCCCCGCTCCCCCCCACCTCCTCCCTCCTCAGGAGTGCACCGCGGGCAGCGTTAGCTGAGAGCCTGGATGCGGGGAACCACTGGTACTGTCAGTATATATGTGTGTGTGTGTGTGTGTGTGTGTGTGTGTGTGTGTGTGTGTGTGTGTGTGTGTGTGTGTGTTTATGTGTATGCTGGCTCTGATGTGTGTGTGTCTCTGTATGCTGGCTCTGACAGAAGGCTGCACTGTACAGAATCCTTGTAGGAGTCTGAGAAATCACAGAAATATCTCTTAGAGGTTGGTGAAAACTAGTGATGTGCACCGGCAATTTTTCGGGTTTTGGGTTCGGTTCCGCGGCCGTGTTTTGGGTTCGAACGCGTTTTGGCAAAACCTCACCGAAATTTTTTTGTCGGATTCGGGTGTGTTTTGGATTCGGGTGTTTTTTTCAAAAAACCCTAAAAAACAGCTTAAATCATAGAATTTGGGGGTCATTTTGATCCCATAGTATTATTAACCTCAATAACCATAATTTCCACTCATTTTCAGTCTATTCTGAACACCTCACACCTCACAATATTATTTTTAGTCCTAAAATTTGCACCGAGGTCGCTGGATGACTAAGCTAAGCGACCCAAGTGGCTGACACAAACACCTGGCCCATCTAGGAGTGGCACTGCAGTGTCACGCAGGATGGCCCTTCAAAAAAATACTCCCCAAACAGCACATGACGCAAAGAAAAAAAGAGGCGCAATGAGGTAGCTGTGTGACTAAGATAAGCGACCCAAGTGGCCGACACAAACACCTGGCCCATCTAGGAGTGGCACTGCAGTGTCACGCAGGATGGCCCTTCAAAAAAATACTCCCCAAACAGCACGACACAAAGAAAAAAAGAGGCGCAATGAGGTAGCTGTGTGACTAAGCTAAGCATCCCTAGTGCCCGACACAAACACCTGGCCCATCTAGGAGTGGCACTGCAGTGTCACGCAGGATGGCCCTTCAAAAAAATACTCCCCAAACAGCACATGACGCAAAGAAAAAAAGAGGCGCAATGAGGTAGCTGTGTGACTAAGCTAAGCGACCCTAGTGGCCGACACAAACACCTGGCCCATCTAGGAGTGGTACTGCAGTGTCACGCAGGATGGCCCTTCAAAAAATACTCCCCAAACAGCACATGACGCAAAGAAAAAAAGAGGCGCAATGAGGTAGCTGTGTGACTAAGCTAAGCGACCCTAGTGGCCGACACAAACACCTGGCCCATCTAGGAGTGGCACTGCAGTGTCACGCAGGATGGCCCTTCAAAAAAATACTCCCCAAACAGCACATGACGCAAAGAAAAAAAGAGGCGCAATGAGGTAGCTGTGTGACTAAGCTAAGCGACCCTAGTGGCCGACACAAACACCTGGCCCATCTAGGAGTGGCACTGCAGTGTCACGCAGGATGGCCCTTCAAAAAAATACTCCCCAAACAGCACATGACGCAAAGAAAAATAAAAGAAAAAAGAGGTGCAAGATGGAATTGTCCTTGGGCCCTCCCACTGTCAAAGTCAGAAAAATATCTCTATGCACACTACCATATTTGCACCTCACACAGGTCTGTGCTGCGCATGCGTACGCTCTCCCGTACGTGCGCATACTCACAGTCGCGGGCACCCGCAGGCGCACGGTATGCGTATTTACGGTAGAGTTTATGTGATCGTAGCGTGCGACTCAATCGTTACATATTTTCACTATATGATGTATTTTGTAGATCATGGTCCCTTTGATAGATTCTGAAAGTTTGGTTAATATAGAATGTTCGTGAACAGAGAAATCCCTCTTTGTTTGATACGAAGGGTCAGACAGGAGTAATACAGTGGTGTTTAGTACCCATCGGAAGAGTATTTAATTAGCAATATTCCGGTGTTGGTTTGAAGCGGATTAATCGCTCGTGCGAATAGTTATGGACATAAGAAGTTTATGAACATTTACTGTATTTGCACTTACTTATCCATGCGGCGGGAAACCCAGTTTCCCTCCCACCTGAGCTGTTGGAAATAGTCACGGCCCACCTGTATGAATCAACCTATGACCTTTTGTTATGATGCGAGGAGGAATTCCTGTGTCCAATGAACAATGAGATTGTAGGGACCATTGAATTGCATTGTGTGTGGGGCATAAATAGAAAGGCCGATCACATCCAGCTCTCACTCTTCAACGGTTATCATTGCTGAAAATCGGGAGCTGGATGTCCAGAGGCGCATGCGATCGTTTCCTTTGTGCGTAAGTTTTTCTCCGCAACTATATTGATCTTCTTGTTATTGTGGGCCAATTTCTCTCTCTCTCTCTCTCTTCTCCTCTTTCTCTCTTATTTTCCCTTAAATAGTAATTGTATTGTATTTCCTGTGTAGTTATCTGGTTAGGTAGTCTATGTTATATTGTAGTGTATGATTTGTATTTGTATTAATTCTTTTGCAAGTATATCATTCATAATATATATATTAGGCGTTGGACCCTAAGCCCAGGTATCTGTGTATTTCTTATAGTGTTAAATATTCTCAGAGCGTCGGTGACGCTAGAACAGCTAAAAAGGTAATAAGGTTACACTAGGTTGCATCTACACCCTATCTCTACACTAAGGTTTTACAGCATATTACATTGTTTATGGTTTAGATATAAAGTTTTAACATTGTGAGCGTCAGCGCCGCTGGTGATCTCCTCGTGGTCCCGAGCGTCCGCTATGCTATAGCGAATCATTACGTTAGTCAGCAGCCAATAGCGTGCCTGCCTGTGATCTCTTGGCCGTGAGCGAACGTGACGCTTGAGCGTCTCGACTACGGCTAAGCGATTGTTACGCAACGTGCGTACCCTTACGGTACTTCATACGTAGATAGCGTACAGTGTTCTTAGACCTCATAAAGGGTATTATATACGATAAATATTCTGCTTTATCAATTGCGGGCTCGTCCTGTCCTTCACACATCTGCACTAGGTAATTTCAGCAGACATTATCCAGCAGCAAAGGGCGGGAGATCATATTCCTCGTAGTGCTGTTTGGATAAGCGTCTGCTTCTCTTAGTAAAGGGTGCTGAAGGAATCCGGGAACCGGAGGTAAGAACAACACGCTAGTCTCTTTTAAAACTGTTTATTTTTCTGTCTTGCGTACACACGCACGCACACATATATCTGCATTTCTTTTTTTTCCATTTGTGTATTTTCGTATATCACTCTCCTGTTTGCCAGTTTTATAGTTGATAAGTGTGCTAAGAGAGATTTGCCGCTATTTCATAGTTTAAGAGTAAAAAGGTAATATAGTTAAAGTATAGACAAACACAGCTGTGCCTGAGAGACAAGGCGAAGTCAGTGTGGTGCGCGGTAGATGATAAAGGATCATCTACATTGATAAACGTATAAATTGTGTTACGGTGGATCTTTGCTTTGCGTACACGTGTCCCTAACAAAGGACTGAGACTTGCGTACGCAACCCAAGGGCCGACGCACGCAGCGTATATTACGCAACGGAGCGTACGGGTACGCCCACGTAACTCAAATCACAAGTGTTAATTTTTTTTTCAACGCGATAAGTAGCTCAACGCGGTAAATAACGCAAGGCGATAAATCGCGCAAATCTATTTTAACATTCGAAATTTAAATTAACAGATCCTTCTCCTAATTGGTAACACATCTGGTCTAAAGAAAATTTCTGCGCAGAAATAGAAATAGAAACAAAAGTGTATATGTGGTGAGTGAGTGTTTGTTTTTACAATTTTGAGGTTGAACCACAAGAAAAGTCGAGTTCTCATGAGGTACATGCGTGTAAGTGACGTACATGGTGGCTAGGGAGGCATCCCTGGTTAAAACATACAATTTGAGCATTAGAGTGTAGCAGACCAGGAGGTCATACTGTAACGGACCAGGAGGTCATAGCAGACCAGCAGGTTTAGGTACAGCAGACAAGGAAGTCCGCTATACAGTCCACAGGCACAACACCTAAAAGGGTTGGTGCAACACCCATATAGGCCATACAAGCTCTGGCTGAAGGAATTCGTAGCCGTAATTTTCGATTCCACTGGTCGCTCCGTACATAAGATTAGTTGCTTATGTGCTGAACGATTGTACCGCACGTAATTGTGTACATTAGTAAACCTGACCGGTACTATTTGTGTACGAAGGTCATAAACGCTATTTGTACATTCTAACGTGATTTGTGTAAGGGAGGTTCGCTGCTCACTCAGGAACTATCCAACAACCAATAGTTACTGGAAAGAGTAAGTGTTCTTCGGATCACCCTCGCAGGTTCCAGTAAATAGAGGTTCAGGTCGCAGGGGCCCTGGGTCGAGTACGCCAGCACTATATCAGTGTGATCAGGTCGTATTGGTCGGCGTGGGCGAGTGAGTGGGGTACTCGGTAAACCGCCACCGTCAGCCTATTTTGAACATTTTGGTTTGCGTAAGGGTTGGCTGAATAAAGCAACACCTTCGAACTATGGGGGCCACTTGTTCAGGTAGGGGGCGATCAACCTCGGTTCGGGTTGATTCAGTGAACCGACCAGTCGGGTCGGCAAGGTACGTAATGTGTGAGAAATACGGAAGTCACACAGAAGCTTTATGTGATGAATGGGAGAGAATGACGGTACATGACGGGGAGAAATTCCCAAGAGTAGGTAGCTTCAGCACAGAAGTGTTAACGAATTTAAGGAGAAGGATATGTCTCATTAAATCAGCAAAGAGACGAATCAAGCATTATGATTATTTGCAGTTGTGGCAACAGGAGGGTGACATACAGAGAGGATTGGCTCAGGCGGCGGGATCTGGCTCGATCAGAAAACTGATAGCCACGGCCCCACCGCCACCATACATATCAGGAGAGAAATTGGTTGCGGAGAATGACGCACTAAGATGTAACACACAAACACTTAGCAACTGTGTAAATGTTAAAGATAATGTTAACCAATTAACCAATGCAAGTATTAACCCGTGCAAGTTGTACCCTGTTTTGAACTTTCCCCAGGAGTTTGATCAAGAGGACGAATCGGCAACAATTTCAGCGCTCTCTCTAGCAGCCACCATAGCAGAGACCACAGTAGGCACAGCTCCACCCCCGAGATTAGTAACAAAGGCCCCTAGCGGAGGGATAGGTGAGGTCGTATCAACGGGTAAGTACGGCACCATACACTATGCTGAAACTATTTCACCACAGCCTGTAGAATCTACACAGAATGAGGTTGTTAGAGTTAATCCTGTTAAGGTAATAGTAGTTCCAAATGGGAAAACAGACACTTCAGGAGTCACTCCTGTTAGGAACATTGCCATGTACAGCCCATTTTCCCGAATGGAATTAAGGACCATAGTGTCTGAATTCCCTGACCCTAGAAAAGACTTAGTTGCCAGCCAAAAATACATCAGAGACCTAGGTAACACGGTAGAGCCCAACAACAAAGACTGGCAGATATTGCTGAGAGCATGTTTACCCTCCAATGTTGACGCAGCTCAATTTTTAGCTGACTGTGGATTAGATCAGGATGTACCTCTTACAGAAGTGTACAACAAAGACAATGTAAAAAGAATAAGTTTACAGTTAAAGGAGTATTTCCCAGCCGTAGTTAAATGGAACAAAATATTCTCCATTAAACAGAAGGAGTCAGAAACAGCTGCAGAGTATTTTCACAGAGCATTATCAGAAATGGCAAAATACACAGGCATAGAGGACATTAAAACAAACATAAACCATCGAGAAGTAGCAGTATCGGTACTGATGGATGGTTTAAAAGAATCATTAAAGACTAGGGTACAGACCACACAACCATGTTGGCGAGGTCTGTCTGTGGCTACTTTGAGAGAGGCTGCTATTGATCACGATAGGAACATCACCAGACACAGGGAACAACAAGGTGATAAGTTAATGGCAGTAAGTATACAGGCCCTGACCACAAGGCAGCCTTTGTTTATATCACCAAACCCTGTGGGTAAGTCAAATGTGGTTACTTGTTATTCTTGTCATAAACAGGGACACATGGCACGAGATTGTAGAGTGAAGAATTCACGAAACTCATACCAACCCCCTAGACAACGACACGACACACGACATTGGGAGCAGGGTCCGCAGAAACGGAGTTATGAGCCACATGCAGGGGAAACAAAAAGATACCCCCCGAACAGAGACTGGCAAGCCTCTGGTAGCTCCCAATTAACTCCATCACAAGTAGTTGCTGCCAGCGGGATTCAGGGAGGTCACCATACCCAATAGGGGTGTGGCCATACCTGTAATCTGCAGCCAGTAAAATTGATTGCAAGCCTTGGAAGTGAACCAGAAATTGCAATCAATGTAGCTGGTAAATCATTAAACTTTCTTGTAGACACAGGGGCGGCCAAATCAGTGATAAATTCGACAGTGGGCATGAGAACCACTGGTAAGACAATTCCAGCCATAGGGGTAACGGGAGTAGTCCAGCACTACCCTGTTAGCAAACCAGCCGAGATTACAGTAGGGCCGTTACATACCAAGCATTCCTTTTTGCTGGCTGCATCGGCACCGACCAATCTCCTGGGAAGAGACTTACTGTGTAAAATGGGGTGCGTCATTTATTGTACTCCTGAAGGTGTATTCTTGGACATACCTGAGAATCACGCTCAGGAAGTACGAGACATGTTAGACTCCCCGTCAAAATTAATGTCACATACCATTATGACAAATAGGACTCCCTCCCAAGTAGAAGAAATGACATCTCGGATACCAGAGTCACTTTGGACAAAAGATGGACAGGACACTGGATTAATGGCAAACGTAGCTCCGGTAGTTGTACAAGTAAAAGATGGTAGGATAGCTCCAAAAATCCCACAGTACCCTCTGAAGCCAGAGGTGGAGTTAGGAGTGTATCCCGTAATAGAGCGCTTGCTACAACAGGGCATTCTGGTAAGAACGTCCAGCACTGCCAATAGTCCCATCTTCCCTGTTAAAAAGAGTGGGGGGAGGGGTTACCGGCTAGTGCAGGATCTAAGGGGGATTAACAAAATAGTTGAGAGTCAGTTCCCCGTAGTGCCAAATCCAGCTGTCATCCTAACGCAAATCCCTCCCACTGCGAAATTTTTCACTGTTATTGACCTCTGCTCCGCTTTCTTTTCGGTACCTCTGCACCCTGACAGTCAATATTTGTTTGCATTTACATACAGAGGAGTCCAATACACATGGACTCGATTACCACAAGGATTCATAGATAGTCCAAGTATATTTTCTCAGGCTTTGCATGATTGTTTACAGTCTTTCCAACCAGTGAGTGGATCAGTATTAATACAGTACGTGGATGATCTACTACTGTGTTCTGATTCATTGGAAGCATCCCTGAAGGATACGAAACAGCTCCTGTTTCATCTTTCAGACACAGGACACAAGGTTTCCAAAGACAAGTTGCAATTATGCCAAACTAAGGTAAAATATTTGGGACACTGTCTAACACAAGGACTGAGACACCTGACCGCTGATAGAATTCAAGCAATTAGAGACATGACTCTGCCACAAACCCAGCAACAGATCAGAACATTTTTAGGAATGTGTGGGTATTGCCGTAACTGGATCCCAGGGTTTTCCATCCTAGCGTTACCCTTGCAGGAAATGGTCTCCTCAAACAAACCTGATCGGATTTCGCATACAGACGAGTCTGAGACAGCATTTGAGAGACTTAAACAGTGCCTAACGCAGGCACCAGCATTAGGTATGCCAGACTATGGGAAACCCTTTGAACTATACGGAACAGAAAGTGCTGGTTGCGCGGCAGGTGTACTAACCCAAAAGCACGGTGATGCCAGCAGGCCGGTAGCATACTACAGCGCTCAGCTAGATACGGTAGCGCGATCCCTCCCCACATGCTTGCGAAGCGTTGCTGCGATAGCATTGCTAGTAACGAAAAGCGAAGACGTCGTGCTAGGTCACAACCTCACAATTCATACACCACATGCAGTGTCAGCCTTGTTAAATTCTGCCCAAACCAGACATGTCTCATCAGCACGGTTTACAAGATGGGAATTGGCACTAATGGCCCCCGTAAACATCACCATAAGGAGATGCAGTGCATTAAATCCTGCAACATATCTCCCAGGTGTGCCTGGACAGGCACAAAGGGTGGAGGATGAGAG
Source organism: Pseudophryne corroboree (assembly GCF_028390025.1). NCBI lineage: Eukaryota > Metazoa > Chordata > Amphibia > Anura > Myobatrachidae > Pseudophryne > Pseudophryne corroboree. Next base: position 812,967,361 of record NC_086447.1, read on the forward strand.
TGGTGGGGAAGGAGAATTTAATACAAAGGAAGACACACATGATTGTATGGAATATTTGACCCAAAATTTTACCGCAAGGCCTGACATCAGTGACAACCCACTGGAAGATGTAGAACTTACGTTCTACACGGACGGTAGTTGTCATAGACAGTCAGACTCGGGAGACTTGTGTACTGGATACGCAGTCGTAGATGACCAAGGCACCATAGAAGCGGAACCGCTAGGCCCACCTCACTCAGCCCAGGTTGCTGAACTGGTCGCCCTAACCAGAGCATGTGAATTGGCTAAGGGCAAATCAGCCAATATCTACACCGATTCTAGATACGCATTCGGGGTAGTCCATGATTTCGGAGCCCTATGGCGCCTCAGAAATTTCATGACGGCAGCTGGTACACCGGTAGCGCATGCAGCTCACATAAAAAGGCTTCTAACAGCGATACAGGAACCCGACAGAGTGGCTGTTATCAAATGTAAAGCACACACATATAGCCAAGACCCAGTATCACTTGGTAACAGCCGAGCAGACGAAGCTGCTAAGTTAGCAGCTGCTACCCCCAGACAGACAGACACCACACAACTGATGGTATTTAATACCATCAACACACAGAAGTTGTGTGAGATGCAAAATTTGTGTTCCACACAGGAAAAGGCAGTCTGGAAGGCAAAAGGATATGTCCAGGAGTCCTCAGGACTCTGGACGGATGGACACGGTAAACCAGTGGCCCCCAGAGCATGCCTTCCATGTTTAGCTGAGGCAGCCCACGGGCTGACTCATCTGGGCAGGGAAGGGATGTGCAAGTTGGTAAGAGCATATTGGTGTGCCCCAGGATTTTCATCTCATGCGAGTAAAAGGGCAATGTCATGCCTTACCTGTCTGAGAAAGAACATCGGAAAGGCAATACCTACAGAACCATCTCATATCCCACCTGCAGGCGGCCCTTTCCAGGTAATACAGATTGACTTCATTCAATTACCCCCTTGTCGAAATTTGAAATATGTACTTGTTTGTATAGATGTTTTTTCAAATTGGGTCGAAGCATTTCCGGCGGCCACAAATACCGCTATGTTTACTGCTAAGAAAATTGTGCAGGAATTTGTATGTAGATATGGTATCCCTAGAATTATCGAAAGTGATAGGGGTACCCATTTTACAGGTGATGTCTTTCAAGGAATGTGTAAATTGATGGGAATTGATAGCAAGCTGCACACTCCATACCGTCCACAGGCGAGTGCGAAAGTGGAAAGAGTGAACAGCACTATTAAAAATAAACTGAGTAAAGTGATGGCAGAGACAGGATTGACATGGCCAGAAGCTTTACCCATTGTACTGTACAGCATCAGAACCACTCCCAGGTCCCCTCTTCATCTGTCTCCCTTTGAAATCTTGTTTGGTCGACAACCGCATGTTATGATTAACCCTCAGGATGATTTGAAGTGTAACAATGAAGTGACTGTAAAATACTTGATTAACATGAGTAAACAGTTAAGGAATCAAAATGATAATCTGAAGTTAGTGATTCCTGATTTACCAGATAGTAATTGTCATGACATTGAACCTGGGGATTATGTAATGATACAGAATTTTCTACGCTCAGGTTGCCTTATTGACAGATGGGAAGGACCATACCAGGTCTTATTGACTAGCACTACAGCATTGAAGGTTGCTGAGAGAGAAACGTGGGTTCATTCGTCCCACTGTAAGAAGGTTGCTGATCCAGAGAGGCCCCGTGATAAGGAACAGACGGTAGAGGTTGTATCACTGGAGTGTCTGTTCCAGGAGGATTGAGGCGGCACCTGAGCATTGAAAATCACAAGACCAAAAGCAGTTGTCGATCCCCTGTTCCCTTTTATTGTTTTTCTCCAACTTCCCATCCCCTCTCCCTCAAACTATTTTTTTCCCCCCTTCTCATTCTTCTCCGTTTCCTCCTACAAGATGGACTTGCCCCAAGAGACTGTGATCCGGATTTTCCTGTTGACCATGATGTTGACCAGAGCAGTCTGTTCCGGCGAGAGTACCATGGAGGTCGAGAGAGGTTCTGGAATGGGTTCTGATGACAGAGATGGAAGCGTAGTTTTCCAAGAACAACTTAACCAACAAGTAAAGGCGAGTATCAGAAAACGATCCGATAGCATTGACCATAGAAGGAATTGTGAAGGATTGTTAGCTGAAGAAAACTGTATCTGTCGGCTCTGTAACAATGTCATTGAGGATGGGTGCATAAAGAAATGCCAATCCAGTTTTAATATCCATATGGACCGGCATCCATTGAGTGACTATCACTCCTTAGTGGGTAGTGTGTTAAATAAAACAGATTGTTGGGTATGCTCTCAAGTACCTCAAGGTCATAGCAAATCAGGGCTAGTACCATTTCCTTTAACGTTAGGGGAGGTACTTGAGTTAAGTGGTGGGAGACCGGTGGACAGGAGATTTAATATCTCCAGCCCTCCTAGTTTGAAGCTCCACCAATACCATGTGGATAGGTCCCTATTATGTTTTAACATCTCCAATCCCCGAAAGCCGGGAAATTGGGAAGTGTCATGGAGTAATCAAACCATGACCTTTTCGCATAGAGCAGATAGAATGCCTACAGATACAGAGCTTATACGCCACATAGCCAGTAGAGGAAAATCTTTCCGGTATAGGTATACCTTAGGAAATAGGATTACGAGAGTTGGAGAGGTATCACCAGGATACTGTGCACATATCGTACAACCTGATACGTGTACTAAACAGATGGAAGAATTAGGGTTAGGAGATTTCACATGGAAGGTGTGTAATATGGTTATGTCCTACTCCGTCCCATATGTTCTCCCCGATGATGCATATTTCATATGCGGGAGAAAGGCGTATAAGTGGCTTGCCCCAAACTCTGAAGGATTGTGTTATATTGGAAAAGTACTGCCTGAAGTAATGACTGTATCACATGACAAAATGAAAGACATACACCATGTTGCCCAAACTCCTTATACTCACACCCATTACGAACACGTAGTTAAACGGCACCTGATAGAAAGAACAGAGCATCCGGCCTCTGACATGATCCATGAATCCACCGAGATTCAGTTTCTAATCGCGTTAGACATCACTCGCACCGCTAGAGGAGTGTTGAATTATAAATACATTTCTGCGCTCGCCAATTTGTTAGATAATATCTCTGAAATGTATGATGACACGTTTAGGTATACTGGAAGGGAACTTCAAGCTTATAAAACAGAACTGGTACAGCATAGAATGGTTCTTAATTACCTCACAGCAGTGACAGGCGGATATTGTGTCACACTGGCAACACAATACGGCGTGAAATGTTGCACATATATTACGAATAGCACCGAGGACCCGGTCGAGGTCATAGACCAAAAGATGGACGATATTCTCCAACTGAAGTGGGAATTTCGCAGGAGACACAATCTCACTCTTGCTGCTGTAGGTAATGAGCTGACTGGTTGGGTGTCATGGTTGAACCCGCGAAATTGGTTCTCTGGTTTAGGAGACTGGGCTCAAGGAGTCATAATGGATGTTGGGAAGTTTCTCCTATGTATCTTAGGTGTTATCATAACGATTGGCTTGATATTTAGATGCGGTCAGGCTTTAATGAAGTGCAATCGTCGTACTAGGGTAATGAGTTTAAGGAGTGAGGAAACTGTAATTCCAATGGACTTGATTTATGACCCAAATGTAGAAACAATGATGTGATGAAAATGCGATTTCTACGGTCCGTTTCTTTCACCTGTTTTTCCGTTTCCTCCAAGGTAAAAAGACCCACTTGGACGAGGAATTTGATGAGCCGATATACAGACAACAGATGGATTAAAGAAGAAGTTTTGACAACCTGATACACAGATTTTGATGAACTATGCCATGGATCCCCAGTTTCCCTAGAAATTTTAAAATTACGCTAGCCCAACACTTTTGTAAATCTATGGACATTGACAGCTTTTGCTCGCACCTTATGGGCAAAAGCACAAAGAAGACTGCATTCAACAGACACCAAACAAGACCTCAATCGACGAATGTACATTTACCTGACATAGAATACCACCGCATTTACCGTAATTATGTCTTTTCTTCATTTCTACAACCCTCAGGTAATGACACACATAGTCGATAGGGAATACAGGCACAGATATCAGCAATCACATATCTCCCCCATTCATGTATCATCAACTAAAATGTGCTCCCCCATTTTGTTACAACCAAAGCCGAAAAGAGCTCGGTAAAGTTTGACAGCCCATCCACAGACCCGTACCACGGGATAAGAAGGAATTCAAATGTATACTTCGCAATACCTCGAAGCTTGATTTAAAACACGTACGGCACGATGATACATGACCCCCAAGCACGGATTCATACACACATGCTTCTGCTATCTCACTAGGTCATACCCTTTTCCTACCTTCTCCTCTCCTCCCCTACCCAACCATGTAAATGTATTAACCCCTGACATATATTTTTCTCTTTTTGAAATGTTTTAGAAGGTGGCAGTTATTGTTGACTGCCAAAGGGTGGACTGTCAAAGTCAGAAAAATATCTCTATGCACACTACCATATTTGCACCTCACACAGGTCTGTGCTGCGCATGCGTACGCTCTCCCGTACGTGCGCATACTCACAGTCGCGGGCACCCGCAGGCGCACGGTATGCGTATTTACGGTAGAGTTTATGTGATCGTAGCGTGCGACTCAATCGTTACATATTTTCACTATATGATGTATTTTGTAGATCATGGTCCCTTTGATAGATTCTGAAAGTTTGGTTAATATAGAATGTTCGTGAACAGAGAAATCCCTCTTTGTTTGATACGAAGGGTCAGACAGGAGTAATACAGTGGTGTTTAGTACCCATCGGAAGAGTATTTAAATAGCAATATTCCGGTGTTGGTTTGAAGCGGATTAATCGCTCGTGCGAATAGTTAGGGACATAAGAAGTTTATGAACATTTACTGTATTTGCACTTACTTATCCATGCGGCGGGAAACCCAGTTTCCCTCCCACCTGAGCTGTTGGAAATAGTCACGGCCCACCTGTATGAATCAACCTATGACCTTTTGTTATGATGCGAGGAGGAATTCCTGTGTCCAATGAACAATGAGATTGTAGGGACCATTGAATTGCATTGTGTGTGGGGCATAAATAGAAAGGCCGATCACATCCAGCTCTCACTCTTCAACGGTTATCATTGCTGAAAATCGGGAGCTGGATGTCCAGAGGCGCATGCGATCGTTTCCTTTGTGCGTAAGTTTTTCTCCGCAACTATATTGATCTTCTTGTTATTGTGGGCCAATTTCTCTCTCTCTCTCTCTCTTCTCCTCTTTCTCTCTTATAGTAATTGTATTATATTTCCTGTGTAGTTATCTGGTTAGGTAGTCTATGTTATATTGTAGTGTATGATTTGTATTTGTATTAATTCTTTTGCAAGTATATCATTCATAATATATATATTAGGCGTTGGACCCTAAGCCCAGGTATCTGTGTATTTCTTATAGTGTTAAATATTCTCAGAGCGTCGGTGACGCTAGAACAGCTAAAAAGGTAATAAGGTTACACTAGGTTGCATCTACACCCTATCTCTACACTAAGGTTTTACAGCATATTACATTGTTTATGGTTTAGATATAAAGTTTTAACATTGTGAGCGTCAGCGCCGCTGGTGATCTCCTCGTGGTCCCGAGCGTCCGCTATGCTATAGCGAATCATTACGTTAGTCAGCAGCCAATAGCGTGCCTGCCTGTGATCTCTTGGCCGTGAGCGAACGTGACGCTTGAGCGTCTCGACTACGGCTAAGCGATTGTTACGCAACGTGCGTACCCTTACGGTACTTCATACGTAGATAGCGTACAGTGTTCTTAGACCTCATAAAGGGTATTATATACGATAAATATTCTGCTTTATCACCACCCACCCTTATGTTGTATAAACAGGACATGCACACTTTAACGAACCCATCATTTCAGCGACAGGGTCTGCCACACGACTGTGACTGAAATGACTGGTTGGTTTGGGCCCCCACCAAAAAAGAAGCAATCAAACTCTCCTTGCACAAACTGGCTCTACGGAGGCAAGATGTCCACCTCATCATCATCGTCCGATTCATCACCCCTTTCACTGTGTACATCCCCCTCCTCACAGATTATTAATTCGTCCCCACTGGAATCCACCATCTCAGGTCCCCGTGTACTTTCTGGAGGCAATTGCTGCTGGTCAATGTCTCCACGGAGGAATTGATTATAATCCATTTTAATGAACATCATCTTCTCCACATTTTCTGGAAGTAACCTCGTACGCCGATTGCTGACAAGGTGAGCGGCGGCACTAAACACTCTTTCGGAGTACACACTGGAGGGAGGGCAACTTAGGTAGAATAAAGCCAGTTTCTGCAAGGGCCTCCAAATTGCCTCTTTTTCCTGCCAGTATACGTACGGACTGTCTGACGTGCCTACTTGGATGCGGTCACTCATATAATCCTCCACCATTCTTTCAATGGTGACAGAATCATATGCAGTGACAGTAGACGACATGTCAGTAATCGTTGGCAGGTCCTTCAATCCGGACCAGATGTCAGCACTCGCTCCAGACTGCCCTGCATCACCGCCAGTGGGTGGGCTCGGAATTCTTAGCCTTTTCCTCGCACCCCCAGTTGCGGGAGAATGTGAAGGAGGAGCTGTTGACGGGTCACGTTCCGCTTGACTTGACAATTTTCTCACCAGCAGGTCTTTGAACCTCTGCAGACTTGTGTCTGCCGGAAAGAGAGATACAACGTAGGTTTTAAATCTAGGATCGAGTACGGTGGCCAAAATGTAGTGCTCTGATTTCAACAGATTGACCACCCGTGAATCCTGGTTAAGCGAATGAAGGGCTCCATCCACAAGTCCCACATGCCTAGCGGAATCGCTCTGTTTTAGCTCCTCCTTCAATGCCTCCAGCTTCTTCTGCAAAAGCCTGATGAGGGGAATGACCTGACTCAGGCTGGCAGTGTCTGAACTGACTTCACGTGTGGCAAGTTCAAAAGGTTGCAGAACCTTGCACAACGTTGAAATCATTCTCCACTGCGCTTGAGACAGGTGCATTCCACCTCCTTTGCCTATATCGTGGGCAGATGTATAGGCTTGAATGGCCTTTTGCTGCTCCTCCATCCTCTGAAGCATAAAGAGGGTTGAATTCCACCTCGTTACCACCTCTTGCTTCAGATGATGGCCGGGCAGGTTCAGGTGTTTTTGGTGGTTCTCCAGTCTTCTGTACGCGGTGCCTGTACGCCGAAAGTGGCCCGCAATTCTTCTGGCCACCGACAGCATCTCTTGCACGCCCCTGTCATTTTTTAAATAATTCTGCACCACCAAATTCAAGGTATGTGCAAAACATGGGACGTGCTGGAATTTGCCCAGATGTAATGCACACACAATATTGCTGGCATTGTCCGATGCCACAAATCCCCAGGAGAGTCCAATTGGGGTAAGCCATTCTGCGATGATCTTCCTCAGTTGCCGTAAGAGGTTTTCAGCTGTGTGCGTATTCTGGAAAACGGTGATACAAAGCGTAGCCTGCCTAGGAACGAGTTGGCGTTTGCGAGATGCTGCTACTGGTGCCGCCGCTGCTGTTCTTGCTGCGGGAGGCAATACATCTACCCAGTGGGCTGTCACAGTCATGTAGTCCTGAGTCTGCCCTGCTCCACTTGTCCACATGTCTGTGGTTAAGTGGACATTGGGTAAAACTGCATTTTTTAGGACACTGGTGACTCTTTTTCTGACATCTGTGTACATTCTCGGTATCGCCTGCCTAGAGAAATGGAACCTAGATGGTATTTGGTACCGGGGACACAGTACCTCAATCAAGTCTATAGTTGGCTCTGAAGTAACGATGGATACCGGAACCACGTTTCTCACCGCCCAGGCTGCCAAGGCCTCAGTTATCCGCTTTGCAGCAGGATGACTGCTGTGATATTTCATCTTCCTCGCAAAGGACTGTTGGACAGTCAATTGCTTACTGGAAGTAGCACAAGTGGTCTTCCGACTTCCCCTCTGGGATGACCATCGACTCCCAGCAGCAACAACAGCAGCGCCAGCAGCAGTAGGCGTTACACTCAAGGATGCATCGGAGGAATCCCAGGCAGGAGAGGACTCGTCAGACTTGCCAGTGACATGGCCTGCAGGACTATTGGCTTTCCTGGGTAAGGAGGAAATTGACACTGAGGGAGTTGGTGGTGTGGTTTGCGTGAGCTTGGTTACAAGAGGAAGGGATTTACTGGTCAGTGGACTGCTTCCGGTGTCGCCCAAAGTTTTTGAACTTGTCACTGACTTATGATGAATGCGCTGCAGGTGACGTATAAGGGAGGATGTTCCGAGGTGGTTAACGTCCTTACCCATACTTATTACAGCTTGACAAAGGCAACACACGGCTTGACACCTGTTATCCGCATTTGTGTTGAAATAATTCCACACCGAAGAGGTGATTTTTTTTGTATTTTGACCAGGCATGTCAATGGCCATATTCCTCCCACGGACAACAGGTGTCTCCCCGGGTGCCTGACTTAAACAAACCACCTCACCATCAGAATCCTCCTTGTCAATTTCCTCCCCAGCGCCAGCAACACCCATATCCTCATCCTGGTGTACTTCAACACTGACATCTTCAATTTGACTATCAGGAACTGGACTGCGGGTGCTCCTTCCAGCACTTGCAGGGGGCGTGCAAATGGTGGAAGGCGCAAGCTCTTCCCGTCCAGTGTTGGGAAGGTCAGGCATCGCAACCGACACAATTGGACTCTCCTTGGGGATTTGTGATTTCGAAGAACGCACAGTTCTTTGCTGTGCTTTTGCCAGCTTAAGTCTTTTCATTTTTCTAGCGAGAGGCTGAGTGCTTCCATCCTCATGTGAAGCTGAACCACTAGCCATGAACATAGGCCAGGGCCTCAGCCGTTCCTTGCCACTCCGTGTCGTAAATGGCATATTGGCAAGTTTACGCTTCTCCTCAGACGCTTTTAATTTTGATTTTTGGGTCATTTTTTTACTGATCTTTTGTGTTTTGGATTTTACATGCTCTGTACTATGACATTGGGCATCGGCCATGGCAGACGACGTTGATGGCATTTCATCGTCTCGGCCATGACTAGTGGCAGCAGCTTCAGCACGAGGTGGAAGTGGATCTTGATCTTTCCCTATTTTTTTAACCTCCACATTTTTGTTCTCCATATTTTAATGCGCACAACTAAAAGACACCACAGGTATACAATGTAGATGGATGGATATACTACTAGTATACTTTATGTATGATGACGAGTGACGACACAGAGGTAGGTACAGCAGTGGCCTACCGTACTGCTATATACAGTATAATGGACCTGGTGGACACTGTCAGCAGACTGCGTTTATAGTATAAAGAAAAAAAGACACCACAGGTATACAATGTAGATGGATGGATATACTACTAGTATACTTTATGTATGACGACGAGTGACGACACAGAGGTAGGTACAGCAGTGGCCTACCGTACTGCTATATGCAGTATAATGGACCTGGTGGACACTGTCAGCAGACTGCGTTTATAGTATAAAGAAAAAAAGACACCACAGGTATACAATGTAGATGGATGGATATACTACTAGTATACTTTATGTATGACGACGAGTGACGACACAGAGGTAGGTACAGCAGTGGCCTACCGTACTGCTATATACAGTATAATGGACCTGGTGGACACTGTCAGCAGACTGCGTTTATAGTATAAAGAAAAAAAGACACCACAGGTATACAATGTAGATGGATGGATATACTACTAGTATACTTTATGTATGACGACGAGTGACGACACAGAGGTAGGTACAGCAGTGGCCTACCGTACTGCTATATACAGTATAATGGACCTGGTGGACACTGTCAGCAGACTGCGTTTATAGTATAAAGAAAAAAAGACACCACAGGTATACAATGTAGATGGATGGATATACTACTAGTATACTTTATGTATGACGACGAGTGACGACACAAAGGTAGGTACAGCAGTGGCCTACCGTACTGCTATATACAGTATAATGGACCTGGTGGACACTGTCAGCAGACTGCGTTTATAGTATAAAGAAAAAAAGACACCACAGGTATACAATGTAGATGGATGGATATACTACTAGTATACTTTATGTATGACGACGAGTGACGACACAGAGGTAGGTACAGTAGTGGCCTACCGTACTGCTATATACAGTATTATGGACCTGGTGGACACTGTCAGCAGACTGCGTTTATAGTATAAAGAAAAAAAGACACCACAGGTATACAATGTAGATGGATGGATATACTACTAGTATACTTTATGTATGACGACGAGTGACGACACAGAGGTAGGTACAGCAGTGGCCTACCGTACTGCTATATACAGTATAATGGACCTGGTGGACACTGTCAGCAGACTGCGTTTATAGTATAAAAAAAAAAAGACACCACAGGTATACAATGTAGATGGATGGATATACTACTAGTATACTTTATGTATGACGACGAGTGACGACACAGAGGTAGGTACAGCAGTGGCCTACCGTACTGCTATATACAGTATAATGGACCTGGTGGACACTGTCAGCAGACTGCGTTTATAGTATAAAGAAATAAAGACACCACAGGTATACAATGTAGATGGATGGATATACTACTAGTATACTTTATGTATGACGACGAGTGACGACACAGAGGTAGGTACAGCGGTGGCCTACCGTACTGCTATATACAGTATAATGGACCTGGTGGACACTGTCAGCAGACTGCGTTTATAGTATAAAAAAAAAAAAAGACACCCCAGGTATACAATGTAGATGGATGGATATACTACTAGTATACTTTATGTATGACGACGAGTGACGACACAGAGGTAGGTACAGCAGTGGCCTACCGTACTGCTATATACAGGTTAATGGACCTGGTGGACACTGTCAGCAGACTGCGTTTATAGTATAAAGAAAAAAAGACACCACAGGTATACAATGTAGATGGATGGATATACTACTAGTATACTTTATGTATGACGACGAGTGACGACACAGAGGTAGGTACAGCAGTGGCCTACCGTACTGCTATATACAGTATAATGGACCTGGTGGACACTGTCAGCAGACTGCGTTTATAGTATAAAGAAAAAAAGACACCACAGGTATACAATGTAGATGGATGGATATACTACTAGTATACTTTATGTATGACGACGAGTGACGACACAGAGGTAGGTACAGCAGTGGCCTACCGTACTGCTATATACAGTATAATGGACCTGGTGGACACTGTCAGCAGACTGCGTTTATAGTATAAAAAAAAAAAAGACACCACAGGTATACAATGTAGATGGATGGATATACTACTAGTATACTTTATGTATGACGACGAGTGACGACACAGAGGTAGGTACAGCAGTGGCCTACCGTACTGCTATATACAGTATAATGGACCTGGTGGACACTGTCAGCAGACTGCGTTTATAGTATAAAGAAAAAAAGACACCACAGGAGTGTTTTTCAGGCAGACAAACGTATACTGGTGGTCACTGTCAGCAAAACTGTGCACTGTACTCCTGCTATAGCTGCTCCCCAGTCTCCCCCACAATTAAGCAGTGTGAGCACTCAGCACAGTCAGATATATCATGCAGCACACTAAGGCTGAGCACAGATATGGTATGGAGCGTTTTTTTCAGGCAGAGAACGGATAAAAAAAAACTAGCAAAACTCTGCACTGTACTCCTCCTGTCCTAACAGCTGCTCCCCAATCCTCCCCACAATAAGCTAAGCAGTAGCAATCAATCAGATCAACTAACTCTAAGGCTCTATAACTAAACGGAGAGGACGCCAGCCACGTCCTCTCCCTATCAATCTCAATGCACGTGTGAAAATGGCGGCGACGCGCGGCTGCTTATATAGAATCCGAATCTCGCGAGAATCCGACAGCTGGATGATGACGTTCGGGCGCGCTCGGGTTAGCCGAGCAAGGCGGGAGGATCCGAGTCTGCTCGGACCCGTGTTAAAAGAGTGAAGTTCGGGGGGGTTCGGTTTCCGAGAAACCGAACCAGCTCATCACTAGTGAAAACTAGGGAGGCAGCGCAAGGATGATAAAGCAGAAATGGTTCAGAATATTTTTTATCCAGTTTTCCTACTACTAGGTGCGTTTTATGGTCAGGTGCGTCTTATGGTCCGAAAAATACGGTATATATATATATATATATATATATATATATATATATATATATATTTATTTGTTAGCAGTTGGGCAAAACCATGTGCACTGCAGGTGTGGCAGATATAACATGTGCAGAGAGAGTTAGATTTCAGTTGGTTATTTTGTTTCTGTGCAGGGTAAATACTGGCTGCTTTATTTTTTCACTGCAATTTAGATTTCAGTTTGAACACACCCCACCCAAATCTAACTCTCTCTGCACATGTTATATCTGCCCCCCCCCCCCCCCCCACCCCTGCAGTGCACATGGTTTTGCCCAAAGCTTCTGCAAAGATCGGGTCTGAATTAGGCCCATAGTGAACAGACAGTGGGTCGCCATTTTGCCCAAGCGAGACATTCTATTGTCACCCTTAGATACCGCATCATTGATCAGGTTCCGTTTAATCTTAGAGGTGGCAGTAGAGAAAAGATGCTATTACAATTAGAGTGCCAGTGGATTCACAGACTAAACACAGTTAATCCATATGGTCTAAATAAAGCCCTGAATTTAAGTTGTTTTCTTTAAATTTTGATATTGAGGTATTATTTCATATATACATTATTTATGAACTATATATTATTATTGCCTGTGATTATATTTATATAGGAGCGTTTATACAGTGGCCTGCATCCAGTTATTTATTTATTCAATTATTCATTTAGTCACAGTATTAATATTTATCTCAAACATTTGACACGTTTAATGTATTATTATGGCATTTTTATACAAAGCCTTAATTATTTCCTAATGCTTATCACTATTTAATGACTTTTTAAGCTATGAACATGTTGCTGCTATAGCAATAAATCTATGTACTTTGTAATTATATGTGCTGTGATACTACCGTTGTATATTACCTCATCGCATTGTTTTCTAGTTGCTATGGTGGTGATGATGAGAGCACTGCATCCGTGTGAAGCTGCTGGACGCGATGACGTAATTGGTGGCTACTGCGGCCCAAGGATGTGGTCCCGCCCCTGGCAGTGGTGTCTGTTCACTGGGTATTACATGTGATATAGGTAAGCGTTTTTTCATTATCTGTTGTCCTGATGAAAATGCATGTATAAAGCATTGAAACGTTGACTGAAATTACGGCTGCAGAGTTCTCTGTTTTAAATGCTTGGAGTGCCACACACGGAGGTATCGTGTATATGTATATATATATATATATATATATATATATATATATATATAACATTACAGTAAATAAATCACAAAATAGAGTGCAGATAACAAAGAGCACCACAATTCTCAAAACATAATACAGCTTAGATATAAGTAGCGAGTGAGTGATCAGCGTATTACTAGGAGCTGGTGGCCATAGATAGAGATGAGCCTTTACCAGCAGGAGAAAAAGCGGGTAAAGATGGTCGCTGAGTAGGAGAGAGCTGTGAGTGAAATGTGTCGAGAAGAGGGTTTAGATAACAAGAGGAATGAGGGCCCTGCTCTGAGGTGCTTACAATCTAATAGGAAGGGGCGACAGAGAGATGACATGAGGTGCAAACAAGCGGGAGGTAGCCTGATGGCAGGATGTAAGCAAAGCAGAGATGGTCAAGGCATGAGGCAGGAGGATGGAGGAACAGCCTCAGGACTAAGTCATGCATCGGAAGGGTACGTTTTAATGAATAAGTGGGTTTTCAGTGCCAGGTTAAAGCTTTGCAAGGTCGGGGAGAGTCTAATGGAGTTGGGGAGCGCGTTCCACTGAAGGGGTGCAGCACGTGCAAAATCTTGAACTCGAGCATGGGAAACAGTGACCAGGGTAGAGGAGAGGCGTCGGTCATTGGCCGACCATAAGGGGTGGGAGGGAGTATGAAGGGAGAGGAGGTTGGAGATGTAGGGAGCAGTGGAATTAGAGATGGCCTTGTATGTGAGGGTGAGGAGTTTGAAGAGGTTTCTGTAGGGGAATGGGAGCCAGTGCAGATTTTGTCGAAGGGGAGTGGCAGATGTGGAGCGGCAGGAGAAGAAGATAAGCCTAGCTGCGAAGTTGAGAACAGATTGGAGGGGAGCAAGATGGGAGCAAATGAGTCCAGTGAGGAGAATGTTGCCGTAGTCGAGTCGTGAGATGACCAGTGAGTGGATGATATATTTAGTTGTACTCTAGGAGAGAAATGGCCTGATGCGAGCAATGTTGCGTAGCTGCATCTGACAGGATAGTGCCAGAGCTTGGATATGGGGTGCAAAGGAGAGGGAGGAGTCAAGAGTGACACCCAAGCAGCGGAGTTGGGGAACTGGGGAGATGATAGTGTTGTCAACAGTGATAGAGATATTGGTAGGGGTTGTTACTCTGGCTGGGGGAAAGATAATGAGTTCAGTTTTGTCCATGTTGAGCTTCAGAGGCTCCAACATGCCTTGATGACTCTGGACCAAACTTGCTATACATACCCTTCATTATCCAACTTAAAATACTGGTGGGGTTTCAAGTGAGAAAATCCACCCCGTTGCGGGGCCAGGGCCCCAATCATAAAAATGCATAGAGAAAATGTGTGAACACCTCTGCCTGATTGACAGGTAGAGACATTCGCTGGGCAGTAGGGGGTGTTGCGGTGGTGTGGTCCGAACAACGCAGGGGTGTCCGGACCATTTGCAGGGTGGGCCGCGGCGGCTGCCTGACTTCACACACAGCCACTATGAGCCTAAACATGGTAGGTAGCCACCAGCCTTTGCAGGCTGCGTAGGCAGAGGGCAACCCTAAACATACAAGCGCATCGCCATCTTGCGATGCGCTCGCATATTTGAGGGGGGGGGCAGAGCCCTGCCTTCTGGGCTGACTGTGTTGGGCGTCACTACGCATGTCAGAGTACAGAGTTGTAGGTGTGTGATTTTTTTTAATGATTTTCGCACATCTGCAACACATGCTGAATTAGGCCTATAGGTGGTCATTTCAAGTTGATCGCAGCCAGCAACTTTTTGCTGCTGCTGCGATCAACTAGAACACCCCTATGGGGGAGTGTATTTTAGATTAGCAGGGTTGTGATCGCTTGTGCAGCCCTGCTAAGCTAAAAAAAATGTCAAGCAAAAGATGACTAGCCCTATACATACTTACCCTGTGCGACGATCCCTGCGATGTTGGGGCCGGCTTTGACGTCAGACATCTGCCCTCTGGACACGCCTGCGTTATACTCACCACTCCCTGAAAACGTCTCCAAACGGTCCGGATCCGCCCTGCCACGCCTCCTTCCTGTCAATCTTCTTAGCGGTCGCCGCTGCGACCGCTTCCATCAGTAGCCGCGACGTAACCCGGCGACCCCTGTCGGCAGGCAACATCGTTCACGCGCACTGCGGCCACCGCGCATGCGCATTCCACTCCCGTTCACACCGCAGCAAAAAAACGATGCGTGCGAACGGGTCGGAATGACCCCCATAGTCCGGATACCACTATCACAACAAAGATTCCATCCATGATCCGTAAACTTTACTAATTATTAGCTTGGCAAAATAACAGAATAACATAACAGCAGTCAGCGTACACATGGAGCAACACTTGACTTGCTCCATCTGGTGCCATCTAGTGGCCGCTGGCGTGCAAAATACTTGAATTCCCCCCATAGAGGCGAGGAGCAGCATTAGCCTTTTATTATATAGAATTCCCTCCAACAAGACAGCCATAGTTTCAGAAGTTTCTTTCATGTACACTGCATAGGCCAGATGTACTTATTGTGATTAAATACTTACATTTTTTAATTTACATTTTTCAAAATATCTCAAATACCTTATGGAACATTTTTCTGATAGTATATTGAACACATACAATTAAATTGAAATTGATATATATCATGTCAGATGCAAAATGGCTGTTGAGGAGTATAATATAATTTCATCTCAAAACTTCAAAAATAAACATAACAAATTATAAAAATATAAAGCTCATTATTATAGCAAATGATCATTGGCCTTTGCACTCACACAACATGGAGGGTGCTGGAGAAAATAGTAGAGCAGCTAGCTAGTGTAAAAAAAAAAAAAAAGGCAGAACAATAGCTTGCTGCTCACAATAAAAAAAAGAAAGTGCATAAATTAATAAATGTCACAGAAATATCCCACAAATGCTGTAGATAATGTTAAGTGAGAAATTAAAGTGCACGGATAAACCGACAACACAAAAACGATAAATATGTTGCGCCCATCCGCGGCTGCTGTGAAGCTGTAACTAATGGTAAAGATTGTTGTGGATTTGCGGAAGATTGACACATTTTTTTAATACAGTATATTTACGCCCTGGGCAGGGCAATGGGTTAGGGTGGTGTGTTTTGTTCTCTGTCCAAGTTTACCTGCCTTAAACAGCATATTGAATCTACTTCTCTGGGCTTTACTGGTTAAAACTAGGAGATAAGTGAACCAGGGTCACCTTTAGATTTCCACGCAGCACAGTACTTTCCAACACTTAAAATGAGCAATGAATTTTTTTTTTTTTTTTTTAACGTGTGTAAACAGTTATAAATTACATTATAGAAGATGGTTACTGTATGGTGGTCATTCCGAGTTGATCGCAGCCAGCAACCTTTAGCTGCTGCTGCGATCAATAGTCCACGCCTATGGGGGAGTGTATTTTAGCTTAGCAGGGCAGCGATCGCTTGTGCAGCCCTGCTTAGCTAAAAAAAATTCAAGCAGAAGTAGAGTAGCCCTGGACATACTTACCCTGTGCGATGGATCCAGCGATGATGGGCCCGACTTTGACGTCACACCTCTGCCCTCCGTTGTCCTGGACACGCCTGCGTTTTACTCACCACTCCCCAAAAACGGTCTCCAACAGTCCGGATCCGCCCATCCATGCCTCCTTCCTGTCAATCTTCTTAGCGGTCGCCGCTGTGATCGCTTCCGTCGGTAGCCGTGAAGTAACCCCCTGTCGCCGGGCAACGTCGCGCACGCGCACAGTGGCCGCCGCGCATGCGCATTCCGCACCCGTTCACACCGCAGCGAAAAAACGCTGCGTGCGAACGGGTCGGAATGACCCCCTATGTACTAAGCCTTGGAGAGAGATAGAGTGGACAGATAAAGGGGCCCATTTATCAACTAGTGATAAAACTTGTTATGAATGCTAAAACTCGTTGTGTATGATAAATGGTGCTCCAGCCGGACAGGAGCTGATTGGTTGGTACTTTATCTCTCTCCACTTTATGGGCGGTATTCAATTCTTTCTACCCCCTTCCACACTCATTCTGTTTCTGCGGACGGGTGTGGTATTTTCATTTCAGCTTGCTCCCCCCGGGGGTAGTTAGGTGGCAAACCCTTTCACGCAGCTAAACCTGATTACTATGGGTGCGATATGCGCAATAACGGGGATCACTTTAAAAAGGAGATTGAGCGTGATATATAATTTGGGGGCGGGGGTGTGAAGTTTCGATGATGCAAACAATGGTGCTGACAGCGGGCACCTCAGTCCTTGCACATTCAAACACACGGATGTACATCCGGGAAGAGCTTTACACCAGAAACAGGTGATTTTTATATATATATATATATATATATATATACACAGGTTGAGTGTCCCATATCCAAATATTCCGAAATATGGAATATTCCGAAATACGGACTTTTTTGAGTGAGAGTGAGATAGTGAAATCTTTGTTTTCTGTGGCTCAATGTACACAAACTTTGTTTAATACACAAAGTTATTAAAAATATTGTATTAAATGACCTTCAGGCTGTGTGTATAAGGTGTATAGTAAACATAAATGAATTGTGTGTATGTACATACACTTTGTTTAATGCACAAAGTTGTTAAAAATATTAGCTAAAATTACCTTCAGGCTGTGTGTATAAGGTGTATATGTAACATAAATGCATTCTGTGCTTATATTTAGGTCCCATCACCATGATATCTCATTATGGTATGCAATTATTCCAAAATACAGAAAAATCCGATATCCAAAATACCTCTGGTCCCAAGCATTTTAGATAAGGGATACTCAACCTGTATGTATATATATATATATATATATATATATGTGTGTGTGTGTGTATATATATATATATATATATATATATATATATGTGTGTGTATATATATATATATATATATATATATATATATATAAAACAATTTGTGTTATGTATAGCTGGCAAAACCTTCCAAGCCGCAGACTTCTCCTTTTTGACTAATCATCCACCTGTGAGTTTCACTTGAGTATCTTGCTGGAGAAGCGCAATCTTCATTTCAATTGCAGAGTTCTTGAAACCCTGGCATGCATCTAAAGTGCGCGTTTATAGAAGTAGAGATGTTGTGCACAATAACCAATCAAATCCTACTTATTTATCTAGCACCTCCTAGAAGATAATAGCTAGAATCTAATTGGTTGCTATGGGCAACATACCCACATCTATAAACCTGCACTTTAGCTAATATACCCTATGGAGTGGTGGGACATTAGGAGGAGTTGGTAAATGTGGAGCGAAAGGCAGGTTAGCACATTGGCGTTTCTATCATGGGTGCAATGTGTGCGGTGCACATGGGCCCCTGGGTCTAGGGGGGCCCACACCGCACACATTGCATTCATAGTTTTCATACTTACCTCTCCGAAGTCCATTGCGGGGCGCTGCAGCCATCGTGGCAAAAAACACAGCAAAAATGGCCGCCACGTATGCGCAGTAAGACTTTTGTCTCCTGAACATGGCGGGCACCATCTTTCAGGAGACCTGTGCATGCGCAGTAGACTCTGGCATGTTGGCGGAGCCTACGGCGCCGTGGAGAGGAGGGGGCCGACCCGGAGTGAGCACACTGGCCCCCTCCTCTCTTAAGACGCCCCTGCGTTAGCATGCTGTATCTCAGGGGGAATGGACTAGCTAGGCTTACTATACTATCCCTTTAAACTGCATACCTCCCAACATGACCCTCTCCAGGAGGTACAGAATGTTCTGCTCCTGGTCTTCCCTCTTAATTTATGATTGCCAGCACCTGTGCTGAAACACCTTTCTTATCCATTAACCTGTTCAACACAGGTGCCGGCATTCGTAAAACTAAGAGAAAAGTCCAGAAGCAGAGCATTCTGTCCCTCCTGGAGAGGGTCATGTTGGGAGGTATGAAACTGGGACACTCATGAATTACACAGGTTCTGTTGCTGTCTGACGTCAAGCCTGCATTTCATATGATTTTAATCAACTAGGTAACCTGTGTAACTCATGAGTGTCCCTGTTTAAAGGGATGGTATGGTAAGACTAGGCCTATGGAGGTACAAATCTCTGGGGCTACGGTCGTTAGGTCGACACAACTTAGGTCGACCATTAAAGGTCGACAATTCCACTGGGTCGACATGGCCATTAGGTCGACATGTACTAGGTCGACAGGTCAAAAGGTCGACATGAGTTTTTTTTTAAAAAATATTTTATTTTTTCATACTTAACGATCTACGTGGACTAGGATTGGAATGGTAATCTGTGCTGAGCGAAGCGGTAGCGGAGCGAGGCACCATCGCGAGCCATGCGAGGGGACACGGTGCACTAATTTGGGTTCCCCATCACTTTACGGAGAAAACGACACCAAAAACAGTCAAAAACCTCATGTCGACCTTTTGACCTTTCGACCTAACTCCCATGTCGACCTAATGGGACTGTCAACCTAATGGCACTGTCGACCTTCAGTGGTCGACCTAATGAGTTTTGACCTAAGTTGGGTCGACCCAACGACCCATACCTAATCTCTGGATGTACTGTAGTCAAGTGCACCCAGAAAAACATTCTTGTATGACTTTGGGGGAGATGTACTAAGCCAGGCATGTCCAAACTGCGGCCCTCCAGCTGTTGAGAAACTACACATCCCAGCATGCCCTGGCACAACTTTAGCATTCTCTGACAGAAAAACTGTGTCAGGGCATGCTGGGATATGTAGTTTCACAACAGCTGGAGGGCCGCAGTTTGGACATGCCTGTACTAAGCAGTACTAAAAGTGGAGAAGTGAGCCAGTGGAGAAGTTGCCCATGGCAACCAATCAGCATTGCCTCCGAAAGCATAGCAATGGGAAGAGGACTAAATTTACAGAATATATTAGCCTTGTACTGCTTTCCTACATGTATTCATTGTGAAAATAAAGCTGAGAATGTTACTTGTCTGCGAGTCGTTATTTGGCTAGCATGTAGCAGCTGTTTGGTCTATGCCGCCTTATGTATCTCAGGTGCTGCAACATCATGTGTCAAAGGGGGTTCAGTATGAATTACCAATGGGCGGAATGCCGGCCATCAGTATACAGTCAGCGGCATCCCGGCCACCAGTATGCCGGCAGCAGGGCGAGCGCTAGTAAGACCCTTGTGGGCTCACTGCGCTCGCCATACTGAGGGCACGGTGGCTCACCACGGGTAGTATTCTCCCTCTATGGGTGTTATGGACATAGAGGGAGACTCACCTACCTTCAAGCGTTGTACCACTGTGCGGCATTCCAGCATCAGCATTCTGATTGCCGGGATCCCGTGCGGCAGTATCTTAACTGCTTCCCGTCAAGGGTAACTGCGAAAACTGTTATAGCAGCTTTAAATCTTGGGAAGCTAGAAAATATATATAAACTAGGTGATTCATCGCGCCCTACGGGCGCTCTTCACACCGTCGGAAGGGGCTACGCCCCCGTAACCCCTGCACGTAGTTGTATGAGTGGGTAAATAGTGCACAACGAAAGTGCGTTTGATGGTGAAGGGGGCGTAGGCCATTTAGTGGGTGTGAACAGTGGCTGCAGGGCATGATGTACAGAATGTAGCGGGTGCAGGGGTGACCGCGTATGGGGTGGGTGTCTGTGGGTGGAGGAGGGGCGGATGCCGGGAGTGTGTGCGGATAGGAGAGGGGGGCGGGAGGTGGTGTGGGTGGGGGAGGAGCAGGGGACTGGGGGTGGTGGATGGGGTCTGGATGCGATGTGGGTGGGGTAGCGTTGGAGGGGGTGGGGGAGGGGTCGGTGCAAGGCTCTCATGGCTGTGGGAGGGGTTCTGGAAGTGTTGTGGGTGGGTAAGGGGTAGGTGTGCTTGCGGGTGGTGTTGGGGGTCCGGTGGTGGCGGGTGAGGGGCTGGGGTTCATTGGGTGGGGGAGGTGTAGGTGTAGGGGGTGCAGTGGATGGTCGAGGGGGTCCGTAGGTGTTGTAGGGGCAGCCGTGGGTTTGCTGTGGGTGGGATGGAGGTAGGTATCTCCTATATATTAGGACAGATCTGTGACTTTGTGACTCATTGCTAAAGCTGGGTGGAGTCACAATGCTGGGCGGAGTCAAGTTACAGATCTGGTCAAATATATAGGAGAAGTGTAACCCTACCCTCAATACCTTGAACGAGAGCTGTCTATGTATTCTATTAAGGGATGGTTACCTAATAGCTGTGCCTCCACTCAAGCTATGTGTAGTATTTAACTACCGTTAAGGCTTGCTTGAGTAAGCCTGATCTCTATCCTTAGGGGATGATTCCCTTATATCATAGATATATTATCTAATATACCTGTCTCTTTCTTCCTGGATCTTCAGATCAACTTCCAGACGGACCAGACACACATGGCAAGTATAACACTTTAATGACCAGTACCAAATGGATTAAGTATACATTAACATTTCATCAATTACACATTCCCCTTTAAGTCATTAATCCATGCTAACCCCCTGTCAATTAGGCCTATACACAGTACCTGCATGCAATACAACAAATCCTTTTTCTTTTCAAGACACCCTTAGGTGTTAGAGTGACCCGGGTACTCTTAATATGATAGTGCACTATAAGGGCCCATAAACTTCCTAAAAATAACAGCAGTTAATACAGAATGTCTGACACTATGTTTTAGTATCAACTATCAGTTCTCCCTTCAGTTAAAGAGAAAGATGTTTGGCTCAGTCTACTTATGGTAGCGATTACTTTCTCCTATAAGGTTACTTATAGTTCCTCCTTGGCAGATAACAGAAAGTATCTATTTAGCTCATAGATAGTAACATCAACAGTTGATTACCAAGGAATCTGTATCCTTTCCTCAGTAAAAATGTTACCGTAGTTGTCCAGTATTAAACTAAACTCCTAAGAAGCTGGTATGATAAACCTTTGTTATGCTGCGTCCTTGTGTCCATTTGAAGTAGCTGATGCTTTCTATATTTCAGAGCATATATAGCTTTTCGATTCCTGTATGCCTCAAATTATTGTTGTCTCTTAGGATGAGTCTATATTAAATATATCTGCAAGAGATGGTTTCTCTTATCATAGTCACAGCGAGCTCAAATCCTTTAACTTTAAAACTAATAGTCTCTTACGTGTCAGTCCTTCTTACGGGTTCACGAATATACATATAACACAGTTGTATTAAAGTGCCACAAGCTAGTCCTTGAATCGGGATGATATTCTAATCCTTTGTGGCTAAGAGGCTTAACATTCATCCAATGTCACTGTAGTATGGCTACCTTTAATGTCCTTGACTCTAATTCTGCTAATTCAGGGGCATAAATACACACATTAGGTGGCAGCTTTTGGGTGTTACTTTCTATTTAGCGCTGCGGAACAATGTCTCTGGCTCTCCTTTGACTGATGTGATGCTGATATATGGGGGAGCTTTAAAACTATTTATGAAGCGTTAAACAGTTCAAATTTCACTCCACTCCTCCTGTTACATATATATACCCAGTGCTTTCTACCTTCTCCTTAGCACTATGATTAAGCCATACATGGAACTGTAATTATAGGTCACTCTGACTACTGTGACCCATTACTATCCTCCTGCTTAATAGCCATTATTGCGGCCTAGCCCTGGAGTCCTTAGTCCCAATATGAAATTGACTATGTACCATAGTCACCTATGGCTTGCTGTGCTTAGTGTAGGGGTAATATAAATGGCTGGATTATGCACTCACACTTCTACGATCTAGTGATGCTGCTGCAGGATGCTCCCCCGACTCCTCCCTTACACTTACAGCCACACAGAATGGAGCCTCTGCTGCTGGTCCTGGCTTCTTTGTTGTGGCTGTCAGAGTCTGTGCCGGTAATAGGTAGGAAGGAACCCTCTCTGTCTCCCTGTCATAGGTGCGCCCTTCCAATACTGCTGGGTGAGTTGACTAGCGCTGATGCCGGGTTCTATGAACAGTGCCGATTCTCAATGCTGCTGTCACCACCTTTACAGTAAGGAAGCCCTGTTCTGGCTACACACACTAAGCCCCCTCCGGCCGCCGCAATGTATACCGCTCAGCTCTAATACGGGCGACGGCCGGAGCAGCAGAAAACTATGTCCTCTCACCAAGGGATATGCAGTCTCTCCCCCAGCTACACTCACAGCACCTCTCCACCCCTCTCTAGTAGTCACATGACCCACTCTGAGGTGATGCCCCGCCCACTGGCAATCACCCCACTAGGTGATTGACAGTTAGGAGCACAAGGACATTAACCCTTTAGATACACTGTGAAACCATAAAATAAGCCTTAATTGTATTCACCACTACATTTACATCAATGTACATACAATTACATATATGTGAACTGTATTATTTACCTCAAAACATGCATACAGTATTACAACATCCATTAACTTTTATATGAATAATATATATGCTTATACTCCATTTTAGTCACCATATTATAACTACCTCAGTATAAGTGTTGTTTAAACCCTAAATCAGGGTTACATTTCTCCCCCTGGTGCATTGTCACTGTTTAACATCTTTAGGTGCCAATGCACCATCTATCTTACTTACTATGCTAAAATAGTATATATTCATGCACATCCATTAGCAAGCCACCTCATCTCAACCATTTTAACTGTTGGCCAAATAGGGAGGGATGGAACTACATAGCCTTCATGCCTCCCAGGGATAGTGTTCTCTGATCGTGCTGGTTTCCCTAGCTCTTCTACACCTGATTTATTGACTTCTTTTAGTACTGGACTTCGGATGGAAGATTTAAGAGATTGTGCTAGGGTAAAGTTATCATGTACCTCACTACGATTGTCACTGAGAATAGTTTCTTTCTCTGACGAAGCTTCTAAAGTTATCAAGTCTTTAGCATCTGAATTTTCAGTTTCTTGATCCTGGTACTGATTTACTCTACCATTGAATCTCGAGAGAGGTCGGTAATGTAAGGTTATAGAAGGATGACATGGAGCTGGATCTCTCCCTTGCCTTTGTTCTGAATATGCACTTCCTTCATCAACCGCTTTTTCTCGTGGTTGATAACAATAACTGTATGATCCTCGTCGGTTTGGAGCAAATCGACTCCCTTTCACTGGTACTCCACCTATGCCAGTCACATTTGCTGCATGTACACCCTTTTCCCCTTCCAACACTTCAAATTCTACTTTCTCTCCATCTCCTACACTGTACAACAGTTTTAGGGGGTTATTCTTCGTTATGGATGTCCAATGTACAAATATGTCTTCTCCGGTGTCATGCCTTTTAATGAAGCCATAGCCTTTCTTCACATGGAACCATATTACTGTGCCAGTCATTTTAAGAGACATATACTGTGTCCCTTTACTATCAACTTTATTCATAGAAGATTGTCTCAGCAATATACCATCCACTACCTCAGTCTGTAATGCTATGTCCTTAGTATCCGGTCGCATAGAAAATTCATGGATACGGTTTTCAGGACAGTTGTTTAGGAAGTTGGCATCCTTGAGTATTTTATTCTCAGATTCTAGCTGAGACAGTCTTTCTTTCATTTCATTCAGACGAATATGATCCTCCTTTTCAGTTTCTTTACCCACTTCCAATAATTCAGACAACTCAGTTATTTTTGATTCCAGAGAATGAATATTGTCTTCCTGCTGCTGGTACATTATCAACTTTTGTTGCTCCTGATCCACTCTGGTTTGTCTTTCATCAGATGCCATGGTTTCCATCTCTCTCTGTATAAACCAAAGTTCTCTTTCAAGCTCTTTGTTCCTCTCATCAATTTTGGTGTTAAACATCTATTCTTCTTTTAGCTTCCATCGGGTTTCATCTAGAACCTCCAACAACTGATAAATATGTTTAGACCTGTCCAGTGCTATATGTCTTATCACCTCTATCGGGGTCTGTAGATCCACTGGGCTATCTCTTCTTGTTGGTTCCTCAATGGAAGTTGGAAACAGGGAAAGCAGGTCCTTCTGTTGATCTTTTGGCAGAGCTAATACTAATTGTCCATGTTTCTTATAATCCTCAGCTATTTGCTTTAGCACAGTTTCTAATTTCTGTATACCTACATCTATCTTCACTTCCCCTGGAACTCTCTCTTTCAGTGGTAGAACATTCTTATCTCCTATCATTCCATAATCCGTGTTAGCGACCAAAGTATGAGCAAGGTTGTCACTAACACCTCCCTCACTATCCTTTAGGTGGGGATCAAGTCTGACTTTCTTGTCCTTTGATTTTTTCTTTCTCTTCTCCAACTCTACAGGGACATCTAATAGTTTTTCATTTTTTACACCTAGGTTATTTACAAAAGTTCCCACAAACTTGCATGTCACCTCTTCCTTTAAGCCTGGTGCCTTATGGTACTCTTGTTTGTCCATACTTTTACATTCTCTATTGGCTTCAACTCTCCCAACTGATACAGCAATGGCTTTATGTCCAACCTTCTCCCTGTTCCTTTGCTTCTTTCCCATATTTGTATTTTATTTTTAGGGATGTGAGGACTTTATCAATAATAATTAATGGCAGCTGACACTTGTGATGTAACAGGGCCTGAGTGTAACTTCTATCTCACGCGGTGCCTCCATATGTAACCCTACCCTCAATACCTTGAACGAGAGCTGTCTATGTATTCTATTAAGGGATGGTTACCTAATAGCTGTGCCTCCACTCAAGATATGTGTAGTATTTAACTACCGTTAAGGCTTGCTTGAGTAAGCCTGATCTCTATCCTTAGGGGATGATTCCCTTATATCATAGATATATTATCTAATATACCTGTCTCTTTCTTCCTGGATCTTCAGATCAACTTCCAGACGGACCAGACACACATGGCAAGTATAACACTTTAATGACCAGTACCAAATGGATTAAGTATACATTAACATTTCATCAATTACACATTCCCCTTTAAGTCATTAATCCATGCTAACCCCCTGTCAATTAGGCCTATACACAGTACCTGCATGCAATACAACAAATCCTTTTTCTTTTCAAGACACCCTTAGGTGTTAGAGTGACCCGGGTACTCTTAATATGATAGTGCACTATAAGGGCCCATAAACTTCCTAAAAATAACAGCAGTTAATACAGAATGTCTGACACTATGTTTTAGTATCAACTATCAGTTCTCCCTTCAGTTAAAGAGAAAGATGTTTGGCTCAGTCTACTTATGGTAGCGATTACTTTCTCCTATAAGGTTACTTATAGTTCCTCCTTGGCAGATAACAGAAAGTATCTATTTAGCTCATAGATAGGAACATCAACAGTTGATTACCAAGGAATCTGTATCCTTTCCTCAGTAAAAATGTTACCGTAGTTGTCCAGTATTAAACTAAACTCCTAAGAAGCTGGTATGATAAACCTTTGTTATGCTGCGTCCTTGTGTCCATTTGAAGTAGCTGATGCTTTCTATATTTCAGAGCATATATAGCTTTTCGATTCCTGTATGCCTCAAATTATTGTTGTCTCTTAGGATGAGTCTATATTAAATATATCTGCAAGAGATGGTTTCTCTTATCATAGTCACAGCGAGCTCAAATCCTTTAACTTTAAAACTAATAGTCTCTTACGTGTCAGTCCTTCTTACGGGTTCACGAATATACATATAACACAGTTGTATTAAAGTGCCACAAGCTAGTCCTTGAATCGGGATGATATTCTAATCCTTTGTGGCTAAGAGGCTTAACATTCATCCAATGTCACTGTAGTATGGCTACCTTTAATGTCCTTGACTCTAATTCTGCTAATTCAGGGGCATAAATACACACATTAGGTGGCAGCTTTTGGGTGTTACTTTCTATTTAGCGCTGCGGAACAATGTCTCTGGCTCTCCTTTGACTGATGTGATGCTGATATATGGGGGAGCTTTAAAACTATTTATGAAGCGTTAAACAGTTCAAATTTCACTCCACTCCTCCTGTTACATATATATACCCAGTGCTTTCTACCTTCTCCTTAGCACTATGATTAAGCCATACATGGAACTGTAATTATAGGTCACTCTGACTACTGTGACCCATTACTATCCTCCTGCTTAATAGCCATTATTGCGGCCTAGCCCTGGAGTCCTTAGTCCCAATATGAAATTGACTATGTACCATAGTCACCTATGGCTTGCTGTGCTTAGTGTAGGGGTAATATAAATGGCTGGATTATGCACTCACACTTCTACGATCTAGTGATGCTGCTGCAGGATGCTCCCCCGACTCCTCCCTTACACTTACAGCCACACAGAATGGAGCCTCTGCTGCTGGTCCTGGCTTCTTTGTTGTGGCTGTCAGAGTCTGTGCCGGTAATAGGTAGGAAGGAACCCTCTCTGTCTCCCTGTCATAGGTGCGCCCTTCCAATACTGCTGGGTGAGTTGACTAGCGCTGATGCCGGGTTCTATGAACAGTGCCGATTCTCAATGCTGCTGTCACCACCTTTACAGTAAGGAAGCCCTGTTCTGGCTACACACACTAAGCCCCCTCCGGCCGCCGCAATGTATACCGCTCAGCTCTAATACGGGCGACGGCCGGAGCAGCAGAAAACTATGTCCTCTCACCAAGGGATATGCAGTCTCTCCCCCAGCTACACTCACAGCACCTCTCCACCCCTCTCTAGTAGTCACATGACCCACTCTGAGGTGATGCCCCGCCCACTGGCAATCACCCCACTAGGTGATTGACAGTTAGGAGCACAAGGACATTAACCCTTTAGATACACTGTGAAACCATAAAATAAGCCTTAATTGTATTCACCACTACATTTACATCAATGTACATACAATTACATATATGTGAACTGTATTATTTACCTCAAAACATGCATACAGTATTACAACATCCATTAACTTTTATATGAATAATATATATGCTTATACTCCATTTTAGTCACCATATTATAACTACCTCAGTATAAGTGTTGTTTAAACCCTAAATCAGGGTTACATTTCTCCCCCTGGTGCATTGTCACTGTTTAACATCTTTAGGTGCCAATGCACCATCTATCTTACTTACTATGCTAAAATAGTATATATTCATGCACATCCATTAGCAAGCCACCTCATCTCAACCATTTTAACTGTTGGCCAAATAGGGAGGGATGGAACTACATAGCCTTCATGCCTCCCAGGGATAGTGTTCTCTGATCGTGCTGGTTTCCCTAGCTCTTCTACACCTGATTTATTGACTTCTTTTAGTACTGGACTTCGGATGGAAGATTTAAGAGATTGTGCTAGGGTAAAGTTATCATGTACCTCACTACGATTGTCACTGAGAATAGTTTCTTTCTCTGACGAAGCTTCTAAAGTTATCAAGTCTTTAGCATCTGAATTTTCAGTTTCTTGATCCTGGTACTGATTTACTCTACCATTGAATCTCGAGAGAGGTCGGTAATGTAAGGTTATAGAAGGATGACATGGAGCTGGATCTCTCCCTTGCCTTTGTTCTGAATATGCACTTCCTTCATCAACCGCTTTTTCTCGTGGTTGATAACAATAACTGTATGATCCTCGTCGGTTTGGAGCAAATCGACTCCCTTTCACTGGTACTCCACCTATGCCAGTCACATTTGCTGCATGTACACCCTTTTCCCCTTCCAACACTTCAAATTCTACTTTCTCTCCATCTCCTACACTGTACAACAGTTTTAGGGGGTTATTCTTCGTTATGGATGTCCAATGTACAAATATGTCTTCTCCGGTGTCATGCCTTTTAATGAAGCCATAGCCTTTCTTCACATGGAACCATATTACTGTGCCAGTCATTTTAAGAGACATATACTGTGTCCCTTTACTATCAACTTTATTCATAGAAGATTGTCTCAGCAATATACCATCCACTACCTCAGTCTGTAATGCTATGTCCTTAGTATCCGGTCGCATAGAAAATTCATGGATACGGTTTTCAGGACAGTTGTTTAGGAAGTTGGCATCCTTGAGTATTTTATTCTCAGATTCTAGCTGAGACAGTCTTTCTTTCATTTCATTCAGACGAATATGATCCTCCTTTTCAGTTTCTTTACCCACTTCCAATAATTCAGACAACTCAGTTATTTTTGATTCCAGAGAATGAATATTGTCTTCCTGCTGCTGGTACATTATCAACTTTTGTTGCTCCTGATCCACTCTGGTTTGTCTTTCATCAGATGCCATGGTTTCCATCTCTCTCTGTATAAACCAAAGTTCTCTTTCAAGCTCTTTGTTCCTCTCATCAATTTTGGTGTTAAACATCTATTCTTCTTTTAGCTTCCATCGGGTTTCATCTAGAACCTCCAACAACTGATAAATATGTTTAGACCTGTCCAGTGCTATATGTCTTATCACCTCTATCGGGGTCTGTAGATCCACTGGGCTATCTCTTCTTGTTGGTTCCTCAATGGAAGTTGGAAACAGGGAAAGCAGGTCCTTCTGTTGATCTTTTGGCAGAGCTAATACTAATTGTCCATGTTTCTTATAATCCTCAGCTATTTGCTTTAGCACAGTTTCTAATTTCTGTATACCTACATCTATCTTCACTTCCCCTGGAACTCTCTCTTTCAGTGGTAGAACATTCTTATCTCCTATCATTCCATAATCCGTGTTAGCGACCAAAGTATGAGCAAGGTTGTCACTAACACCTCCCTCACTATCCTTTAGGTGGGGATCAAGTCTGACTTTCTTGTCCTTTGATTTTTTCTTTCTCTTCTCCAACTCTACAGGGACATCTAATAGTTTTTCATTTTTTACACCTAGGTTATTTACAAAAGTTCCCACAAACTTGCATGTCACCTCTTCCTTTAAGCCTGGTGCCTTATGGTACTCTTGTTTGTCCATACTTTTACATTCTCTATTGGCTTCAACTCTCCCAACTGATACAGCAATGGCTTTATGTCCAACCTTCTCCCTGTTCCTTTGCTTCTTTCCCATATTTGTATTTTATTTTTAGGGATGTGAGGACTTTATCAATAATAATTAATGGCAGCTGACACTTGTGATGTAACAGGGCCTGAGTGTAACTTCTATCTCACGCGGTGCCTCCATATGTAACCCTACCCTCAATACCTTGAACGAGAGCTGTCTATGTATTCTATTAAGGGATGGTTACCTAATAGCTGTGCCTCCACTCAAGATATGTGTAGTATTTAACTACCGTTAAGGCTTGCTTGAGTAAGCCTGATCTCTATCCTTAGGGGATGATTCCCTTATATCATAGATATATTATCTAATATACCTGTCTCTTTCTTCCTGGATCTTCAGATCAACTTCCAGACGGACCAGACACACATGGCAAGTATAACACTTTAATGACCAGTACCAAATGGATTAAGTATACATTAACATTTCATCAATTACACATTCCCCTTTAAGTCATTAATCCATGCTAACCCCCTGTCAATTAGGCCTATACACAGTACCTGCATGCAATACAACAAATCCTTTTTCTTTTCAAGACACCCTTAGGTGTTAGAGTGACCCGGGTACTCTTAATATGATAGTGCACTATAAGGGCCCATAAACTTCCTAAAAATAACAGCAGTTAATACAGAATGTCTGACACTATGTTTTAGTATCAACTATCAGTTCTCCCTTCAGTTAAAGAGAAAGATGTTTGGCTCAGTCTACTTATGGTAGCGATTACTTTCTCCTATAAGGTTACTTATAGTTCCTCCTTGGCAGATAACAGAAAGTATCTATTTAGCTCATAGATAGGAACATCAACAGTTGATTACCAAGGAATCTGTATCCTTTCCTCAGTAAAAATGTTACCGTAGTTGTCCAGTATTAAACTAAACTCCTAAGAAGCTGGTATGATAAACCTTTGTTATGCTGCGTCCTTGTGTCCATTTGAAGTAGCTGATGCTTTCTATATTTCAGAGCATATATAGCTTTTCGATTCCTGTATGCCTCAAATTATTGTTGTCTCTTAGGATGAGTCTATATTAAATATATCTGCAAGAGATGGTTTCTCTTATCATAGTCACAGCGAGCTCAAATCCTTTAACTTTAAAACTAATAGTCTCTTACGTGTCAGTCCTTCTTACGGGTTCACGAATATACATATAACACAGTTGTATTAAAGTGCCACAAGCTAGTCCTTGAATCGGGATGATATTCTAATCCTTTGTGGCTAAGAGGCTTAACATTCATCCAATGTCACTGTAGTATGGCTACCTTTAATGTCCTTGACTCTAATTCTGCTAATTCAGGGGCATAAATACACACATTAGGTGGCAGCTTTTGGGTGTTACTTTCTATTTAGCGCTGCGGAACAATGTCTCTGGCTCTCCTTTGACTGATGTGATGCTGATATATGGGGGAGCTTTAAAACTATTTATGAAGCGTTAAACAGTTCAAATTTCACTCCACTCCTCCTGTTACATATATATACCCAGTGCTTTCTACCTTCTCCTTAGCACTATGATTAAGCCATACATGGAACTGTAATTATAGGTCACTCTGACTACTGTGACCCATTACTATCCTCCTGCTTAATAGCCATTATTGCGGCCTAGCCCTGGAGTCCTTAGTCCCAATATGAAATTGACTATGTACCATAGTCACCTATGGCTTGCTGTGCTTAGTGTAGGGGTAATATAAATGGCTGGATTATGCACTCACACTTCTACGATCTAGTGATGCTGCTGCAGGATGCTCCCCCGACTCCTCCCTTACACTTACAGCCACACAGAATGGAGCCTCTGCTGCTGGTCCTGGCTTCTTTGTTGTGGCTGTCAGAGTCTGTGCCGGTAATAGGTAGGAAGGAACCCTCTCTGTCTCCCTGTCATAGGTGCGCCCTTCCAATACTGCTGGGTGAGTTGACTAGCGCTGATGCCGGGTTCTATGAACAGTGCCGATTCTCAATGCTGCTGTCACCACCTTTACAGTAAGGAAGCCCTGTTCTGGCTACACACACTAAGCCCCCTCCGGCCGCCGCAATGTATACCGCTCAGCTCTAATGCGGGCGACGGCCGGAGCAGCAGAAAACTATGTCCTCTCACCAAGGGATATGCAGTCTCTCCCCCAGCTACACTCACAGCACCTCTCCACCCCTCTCTAGTAGTCACATGACCCACTCTGAGGTGATGCCCCGCCCACTGGCAATCACCCCCTAGGTGATTGACAGTTAGGAGCACAAGGACATTAACCCTTTAGATACACTGTGAAACCATAAAATAAGCCTTAATTGTATTCACCACTACATTTACATCAATGTACATACAATTACATATATGTGAACTGTATTATTTACCTCAAAACATGCATACAGTATTACAACATCCATTAACTTTTATATGAATAATATATATGCTTATACCCCATTTTAGTCACCATATTATAACTACCTCAGTATAAGTGTTGTTTAAACCCTAAATCAGGGTTACAGAAGCATAGGAGAAAATAGGAGAACACACTGGCCAAATATATAGGAGAGAATAGGAGAACACACTGGCCAAATATATAGGAGAGAATAGGAGAACACACTGGCCAAATATATAGGAGAGAATAGGAGTACACACTGGCCAAATATATAGGAGAGTATAGGAGAACACATAACAGTACATTGTAATAACAGTACATATATAGTGAGCGCAGGAAAGGCAGCAGCATGTTAACGCGACATACAAGCACCGCCTCCAGGCGCCAGCCATTGGACACATGCTGAAGGGTGAGCTGTGACTGGCCACCCGTGGGTGTGATGGGATGTAGCTACTGCTGCTACCCCCCTGGTACAGAGCATCCCCAACTCCCTACATATAGCGGGGACGCGGGGTGAGGGCGGGTACAAAGCGGGGCTCACTGCCAGGGGACGGAGCGCACAGGCATCTTACTGCACTCTCCGGCGCAAGGCACTGTAGTGTCCGCCAGCGTCTCCCTGTGTGAGCGGGGACCCAGGTGCTAGTTGCATTGGCGGCCAATCACAGCGCACTCCTCAGCCATGTGTCCAATAGCTGGTGGCTGGGGGCGGTGCTTGTATGGAGCTTTAACATGTGTCCAATAGCTGGCGGCTGGCGGCGGTGCTTGTACGGAGCTTTAACATGTGTCCAATAGCTGACGGCTGGGGGTGGTGCTTATACGGAGCTTTAACTTGCTGCTGCTGTCTCTCCTGCGCTCACTATGTATGTACTGTTATCACCATGTACTGTTAAATGTTGTCCTATTTTCTCCTATATATTTGGCCAGTGTGTACTCCTATTCTCTCCTATATATTTGGGCAGATCTGTGACTTGACTCCGCCCAGCATTGTGACTCCGCCCAGCGTTAGCAAATGAATCACAAAGTCACAGATCTGGGCAAATATATATAAATAAATACGCTTACCCAAGGGCGTAGCTACCATAGGTGCAGGCAGTGCAGCTGCTATGGGGCCCACAGCTGAGAGGGGCCCATCTTCCATGTCACAGTTACATGTGTTTTATTCATTTTTTCACCACTGGGTAGTACATAAGGACCCTTTTAAACTTTTGCCTTGGAGCCCACAATATATCTAGTTATGCCCTTTGCCCTGCTCATTGTAATTTGGTATAAAATGTACTTGGGGGCATTATAATGTTCATACTGTAATGTGGCACAATATGATGTGGAGGCACTATGACTATGGTGCATACTTACCTACTTTACATTTCTCCTCTCCGGGAGAAGCCTGGAGAGGAGACACTGCAGAAGACTTGGGGGGGGGTCTGTGACATCATCATGCCCCGCCACTACACAGGGAAACGCCATGATACGTGGGAAGGGGGAGGGGCTAATATGACGCAATTGTATCATTTTAGCCCTTTCACCACCGCACGGTCTTGCAAATACGGGAGAATATCACCATCTTGCCCGCATCACTAGGGTGCGAGCAGGATGCGGGAGACCTGCCTACTCTTCCAGGGGTGCGAGGGGCTACCCCAAAAAACGGGAGCCTCCCGCAGCTTTCGGCAGAGTAGGCAAGTATGCTATGGTGTGGCATAACATGAACTGGGGGCACTGTAATGTGTCAGACTATTAACTGTGGAAACTATATGCCATAATGTGAATTGGGAGTACTGTGCCCTAAAATGTGACATAATGTGAACCAGGGCACTACTTCTGACCATAAAATAAACTAGGGCGCTACTATGGTCATACCTCCCAACATTACCCTCTCCAGGAGGGACAGAATGCTCTGCTTCTGGACTTTTCTCTTAATTTATGATTGCCATCACCTGTTTTGAACAGGTTAATGGATAAGAAAGGTGTTTCAGCACAGGTGATGGAATCATACATTAAGAGAAAAGTCCAGGAGCAGAGCATTGTGTCCCTCCTGGAGAGGGTCATGTTGGGAGGTACGCTATGGTTCAGAAAATTAACTAGGGCACTATTATGGGGCATAAAATTATCAACTGCAGCAGAAAGGTGTCTCTAGAAGCATTGAAATTAGGCCCCTTCAAATTGCTGCTATGGGGCCCACAAAGTTCTGGCTACGCTCCTGGGCTTACCATAGTATCCCTTTAAACCGGGACGTTTATGGATTACACAGGTTCTGTTGCTGATTAAAACCAGGTGAAATCCAAGCCAGCCACAGAACCTGTGTAATTCATTTGTGTCCCGATTTAAAGGCATAGTATGGTATGAATATTCAGCACTCACCCGGCAGCCAGCAATCTCTGTTGCCACGTGTATCATGGCAGTAGTAAAGAAAGTGTATTCACCACAACAGCAGCAACTTTGTGAGACCAACTCGAGATCTTTTGGAAAATGTTCATTCTGTTGTGAGGACATTGCCGGAGTGCTGTACAGTCTCTTTCGTATGTATTCATTTCACTTTTTAAAAAAATACAAAGGACAGCTATAAGATAGAATAGCATTAATACATACCTCCCAACATGACCCTCTCCAGGAGGGACAAAATACTCTGCTGCTGGACTTTTTTCTTAATTTGCAATTGCCAGCACCTGTTTTGGACAGGTGAATGGATAAGAAAGGTGTTTCAGCACAGGTGATGCAATCATAAATTAAGAGGGAATTCCAGGAACAGAGCATTGTGTCCCTCCTGGAGAGGGTCATGTTGGGAGGTATGTTAATAATGTATTTGGTGAGTCAGTGGAGAACAATAATGTGTTGTTTTTTATTCTGTGTGTATAAAATGCTGTCATGACAAAGTATTCATTTCCTTAACTACGTATAGTAGAGTGTAATATTATATTGTCTGTCTTTGTTAAATATGGGTTTTATAACCAAACCCTAATTGTAGCTCCCTTCCCTATCCAACTTGTGTGAGGTGATCCCTGAGTGTCTAATACCGCTTTCACATCGCTATACCGAGTCGCACCCGGGACTTGTGCACGGGTCCTTCCCTAGTGCGACCCGGTTGAGACCCCTTTCAGACTGGCGGCACCAACCCAGCAAATTGGTGACGTGTGTGGATGCAGCGCCTAGAGATCACATAATCTCCAAGCGCTGCCTGTCCCTCTAACGCCGCCTCTGCCTATACTGTGAATGGGTCTCGGGTCGCATCGACCCGGCAACCCGTTCACACTGCACCTGACCCTGCTTTATTCACGGGTTGAAATACTGGGTCAGGTGACCCGGGAATTCAGGACTTACCCCTTGCACACCAATATTAGTGAGGTGTGAAAAGGGTATTATAAAGCTGCTATTGCTTGGAAAGTACTTGCTTTTGACACTTGCTTGCAGGAAAGACTGTATCCAGTTACATAGCATAGAAATAACCTTTACAGCCATGTTTATATGGTATAAAGAAACAAGCAAGAAGGCTGCGCTGTATGTCAGGAGTTGAGAAGAGGAAGAGAGCCGACGTATAGAATAAAAGATTTATTAAATAATAAAAACAATAAAACCAAAGCATATGTAACAGAGATTAAAATATGATGAGAGAATAATCACACCTAAATGGTCTCAGAGTGTATGGTGTCTCCTGTTATGTAGCACAATTGGAGAAAAGATGGTAAATGTCCAGATTCCGCAGACTGTCAGCCGTGACTAAGCTGAGAGGAAGTGCATTGCAGCACAAACTGTTCCAGATTGCGGTGTACTCGCATAGGCGTGCGCACGGGGGGTGCCTGGTGCGCACAGGCACCCCCTAATGCCCGGCACCCCCCGCACTCCACGCCTGCTACTACAGCAGCACGCACAACACACGAGGATCGGATTGCCTGCTGCGCTGTAACACCCCCTCCCGTTGCGCCAGACAACCAGTCAGACCCACAGGCCGCCTAGCGATGTGACGCGCTGACGTCACACCGCGCGCCCACTCTCCCTTTCTCCACGCCCGCCCGCTCCTGTCCTCCCGCCTGCGCTCCTCAGTCTCTCGTCTCTCCACGTGTGCCCTACGCTGCCATTACAAGGACACACGCCAGCAGGACTGTGAGGGGACTGGACACAGCTGAGCCTGCCTGATTCTTCTGACAGAGAGTGAGTAAGTCACCGCTCACTGAGTGCTGCAGGGGCCAACCGGGGGGGAGGGGGAAACATTTCTGTATATAGAAAACAAGGGTTACCTCATGAGATATATTATATATATATATATATATATATATATATATATATATATATATATATATATATAAATATAAAATATTAGCTGTGCCAAGCATTCAGTAGTTTCCTGAGTGCACCTATAAGCTATAGGTGCACTCAGTAAACCACTGATTACTTGACTCAGCTAATAGATATAGATGTAAATAGATATGCATAGATATATAGATATATATATATGTGTGTGTGTATGTATGTATATATATATATATATATATATATATAATATAAAAATAAATCTGTATAGGGGCACCCGGACACCAATTCTCGCAACAGCAGGAAGTTTGGCATCAAAATTGATGTAAAATTTCCTGCTGTTGTGAGAATTGGTGTCTGGGTGCCACCTATACAGATTTCTATTTTGAGGTTTCTTGCTGTGGAGTCATTAGGAGGGCACCGGCAAAGGTATTTCTTACTGGGAGTGCTGCTTGATGATGGTGTGGCTGAGACACGATGCAGGGAGGGGAGGAGATGGTGTGGTAGAGAGACGCAGGCAGAAGATGAATGTGGCTGAGAGACACAGGGAGGAGATGATGGTGTGGCTGAGAAATGCAGAGGACAGTAGGTGATACAAGTCTGGTTGAATCTCTGTTGCATGATGATGATCTTGGTTATATTCCTGCACAAACAGGCATCTTCTGGACCATGTAATCTCATACATGAATAGTGATCGCCAACTGAAGACACTGTCTGCACGGGGAGGACATTTCTTCAGAGATTCCCCATTGAGAGAAACCACCATATAGGTAAGGTGCATATGGAATGGAATGGAAAGGAATGCTCCCAGAGTAATGAGAAACAGGTATCGTGTCATATTGACACTCCCCCATTTGCAGTGGCCAGGCCTAGTGGCGTCGAGACAGGGGGGGAGAGGGTAGAAATTACTTGGGCCCAGGTCTGATAGAGGGGCTCCTTGGATTAGGCCATGCCCCCTGAAAAGTACCTGGGTCCAGCCAGGCTCTTTACTGCCCTGGCTTGGAGGCATGTCATGCTTCTGTGAGTGGGTGCTTCAGATGTGCTAGACATGCCCCCAATGCCATGCCCTCAGCACGCTGTGGTCACACCTCCTCCAGTGCGGGCACGGGGGCCCAGGAAGTTGTTGTACCAGGGCCCAGAATTTCTCTTGGCTGCCCTGGCCAGGCCTCTTGTGTTATGTATTTTATATTGCTTTGAGTGTCATTATGCGCTGCTAGACATGCCCAGTAGGTGGTGCTAAACATGCCCCTCCGACCGTGCACCCCCTAATAAAATGTTCTGCGCACGCCTATGTGTACTCGTGATCATCAGGTATAGTATACAGAAGGTATTACCTCTCCCGTGAGCTGGTCAAGAGCCGGGCGTCCCCGGCCGTTAGTCCTGCAATGCCCACAATCACTAAGCAGCGAGGAGATAGAGAGATCACTTTGTGCGGTGGCTGGCTGTAAGAGCGTATCGTCCAGCGGTCACTCTGAAAGGATTAGCAGTCAGACGGAGCTCCAATTTGATCAGTGTAATTGACACCTGGTGTAACACCTGAGCACCTGGGTAGACACCTGGTGTAACACCTGGCCAGAAGAGTAGACATTAGTGAGCTTTGGTCAGCTTAACATATGTGGAATGCTTTATCAGTGATTTCCATATACATCTTTGCATAAACGGCATCTTGCCTTCTGAGAGATGCTTCCAGTGAAGTAGACATAAGAAGAAAGAATGTATCACTGATTATAAGTTTACAATCACTTACACTTTTTCCCATACAAGGAAAATTTAGTTGCACATTTCTGCATCTATGACTTCAATTTTATTTACTTTTTATGGTATCAATATATATTGTATTCTTCACTTTAGAATCAGGCACTAATAATAAATGATAATACAGCAGACAGTAAAGCTGACTTAATATTACAGAATAGAGCACCGTGATTATTCATGAAAACCAAATGTATGAATATTTTCAGCCCTCCTGTGCAAACTCTCCATACTCCCATTGCCTGAGTATCACCTATCAGAACAGCTTCAAGAGTTCAGTGTGTTGATGTCACAGAAGTTCCACAGAATGTTGTAGTGTGAGGCCCTGGTGGTTGCATTCCACATATGCTGTGTTGTGTAAGTCTCCCATTGAGAGTTGCATAAGCCTCCCCATTCATCACCTAGCAGCTAATCACAGAGCAGGGATGTGACTCACACTGCTAGACATCTCTCCTTATTGGCCCCAAATTCTGCCTGCTGTTGTATAAGTTCTGTTATTGTTAGATAAATGTGACTGTTCACGTTTTCTGCAGACTGCTGCTAAGAGAAGTAAAGAAAGTGTAGAAAAAAGAACTGTAAGTATAGATTATTAATACAAAGTAGTAGTATACTCATGCATACATGAATGTATTCCTATGCAAACAGTGTTCCTAAGATGCTTCCTGCTAAGGATACAGGGGGTCATTCCGACCCGTTCGCATGCTGCTGATTGTCGCAGCGGTGCGAACAGGTCGGTTCTGCGCCCTTGCGGCGTCCGCAATGCACATGCGCATCGTTGCCCCGACCGGAAGAATGAAGATTGACAGGAGGAAGACGTTCCGGGTCGTCAACTCACCGTTTTCTGGGAGTGGTGAGTCCAACGCAGGCGTGTCCAGGCGTTTGGAGGGCATATGTCTGACGTCAGTTCCGGGACCTGCATAGCTGGATCGATCGCACAGGGTAAGAAACTGTTACCCTGGTCTAGTTCCACACAAAACTTTTTTGGCATAGCAGGGCTGCACAAGCGTTCGCAGCCCTTCCGGCCTCGCTGCACGCGCTATGCTGCAGGATCGGTGGCGACCATTTTATTCCCACTCTATGGGTGTCATGCTACTTGCATGCCGACTGACTCCTGACTGCCGGTCACATAGCTACATCCCACTGTAACTATTCAAACTTTTGGTCAATTAGTAAGCTTTGTTTTATTCAGAATTATACTTTGTTTCAATTAATAATGTATCATTTTGTATTTTATGTTTTGTTTTTTCATTGCCTTGGAATAGTGTATATAAATTTTATATTTATGTGATGTCTTCAGTTCCTAGCAGATTGCTTGGTGTAATAGGTTGCACTCTCGTTCAGTGTTGGACTTGGGCATGAAGGGCCCACTGGGAAATATATGATTACAGGATGGTAGCTGGTAGTTTTCAGTAATAGGGATACCACACTGCAGAGGGCTGAATATATAGACTAGTAATGTGTAATGCTATGATGCAAATATATGAATGAACACAGGATGCTAGCTGTTAGTTTTCAGTGCTAGGGACATCATACTGCAGAGGGCGGAATATACAGATCAGATGTAAGGATATTTACTGCCAAACATTTAGAAACCAATGTATTAATATATGGTGATAGCTGTCAGTCCCAACTGATAGGGAGACTATATTGAGCTGCAGCCAAGTCCACATTAGCTGATTAGACTGACATACTTGGTGACAGTCAGTGGTGTGTCATAGATCTCTGACATTGTGTTAGCAGCTACAGACATCAATATTGCACACGTAACGCCCCCTGTACTAGTGATGCTTGTACACATTATGCCCCCTGTACCAGTGACGCTTGCACGTAACGCCCCCTGTAGCAGTGGCGGTTATACAAGACGCCCCGGTAGCAGTGACGCTTACACACATTATGCAGCACATTCACACATACACACACATACACACCACATACACACACACATACACACACACACACACACACACACTGTACATACATTACACACATGCACAGTTGCACATATACATATACAGATACTGTATACACACACATACATACATACACACACACACACACACACACACACACACACACACACATACCTCCCAACATGACCCTCTCCAGGAGGGACACAATGCTCTGCTTCTGGACTTTTCTCTTAATTATTGTTTGCCGGCACCTGTGTTGAACTGGTTAATGGATAAGAAAGGTGTTTCAGCACAGGTGATGGCAATCATAAATTAAGAGGGAAGTCCAGGAGCAGAGCATTCTGTCCCTCCTGGAGAGGGTCATGTTGGGAGGTATGCACACACACACACACACACTTTCACTCACTCACTCACTCACTCAACCACTCTTTCCAGCCACTTACATAAGGAAGTCTGGCAGCTCATCCTCCTGTGTTGAAGG
Organism: Pseudophryne corroboree; assembly: GCF_028390025.1. Classification (NCBI taxonomy): domain Eukaryota; kingdom Metazoa; phylum Chordata; class Amphibia; order Anura; family Myobatrachidae; genus Pseudophryne; species Pseudophryne corroboree. The sequence continues at coordinate 813,008,175 of NC_086447.1, forward strand.
CTGCAGCCTGGCCCCGTGTAACTCTGCCCCCTTTGCCCATGTAGCTCCACCCCCCTTCAGGTCCGCACACTGCACTCTGTGAGTCTGTGACAGGGGAGGGGAGAGGAGGCTTCATGCTGCCGGCGCCGCTGCCTGTGGTAGACTGTGACAGGCGCAGCAGCCGGGACATTTGCTCAGCACAGGGATACTGAGCAGGGAGAGCGCCTCTCCTTCCTGGTGCCTCCCTGCACTGCATCCCTTTGCTGAGCGGTTAGCGCAGGGCCTGCATGTCGCACCTTGAGATGGTGTACTAGAAGCTGTTTCTGCATGTACACCAGCTGGCATGCTGGACACTTGAAGACACTCAACAGTACAGTCAGCAGCCGACCTTCCCTGCTGGCACAATGCATGCAGCTACTACACACAATCGGAGGTAGAGCTACTGCAGGCCTGGCCAACCTGTGGCTCTCCAGCTGTTGTAAAACTACAAGTCCCAGTATGCCTTTCCACAGTTTAGCTATTAGGGAATGCTAAAACTGTGGCAGGGCAGGCTGAGACATGTAGTTTGACAACAGCTGGAGAGCCACAGGTTGGCCAGGCCAGGGCTACTGGCTAGTTTTACATGACTCCTTTCACCTTCAATTGAGAAAACCATACCATTTATTTTATCAGCTCCCTCCAATTGTAATGCTGTTTCACAATTATATATATTATAGCACTGTAAATAGTCCACAGGGACATTCATTTACCCAAACAGTTTTACAATTGTATCTATATAAACGTCTGCAACATCCTGCTACAAATAAAGCAGCTGTGGCAAATTGCATTGCTGGAGCTTACATGCAGGGTTGGACTGGCCCACAGGGGAATAAGGGAAACCACCAGTGGGCCCCACCACCTGGGGGCCCACCTCTTTCTCTAGGGATCAGGTTCCAGACTGTGCACTTGAATTACACATTATATATGTTACCTTATACTGCACAGGACTATGGTGTATTTTCTACAGAGTTTTTCTGTTATTAACTATCATGCATGCACTAGCGGTATTTACTACGGTATATATATTTACCAAGGGACCCAGACCATGCACTCTCTAATGGTTAGCCAAGCCTCTGTGGCAACTGGCCACACCCCTAAACATGGACCCCTACCAATGCATTTCCCCGGTGGGCCCTTCATGCCCCAGTCCGACACTGCTTACATGTGCAACAAAGTGAGAAAACTTTACAAGAAAAGGAGACTCTTGTGTGGGCGCACTCTTATGTAAATGATAACATATAGGGGGTCATTCCGACCCGATCGCTCGCTGCAGTTTCTCGCAGCACAGCAATTGGGTCGGAACTGCGCATGTTCCGGTGCCGCAGTGCACCGGCGCATGCAAGCCGTCATTGCCTAGCGATCGCCTCTGAGGCAGAGGCGGTTACTGGGCGGGAGGGGGCAGGAGGGGGCTGGACGGCGGCATTAAGCCGCCGTTTAGGGAGCGCGGTACGGCCAATGCAGGCGTGGCCGGACTGTCGGGGGGGGCGGGCCGCGGCAGCTGCATGACGTCACACGCAGCCGCTGCAGGCCAGTTAGCGATGAGTAGTTCCCGGCCAGCATGCTAAAGCTGCGCTGGTCGGGAGCTACTCTTGAAGTGCAAAGGCAGTGCGATGCCTTTGCACTTCTGCGGGGATGGGGGGGCGGCACTGACATGCGGGGAGGACTAGCCCTGTGCTGGGCGTCCCCCCGCATGTCAGTGTGAATGATCGTAGCTGTGCTAAATTTAGCACAGCTACGATCAACTCGGAATGACCCCCATAGTGTAGTATGTGTGGTCTAATCACAATCCCTAAATACATGTGCAACAAAGTATCTATCTGACGAATTGCATAGCTTTTAAGAACACTGACACAGATACTGCAGATGCTGCTGGAATTCCTCACTCTATGTTATATTCTTCTCACATTTGTTTTTGATCCATAATAATGCAAGTTCTCCAATTGCTAGCACATTTTCCAAGTAGATGTATATGCTGTTTTGTGCTAATTGTTTTTTTCTTCTTCTGTGTATGTTGTATATGACTCTACATATTAAACTGTTATTTTGTATTAGAGACATGTTTACTAATTGAGACAGTGCATACTATTTCCATATTTCAATTATTTTCTGAAGGAATCGCACGATTCTTCTAGGTTAGGAAACAGTGTTTCACTAGTAAATATACAGTAGCACCATGTTTGACATATTTTTGTGTAACACACAGCTAATTTGTACTACTGACGCTGCAGGCTGCAACTCCGTTCAGGGGGGTGAGCTGCGGCTACGTAGAGTGAGCCCAAGGCACCCAGATGGAGCAGCCGAACAACATCTACCAGCAGGAAGGAACAAACCTCTGGTGACACCACTGTCTTCGCTCTTATGGCCCCTACACACTTACCGATCCACCGCCGAGCTGCCCGACGGCGGATACGGATGACGGGCGACCCGGCGGAGGGGGGGGGGGAGGTGACGGGGGGAGTGAAATTTCTTCACTCCCCCCGTCACCCGGCTCCATAGCACTGCATGCTAATATGGGCAATCTTGTCCATATTGGCCTGCATGCATAAGCGATGGGACACCAACGATTAACGAGCGCGGGGCCACGCATCGTTAATCGTTGGTGCCTGCCTACCCACTGCACGATATGAATGAGTTCTGGTTCATTAATGAACGAGAACATTCAAATCATGCATTTTATCTGCCAGTGTGTAGGGCCCATTACTCTCCCTGATCCTTTATCCTTTATGTCCTTCTGTTGCTGTCGTAGAACCACTTCTTGATGCAATCCTATGACTGTGCAAGTGCAGTAAGAATGCCGGCTCTATTTTCCCTTGTCACTGTGACAGCCAGCTTAAGTGCTTCTTCTGACCACCTTGTGCTGTAGGGCTGAGACCTATAACAAGATTGGGATTGATCTCTGTTTTGTTCATTCCATGTCATCACTGTGCTAGAACAGGCTAGGTGTGGGTCATTGGAGTTTCCTACATTTTGACTACAACTTAAGAAAAAAGTGGTGACTGGGGGTGCAGGGCCCAACAGAGTTGGGACTGAAAATGGGAGGGGGCAGAACTGAAAGTGGGAGGAGTAATGAGTAGAGAAGGGAGTAGTCTGGATTCATTTGTAAACCACCCCCCCTAAAAGAAAAGTCTTGATCCGCCTCTGATCCGCCGTCGTACTGACAGCTGCTGCCTCGTGCTGACTCATAAGTCAGCTCGAGGGGGCAGGGGGTGATGCAGCGAGCAGTGATTGGCTCGCTGCAGCCATCTTGAATTTAAAAAAGATGCTAAGGCGCCAATTTTGAAATTGGTACCTCTCCGCTCCAAACTCTGTAGAATGGTAGGCAGGGATCTCGGATCCATGTCTGCTGCTAATACCATCATCTCTGATGCCCACACCTCCGCTGCGTCCCGCCGCCACTGATGTCCGCACCTCCGCCGCATTCGCACACACCCACCCAGTGATGACAGCAGATCTAGTGATGAATCCGCTGACTAATCACATCTGGCCTCATTGACAGGGGTGTGCTTTCATTGGTTGAAAGCACGTCCCTGTGTAAAAGAGGCACTTTTTGTAGGTGCCGCTATCCAGGTTACTTTCAATGGGCTTTTACTGCCCGCGGCATGGCCCCGCCCCCCGCTTTGGCCTCTTTCCCATTGACAACAGGAAGCACCCATTTTAACTATAAAAATGATTAAATTAATATAAAAAAGATACTTATGATACAGAATCATTAATGACAGGAGAGCCACTGCCTCCCCTGCCTCCACGTCCCTGATATATAATGTACCTCGGTGCCACTTGGATCCCCAAAGTTATTCTGAACTGGGAATCGATTTGACTCGGTACCTCTAAGTTTGGGTGTGTTCATATTTCAGGAAAACCGAACCTCACATATCTTATTATAATGATGTCCGCCAGCAGGGACGTACTAGGGCTCTTAATCAACCAGGGCAGTATACTGTGCATGTGTGCACAGGGATGCTGACGCCATATGACCGACAATGGCATCCCAAAGGAAAAGGTCAGGTAAGTACAGTATAACCTAACTCCAGTTCCCGCAGCCTAACCCAAACCCTCCCAGGTGCCTCCTAAACCTAACCCAACCCCCCTTCCCCAGTTCCGGCATCAGTATTTTGCCCGTATTTTGCCCGTGTGTTATGATTCCAGCACCGGGATTTCTACTGCCGGCTTCCTGACCGCTGGCATGCTGAACGTATTCTGCACACGAAAGGGGGCATGGTCACAGATTAAGAGGAGATGTACTAAGCAGTGAAAAGAGTAAAGAAGTGAGCCAGTGGAGAAGTTTCTTATGGCAACCAATCAGCTGCTCTGTAAAATTTTATAGTATGCAAATTATAAATGTTACTTCAATGCTGATTGAACCATGGGCATCTTCTCCACTCTATTTACTGCTTAGTACGTCTTCCCCATAGGGAACGTGCCGTTGAGTCAAGATAGGCTGGCCTTGCAACACGCCTCCATGTCTCTGTATGTGGGTGGGCTAGCAGAGCACCGGAAGGCTGTGCTGCTTGACCAGCCCAGGTTTCTCTATGTGGCCGGACCAGCCCATCAAGCCATTGGACCTTCTGGAATTTGCCAGAAGTGCCAAATGGGCAGTCTGGCCCTGTCTGTCTCTACTAGCTAGACGCTTCTGATGGCAGATGGCAAATTCTCCTCTGAAGCTGATAGGTGCTTTCATATTGATCGTTCATCTATTATATGGTTTTGTGGGGGAATTTGATTGCAGTCAGCAACTTCATTTCATTAATATAGGAAAAAGAATACAGTGTGCCTTCTCTATACAAACTATTTGTTTTTGCTATCGAAACAAATATTAAACTTTTTTGACCTGGTTGGGTGTAAGTGTATGTGGATGTGAGTACACCTGATGTAAACCTGGCGCATACTGAGATACCTCTGACTCGGCATCTGGGCGGAAGCTCGCTGTATTTATGTGCAACACTTTAGAGCTTGGGGTTTCTTTTTGTGCTTTTGTCCAACACACCATGGGGGCAATTCAGAGTTGATCGCAGCAGCAAATTTGTTAGCAGTTGGGCAAAACCATGTGCACTGCAGGGGAGGGCAGATATAACATTTGCAGAGAGAGTTAGATTCGGGTGGGTTATTATGTTTCTGCGCAGGGTAAATACTGGCTGCTTTATTTTTACACTGCAATTTAGATTTCAGTTTGAACACACCCCACCCAAATATAACTCTCTCTGCACATGTTATATCTGCCCCACCTGCAGTGCTCATGGTTTTGCCCAACTGCTAACAAATCTGCTGCTGCGATCAACTCTGAATTAGGCCCCATGAGCCACTATGATACCAGGACTCAGGAAGAAACGTATTAAACGTTCTAAAGAGTGGAGAATTTGCCCATAGCAATCAAGTAGCTTCTAGCGTACATTTATCAAGTGTATTCTATAAAATGACAGGTAGAAGATGATTGATTGATTGATTGATTAATTAATTGATATGGGCAACTTATAATTTATTCTTTAGAGGGTTTGATACATCTCCCCCTTAATCATGGCTAGATCAATAGCAGCCATTTCCTGGTTCATGATTGGCTGTCTGCTTATAGCACTGTAAAATTATTAAAGAGCTGAAAAAGATCAATTTGCCGGTCCTGTATTATAGTGCCAGAGGAGCCCCAGGACGGTAGGCTGCATGGAGTAGTCCCAGGGTTTTTAGCTTATGGAAAGCAGAAGGTTTGTAAAATGTTTAAAGTAGGTGGCAGAGACGTTTTTAGAGAGGAGGGGACCCATGTGCAGACTCCAGCTCCATCTGCCCCATTGTTAACCTGGCCCTGCGTGTGTGGGCCCCCTCCTCTCCTGTAGCCATCACCGCCGCTGTTAGCGCTCTCAGCACTAAGACTCTGGCACAGTGCCAGTCTACAGCGCATGCACAGGACTCAGTGCGCTAGCAGCGGTGGTGGCGGCTACGAGAGAGGAGGGGGCCCACACACAGTCACCGATGGACGCCGGAAAGGTGAGTATAGAAGAAATGGGCCCCTGTGCACCGCACACACTGCACCCATTATAGATACGCCAGTGGTAGGTAGTATTGCAGCTTTAGTTAACTAAACTGTTAAACTTTTAGTCCACAGTTGTGTTGTTTGCTGTCCCCTGAGGAAGAACAAACCACTGACTATAGTTTTCCTATTTATTTTCTTTACCAGATTTAAAAATGTATGAACACAGCATATTCAGAATAACCCTGATTGTCCTCACTGTAGCTGTCTATATTGTTATGGTGGCATTCAATGCTGGAGCTGGCTCTGGATTAATGAAAGGTAAAGAAAAGGTATGTGTTTTTTTGCAGGGGCATCTTAACGGGAGGCGGTCAACATCCCGCTGGACGGGATCCCGGCGGTCGAAATACCGACGCCGGAAATACCGACGCCGGAATCCCGACTGCCACAATCCCGACATATTCTCCCTCCGTGGGTGTCCACGACACCCATAGAGGCGGAATATAATAGTGCCCGCAAGGGGCTGCGTTCCGCTCGCCACCCCTGTCGGGATTGTGCGGTCGGGATTCCGGCATCGGTATTTCGACCGCCGGGATCCCGTTCAGCGGGATTACGTACTGATCCCATCTTAACAGCATTGTAGGCCCTGGGCAAAGCAGTGCACTGGGGCCAATACTCACCAATTCTCGGGAATAAAGTAAATTAAAATAAAATCATAACCTACTCCTCCTTTGGTCCTATGCCGTCTCTCCACATGTTTCCATACAGTGAATGGCTGTCAGCACTGTGGTTGGTGGATAGCTCCAGCCATCCACCAATCAGCATGATGACCGTTATATACAGTCTGGCTGCAGGCTGAGAGATAGGCAGAGAATGCTGCCTGGCCACTCTGATTGTGCGTAATTCACAACCAGAGCAACATTTTTCTCTGCCTCTATCTGTCGATTGCCATAAGCATGGAGCGAGCAACTGCACACTCCAAGCTCCGGGCATAGGGATGCTGGCTGAGAGGTAGAGAAAGGTGCTCCCTGGCCACTCTGATTGTGGATTACACCAAGGGCCTAATTCAGATCTGACCGCAGCAGCAAATTTGTTAGCTAATGGGCAAAACCATGTGCACTGCAGGGGGGGGGGGGGGGGGGGGCAGATAGAACATGTGCAGAGAGAATTAGATTTGGGTGGGGTGTGTTCAAACTGAAATCTAATTTGCAGTGTAAAAATAAAGCAGCCAGTATTTACCCTGCACAGAAACAATATAACCCACCCAAATCTAACTCTCTATGCACATGTTACATCTGCCTCCCCTGCAGTGCACATGGGGCCTAATTCAGATCTGATCGCAGCAGCAAATTTGTTAGCTAATTGACAAATCCATGTGCACTGTCCCGCCCCGTGACCGCCTCTGCCTGTCAATCAGGCAGAGGCGATCGCACCAGTGAGATGCTTTCGCTAGAATTGTGTGTGTGGGGGGGGGGGGGTAGATAGCTAACCAGTGTGCCCATACTTTAAGACAATACTGGTTATTTAAAGCTTTCAGAAGAAAATAAAATATATCCTCTCTCTGTGGTTCACGTGAGTGAAGGAGAGAATTAAAGCCCCTTCAGTTAGGTAATAGCATATTGGGCGACTCTAGGGTCTATTTACTAAGCCTTGGAAAGAGATAACATACCAGCCAATTGGCTCCTAACTGTGCTTTTTCAAACCCAGCCTCTAACATGGCAGTTAGGATCTGGTTGGCTGGTACTTTATCTCCATCCACTTTATCTCTCCTCAAGGCTTAGTAAATAGACCCCTCAGTCTCTTTCTCCATTATCTCTTGTGCTTGTGACTTGTGTAAAGGCGAAGTATGACAGTAGCACCATTAGCATCCTAATCAGGTTCAATGGAGCAAAATAACCTCCCCCAAATGGGGTTGTCTATACACGGTCAGCTGATTACTATTAATTAGTTGATACATGAGGAGACTTGAAACGTTCAATAATTATAATACTTAATTTTTCGAGCTTTGTGTGTGTGTGTTTTACCAATTAATCTGTCATTAATGGAAGAGATGTTTATTTTTCATCCCTTTATGACCGGGAACCGCTATATGGGCCTAATTTAGTAAGGATTGCAAATTCTGCTAATTAGCAGAATTTGCAATCCTTTTGTTAGCATGCTGGCTCATTTTTTGCCGTTGAATTGCTCACTGCGATCCAACCTGAATTAGGTCCTATGTGTGTAATAATCTACTCTATACTGTTCCCATGAGTAGCAAAAATTAGATTATTATTATTATTATCCTTTATTTATATGGCGCCACGAGGGTTCCGCAGCGCCCAATTACAGAGTACATAAACAAATAATCAAAACAGGAAAACAGCAACTTACAGTTGAAGACAATATAGGACAAGAACAGGGTAAATAAACATAGCTACATCAGCAGATGACACTGGAATAAGTATCAGGTGGCAGAAGACTGCTGGAGTTGATGCAGTTGAAGATTATTAAAGTAAGAGAAAGGATAAGAACATGAGGGGAGAGGGCCATACTCATGAGAGCTTACATTCTAAACGTGAGGGGTAGACAGACAGGGGTGACACAGACGGGGTACATAGAGAGCGTGGAACAGAGGGTTAGAATGAGATTTGGCTGGGTTTGGTGAAGAAGTGGGTCTTGAGAGCCCGTTTGAAGTTTTGTGGAGAGTCTGAGAGGGAGAGGTGAAAAATCTTGTTGGAGGTAGGAGTGGGAGGAAGTAATCAGTAGGCAGGAGAGTCGGCATGCATTAGCAGAGTGAAGAGGACGGGTGGGAGTGTAAGGTGAGATAAGGTCAGAGATGTAAATGGGGGAGGAGTGGGTGAGGGCTTTGTAAGTGAGTGTGAGAAGCTTGAAATGGATTCTGAAAGGGAAGGGGAGCCAGTGAAGGTCTTGTAGGAGGGGAGAGGTGGACATAGTGCGTTTGGTGAGGAAAATGAGCCGGGCGGCAACATTGAGGATAGATTGGAGTGGAGAGAGGTATTTGTCAGGAATGCCAGTCAGGAGGAGATTACAGTAGCCCAGTCTGGAGATGACCAGTGAGTGGATGAGGGTCTTAGTAGCGTCCTGGGTCAGAAAGGGTCTGAATTATCAATAATGAGATTGTAGGAGGTGAGGTTATGCGGGAGGGAGGAAAGATGATCAGCTCAGTCTTAGACATGTTAAGTTTAAGAAAGCGCTGGGACATCCAAACAGAGATAGCAGAGAGACAGTTGGAGATTCGAGTGAGGAGAGCAGGGGAGAGGTCTGGAGAGGAAATATAGATTTGAGTGTCATCAGCATAGAGATGATATTGGAAACCAAAAGAGCTAATGAGCTAACCTAGTGAGGACGTAGAGAGAGAGAAAAGAAGAGGACCATATAAATAATGGAGGACCAAAAAAATTACTCGTAAATAATAAATATTAAAGTTGGCATATACAAAAGGAAGTTGGAACACTATGCAGATTTTGATCCAGCTTGACAGGCTTTTACTGGTCAAAACTAATATAGGACTGGTGGTCATAGATCATACCTTATTATTATTATTATTGTTGTTACAAACATTCGGTGGGATGTAAGGAGTTCGAGATCTGCTGGCATTGCGCACCTCCGACGATCGCAGACTCCATTACATCCCGCCCCTTATGTGGTTTGACCTTATACTGGTAAGCTTATGATATATAATTGAAAAAAAAAAAGGGCAAAAGCATTTCCTTTATACATCAGTCCAATGTATGGAAGTTGTCTTTTCTACACTGGTATTTCCTCTTTACAGGAATATTTACCCAGTCAGTGGGAAATATCTCCAATAAACTCAATACTAATTTTACACCATCTGGATGGACATTCATGATCTGGAATGTGATCTTTGCCTGGCAATTTCTTTGGCTTGGATATGTTCTCTCAGGACTCTGCAGAAGGTAATTATGATAACTACTGTCTAAACACGTGTTGGGCAGTAGGCACTGATTTGGTATATAAAGAGACCCACAAGATGAGAAGCATTGCAAGGGGAAGAGGTTTAAATACACACCAATACCCAAAAGACTCAGGTAAAGGGTTGTTAGAGTATTCACGTGCTGCTCCCTATCTTTGAAATTCACTATCTCTCCCCCTCAGACTCTCCACCTCTCTACCAAACTTTAAACAGGCTCTGAAGACCCTCTTCTTCACCCAACCCAGACTCTCATCCTAACCCTCTGTTCCACGCTCAGTTGTACCCCATCTGTATCACCCCTGTCTGTCTTTCTGTCTCTCTGCATCTATCCTTTAGAATGTAAGCTCTCTCGAGCAGGGCCCTCTTCCCACATGTTCTTTTCCTTCTCTTACTTAAACCATCTTCTACCCCATACTCTCTTCGATGGCACCAGATACTTTAATTTTCTGCCACTCTAACACTTATGTTGGTGGCGTGTGCTGATGCAGGTATGTTTATAGACCTTGTACTTGTCCAGTATTGTCTTGAACTGTAAGTCGCTATTTTCTTGTTTTGCTTATTTATGTACTCTGCAATGGGCGCTGCGGATCCATTGTGCACCATATAAATAAAGGATGATAATAATACTGTACATCAGTGTGTACTGTATATCATTATTGTACATTGCAAACCATTGTGTTGGATAATTACCAGAAAAATCCCAATGGCAGTGCTGAACTTAACAGAGCCTGCCAGTAGGTTAAGGGGGAGATGCACTAAGCAGTGAAAACAGTGGAGAAGTGAGCCAGTGGAGAAGTTGCCCATGGCAACCAATCAGCTTTGATGTAACATTTATAATTTGCATACTACTGTATAAAAGTATACAGAGCAGCTGATTGGTTGCCATGGGCAACTGCTCCACATGCTCACTTCTCCAATTTTATCACTGCTTAGTACATCTCCCCCTAAATTGCTGGCAAATATACCATAATCTACAGTATTAAATGATTTGGTTAATGGTGTTCAAAGATCAGTTTCACCATATCTTCCTTCTGTCAAATAACTGTAGGAGCATGTGGACTTGTGGCCCACTAGATGATACTCCGGAAAATGTAAAACTATAAAAGCCACACCAATGCTGGGAGTGGTATACCATGTCAACTTTCACAATGTTGAAGATGCCATAATGTCAGCATGTTATAACTGTCATCATTCTGCATGCCGACAGTGATAATGCCTAATCCCTAAGCCTAACCATGGTCTAACCCTAACCCTCATATGTTCATAATGTAGACAATTTGAACCTGTCGATATTACAGTTTGGACATTCTGAACGTCAAATGAATATATCCAGAGAAAAAAGAAGCCTCTGTTTGTTGGAGCATACTTACTAACTGTGTGTGTGTGTTATATTAAATTATAACTTTTATTAAGTATCTTTTAAAATATAGTGTTGTATTATAATTATTATTATTATTACTACAACAGCCTCTTGACTTGAAGCAATACAAACATACACATAAAATATAAAATATAAAAATTCACAAAATGATCTCCTGTCTACAAAAATACTATGCGGTGAAAGGGAGCATTTGTCCCCCTCAACAGTTGGCCCGGGTCCCAACCTGGTCACTCAAACAAGCCCAGGCCTGGGTAATTATTACCCGCGTCCCTCTCGCCACTGCTGGGTGCTACTGATGATAATGAGTATCAGCACGGTTCTTTGCAGAGTAAAAAGTGCAAGTAAAATTGGATTGAAACCCCCCCAGGGTAGCCTCACAAAATGAAACCACCATTAGCAGTGATAGTGTGTACTGATTACAGCTATTGTGGGTAGACAAGTAGCATTGAGTCTCCCTGCCAAAGCCGCAACCAGCACACACTATGAAAACCTGGCCCCATGCTGACTATAGCACTGAAAATAATATAGAATCTGACATTACAAAGTCCCAGCACACATTGGAAACCATTAACTGAATATGCTGCCTATAAAACTATGGGGGAGATGTATCAAAGTTTGGAGAGAGATAAAGTCAGCCAATCAGCTCCTAAGTCCTGTAATTTTTTCAAACACAGGGTCTAATTCAGTAAGGATTGCAAATTCTGCTAATTAGCAGAATTTGCAATCCTTTTGTCAGCATGCTGGGGGCCGCCCATCGCAGGCCAAGGCCGCCCAGCATGCTAACCACCGCCTCCCCCACTTCAAGATGCAGAATTTGCAATCACATCGCAATTTCTGCTTATTAGCAGAAATTAAGGATAACTCCCGCCGGCGCAGCTTAGTTTAGCTGCGCCCGCAGGAGGCCCGCCGCCATGCTCCCGATCACAGCGGCTGCGTGTGATGGCACGCAGCCGCCATGACCACACCCAGTTCACACTGGCACACACCCGTTTACAGGCCACGCCCCCGCAATGCTCCGTCTCCACCTAGGAAACGGAGCGTTGCCACCCCCCCCCCCCCACCCCCAGAAAGTGCAGGTGCATGCGCGGGACGGGCGCTGCGCATTCACATGTGCATCCAGGGCAAACGCAATAATTCTGATTGGATCCCGACCTGAATTAGCCCCACAGTCTATAAAATGACAATTAGGAGATGATTGGTTGGTACTTTATCTCTCTCCAAGCTTTCCAAGTGTTGCTTAGTCTCCCACTAGGAGGGCTAGCATGTCCATGGTAGGTTTTGCTTTTTAGCAATTATTTGTTTTCTTCAAGTTAATGGTGGTGCCTGTTATCTCTAGAATAAGGCCTTATCAAGATTCGCTTTAAGCACACTTGGAGTCACTCTAACATATACTATTGTGCCCACACTCTAACACACTTATATTTTCAGATATGTGCAACACAAAACAACCAGGTAAGGACACAATTTGGGCTAAACTCATACATGTTGCATAGTAGTTCTTGCAGTTAATAGTGAGTAACAACTAGATTACTTTTGACACTAGCATTATCATTTTTTTAATCTTATTTTCTCTTGCCTACAGGAGTGAGCTTGGATGGATGTATTTAAAGCCAGATGTTTTTCCTGTCTCCTTTTTCATTGTGTGGATACTGAATAACGTGTTAAATATAGGATGGCTCTTCCTGTGGGACCGAGAGTGAGTTATAGCTGTTAGAACTTAGAATGACGCATTATTAGTACTGTAAATGGATATGTTCTTTGATGGTTTATAAATGTGTTTTGTTTAATCTGTGTAATGAGATAAACTGGCCTTACCCAGGAAACACAATGAAATCTGACTCAACATCTACATGTGGAGCCAGACTGACATATATTTCCTCTCCGGGTAATCATAGAGTTTGTGCAGCATAACCACATAAAAGGAAAGCACTTTTCTAATTTGCCACATTCCATTTATTTAGTACAGTTTACAAATAAGGTGGCAAGGGATTAACCACTTATGAGTGAATTAAGTGAAGAATATGTACAGTATTTAAAATTATCCAAAACAATTGTATTTTAAAATAAAGAAAAAAATATACTGGTGCTACTTGGACTGAACACCGGGCTGACACCAGTGGAACTGAACACCAGACGGGACTGGTGGCACTTGACCTGAACAATGGGCCAGAACCAGTGGGACTGGACACTGGGTTGGCACCAGTGGACGAGAGCTGGACATCGGGCCAGAACCGTTGGAATTGGACACTGGGCTGGATCATGTGGACGAGAGCTGGACACTGGGCAGGAACCGGTTGTTCTGGATTCTGGACTGGGACCAGCAGTTCTGTGACTGGACACTGGGTTTGTACCAGTGGTTCTGGGCTGTGGGCTGGAGCTGGTGGTTCTGTGACTGGACACTGGGTTGGTAACCATGATGCTTAAGACCAAGATGGAACCAATGATGCTTGATACCAAGCTGGGACCGGTTATGCTGCTGACTGGGTACAATAAGGGGAAAATCACAGCAGAACTAATATGCAGGCTTATAAACAAGTCTGTAGATTACAGGAGCAGATTCCAACAGAGGTAATAACTTAAGAACAATAGCAATAGCAATATAATAGGATTTATTGCTCTGGCAGTGGGTTAGTAAAATGGAAAAGGAAAGGTTTACAGACGAGCTGCAGGTCACAGATTGGTTGCTAGAGTCAGCTGAGGTAAGTAACACTCCGACTGGAGAAGATGCGGTCAGCTGACAAGATCTAACATGGAGACGTCCATACATAAGCTCACAGAACAAGTGCAGCAAGATAACCTGACCTACGGAACAGGTATTGATGAATCACTTGCATAAAAAGGTGATAAAAGTCAGATTCCTGACAATGAGATCATGGCAGTGAACAATACTTCTCAGCTTTTCCCTACAGTTTGCAATTTCCCTATGCTTTGCAAGCTAGCATGCCCGCAGCTTAATGGGACCCTCTCCCAGTCGAGATGCAACGAGTTCACAAACTTCTTTGCAGATAAAGTATCCTCCATCCAGACTAGAATCTCCACAGTGCCATCAAAGGAGTACCAAGTTTCCAAGCCTGCCAATGTAAGCCACATATCTTCATGGACCAACTTTAACCCAATGGATTTAAAAGATATTGTTGAAATTGCCTATATGATGCATCCATTACCTGTGATCTGGACTCTGCCACAACCAAGATTCTAATAGGGTGTATGGACCTAATTGGCCCAGTATTTGCAAAAATAGATCAGTGCTCTTTCCAGATAGGTATTTTTCCTGAACCACTAAAGGAAGCAATTGTTAGACCTCTTCATTTAAACCTAATTTAAATCCGGACATCATGACCAACTACAGACCTTTTCTATGAAAGGCTATTGAGAAAGTGGTTGTAACTCAACTGGACACCTGCCAAACAATCAATGATATTTATTATTCATTCCAGTCAGGATTCAGGAGAAGACAAAGCACTGAAACAGCCCTGGATCTCTCTGCAGCATTTGATACTGTGGACCATGGGATTGTGAAATTTTTTGTGGACTGGATCGCACAGTTTTTAATTAGTTAAAATAATTTCTCACCGGAAGATCAGGGAGTTTCATCTGGAACATAATCATCATCACTAGTACCACTGGCATGTGGTGTTCCACAAGGTTCTATACTATCCCCCATGCTTTTTGCCGTATAGATGCTACTACTGGGTGAAATAATCAGACGTCATGGCCTGGTCTACAACTGCTATGCAGACGATACACAACTGTAACTGTCCTTTGCTCTGGGTACTGAGAACCCAACAACAACCCTAAATGGCTGTCTAGCAAAGCTCCAGTAGTGGATGAGGGCCAGTTGGATGTGACTGAATCCTGGCAGAACAGAGGTACTTATGTAGGGACCTCAACATCAAAGGACAAGACTGCAGCATAGCCAACCAACTGAACTTACGCTTGGTTGTTCAGAATTCACAAACACTGATCGTGTGCAGAATCTTGGCATTGTCCTGGATGTGGTGGCTTGACACTTAAATATCAGGTATTAGCCACAATCAAATCCTCATTCTTTCATCTGAGGAACATAGCCAGAATCAAGTACTTAATTCCCTCTGAAGATCTGCCAAAAGTCTTACATACATTTGTATCCTCTCAAAAAGACTACTGCAATGCCCTCTATCTTGGTATGCCAGCAAAAGAATGGCACTGCTGACAGCTGGTTCAAAATGCTGCTACTAAACTGTTAACCAGCAAGTCCCATTCTAGCCACATAACACCCATTCTCTACTCTCTGCAGTGACTTTCAAATCCCTACATGACCAGGGCCTAAGGTACTTGAAGTAGCTTCTGATTCCTTACTGCCCTGCTCGATTACTGTGATCTGTAAGTGAAGGACTTTTAGCAGTACCTGGAATCGAGCAAAATTCCCCTGGGGGTCGAGCTTTTAGCCATACGGGTCCAACTCTATGAAACTCTCTTCCCCGCACAGTTCGAGAGGCCACCACTCTAGAATCCTTCATAAACAGACTGGAGACTTTACTGTTTACTCAGCATTTCCTTAATGTCCCTTTAATATCTCCATGCTCTCTGTATTTAATGAAAAGCTCTACTGTATCTCATTGTTTCTGTACTGTATTATGTTCAGTCTATCTGTTAAGTACCTTGAGTCCCACTGGAGAAAGAGCGCTATATAAATAATATTATGCAAGACAGCCCGTCCACATCTGAATAAGGCCCTTGGTGCTCCTGTGTACTTTCATCTTTGGAACTCAGCGTTTATGCTATATGCATGTAGGGTAGTGTTCATACAACATAGCTGCACTTACGGTATATAAAGTTTAATATAATATAGAGTATAAACTCAGAGGTTAATGAAAATAAAGCAAATGGTGTAATAATAGCTTTAGCTTGCAGTATATAACAAAAGGATACATGTGTTTTATTTGGTATCAATCTATTAACTTTCATCAAAAAGACTAAACTAGATACAAAAGGTTTCTTTGAGCTAAATAGCATTATTGCAATATGCAGACAAGCCGCACTGTGCTATGGGCCCTCATTCTGAGTTGATCGTTCGCTGCCGTTTTTCGCAGCATAGTGATCAGGCTAAAATTCGGCTGTTGTGCGCGTGCGTATGGGCCGCGGGACGCACGCGCCAAGTAATTTAACTAGTGATGTGCACCGGACATTTTTCGGGTTTTGCTTTTGGATTCGGTTCCGCGGCCGTGTTTTGGATTCGGACGCGTTTTGGCAAAACCTCCCTGAAATTTTTTTGGCGGATTCGGTTGTGTTTTGGATTCGGCTTTTTTTTTTTACAAAAACCCCTCAAAAACAGCTTAAATCATAGAATTTGGGGGTCATTTTGATCCCATAGTATTATTAACCTCAATAACCATAATTTCCACTCATTTCCAGTCTATTCTGAACACCTCACAATATTATTTTTAGTCCTAAAATTTGCACCAAGGTCGCTGGATGACTAAGCTAAGCGAAACAAGTGGCCGACACAAACACCTGGCCCATCTAGGAGTGGCACTGCAGTGTCAGGCAGGATGGCACTTCAAAAAAATAATCCCCAAACAGCACATGATGCAAAGAAAAAAAGAGGCGCACCAAGGTCGCTGTGTGACTAAGCTAAGCGACACAAGTGGCCGACACAAACACCTGGCCCATCTAGGAGTGGCACTGCAGTGTCAGGCAGGATGGCACTTCAAAAAAATAATCCACAAACAGCACATGATGCAAAGAAAAATGAAAGAAAAAAGAGGTGCAAGATGGAATTGTCCTTGGGCCCTCCCACCCACCCGTATGTTGTATAAACAGGACATGCACACTTTAACAAACCCATCATTTCAGCCACAGGGTCTGCCACACGACTGTGACTGAAATGACTGGTTGGTTTGGGCCCCCACCAAAAAAGAAGCAATCAATCTCTCCTTGCACAAACTGGCTCTACAGAGGCAAGATGTCCACCTCCTCCTCATCGTCCGATTCCTCACCCCTTTCACTGTGTACATCCCCCTCCTCACAGATTATTAATTCGTCCCCACTGGAATCCACCATCTCAGGTCCCCGTGTACTTTCTGGAGGCAATTGCTGGTGAATGTCTCCACGCAGGAATTGATTATAATTCATTTTGATGAACATCATCTTCTCCACATTTTCTGGAAGTAACCTCGTACGCCGATTGCTGACAAGGTGAGCAGCTGAACTAAACACTCTTTCGGAGTACACACTGGAGGGGAGGCAACTTAGGTAAAATAAAGCCAGTTTCTGCAAGGGCCTCCAAATTGCCTCTTTTTCCTGCCAGTATATGTACGGACTGTCTGACGTGCCTACTTGGATGCGGTCACTCATATAATCCTCCACCATTCTTTCAATGGTGACAGAATCATATGCAGTGACAGTAGACGACATGTCAGTAATCGTTGGCAGGTCCTTCAGTCCGGACCAGATATCAGCACTTGCTCCAGACTGCCCTGCATCACCGCCAGCGGGTGGGCTCGGAATTCTTAACCTTTTCCTCGCACCCCCAGTTGCGGGAGAATGTGAAGGATTAGCTGTTGATGGGTCACGTTCCGCTTGACTTGACAATTTTCTCACCAGCAGGTCTTTGAACCTCTGCAGACTTGTGTCTGCCGGAAAGAGAGATACAACGTAGGTTTTAAATCTAGGATCGAGCACGGTGGCCAAAATGTAGTGCTCTGATTTCAACAGATTGACCACCCGTGAATCCTGGTTAAGCGAATTAAGGGCTCCATCCACAAGTCCCACATGCCTAGCGGAATCGCTCTGTTTTAGCTCCTCCTTCAATGTCTCCAGCTTCTTCTGCAAAAGCCTGATGAGGGGAATGACCTGACTCAGGCTGGCAGTGTCTGAACTGACTTCACGTGTGGCAAGATCATAGGGTTGCAGAACCTTGCACAACGTTGAAATCATTCTCCACTGCGCTTGAGTCAGGTGCATTCCCCCTCCTTTGCCTATATCGTAGGCAGATGTATAGGCTTGAATGGCCTTTTGCTGCTCCTCCATCCTCTGAAGCATATAGAGGGTTGAATTCCACCTCGTTACCACCTCTTGCTTCAGATGATGGCAGGGCAGGTTCAGGACTGTTTGCTGGTGCTCTAGTCTTCGGCACGCGGTGGCTGATTGACGAAAGTGGCCCGCAATTCTTCGGGCCACCGACAGCATCTCTTGCACGCCCCTGTCGTTTTTTAAATAATTCTGCACCACCAAATTCAATGTATGTGCAAAACATGGGACGTGCTGGAATTTGCCCAGATGTAATGCACGCACAATATTGGTGGCGTTGTCCGATGTCACAAATCCCCAAGATAGTCCAATTGGGGTAAGCCATTCTGCGATGATGTTCCTCAGTTTCCGTAAGAGGTTGTCAGGTGTGTGCCTCTTCTGGAAAGCGGTGATACAAAGCGTAGCCTGCCTAGGAACGAGTTGGCGTTTGCGAGATGCTGCTACTGGTGCCGTCGCTGCTGTTCTTGCTGCGGGAGGCAATACATCTACCCAGTGGGCTGTCACAGTCATATAGTCCTGAGTCTGCCCTGCTCCACTTGTCCACATGTCCGTGGTTAAGTGGACATTGGGTACAACTGCATTTTTTAGGACACTGGTGACTCTTTTTCTGACGTTTGTGTACAATTTCGGTATCGCCTGCCTAGAGAAATGGAACCTAGATGGTATTTGGTACCGGGGACACAGTACCTCAATCAAGTCTCTAGTTGCCTGTGAATTAACGGTGGATACCGGACACACGTTTCTCACCGCCCAGGCTGCCAAGGCCTGAGTTATCCGCTTTGCAGCAGGATGACTGCTGTGATATTTCATCTTCCTCACAAAGGACTGTTGGACAGTCAATTGCTTACTGGAAGTAGTACAAGTGGTCTTCCGACTTACCCTCTGGGATGACGATCGACTCCCAGCAGCAACAACAGCAGCGCCAGTAGCAGTAGGCGTTACACTCAAGGATGCATCGGAGGAATCCCAGGCAGGAGAGGACTTGTCAGACTTGCCAGTGACATGGCCTGCAGGACTATTGGCTTTCCTGTGTAAGGAGGAAATTGACACTGAGAGAGTTGGTGGTGTGGTTTGCAGGAGCTTGGTTACAAGAGGAAGGGATTTAGTGGTCAGTGGACTGCTTCCGCTGTCATCCAAAGTTTTTGAACTTGTCACTGACTTCTGATGAATGCGGTCCAGGTGACGCATAAGGGAGGATGTTCCTAGGTGGTTAACGTCCTTACCCCTACTTATTACAGCTTGACAAAGGCGACACACGGCTAGACACCAGTTGTCCGCATTTCTGTTGAAATAATTCCACACCGAAGAGGTGATTTTTTTTGTATTTTGACCAGACATGTCAATGGCCATATTCGTCCCACGGGTGTCTCCCCGGGTGCCTGACTTAAACAAACCACCTCACCATCAGAATCCTCCTTGTCAATTTCCTCCCCAGCGCCAGCAACACCCATATCCTCATCCTGGTGTACTTCAACAGTGACATCTTCAATTTGACTATCAGGAACTGGACTGCGGGTGCTCCTTCCAGCAATTGCAGGGGACGTGCAAATGGTGGAAGGCGCAACCTCTTCCCGTCCAGTGTTGGGAAGGTCAGGCATCGCAACCGACACAATTGAGCTCTCCTTGGGGATTTGTGATTTAGAAGAACGCACAGTTCTTTGCTGTGCTTTTGCCATCTTAACTCTTTTAAGTTTTCTAGCAGGAGGATGACTGCTTCCATCCTCATGTGAATCTGAACCACTAGCCTTGAACATAGGCCAGGGCCTCAGCCGTTCCGTGCCACTCCGTGTCGTAAATGGCACATTGGCAAGTTTACGCTTCTCCTCAGACGATTTTGATTTAGATTTTTGGGTCATTTTACTGAGCTTTATTTTTTGGGATTTTACATGCTCTCTACTATGACATTGTGCATCGGCCTTGGCAGATGACGTTGATGGCATTTCATCATCTCGGCCATGACTAGTGGCAGCAGCTTCAGCACGAGGTGGAAGTGGATCTTGATCTTTCCCTATTTTACCCTCCACATTTTTGTTCTCCATTTTTTAATGTGTGGAATTATATGCCAGTAATAGATCAACGTATAATACTGGTGGTCACTGGTCAGCAAAACTCTGCACTGTACTCCTCCTATATAATATACTGGTGGTCCCCAGTCCCCACAATAAAGCAGTGTGAGCACAGATATATGCAGCACACTGAGCACAGATATGGAGCGTTTTTCAGGCAGAGAACGTATAATACTGGTGGTCACTGGTCAGCAAAACTCTGCACTGTACTCCTCCTATAATACTGCTGGTCCCCAGAATAAAGATATTTGCAGCCCCCTGAAACAAAGTGAGAGGACGCCAGCCACGTCCTCTCACTATCATTTCCAATGCACGAGTGAAAAATGGCGGCGACGCGCGGCTCCTTATATAGAATCCGAATCTCGCGAGAATCCGACAGCGGGATGATGACGTTCGGGCGCGCTCGGGTTAACCGAGCAAGGCGGGAGGATCCGAGTCGCTCGGCCCCGTGAAAAAAAAGGTGACGTTCGGGCGGGTTCGGATCCCAAGGATCCGAACCCGCTCATCACTAAATTTAACACAAAACTAAGCAATTTTACACAGGGGCAAGCGACGCTTTTCAGTCGCACTGCTGATCGTTCAGTGATTGACAGGAAGTGGGTGTTTCTGGGAGGTAACTGAGTGTTTTCCGGGAGTGTGCTAAAAAACTAGAGATGAGCGGGTTCGGTTTCTTTGAATCCGAACCCGCACGAACTTCACTTTTTTTTCCACGGGTCCGAGCGACTCGGATCTTCCCGCCTTGCTCGGTTAACCCGAGCGCGCCCGAACGTCATCATGACGCTGTCGGATTCTCGCGAGGCTCGGATTCTATCGCGAGACTCGGATTCTATATAAGGAGCCGCGCGTCGCCGCCATTTTCACTCGTGCATTGAGATTGATAGGGAGAGGACGTGTCTGGCGTCCTCTCCATTAGAATAGAGATAGATAGATTAGATAGAGAGAGATTGTGCAGAGTCGCAGACAGAGTTAGTTTACCACAGTCAGTGACCAGTGCAGTTGCTAGTTAACTTTTATTTAATATAATATATCCGTTCACTTCTCTCTGCTATATCCGTTCTCTGCCTGAAAAAAAAAACGATACACAGCACAGTCAGTCACACAGTGTGACTCAGTCTGTGTGCACTCAGCTCAGCCCAGTGTGCTGCACAGTCATCAATGTATAAATTAAAAGCTTATAATTAATTGTGGGGGAGACTGGGGAGCACTGCAGGTTGTTAGCAGGAGCCAGGAGTACAATTATATTAATTAACAGTGCACACTTTTGCTGCAGGAGTGGTGACCAGTGCCTGACCACCAGTATAGTATTGTTGTATACTACTAATATCTCTTTAAATATCAACCAGTCTATATTAGCAGCAGACACAGTACAGTGCGGTAGTTCACGGCTGTGGCTACCTCTGTGTCGGCACACGGCAGGCAGTCCGTCCGACCAGAATTGTATTATTTATTATTATATACCTACCACCTAACCGTGGTTTTTTTTTCATTCTTTATACCGTCATAGTGTCATCCTAATTGTTACGAGTATACTACTATCTCTTTATCAACCAGTGTACAGTGCGGTAGTTCACGGCTGTGGCTACCTCTGTGTCGGCACACGGCAGGCAGTCCGTCCGACCAGAATTGTATTATTTATTATTATATACCTACCACCTAACCGTGGTTTTTTTTTCATTCTTTATACCGTCATAGTGTCATCCTAATTGTTACGAGTATACTACTATCTCTTTATCAACCAGTGTACAGTGCGGTAGTTCACGGCTGTGGCTACCTCTGTGTCGGCACACGGCAGGCAGTCCGTCCGACCAGAATTGTATTATTTATTATTATATACCTACCACCTAACCGTGGTTTTTTTTTCATTCTTTATACCGTCATAGTGTCATCCTAATTGTTACGAGTATACTACTATCTCTTTATCAACCAGTGTACAGTGCGGTAGTTCACGGCTGTGGCTACCTCTGTGTCGGCACACGGCAGGCAGTCCGTCCGACCAGAATTGTATTATTTATTATTATATACCTACCACCTAACCGTGTTTTTTTTTTCATTCTTTATACCGTCATAGTGTCATCCTAATTGTTACGAGTATACTACTATCTCTTTATCAACCAGTGTACAGTGCGGTAGTTCACGGCTGTGGCTACCTCTGTGTCGGCACACGGCAGGCAGTCCGTCCGACCAGAATTGTATTATTTATTATTATATACCTACCACCTAACCGTGGTTTTTTTTTTCATTCTTTATACCGTCATAGTGTCATCCTAATTGTTACGAGTATACTACTATCTCTTTATCAACCAGTGTACAGTGCGGTAGTTCACGGCTGTGGCTACCTCTGTGTCGGCAGTCGGCAGGCAGTCCGTCCATCCATAATTGTATTATTATTATAATATATACCACCTAACCGTGGTTTTTTTTTCATTCTTTATACCGTCATAGTGTCATACTAGTTGTTACGAGTATACTACTATCTCTTTATCAACCAGTGTACAGTGCGGTAGTTCACGGCTGTGGCTACCTCTGTGTCGGCAGTCGGCAGGCAGTCCGTCCATCCATAATTGTATTATTATTATAATATATACCACCTAACCGTGGTTTTTTTTTCATTCTTTATACCGTCGTCATAGTGTCATACTAGTTGTTACGAGTATACTACTATCTCTTTATCAACCAGTGTACAGTGCGGTAGTTCACGGCTGTGGCTACCTCTGTGTCGGCAGTCGGCAGGCAGTCCGTCCACCCATAATTGTATTATTATTATAATATATACCACCTAACCGTGGTTTTTTTTTCATTCTTTATACCGTCGTCATAGTGTCATACTAGTTGTTACGAGTATACTACTATCTCTTTATCAACCAGTGTACAGTGCGGTAGTTCACGGCTGTGGCTACCTCTGTGTCGGCAGTCGGCAGGCAGTCCGTCCATCCATAATTGTATTATTATTATAATATATACCACCTAACCGTGGTTTTTTTATACCACCTAACCGTGGCAGTCCGTCCATAATTGTATACTAGTATCCAATCCATCCATCTCCATTGTTTACCTGAGGTGCCTTTTAGTTCTGCCTATAAAATATGGAGAACAAAAAAGTTGAGGTTCCAAAATTAGGGAAAGATCAAGATCCACTTCCACCTCGTGCTGAAGCTGCTGCCACTAGTCATGGCCGAGACGATGAAATGCCAGCAACGTCGTCTGCCAAGGCCGATGCCCAATGTCATAGTACAGAGCATGTCAAATCCAAAACACCAAATATCAGAAAAAAAAGGACTCCAAAACCTAAAATAAAATTGTCGGAGGAGAAGCGTAAACTTGCCAATATGCCATTTACCACACGGAGTGGCAAGGAACGGCTGAGGCCCTGGCCTATGTTCATGGCTAGTGGTTCAGCTTCACATGAGGATGGAAGCACTCAGCCTCTCGCTAGAAAACTGAAAAGACTCAAGCTGGCAAAAGCACCGCAAAGAACTGTGCGTTCTTTGAAATCCCAAATCCACAAGGAGAGTCCAATTGTGTCGTTTGCGATGCCTGACCTTCCCAACACTGGACGTGAAGAGCATGCGCCTTCCACTATTTGCATGCCCCCTGCAAGTGCTGGAAGGAGCACCCGCAGTCCAGTTCCTGATAGTCAGATTGAAGATGTCAGTGTTGAAGTACACCAGGATGAGGAGGATATGGGTGTTGCTGGCGCTGGGGAGGAAATTGACCAGGAGGATTCTGATGGTGAGGTGGTTTGTTTAAGTCAGGCACCCGGGGAGACACCTGTTGTCCGTGGGAGGAATATGGCCGTTGACATGCCAGGTGAAAATACCAAAAAAATCAGCTCTTCGGTGTGGAGGTATTTCACCAGAAATGCGGACAACAGGTGTCAAGCCGTGTGTTCCCTTTGTCAAGCTGTAATAAGTAGGGGTAAGGACGTTAACCACCTCGGAACATCCTCCCTTATACGTCACCTGCAGCGCATTCATAATAAGTCAGTGACAAGTTCAAAAACTTTGGGTGACAGCGGAAGCAGTCCACTGACCAGTAAATCCCTTCCTCTTGTAACCAAGCTCACGCAAACCACCCCACCAACTCCCTCAGTGTCAATTTCCTCCTTCCCCAGGAATGCCAATAGTCCTGCAGGCCATGTCACTGGCAAGTCTGACGAGTCCTCTCCTGCCTGGGATTCCTCCGATGCATCCTTGCGTGTAACGCCTACTGCTGCTGGCGCTGCTGTTGTTGCCGCTGGGAGTCGATGGTCATCCCAGAGGGGAAGTCGTAAGCCCACTTGTACTACTTCCAGTAAGCAATTGACTGTTCAACAGTCCTTTGCGAGGAAGATGAAATATCACAGCAGTCATCCTACTGCAAAGCGGATAACTGAGTCCTTGACAACTATGTTGGTGTTAGACGTGCGTCCGGTATCCGCCGTTAGTTCACAGGGAACTAGACAATTTATTGAGGCAGTGTGCCCCCGTTACCAAATACCATCTAGGTTCCACTTCTCTAGGCAGGCGATACCGAGAATGTACACGGACGTCAGAAAAAGACTCACCAGTCTCCTAAAAAATGCAGTTGTACCCAATGTCCACTTAACCACGGACATGTGGACAAGTGGAGCAGGGCAGGGTCAGGACTATATGACTGTGACAGCCCACTGGGTAGATGTATGGACTCCCGCCGCAAGAACAGCAGCGGCGGCACCAGTAGCAGCATCTCGCAAACGCCAACTCTTTCCTAGGCAGGCTACGCTTTGTATCACCGCTTTCCAGAATACGCACACAGCTGAAAACCTCTTACGGCAACTGAGGAAGATCATCGCGGAATGGCTTACCCCAATTGGACTCTCCTGTGGATTTGTGGCATCGGACAACGCCAGCAATATTGTGTGTGCATTAAATATGGGCAAATTCCAGCACGTCCCATGTTTTGCACATACCTTGAATTTGGTGGTGCAGAATTTTTTAAAAAACGACAGGGGCGTGCAAGAGATGCTGTCGGTGGCCAGAAAAATTGCGGGACACTTTCGGCGTACAGGCACCACGTACAGAAGACTGGAGCACCACCAAAAACTACTGAACCTGCCCTGCCATCATCTGAAGCAAGAAGTGGTAACGAGGTGGAATTCAACCCTCTATATGCTTCAGAGGTTGGAGGAGCAGCAAAAGGCCATTCAAGCCTATACAATTGAGCACGATATAGGAGATGGAATGCACCTGTCTCAAGTGCAGTGGAGAATGATTTCAACGTTGTGCAAGGTTCTGATGCCCTTTGAACTTGCCACACGTGAAGTCAGTTCAGACACTGCCAGCCTGAGTCAGGTCATTCCCCTCATCAGGCTTTTGCAGAAGAAGCTGGAGGCATTGAAGAAGGAGCTAACACGGAGCGATTCCGCTAGGCATGTGGGACTTGTGGATGCAGCCCTTAATTCGCTTAACAAGGATTCACGGGTGGTCAATCTGTTGAAATCAGAGCACTACATTTTGGCCACCGTGCTCGATCCTAGATTTAAAGCCTACCTTGGATCTCTCTTTCCGGCAGACACAGGTCTGCTGGGGTTGAAAGACCTGCTGGTGACAAAATTGTCAAGTCAAGCGGAACGCGACCTGTCAACATCTCCTCCTTCACATTCTCCCGCAACTGGGGGTGCGAGGAAAAGGCTCAGAATTCCGAGCCCACCCGCTGGCGGTGATGCAGGGCAGTCTGGAGCGACTGCTGATGCTGACATCTGGTCCGGACTGAAGGACCTGACAACGATTACGGACATGTCGTCTACTGTCACTGCATATGATTCTCTCAACATTGATAGAATGGTGGAGGATTATATGAGTGACCGCATCCAAGTAGGCACGTCACACAGTCCGTACTTATACTGGCAGGAAAAAGAGGCAATTTGGAGGCCCTTGCACAAACTGGCTTTATTCTACCTAAGTTGCCCTCCCACAAGTGTGTACTCCGAAAGAGTGTTTAGTGCCGCCGCTCACCTTGTCAGCAATCGGCGTACGAGGTTACATCCAGAAAATGTGGAGAAGATGATGTTCATTAAAATGAATTATAATCAATTCCTCCGCGGAGACATTGACCAGCAGCAATTGCCTCCACAAAGTACACAGGGAGCTGAGATGGTGGATTCCAGTGGGGACGAATTGATAATCTGTGAGGAGGGGGATGTACACGGTGATATATCGGAGGGTGAAGATGAGGTGGACATCTTGCCTCTGTAGAGCCAGTTTGTGCAAGGAGAGATTAATTGCTTCTTTTTTGGGGGGGGTCCAAACCAACCCGTCATATCAGTCACAGTCGTGTGGCAGACCCTGTCACTGAAATGATGGGTTGGTTAAAGTGTGCATGTCCTGTTTTGTTTATACAACATAAGGGTGGGTGGGAGGGCCCAAGGATAATTCCATCTTGCACCTCTTTTTTCTTTTCTTTTTCTTTGCATCATGTGCTGATTGGGGAGGGTTTTTTGGAAGGGACATCCTGCGTGACACTGCAGTGCCACTCCTAGATGGGCCCGGTGTTTGTGTCGGCCACTAGGGTCGCTAATCTTACTCACACAGCTACCTCATTGCGCCTCTTTTTTTCTTTGCGTCATGTGCTGTTTGGGGAGGGTTTTTTGGAAGGGACATCCTGCGTGACACTGCAGTGCCACTCCTAGATGTGCCCGGTGTTTGTGTCGGCCACTAGGGTCGCTAATCTTACTCACACAGTCAGCTACCTCATTGCGCCTCTTTTTTTCTTTGCGTCATGTGCTGTTTGGGGAGGGTTTTTTGGAAGGGCCATCCTGCGTGACACTGCAGTGCCACTCCTAGATGGGCCCGGTGTTTGTGTCGGCCACTAGGGTCGCTTATCTTACTCACACAGCGACCTCGGTGCAAATTTTAGGACTAAAAATAATATTGTGAGGTGTGATGTGTTCAGAATAGGCTGAAAATGAGTGTAAATTATGTTTTTTGAGGTTAATAATACTTTGGGATCAAAATTACCCCCAAATTCTATGATTTAAGCTGTTTTTTAGGGTTTTTTTAAAAAAACACCCGAATCCAAAACACACCCGAATCCGACAAAAAAAATTCGGTGAGGTTTTGCCAAAACGCGGTCGAACCCAAAACACGGCCGCGGAACCGAACCCAAAACCAAAACACAAAACCCGAAAAATTTCCGGCGCTCATCTCTATAAAAAACGCAGGCGTGTCAGGCTAAAACGCAGGAGTGGCTGGGGAAATGGCTGTCCGAACGCACGGCGTGTTTGTGACATCAAAGCAGGAACTAAACGGACTGAGGTGATCGTAATCTAGGAGTAGGTCTGGAGCTACTCAGAAACTGCAGGAAAAGCTTTTCGTGCAGTTCTGCTAATCTTTCGTTCGCTATTCTGCTAAGCTAAGATACACTCCCAGAGGGCGGCGGCCTAGCGTTTGTAATGCTGCTAACAGCAGCTAGCGAGCGAACAACTCAGAATGAGGGCCGTGGTTCCATTGATGTAGTAGTTTGCCCACTGTTGGGATTCAGTTTGCCCACTGTTGGGATTCCGACGCACAGTATACCGGCACCGGAATCCCAACACCCGGCATACCGACAACTTTTCTCCCTCTTGGGGGTCCACGACCCCCCTGGAGGGAGAATAAATAGCATGGCGCACGTAGCGCACCACCGTGCCCGCAGCGTGGCGAGCGCAGCAAGCCTACAAGGGCTCAATTACGCTCACCCAGCTGTCGGTATGCTGGTGGTCGGGATCCCGGCGCCGGTATGCTGGCCCCCGGGAGCCTGGCTGCTGGCATACCATACTACACCCGATGTAGTATAAGCAGAGTGATAACAGTTGTAATGATGCAATGGGGCCCTTGTAAATTTCTCCCCTTGTAAAACAATGTACTGTAAGGCCTCTGAAAGATAACGTGTTGCTGGATGTTGATTTAGCCCAAGATACAGTATATACTGAAACGTGTACCAATTACTTTATATGAGAGTATTATGTGGATAATGCTATTGGTTATTTAATATTCTCCTTTTGTTTATTTTAGATATTTGATTCCTGCTTTGGTATTTCTGGGTGGCATTGCCTTAACAAACCATATAGTGCTTTTTATTTCCTACCGAGCTTTATACCTTAATGGGGGCTGGCTATGCAGACAGAGAAAAGTGGACTTGTGGCTCATTAGGATTTTGGTAAGTTGAATTACTGCATCTAAATCAAAGCCTGTTAAAATACTGACAGTATAATTCCCATTGATTAGAATTGTTACGTCATACTTGCCTACTCTCTCCGGAATGGAGATGCTGTGACAGCTTTGGGGGTGGGGACGGCTCTCCACGTCATTAGGCATTAGTTGCTCCGTTTTACTTTGTCCATTCCTTACGGACCTGAGATTTCCCGTATTATGGGGGTCATTCCGACCCGATCGCTCGCTGCAGTTTGTCGCAGCACAGCGATCGGGTTGGAACTGCGCATGGCAGCTTTCGTTGCCTAGCAATCGCCTCTGAGACAGAGGCGGTCGCTGGACGGGAGAGGACTGAACGGCGGCATTAAGACGCCATTTAGGCGGAGCGGTCCGGCCAACGCAGGTGTGGACGGACCGTTGGGGGGGGGGGGCGGGCCATGGCGGCTGTGTGACGTCTCAAGCAGCCGCTGCGGCCAGCGGCAGCGACAATTAACTCCCGGCCAGCCGCAGGAGCTGCGCTGGCCGGGAGTTACTCCTCAAATACAAAGGCATCGCCGCTGTGTGATGCTTTTGTATTTGTGCAGGGGGGCCGGCACTGACATGCGGGGCGGACTAGCCCTGTGCTGGGCGTCTCCCGCATGTCAGGGAACATGATCGTAGGAAGTGGGCAGGATGCAGGAGATCTGGCTACTGTTCCTGGGGTGCGGGGGACAACCTGAAAAATATGAAGTCTCTTGCAACTTCCATGGAGATTAGGCAAGTGTGTGTAAAGGCCCCCATCCACTAGTCCGATTTGGGCAGTTTTCTTCAGATTTCGACGCATCTGACCGTCAAATCTGAAGAAAAGTGTCACATCGGATGGCTCTTCCGATCCGATGCGCACTCCCGTGTCAGATTTGTCTGAACTAGAGATCTCTGAGGCTGCCCCAACTATTTATCTGAATCTGAAGAAATCAGGTGCACATCGGAGTGTTTTTTCTACTTCAGATGTATCTGATCAGATTCATCTGAAGCGTCACTTGACTGGCATCTCCCTGGCCACTCCCACCCACCACAAGTACAAATCTGAGTACAGATTAGAGTACAAATCTGAAGTCTGGCAATACTGTCAGAGTAGACTTCAGATTTATAGCCTAATAATAATGGAAGTTGTCTTATATTTACCAGTACCATGTACTCAGGGGGAGATTTATCAAAGTGGAGAGAGACAAAATACCAACCTATCAGCAGCTAACTGCCATGTTACAGGCTGTGTTTGAAAAATGACAGCAGCTGATTGGTTAGTAAATTATCTCTCTCCACTTTATCTGAAGTTTTGATACATGTCTACCTCATCAATAACCATATTATGTTCTCTACGCGAATAGCAATTTATCATTGGTTTGATAACTTCTTACACCAGGTGGTGGCGCCATTGATCCACTAATTTCAGTGATAGCGTTTGCTAATGTTGTAACTTGTACATTTTATCTATATAGCTCTGTACTTGTAAAAATAATGTATTTAAGTATTTTAATTGGAAGAAATACATGGAGACATATATATATGATCTACAAATCTTTTATTCTTTAAATAGATCTTACACTGTAAAGTATTTTCTGTACAATTGTTTTCTGTTTATTTTTGAAGAGTTAATTTGGGACTGTTGTATGAGAGAGAGAGAGAGAGATGTAGGTTATGGGGCTGATTCTGAGTTTGGAAGGAAAGCGGAAGTAAAGTGAGTTTATGGAATAAACAATGTTGCGCTGCAAGGAGAACAATTCATACTTACCTACTCAGTCGGATTGGGTAGGAGGCTCCCGAATCTTGGGTGCTGATCCTGGCCACCCGCAAGAGCGTTCAAGTTCTCCCTTCCGAGTAAAGTGGGCATTGGATGACGCAATTCGGAATTAATCGTGTCTTCATAACCACACCCCTGATTTATAATGCTGGTAATCTCACCATTGTAAAGTGGGGGGTGGGATCACATTAATGCCCCCTTTGCCACGCCATACACCCCCCTCCCCCCACCACCATCCCGTACACAACCCATTCTGTGCAGAAAGTCGGAAGCTGTGGTACAAACATTTATATTTTGCATGCAGGATAAATACTGGCTGATTTTACATGTAGCTCACAAATGCTGCATAACTTTATTTTTAACACAGCACTTTGGATTCGAGTTTGGATACGCCCCTCTCAAATACAAAATCTCTCTATACTCATTAAGTAATTTGCCCTTTTGTTTTGCTTCCAACTCGAAATCAGCCCTTGGGGGGGGTTGGCTGGCAACTTTTAGCCTGGGGGCAAATGCAATCAAGTGGTCCCAGTTTTTCTACCAGCACACAGCCACGGCAAAATGAATGCAAAACTGCAGACTGCTGACATGATTTATCCGATTACCCACCCCATTCCGTCTCACTAGCCTTTCTGATTGGAGGGCATTGCCCCTTCATGTTTCTCTGTTAGCTCCTCCATGACTGTCTTATTCCTTATTGCCCCTTCCATAGCTTTCTCTCATTACCCCCTCCATAACTCTCTAGGGTGAGATAGGAAGAGAGAATCTGTGGTGCAGGTCTGGTGAGTGACAGGGTGAGAGACGAGTCTGCGGTGCGCAGTAGCCTGCCCTGACGTGACATAGGGGGTAATTCCAAGTTGATCGCAGCAGGATTTTTGTTAGCAATTGGGCAAAACCATGTGCACTGCAGGGGAGGCAGATTTAACATGTGCAGAGAGAGTTAGATTTGGGTGGGGTGTGTTCAATCTGCAATCTAATTTGCAGTGTAAAAATAAAGCAGCCAGTATTTACCCTGCACAGAAATAAAATAACCCACCCAAATCTAACTCTTTCTGCACATGTTATATCTGCCTCCCCTGCAGTGCACATGGTTTTGCCCAATTGCTATCAAAAATCCTGCTGCGATCAACTTGGGATTACCCCCATAATGTTACGATTGTGCTGGTCGGGTGCTGCGATTGTGTTATGACAAAGAGCAGCCACGGAGCATCTTCCCCCAGAACAGCCATGCACGTGCGGCTGCGGATGTGCCCTAGATCACTAAAATTATACTGACCCAGGAGGCGGATGGCACTGTGCCCCCACAGCCCAGCACACCCCTGAGCCCCAATATGCATAATATATTTCATTATATCTATAACAAAATGTGTGTTTGTAGGGATGCACCAAATCCACATTTTAGGAACAATTTGAATTCTTTATCTTTCTTTACAAGATTTTGCCAGATATTCAACAGAATTCATAGTTTGCATTTTATTTTGTATATCTAATCTGCATGCATAAAGCGGCTTCTTGAAATTTTAGTTCAGTGGCCAAATTCAAAGAAACAAAACCAAATTATTTGTATGCGCGCTTTTAGAACCAAAAAAATAAAATAAAAATCTAGATACAAACTAAACCAATATGTATTTGAAATGTGTACTGTTGGCAATATTGATTGGCTCTAATAAGACAATACAGTATATAGGATAACAGAGTGTTGGAAATGAAGGAGAAAGAGGAGGATATATGGTTTTCCCTAAAGGTAGGAGGACAGTTTCTCGTGAATCGATAATATAGATTGTTATAAATATTGGTTCAGCCAACGACTGACCTGTACATTTTTGTTTCCTCCCCTGTGAGTGACCTGTGCAATTCCCATTTATCCCTGTAACCTGAACAGCAGCTGTCGCTGTGACAAAGAAGTTACAATTCTATAATGTTATTATAATTGTTGGTTCACTGAAATCAGACACAACACTAAAATAAATCTGGGTACACACTGTGCGACCGTGCTATACAGTGATGCAATGCAAAGGTGCATTGCATCCACTGTAGACACTAAACAGTCCGCTTTACAAACCGTGCAGTGTTTCGCTACATGCTGCATGTTAACTACACTGCGTCGGACGTGGAATCATCCCATTGGACATGCAGCACATCCAACAGGACGATTCAATGAACGTCGATCGCGTACAATGGATCAGGAGTACACGCTATACGATGTATACAATATATCATTCCGATCTTATAGTGGGTCTTGTCCACAAACTAACACAAATGTTTGATTTCTACCGCAGGCTCAGAATGGAATAGCTGTATATGCCACTTGGACTACAATCGCGTGTTTGCTAAACTTTGCCGTTGCTTTGACATACAATGGAAACATTCCCAATGGTATATCCACTACGGTTGCACTGTCCATCCTAGCTTTTGAAGTGATCTTATGGTATGTTATTACAATAAATGTCCATTGTATTCTGTATATTAATATCACTATAATAGAAAATGATATGTTTATGTGTATGAGGAAATACCTGGGGCAACATGTAAAAGCAACATCAGGTTCTTGGGCTTACTGCGGAGTTTACCTTTAACAGATGAATTAACTTTACATTTGGAATAAACTATTCTGTTGCTATAAAGTATGACCTGTCCTTTCTGAGCAATCACTTGTATTATATTACATTTGTTGTCGTGAAATTTCACAAATCAGATCTAGTCCTTTTAATTTTGTGAGTTTATATTTTTTTTAATCCGCCTGTGCATTTCTCTTCTACTCCACTTGTTTTAATATGTGGCTGTCTAATCAGAGGTTTATGGGATTGATGCAGTTCTTCCAATGCTTCATGTTGGCCCTGACAGCCTCAATAACTATGCTTTATTATGGCAAGTCTTCATGTGTATTCAATTTACCACCTTCATTAAGCTGTGGCCCTGTCTATGTGGGTGTGGATCATTGGGCCGACCGCTATTGGTCGACAGTGACTAGGTCGACACCAGAAATAGGTCGACATGAGTCTTATATATTTTTGGTGTTGAGTTCTTCGTAAAGGGGTCAGGTACCCCAATTAGCGCACCGTGTACCCTAGCATGGCTTGCTTCACTTACCATGCTTCGGGCAAGGTGCCTCGCTAATGAGTGTCGACCTAAGTGCTGTCAACCTAGGTGCTGTCAATCTAAAGACCGGATACCGTCTATGTACACACTTGTGAGCATCGCTGCTGTTTAAAGCTTGCCAGGTAGAACACTGATCATTCCTTTGTCCATTCCATTTCTTTCTTTAGGTTTTGCTTGGAAAACTTTGTCTTTGAAAAGTATGTCCGATATACACTGACTGTGTACCCTGTGGTTATTGTGGCCTTATCTGGAGCTTTGGACAAGAATTTTAATGTATCTTCACCAGATGGAAATAATATTTACATAGGTAACATAACAATTAGTGTTATCATTAATAATAATTAAATAAGAGGAATTTTAAGAAAGCGAATGTTCTCTGTATTAGCAGTGTGTCCGTGTTAGGGGCGGATCCAGGGTGGGGGAAATCAAGGAGATCACTCCACATCCTCCAATCCCCCCACATACACTTCTTCCGTGTCCACTGTCTGTGACCGCTGCACAGCTGTATAGCAGGGCGGTGACACATAGGGCAGGGAGAGAGCAGATACTGCTGCCCAGCCCCCTTACCCCCTGGATCCGCCATTGCTGTGAATTTCTCTTGTGCTAATCATCATTTTGTCTCCCTTGCAGCTGTGTTGCTCGCTGTGGCTTGTGCCCTCTTTGCTGTACGTCTAATTTTAGTCATATGGAGACATTTCAAGCAGCCACTTTATGCAGCAAAGTCCAACAAGTCTTTTCCACTGGCATAAGATGAACTTAATGCATCAATACTTTCTCCTTAATATTATTAACGCTACATTAGAGGAAACTCCAACCCTGGAAAATAATATCGTCTATTATACTGTCTTAAGGTAACATAAATATGTACATCAACATTGGGCCAACTAAGAGGAAAAATCAGAACTGGCCAGAAAAAAAATGTATTCTTTCCCAGTAACCTCTGCCATTTGGAAATTGCTCCTCCCAGGTGACCAGCATTGTCCGAGACCTGCTGCCTGTAGAATCTTCACTTTCAGCAATGCTGACCCATTTGTGCCAGTAACCAAACAAGGGAAAATTACAGCAAGGTGCTTCTGAAACCATAATAGTTATATATGTAACTAATAAAAATAAGCAGCTGGTTTGAGAAGAAGACCATACCTAGGGGGGTATCTATCAAAGCATGGGCGGAGATAAAGTGGAAAGATATAAAGCACTAACCAATCAGCTCCCAACTGTAATTTTTCAAGCACAGCCTGTACAATTACAGTTAGAAGCTGATTGGTTAGTGACATCACACGCAGCTGCTCCAATGGAAAAAATTGCAGGTCACCGCAGCCATGCTGCAGAGGCAGGGGATTGTCCTAAGTTGCTGCGACCGCAATTAAATTGCAGTTGCAGCAGCTGAGTGGGCTGGTCAGAATGTCGGCGGGGGAAGGGGAACGCAATGAAGCCCCTTGTGGGCTCGCTGCATTCGCCATACAGCGAGCTCTGTTCCCACTCCATTGGCGTTTTTATCATGGGTGAAATGTGTGCGGTGCACACGGGCCCCTGGCTCCAGGCGGGGCCCACACCGCACACATTGCACCCATATTTTAGTACTCACCTCACCGGAGTCCAGCGTTGGGCGTTGCAGTCATTGCTGTCGCGCAAAAAATCCCTTCCAAAATGGCTACCACGCATGCGCAGGTTGAATTTTGTCTCCGGAAACATGGCAGGCGCCATGTTTCCGGAGACCTGCACATGAGCAGTAGGCTGCGGCACAGTGTCGGAACCTACGGCGCCGTGGAAAGGAGGGAGGCCACCCGGAGTCTGCACATGGGCCCCCTCCTCGCTTAAGACGCCCCTGTTCTACTCTATGGGTGTTGTAGACACCCACGAGTGGTAATAGTCCCTGTTAGTCGGCATTTCTAGCGGTCAGCATTCCAGCGTCGGTATAGTGACCTGCGGGATCCTGACCGCCGGTGATGTGATTACATCCCTGAATAACACCCATTAACAGCAGGAGATAAAACAGCTATTGAGGCAATGTAGGACTCCCATAATTCAGATAGCTGGAAGAGTTAAACAAAATAAAAACATACAGTACTTACTTAACTATATACATAATCAAGCTGTGATAAGGCAGAATGGGGTCTATTCATGAAGCAGAGAAAAGAGTAGAGAAGTGAGCCTATGGAGAAGTTGCCCATGGCAACCAATCAGCTGCTCCGTACAATTGTATAGTATGCAATTATAAATGTTACTTCAATGCTGATTGGTTGCCATGGTCAATTCTCCATTGGCTCACTTCTCCACA
Source organism: Pseudophryne corroboree (assembly GCF_028390025.1). Lineage (NCBI taxonomy): Eukaryota > Metazoa > Chordata > Amphibia > Anura > Myobatrachidae > Pseudophryne > Pseudophryne corroboree. The sequence continues at coordinate 813,043,842 of NC_086447.1, forward strand.
CTTTTCACTGTTTCATGAATAGACCCCATTGGGAAAAGTGAAACAGTGAAACGTGTGGAGAAGTGAGCCAGTGGAGAAGTTGCCCATGGCAACCAATCAGCTGCTCCGTACAGTTGTATAGTATGCAAATTATAAATGTTACTTCAATGCTGATTGGTTGCCATGGTCAACTTCATCACTGGCACACTTCTCCACACTCACTTCATGAACCCATTGGGGTCAATTCATGAAACAGTGAAAAGTGTGCAGAAGTGAGCCTGTGGAGAAGTTGCCCATGGCAACCAATCAGCATTGAAGTAAACATCTCCACAATGTTTGTGATGGAAGTTCCATTAACTGCATTTACAGAATGTGACTCCCAGCCATGAGATGACCTGCATTTATTAGCTGTAGGTGTCTAGTAGTAAGGAGGATACAAAGCACTTTCCACATTATCAGGTTAGATTAGAAGATAAGTGCTTCCATTTGTAAATACTTCAGTTTTATTTACAGTCGATATGACAACAATTAATTAATCAGCATAACTGTATAGTGACCACAACTCTATAATGAAGGACTTAGAAAGGTATTCTATTACTACCTAACGCTAATGGGATTCGTAATTGATACGTAAACTAATGGGGTTTTTCAAAATACAATTAGAAGATTCGTTGTATTGGAAATATATTTTTGGGTATATGCAATTATTTCTTATATGTATTTTTTTTATACATGTTATCTATTTTCATTAATAAATTAACTAATAAAACTTATAATAAAAAAATGTGTACAATGTGTAACTATTTAGTGTCCACTTCTGCCTATATAAGGATTGCATCCTTTTAATTATTTGCTTGGGTTACTCAGTATGAGAAGACATACTGTATTCTTTGTAATGTCACCAGATATGTCAGCCACTGTGATATTGGCCAGTGTGATGTCATTAATGACCTTTGTGACATAATCAGTGTTGCTACCCATCATTTTCTTCTCTATTTTGCTCATCAACAATTATGTAACAAATTGTTGTGTCATGACAGTAATCACCTAATGATGTGGCCAGAGGTGCCACAAGGGGCAGTACGGTTGCTGACATGGTGGCATCTGTTTCTAGCATATTTGGTGTCAGGAGGGGTACCCCACTGTCTAGAGGGGAGTGGGCAAATTTTTGGGTCAAGCCAAGCTTTCTGCGCCTATCCACCGCTGCTGTGAGATTATAATGTCCCTTGCACTGGGTGTGGGATGTACTAAAGGAAAAATGCGTTAAAACCACCAGTTACGGGGTTTTACCACATTTTCAAATGTACTTAGACCCGACCGCACGCTTTTTGATGCAGAGGGTATTGGCATCTTTTTATGGCGATACCCTATAGAAGCCTATAGCTTTCATACCACATCCCGCCACACCCGCCGCCCAGCGCCGCTCATGCCCCCCCTCCTCCCACCTCATACTCCCGTTGCAGTCCTGGATCCCAGCCTCCTTCCCTGCAGGAACACAGCCATCTGTACTTCCGGCTGCAGGGAGGAGGAGGAGCCTGGGACTGACCGCAGACGTTACCGCTAGTACATGTGCGATTAGCATCGGTGCGATGACCGGCGATGGCCCGTGATCACAGTTAGTACATCCCTCCCTGGGAGAGGGGTCAGCCGAGGGAGCCTTGCTATGGCACTGGATATTTTAATGTCATCCATTTATTTATTTATTTTTTGTGTCACCCATCATAACAATGGAAAGTATTTGGTGGGGGGGATATAACTACTCTTATATTTTTGTAAGCAATAATAAAAATATAGGTTTTGTATTGCATGGATTTTGTATTTGTTTTATATAATTATATATAGGGCGGGATATACTATGCATCACATCTAGTATACGATGCATACTGCCACCTATCTGGTACATACCCATGTTAATAACGCGGGTATGTACCTAGAAATGTGCAAAAGAGCCCTCTCAATGAGAGCTGTCCTTTGCGATAGAAAGACTTACAGGATTAGGAGCCGAGAGTCCATCTGCATATGCACAGTGTGACGCGATGGCTGCACGGGGTGCGGGGAGGGATCCGAGGCTTCTATTGGGTAATGCCAGCTACAGCTGGCGTTACTCACCTGGACCATGCTCTGGAATGTATCTCATTCCATAGCTAGGTACATTTGGAAAATGTGGTCAAATTCAAAGAACAGTAGTTTTTCGGAATTTTGGCCGCATTTTCCCTTTAGTATATTTTGTCCATATTCTCACACTTTAAGTGAATCACCGCGAGCACCAGGCAATCAGCTTGTACTAGTTAATGTAAATAGAAACATATTGGAGGGTTAGCATTAAGGGCAAATGCAGGATTTCATGGGGCGTGGTTTCTATACACAAACACACACGTAGGTATATGTATGTATATACGTGTATGTATGTATATATATATATATATATATATATATATATAGACAACAGGTAGGGGTCCGGCACAGCCACTTGATAAAGTAATACACTGGGTGCCCTCACAAACGACTTGATATACTGCAAAAATGATGCGGCACTCCAATGATTTCCACAGGAAGCAAACTTGATACACAACGTTTCAATGCCTTTTATTCATTTGGCATTTTCATCAGGTAGTACAATACACAACACAAATAGCTCACCTTATAAAGTAGGTAACACCCAGTGTGGCGCCAACGTCGCAGCAGGACTGCACACCCGGCGGACGCGCACTCAAAATGACGTCATGGCATTTTACGAGAGTAAGCCAGGCATCGTGTGAATAGACCATCACCATAGCAACGGAAAACAACAAATGCAAAAATACACAAACGCACTAGCTGAACGGCTGAAGCTGGACTACTTCTTAATCATAGATGTTCAATCAAAACAAATAACAGATATTGCATGCCTTAAAATAGGTTTCTCATTAAACCATCTAAATTACCGCTACGAACTATATAGTGAAAAGAGCAAAACATACATAGAACATTATAATAATGGCATATAATACTACAATCCCTATCAGCAATCTTTAAGGCTAATACTGAATACGACTACAGCACATAATATTTTAACCACTGTTGGCCAGCAAATTAATACCAGAGTGTTTATTTAAACCTCTGGGAGCTAACGTCCCGAGGCGAAAAATCCATCGTGCCTCGCACTGTAATAGTTTGAAGCCACGATTACCACCCCTCAAAGATGGAGGCACATGATCAATCATGCGATATTTGAGGGTAGTCAAATTGTGTGAGGCCAGTGAGAAATGTCTCACAACTGGCTGATCACTCATGCCTGTACTTAAAGCGGATTTGATAGATGACCGATGTGCAGCCATCCGTTCTTTAAATGGACGCTCTGTCTTTCCTATATAGGAAAGACCACAAGGGCAAAGTATCTGGTAAACTGTGAATTTAGAATTACACGTAAGTCTATGTCGGATGTATAATTTTTTACCAGTATGTGGATGGTAAAATATCTCAAATGTCAGATTTAACAAAAATGTCGCGCAAATTGCGACCACGCTTATAACATGCCATAAGCTGGGTATCAGATAAATTGCAATCAGGATCAGACTTAATAATGGGCCACAATTTCTTAGAGACCTTGTTTATGGTTGAACTTGCCAATGTAAATTGTGTAACCCACGGTAAGATCTTCTTATTCTTCTCAATCTTAGTTTGCAATAGCGACTCTCCCAATACTCAAAACCTTCAGTTTAGCTTGCTGTAATAAATCAAAATCATACCCACGGTCCAAATATCTTTTAAACAGAACATCAATTTGAGCTTCAGCAAGCTTAATATCAGATGTAATGCGCCTTGCCCGAATAAATTGCGAATACGGGAGACCCCTAATAAGAGACCTAGGATGACAGCTCTTGGAGAACAGTAAATTATTACGATCTGTCTGCTTAGAGTAGAGATTCGTAGAGATCAACCCCTCATGAATAGATATAGCAACATCTAAAAAAATGAATCTCTGTAGGGCTACAATCAAAGGTGAACTTCACAGGACTGTCACTAGAATTGTGTAGATTAATATGATCAATCAAATCCTTACTGTCACCTTTCCAAAATAGTAACAAGTCGTCTATATAACGACAAAAAAAGACGATCCTGTTAGCAATGGAGACATCTGAGAAAAATATAGATTGCTCTACATCAAACATAAAAATGTTGGCATATGAGGGGGCTACAGCCGCCCCCATAGCACAACCAACCAGCTGCAGATAGAATGACCCATTGTATAAAAAGAAATTACGTGTTAGAACAAACTGTAACAAAGACAGCAAGAACTAAATTTCTGGGCCATTATATGTAACCAGCCCATTAAGGAAACGGCCCACCGCTGCCAGACCTAAATCATGCGGTATGACAGTGTATAGGCTGGTTACATCAATGGTAAAACTATGTATCACATCTAGAATACGATGCATACTGCCACCTATCTGGTACATACCCATGTTAATAACGGGGGTATGTACCTAGAAATGCGCAAAAGAGCCCTCTCAATGAGAGCTGTCCTTTGCGATAGAAAGACTTACAGGTTTAGGAGCTGAGAGTCCTTTTGCATATGCACAGTGTGACGCGATGGCTGCACGGGGTGCGGGGAGGGATCCGAGGCTCCTATTGGGTAATGTCAGCTACAGCTGGCGTTACCCACCTGGACCATGCTCTGGAATGTATCTCATTCCATAGCTAGGTACATTTGGAAAATGTGGCCAAATTCAAAGAACGGTAGTTTTTCGGAATTTTGGCCGCATTTTCCCTTCTCACACTTTAAGTTAATCACCGCGAGCACCTGGCAATCAGCGTGTACTAGTTAATGTAAATAGAAACATATTGGAGGGTTAGCATTAAGGGCAAATGCAGGATTTCATGGGGCGTGGTTTCTATACACAAACACACACGTACGTATATGTATGTATATATATATATACACAGGTTGAGTATCCCTTATCCAAAATTCAAAATCCCACATTTTTGGGTTCCCTACTGAGATAATGACACATATATATATAGATATTATATATCTATATATATACACATAATATATAATATGTCACAGACCTGGGTTGAGAAAGTTGGGTACTCAGGGATTCTTCCGATGGTTGGGAAGAGGAACCGTAGCTGGGTTGAAATAGAGATGGTCGGATGTAGGTCTTCCTCATTCAGCTTTATTAGTAACTAACGTTTGGGAACGATGCCAAAAGAACACTGAATGAAGAGATGAAATTATTATTTGAGAACGATGCTGAAGGACTCTGAATGAAGAAATGAAATGATAATTTGAGAATGATGCTTATAAACGATGCTGAAAAGCACTGAATTAAGAAATGAATGACTGGTGATCGATGCTGAAGAAGAATGAAGAACTGATTGATGACTTGTGAACGATGCTGAAGAACACTGAATGAAGACATGAGTGATGACTTGTGAACAATGCTGTAGAAGAATGAAGGAATGAGGGATGACTTGAACGATGCTGAAGAACACTGAATGAAGAAATGAGTGATGACTTGTGAACGTTGCTGAAGAACACTGAGTGAAGAAATGAGTGATGACTTGTGAACGATGCTGAAGAACACTGAATGAAGAAATGAGTGATGACTTGTGAACAATGCTGTAGAAGAATGAAGGAATGAGGGATGACTTGAACGATGCTGAAGAACACAATGAAGAAATGAGTGATGACTTGTGAACGATGCTGAAGAACACTGAGTGAAGAAATGAGTGATGACTTGTGAACGATGCTGAAGAACACTGAATGAAGAAATGAGTGATGACTTGTAAACGATGCTGTAGAAGAATGAAGAAATGAGTGATAACTTGAACGATACTGAAATAAGTTCAGTGAGAGCTGGGAAACACACAGTAATGCTGGAAGCACTGGGACTCGGAGAGCTCGGTACACACTGTATTGCTGGAAGCACTGGAACTCAGAAAGCTGGAAAAACACTGTAAAACACACTGTAATGCTGAAAGCACTCAGAGAGCTGGATACACACATCCATGAACTGCAGTGTGAGCCTGGGGGTAGCTAATGCAGCGACGCTACTCAGGCGCCAGAGCTTTGCCCAGCGTCTCCTTTTGAACTTCCCGCTCTGCTCTCATTGGCGGAGGGAGCTGTGACCGCGCCATTGGTCCACTGCGCTAACGTGGATCCTGGGTGCAATGGCGGCGGCCACGGACCGGGGGACCGCCGGAGGCAGCGCCAACCGCCCGCCGGGACCCGGAGCCCACCGGGGAAGACCCGCCCCGGAGACCCAGTGCACAGCGAAGGGGTGAGCACGGTGGCCGCCGCTCCTTTGCTGTGACATAATATATATGTTATTATCTCAGTAGGGGACCCAAAAATGTGAGATTTTGAATTTTGGATAAGGGATACTCAACGTGTGTGTGTGTGTGTGTGTGTGTGTGTGTGTGTGTGTGTGTGTGTGTGTGTGTGTATATATATATATATATATATATATATATACCCAAACAACTGCCCCGGCACTCATCCAAAACAGCTTGCTGTGGTGCCCTTCCTTGTGGACCTTGCCGGCCCACCTATATATAGCAGAAGAAATCAGGTGGCACTCACAGACTTGTAGCTTGTGGAATCAAACTTCACGCAGTGAAGATGTTTAATGACAAAACAGTAACGTTTCGGGGACGTATGAGGAAGGGGATACGTCCCCGAAACGTTACTGTTTTGTCATTAAACATCTTCACTGCGTGAAGTTTGATTCCACAAGCTACAAGTCTGTGAGTGCCACCTGATTTCTTCTGCTATATATATATATATATATATATATATATATATATACATACAGTCAGGTCTATAAATATTGGGACATCGTCACAATTCTCATATTTTGGGCTCTATACACCACCAAAATGGATGTGAAATGAAACAAACAAGATGTTCTTTAACTGCAGACTTTCTGCTTTAATTTGACGCTATTTACATCCAAATCAGGTGAACGGTGTAGGAATTACAACGGTTTCTGTATGTGCCTCCCACTTTTTAAGGGACCAAAAGTAATGGGACAAACTAAACAATCCTAAATCAAACTTTCACTTTTTATTACTTTGTTGCAAATCCTTTGCAGTCAATTGCAGCCTGAAGTCTGGAATGCATAGACATCACCAGACGCTGGGTTTCATCCCTGGTGATGCTCTGCCAGGCCTCTACTGCAAATGTCTTCAGTTCCTGCTTTTTCTTGGGGCATTTTCCATTCAGTTTTGTCTTCATCAACTGAAATGCATGCTCAATCGGATTCAGGTCAGGTGATTGACTTGGCCAATGCATAACATTCCACTTATTTGCCTTAAAAAACTCTTTGGTTGCTTTCGCAGTATGCTTTGGGTCATTGTCCATCTGCACAAATGGCCCCCCTGCCTGAGGACCCCACCCCTTCCTCTGTCAGGGCCCAGACAGTGCACTCACATTATACATTGTTACTCTATTATAGGCAGGGGTTAAATTGGGCCACGTGTTCTGTCAGTTGTATTTGGAGGCAGACCTCATTCTGACTCCGCCAGCCCACCTTCCTGGCCATGGGAATTCTATACAGGCAGCGCTGCCTCCTGTCTGTGAGCTGCAACTCCTCATTATTAGATGGGACGGGCGGGACAGTGACCGACTCCTTTAGCCCGCCTTCCCCAGTCCCCCACAATGAGTGCGGGGCTGTGTATCTGCATAATAGGCGGCGGCGATGCACTGAGAGGAGTCAGGACCTACACGGATGCCGATAGGAAACACCAGTGACACCTGAGGCAAGTCGGGTGGGGGTGGCATTTATTATGTGTATAAGTGACACTGCTCCCGTGGGCATTTATTGTGTGTATAAGCAGCACTGCTACCCTGGGTATTTATTCTATGTATAAGCGGTACTGCTACTGTGGGCATTATTCTGTGTACAAGGGGCACTGCTACTGTGGGCATTATTATGTGTATAAGGGGCACTGCTATTGTGGGCTATTATTCTGTTTAGAAGCGGTACTGCTATTTTGGGCTATTCTGTGTATAAGCGGCGCTGCTACTGTGGGCATTATTCTGTGTATAAGGAGCACTGCTATTCTGGGCTATTATTCTGTGTATAAGCGGCACTGCTACTGTGGGCATTATTATGTGTATAAGGGCAGTGCAACTGTGGGCATTATTCTGTGTATAAGCGGCACTGCTACTGTGGGCATTGGGGGTGATTCTGAGTTGATCGTAGCCCTGAAAATTTTTGCAGGGCTACGATCATGACCATAGACATCATGCAAAAGCTACGATCATGACCATAGACATGCAAAAGCATCGCACAGCGGCGATGCTTTTGCACTTTAGGAGTAGCTCCCGGCCAGCGCATCTTTAGCGTGCTGGCCAGGAGCTACTCGTTGCTCCCCGGCCCGCAGCGGCTGCATGTGACATCACGCAGCCGCTGCGGCCCGCTCCCCGCACGGTCCGGCCACGCCTGTGTTGGCCGGACTGTGCCCACAAAACGGCATCCAAAAGCCGCCGTTACGCCCAGTGACCGCCTCTGCCTGTCAATCAGGCAGAGGCGATCGTAGTGCAGCGACGGCCTTCGGCCGTCTGGTATGCGCTGGTGCACTGCGGCGCTGGCGCATGCACAGTTCTGACCCGATCGCACCACTGAGATAAACTGCAGCGTGCGATCGGGTCAGAATGACCCCCATTATTATGTGTATAAGCAGCACTGCTACTGTGGGCATTATTCCGTGTATAAGCGGTACTGCTACTGTGGGCATTATTCCGTGTATAAGCGGCACTGCTACTGTGGGCATTATTATGTGTATAAGGGGCACTGCTACTGTGGGCATTATTATGTGTATAAGGGGCACTGCTACTGTGGGCATTATTATGTGTATAAGGGGCACTGCTACTGTGGGCATTATTATGTGTATAAGGGGCACTGTTACTGTGGGCATTATTATGTGTATAAGGGGCACTGCTACTGTGGGCATTATTATGTGTATAAGGGGCACTGCTACTGTGGGCATTATTATGTGTATAAGCGGCGCTGCTATTGTGGACACTGTGTATAAGGGGCACAGCCGTGTAGCATAACGTGAATATGGGGCAGTACTGTGTACCGTAATGTGATGTAATATGAAATAGGGGCACTACATGCAGTGTCATCACAATAAGATTGTGCTACTGTGTGCTGTAATTTGAATTTGGGCAAGGGGATTGTGAGTGTATCACTGATTGTGGGAAGCCCCCCTGGCTCCGCAGCGTGGCTGAGAAGGCATTTGGGTCGCTGTCATTTTTCCACCACAGCAGCCACATGTGATGTCATGCGGCCCCCCGAAACCCGCCCCCAATTCCAACGCCATGCCCACGCAATGCAGATTTGCCACCCAAGACCACCCGCAAACGATGCGATCACATCTTCCTGTCTGCGCACACGCAGTTCGAGTCGATTTCAGGACGGCTGTGGAAATACATATGCTCGGCCGTCGGCCTGCTCATTTGCAAGCTGCAAGTAACAGAGCGGAATCCTTCAGGTCCTTCTTCTGTGAATTTTTTTAAGTTAAGTCCATTGGCTGCAATAACCAATGCCATCTTGTGATGATGTTAGTTATCAGGCACAAGCTGCGGAACGTTACACTTTCCAGAACTTGACAGACACAGCCATGCTGCAGCCCCTTAGTCACCTATAGGGACTGTGCCACAGGACGGCAGCAGATAGTGTATCTCCAATACCTACGCTGCTACGTGATCCAAATTAATACATACGGTGATCCATAAGTGATGCGAGATACACGAACCGATAGTTAACATTTATCACCGATGTTAGCTTAAGTGCACAGTTTGCCAATCAGGCTGCGACCATTGGGGGTGGGACAGAGGAGGCGATGGAGAACGTTCTTGAAAACGGTGGTATGCCTGATGCTTACTCAGATGACCGATGTTCATGAAGATGATCCAATAGTGCATCTTAAGACGCAGCAGCGGAGCACAGATGCCAGTAGGAGGCGTCTATTTACGTACACAAGATGCCTGCACATATGCATATTTTCACACAGCAGCTGCATCCAAAAACACACTACATGTGTAAACTGCGTCCATCACTGATATAAATATGGATACAAAACTTCACAGTATCAAGATTCTAAATATTGCTATTCAATGATCACTGTTTTGTCCACAGTTGTGGAGTTTTGTTCCATGCTGCAATATTTATTACGTGATAATATTTGATAATGTTGCCTGTGCTTCTCCCCAGACCTTCTGTGTGTGTAGTGGTGACATAATGCAGAGGGACATGTGGCAGTGCTGGAGAATATGAGGTGAGGGCAGGCTGCTTGGGGGCGAGTCAGAGTGGGATGCTAGAAATGTTTCATATGGCTGCCTGATTCATTCTCAGATGTGGGATATTAGTCAGCAGATCTTTATTCCCTTCCTGCAACTGACTGAGGTTCAATTCCCTGTCTATAGACATCAGAACATTCAGAAAGTGTTGCCCTCCAAAGTTTTCATATAGTGCCTGATGGGATCAATGCTCCTACTAATAATAACCTGTATTTCCAATGTATGTGGTTTTTAGGGTAGCAGTTCCATGATATATGCTGAGTGCATAAAGCCACTAACCTTAGGTGTGGTATGAAAGGTTAACCACACTTTGGTCAATAGTGTCTAGGTTGACCACTATTGGTCGACGGTAACTAGGTCGACAGGGTCTCTAGGTCGACATGGCCTAGGTTCAACAGGTCAAAAGTCGACATGAGTTTTTTATATTTTTTGGGTGTCGTTTTTTCACCGTACAGTGACTGCCATGCTTCAGCCAAGGTGCCTTGCTCTGCTACCGCTGTGCTCGGCACAGGTTACCATTCCCAATTGTAGTCCACGTGGATTGTAAAGTATGAAAAAGTTCCAAAACAGAAATTTTTTTTTTAAAACTCATGTTGACCTTTCGACCTAGAAACCCTGTCAACCTAGTTACTGTCGACAAATAGTGGTCGACCTAGACTCTGTCGACCTAAGTCTTGTCAACCTAGAGACCGGATACCCTACCTTTACCCACAGGGGCTTCAGTATGAAATATAGATGGACGGGATGCCGGCTATCAGTATACAGACAGCGGCATCCCATCCATCGTAATACCGACAGTCCCCAATTTAGCCCCCTAACCCTCATCTTTTCCCTACCCTAACACCCTCCCTGGTGGTGCCTAACTCTAACCTCCGCCGTTATGTTATGTGCCTAACCCTAACCCTCCCTCGTCCCTAACGTTCCCATGCGTGGACACTAAGCCTAACCCCCCCTTCTGAACCTAACCACCCCCCCCCCCCCCCCCCCGCTGTCGGTGTTTCGACAATGGCATCCCATTTGGTGTTGGCATCTAGAAACCCAGATTTTGTCCTCTATCGGTATCCCGGCGTCGGTATATCGACCACCGGGATCGCGTTCGTCGGTAAGCTGACTACTTCCCCCCACAGGGTATCCGAAAACATAATGCAGGGAACAATAGAAGCAGGTAAGATATAGTAAGGGTAAATTAATATGTGTCACATTTTTAAGGCAGATTCAATTATGCGTAGAAACAGCTGGAACATCTCCCGTCGGGTTCCGTGCATTAACTACAAAAGATTCTGCCCACAACATATGGATGTGTCAGCAGAATCTTCCTACAGTAATACTGTATGTGCAACTTGCAGGTAATTGAATTGCTCTGTGGCCAATCCCCCCTTGGGTTTGATATTGCCCCAAAATCTGTAAATCCCACTTTTCCACTGTCCCAAAGTTTCCGAGAGATTCTCACATTCAGGTGACAGTATCCTGGCCCCCACATCGTGGCCTCACAAGTGGGGGAGCAATGTGCCTGATGACGCAATTTGCTGAGAATCTAGTTATTATGGCTTTGCTCCATGCAACATTTTGGCAACACAGCTATGCCCACTTCAATACGCGCATAGGCCCGACGCTACCCGCTAAGCAAAGGGATGCAGTGCAGGTAGGCGCTAGGGAGGAGAGGCGCTCTACCTGCCCTGCATCCCCGCTGCTGTGCCGCCTATCCCCCTGCTGCTGCCGGCTGCTGTACCTGTCACACTTTGACAGGCAGCGGCGCCAGCAGCTTTCAGCTTCCTCTCCCCCTCCCTGTGTGACAGGACACTGTGGAGGAAGACCCGAAAAGGGTGTGGAGCTACACTGAATGGAGGGGCGGAGCTACACGGGACCAGGCTGATCATGAGGAGGAACAGGAGGATGGACAGCAACAGCCAGCCAGACTTCATTTTGGTAAGATTTAAAGAGAGTGAGTGAGCTTGAGAAAGTGTATGTGTGTGTGTATCTGTGTGTGTGTGTGTGTGTGTGTGTGTGTGTATGTATGTATGTGTGTGTGTATCTGTTTCTGTATGTGTGTATATCTATGTGTGTATGTATGTGTGTGTGTATCTATGTGTGTATGTATATATGTGCGTGTGTATCTACTGTGTGTGTGTGTGTGTGTGTGTGTATGTGTATCTGTGTGACTGGGTGGGCAAAATGTGTGTAAGCACACTACTACAGGGGGGATTTGTGTAAGCGGCACTACTACAGGGAGGATTTTGTGTAAGCGGCATTACTACAGGGGGGATTTGTGTAAGCGGCACTACTACAGGGGGGATTTGTGTAAGCGGCATTACTACAGGGGGGATTTGTGTAAGCGGCACTACTACAGGGGGGATTTGTGTAAGCGGCACTACTACAGGGAGGATTTGTGTAAGCGGCATTACTACAGGGAGGATTTTGTGTAAGCGGCACTACTACAGGGGGGATTTGTGTAAGCGGCACTACTACAGGGGGGATTTGTGTAAGCGGCACTACTACAGGGAGGATTTGTGTAAGCGGCATTACTACAGGGGGGATTTTGTGTAAGCGGCACTACTACAGGGGGGATTTGTGTAAACAGCATTACAACAGGGGGCAGTTTGTGTAAGCGGCACTAAAACAGGGGTGGGGGGATTTGTGTAAGCGACATTACTATACAGGCAGGATTTTGTGTAAGCGGCACTACTACAGGGGGGATTTTGTGTATAAGAAGCACTACTACGTGTGGTGTTATGTGAATAAGATTGTGCTACTGTGGCGTAATTTGAAATGGGGGTACTATTGTTTTGCCATGCCCCTTCCGTGTAAGACCACACACCTTTTTCGGTGTGCACCAAAGGCACGCACTGTCCCTTTATAAAGTATGGCAGGGCGCAAATTTCTAGTTTGCAGGGGGGCGCCGAACACCCTAGCACCGGCCCTGTGCAGAGGTGACATGTGTCTCCTTCAATAGGCACTTTATGGTATGTCGCTATGCCCCCAAGTACAGGGCCCATCCAAGCTCTTGGCTGCATGCCTGAAAGATGCATCATATGATATACAGTAGAAATTGTCCCATGTTCATATCCACAGGATCATCACAAAGCCATTCCCCAAACCTAGAACACGAACAAAAAAATGAAAGTTTCTTCATTGATACAATTCGCTGAAACCGCGTTTCTGTGATTTCCGGCAATGAGCTGTTCCTGGACATTCGCGATGTATGCTCCAGCAGCCGTCTGTCATTATATGTGTATCCCATCGTCCATGCTACCGTTCTTCCATGGTCCTTATTTCCTAGTGAAATTGCTCACCTTGGGGTACATTTACTAAGATGGGAGTTCTATTTAAGATGGGATGTTGCCCATAGCAACCAATCAGATTCTACTTCTCATTTATTTAGACCCTTCTAGAAGATAATACCTGGAATCTGATTGGTTCTCATTGTGCAATGATGTCCTTCAGTTTCCGTAAGAGGTTGTCAGCGGTGTGCCTCTTATAGATACCGGTGATATACAGCGTAGTCTGCCTAGGAACGAGTTGGCATTTGTGAGATGCTGGTGCTGCTGTTGTTGTTGCTGCAGAAGGCAATACATATACCCAGTGGGCTGCCAGTCATGTTAGTTTGTCCTGCTCCACTTGTCCACATGTCTGTGGTTAAGTGGACAGTGGGTAAAATGCATTTTTGAGGACACTTTTCTTAATGTTCCGGTTCAGTTGTCTAGTGAAGTGGAATGAAGACGGGATTTGGTACCAGGGACCCAGTACGTCCATCAACTGTCTAAATCCTACTGCACTAATGGCGGATACCGGACGCACGTCTAACACCAGCATAGTTGTTATGGCCTCAGTAATCCGCTTTGCAACAGGGTGACTGCTGCCATATTTAATCTTCCTTGCAAAGGACTGTTGGACAGTCAATTACTTAGTTGAAGTAGTACAAGTGGTCTTCCAACTTCCTCTCTGGGATGATGATCGACTCTCAGCAGCAACAACAGCAGCGCCAGCAGCAGTCGGCGTACCACTCAAGGATCCTCCAGAGGAATCCCGGATAGGAGAGGACTCATCAGTCATGCCAGTGACATGGCCTGCAGGACTACTGACGTTCTTGACTGAGGAGGAAATTTACGTTGAGGGAGTTGGTGTTGTGGATTGCAGGAGCTTGGATCCAACAGGAAGAAGGGATTTTGGTGTCAGTGGACTGCTTACGCTATTACCCAAAGTTTCTGAACTTGACAATGACTTATGATGAATGCGCTGCAGGTGACATATAAGAGAGGATGTTCTTAGGTGGTTAATGTCCTTACCCCTACTTTGACGTAGGGTCTTAAGAAACTATCCTTCATAATACCAGCCATGGTTCATAGATGGATCTTGTTCTAAGTTTTCCCACACAGTATGTAGATGGTCACGGTCCTTGTCTCAAGCTCAGATACTAGGTACTTCCTTATCCTTGTTGCCAATCGTGCAAGGTAGAAGGTCGATCTGGCAGTCTCAGTCTCTGTGGAGAGAGATGGTCTCTGCCTTCTGTCAATGACTCTTTTGAATACTTGTTACTCCTTGGGCAACCCTTCTTAACCAGTTTTAGGGACAGATGTAGCTTGAGTACTATAACAAGTCATCCATCCTTATGCTGACACTGCTTCTATTGGTGGCACTTTCATGGCACAGTATGCCGAAAAGGTTTAAATGTTACACTATTTTCTGCATTGTAACAGTGTCATTACAATAAAGGAAGAAGCATTTAAACCTTATAAGCATACCAGTGCCAGCAAAGTGCAGCCGACGTAAACTGTGTGACATAATGATGTCATCACATTGACTGCATCCCATCTGCTCAGCATGCTTTATGTGACTTCATTCTGTGCATTCTCAGAGAGTGAATGCATGGATATGCAAAATTGCAGACCTGCATGTATTCACTACTTATGCCCACCTGCACCTGGAGAGACATAATGGGTCATCCTGTGAAGTCTTGATGAAATGATTTGGATTGCTTTCTTGTATGCTTCATGACATTGCATGTTATCCTGCTGGAAGTAGACTGTAGTAACACAGGGGTGCATATGGTCAACACAATACTCAGGTAGGTTGGCTATACCCAGTTGTTACTAAGAGGCCTAATGTTTGGGGGGAGGGGGAAACTATCCCCACACCATTCATCAGCACCAGAAAACTGATACCATTGCCACAATTTTGGTTAAGACAAATTCTGGCCCAAACATTTTCACATCACAGTGAGACCAAGAAATATTTTTTTCAATCTTCAACTATCTAGTTTTGATGAGTCTGTGCATATGTAGCCTCATTTTCCTGTTCTTAGCTATTGGGAATGAATTGCCATGTGGTCTTCTACTGCTGTAGCACATTTACTTCAAGGTTCGATATGCTCTGCATTCTGACTGATCTTCTGCATATCTTTGTTGTAACACATATTGTTATCCGAGTGACTTTTGCCTTCCTATCAGCTGTATAAAGTTTGGTAATTCTCTTCTGACCTCTCTAATTAACAAGATACTTTGTAGCTCATTGGATGTTTCTGTTTACTTTTCTCAAGATATAGGTCCTTTAACACATATCTGTCAATCCTATTTGCAGCTTTTTTTTACGTTAGGTTAAATTTGGTTTAGAAGAGCCCTACTGGCTACCGCCTACGGTGAAATTAGAGTCCAGTAAAAAACACTGCATTGAGAAGCAATGGGATGGAGCATGTTAGTAAAATTTTACAGTAGGGAGTTGGGCAGCTTTAAATGGGTTATGAGCTGGAGGACCAACATCAAGCCACAATCTCTAGTTTGGCTGAGGTTATGGGAACAATAGAGCACAGTGGCTGCTGTAAGTAGTTATTTTATCTGGGCTATGCATATGGGGAAGAGCAGATTAATAACCTTTTTATAGTGGGTGCTAGGTGGTACAGCTGTTTTAAGTACAACATTGTTTTTCACATGTATTGCAATCATTTCATTTGTAATCATATTATTGTAATAATTTCACTTCCCAGCAGATGGCACAGATAAAGTTTGACTTTTTTAAAATGTGAACTGTTATATTTCAGTTATATTAGGCATGTATAAAAATAAACTAACACATACTGTAATAAGAAATAATAATAATAATGATGATGATAAAAAACAATTTGGAGTGCTGTGAAAGCCCGGGGCCTCCAGTATGTACATGTAAATTAGAATGTTTGTAATTGTTTGGGTTTGATTAGAAGACAGGTGAACAGAGTTAGGCAAATTCTCCCAATTTGATGAAATATACCAGAATTGCACAACACTGGGAAACAATATTTGTCCTCCTGTAAAATCAGGGCAGTTAATGAAGCCAACCTGCAATTATATACACTGCTCAAAAAAATAAAGGGAACACTTAAACAACACAATGTAACTCCAAGTCAATCACACTTCTGTGAAATCAAACTGTCCACTTAGGAAGCAACACTGATTGACAATCAATTTCACATGCTGTTGTGCAAATGGAATAGACAACAGGTGGAAATTATAGGCAATTAGCAAGACACCCCCAATAAAGGAGTTGTTCTGCAGGTGGTGACCACAGACCACTTCTCAGCTCCTATGCTTTCTGGCTGATGTTTTGGCCACTTTTGCTGGCGGTGCTTTCACTCTAGTGGTAGCATGAGACATAGTCTACAACCCACACAAGTGGCTCAGGTAGTGCAGCTCATCCAGGATGGCACATCAATGCGAGCTGTGGGAAGAAGGTTTGCTGTGTCTGTCAGCGTAGTGTCCAGAGCATGGAGGCACTACCAGGAGACAGGCCAGTACATCAGGAGACGTGGAGGAGGCCGTAGGAGGGCAACAACCCAGCAGCAGGACCGCTATCTCCGCCTTTGTGCAAGGAGGAACAGGAGGAGCACGGTTTGACAGTGGGTCAGTAATGGTGTGGGGTGGCATTTCTTTGGGGGGCCGCACAGCCCTCCATGTGCTCGCCAGAGGTAGTCTGACTGCCATTAGGTACCGAGATGAGATCCTCAGACCCCTTGTGAGACCATATGCTGGTGCGGTTGGCCCTGGGTTCCTAATAATGCAAGACAATGCTAGACCTCATGTGGCTGGAGTGTGTCAGCAGTTCCTGCAAGACGAAGGCATTGATGCTATGGACTGGCCTGCCTGTTTCCCAGACCTGAATCCAATTGAGCACATTTGGGACATCATGTCTCGCGTCTCGCTCCATCCACCAACGCCATGTTGCACCACAGACTGTCCAGGAGTTGGCGGATGCTTTAGTCCAGGTCTGGGAGGAGATCCCTCAGGAGACCATCCGCCACCTCATCAGGAGCATGCCCAGGCGTTGTAGGGAGGTCATACAGGCACGTGGAGGCCACACACACTACTGAGCCTCATTTTGACTTGTTTTAAGGACATTACATCAAAGTTGGATCAGCCTGTAGTGTGTTTTTCCACTTTAATTTTGAGTGTGACTCCAAATCCAGACCTCCATGGGTTAATAAATTTGATTTTCATTGATAATTTTTGTGTGATTTTGTTGTCAGCACATTCAACTATGTAAAGAACAAAGTATTTAATAAGAATATTTCATTCATTCAGATCTAGGATGTGTTATTTTAGTGTTCCCTTTATTTTTTTGAGCAGTGTATAATTCTTTGAGGTCTGTCCCACCACCAACATGCATGTGCGACGCCAACAACCCCCTTCCTACACCAACTCTACCCATGCTAGGGAAATGTGTCAGATCTAGGAGAGGAGGAGAATGTTAGGTTAACTTCTACTGGGAATGGGGTGAGACACTGGAGGGGGGGGGGGGCAATATGAAGTAGGGTTGGAGCAGGGACAGACAGAGCAGCAGAAAGGGGGTGGAGTTGGACAGAAATGTGGGTTGGATGGAGCTGTGGGTGGGATGGGTGCGGCTGCAGGGGCAGACTGAGGTGACCCCCGGCATATACTATTACCTTTACTAGTGTCTATATATTTAATGCTGTAGAAGAACATTTACTTTAACTGTAGTTGGTGAGATGAGTATGACAATTCGCCCCTGGGGGAACAATGTCTGAAATGCCGGTTCTGATTCACAATATGGAAATGCAGAATTTTCTCCTTTCAAAAGTAACACACACTGTAGATGGCAGCTCCAAACATAAAAATATACATTCAGTTGTATATCTAGTACCCCCTTTCACACATACAGCTATAGCCCAGGTTTTTGCACAGAAAGGCGCATCAAACCGGGATTTCTGCATGTGTCAAAGGAAAGTCCCGGGTCCAGGAACCTGCTCCTGACCAGGTTATGGAGCTAAGACACGGGATTTGCCTACTTGCTAAACCCAGGAAATTCCTGGGTCACATGTCTGAAGGTGGCATAGAGGGGAATTGAATTAGCCACCGTAATTTACCATAGGCTAATTGATTTCCTGGGGCTATCCAATTAGCCCCTTTCGACTGCACTGCCAGCGAGAGAGGAGAAGGCCGAGAAGGATGCTGCCCATGGGCCCCCTCTTTTCTTAAGACGCCCCTACACACCATTCGTCTTTATGTAAAACTGTACTTATGGTGTTCAAACTAAGGTCACCCTCCCCCCCATATTATGTAAGAATACTGAATGGAACTGGCATATGCCATGATACCTCAGCCCATCCAGCCCTGCCCCAATGCCGCCCTTCCTGCTTTGCTTACAGACACAATGGTCCTCCTCTCCAGGTGGTCTGTCTTGTCACTGCAGTGAGAGCAGTTGGAGGGTGGCGCACCTGTGAAATGGGCAAAGGCTCAATTACGTGTTAGTGAGAAGTGACAGACCATTGGCAATTATAATATAGATAAGATATAAGTGTGCGACACACATACGTTTCTTAAATGTAATCCTCCATGCAAGTAGACTGGTGTGACTTGGAAATTATTGAAAGCTACATGTGTTACATCCATTCCATATGCTCAGTGAGGTTAGTTTAAATGGCTTCCAATTTCCTCAGAATTAAAAATGGTCGGTAATAACACAAAATGCCTTTGTGGTTAAGATGTAGTGTCACTTGCCTTTGAATCTGTGTGTAAATGCAAATCTGATACCAGTGGGTAGCTGCTGGGCAACTCTGCAAATACTGCGCACAAGCAATGACAGCCTCACAG
This sequence comes from Pseudophryne corroboree, assembly GCF_028390025.1. Lineage (NCBI taxonomy): Eukaryota > Metazoa > Chordata > Amphibia > Anura > Myobatrachidae > Pseudophryne > Pseudophryne corroboree. Next base: position 813,063,192 of record NC_086447.1, read on the forward strand.
CTTTTTCTTGTCTGGCTGACAAAACCACATTAGAGCAGCCTGTATCCAGTGCACCAAATGTAAGCAATACTTACGCGCAACTTTTTTTTCTCCCTGCAAAAAACTAACATGGAACTAAGGGGGTCATTCCGAGTTGTTCGCTCGGTATTTTTTTCTTGCAACGGAGCGATTAGTCGCTAATGCGCATGCGCAATGTCCGCAGTGCGACTGCGCCAAGTAAATTTGCTATGCAGTTAGGAATTTTACTCACGGCATTACAAGGTTTTTTTCTTCGTTCTGGTGATCGTAATGTGATTGACAGGAAGTGGGTGTTTCTGGGCGGAAACTGGCCGTTTTATGGGAGTGTGTGAAAAAAACGCTACCGTTTCTGGGAAAAACGCGGGAGTGGCTGGAGAAACGGAGGAGTGTCTGGGCGAACGCTGGGTGTGTTTGTGATCGCAGATGCCGAGTAAGTCTGGAGCTACTCAGAAACTGCTAAGAAGTGTCTATTCGCAATTCTGCTAATCTTTCGTTCGCAATTTTGATAAGCTAAGATTCACTCCCAGTAGGCGGTGGCTTAGCGTGTGTAAAGCTGCTAAAAGCAGCTTGCGAGCGAACAACTCGGAATGACCCCCTAAGTCAGGAGAATGTTGAGAACTTTCTTCAGCATGAAAAGAACTGCTGCCTTCTTGTCCTTGGTAGTTCACATCTCGGAAATCAATCAAAAACATTTGAGTATACATAGATACTGTTTCCATAGCAGCACAACAACACAAAGAGCATGATCCTAAACATATCCAGGACTAAAAGTAGTTCTTGTACTATATATAATATGAATTTTTACATTGCGTACAGTGTCGGTACAGTGTTCTGACTTCCTCACTGCCTCATATAAAGAGCATCTAAATAACATTTTCATATATACCTTTTATTTAGGGGCATTTGAACCCCTAGATGTTTATCACTAATTGCTACAACACAACATGGAAACTGTATATTCCTGTAGAAAGTGCTGATAGCTTGACATATCCTAACTGTGACATCTGCTATGACCTTTTACTTAAAGACCTCCACTGCTGCTATATAGGTCAAAAGAAATAGAGAGATGAAACTTGCTCTAGATTACAAAAATCTGAAAACTAGAAATACATTTATTTATGCTACAGTGTTTACATTATAAAATGGATCATTTAGGGGTCTATTCATGAAGCAGTGAAAAGAGTGGAGAAGTGAGCCTGTGGAGAAGTTGCCCATGGCAACCAATCAGCTGTTCCGTACAATTGTGTAGTATGCAAATTATAAATGTTACCTCAATGCTGATTGGTTGCCATGGGCAACTTCTCCACTGGCTCACGTCTCCACACTTTTCACTGCTTCATGAATAGACCCTAATGCAACATATATTGATATTAGAAGTGAATACTTCTGTCGGTAACCACATTGTTGCAACATGCTCCTTGTGGCTTAAGCCATGTGTTTTACTTGCTGGGTTATTGCCTATCACAACAAGCTCAACATAGACACGTGGCGAGGTAGGTGATTCCCCCTCTATGGGTGTTCATGACACCCATAGAAAGACAATACAACCTGTGGTGAGCGCAGCGAGCCCGCAAGGGGATTCATTGCGCTTGCCCCCCTGCCAGCATTTTACTGCTCGGGATGCCAATGTTGGTATACTGACATTCGTCATCCCCTGTGGTGGTAAATCATACCGAACCCCATAGTAGGCTATAAAAAGAGTAGAGTAAGAGAGCCTTGGCCTCTATAGTGGTTCAGGTATGAAACATTGGAGGTGTGTGCCACAGTACACATTGGACCTTGATAATATTTACTTAGATTTTGGAACCCCAAACCACCATCCAAATGGTTACGCTGGAGCACTCTCATTTTTACCCAAGGTCTTTTCCTAGCCCCGATAAAATCTGTAATAGTCTTTTCTTGTAGGTGTCTAAGAGTTTCGCAAGGAATGTGGATTTGGAGTATTTGCCAAAAAGATGACAAAGCACATTCATTTTAATAGCTGCTTTATGGCTGATCCATGATATTATATTTTTATGCCAGGTGGAGATATCTGACCTAATTGACACAAAGTGGTCAATCCAATTGGCTGCGATATTATCACAGCTGTGAATCAGCGCGGCAGCGGCCGCACTTTATGGCAGGCTTAATTTCCACAAAACTGCTCGCCACCCTACAGGTTCCGAGCAGTTTTGTGCGAATTGGGGCTGATTCACGGCCACGAAGGGTGCAAAATCGGGTGTCGTTGCCAGCGTTTAAATGTCATTGCAATGGCACTTCACACCCTTCAAGGGTAAGTGGATTGACCCCAAAGAGTCTGGGGAAGTTGGAATCATAGAGCTGTGAGTAATATTTGGTTAAATATATCCCCAAATATTTATGTTTGTGGTTTTGCCACTGAAAGTTATTGTTGGCCGTTCATAAGATAAGAGTACAGAATTTCTGTTTTGTCCTTGTTAATCTTATAATTAGATAAATCACTATATGTCTGTAACTTGTGAAAAAAAATTCCAAAGCAAGAAGTGCGGTTTGGTGACAGTCAGAATAACATCGGCAGTAGAAAGTAACAATGATCCTGGGGTCCAACAGAGATACCAAAAAAACCTGGGTTCAGATGAATGCGAGATGCCAATGGCTCCATTATCAGAGCAAACAAGAGTGGATATAGAGGGCTACCTTAATAAGCACATTCTTAATAGGAAAAGGATCCAAAGCAAAGCCATACCCTAGTACAGAAGCAGAGGCGTTATGGTATAGGACTGTGAGTCTTTGAAAGATGGTACCTACGTGCTTCCATCTTTGAAGAACTCACGGAGTACCCAATAGGGTCTGTTCTAGAAAGGGCCAGGCAAAATGGTAGAGGCCCTTTCCACATCAAGAGTCACCACCAGAGTTGTCTGTGACTGTTTGTGTGCTTTGAGCATGAGATCAATAAGCCTTCTGGTATTGTCAGCTGCCTGTCAATTTGGTATAAAACTGACCTGGTCAGGGTGGACCAGGGAAGACATGACCAATCCCGGTCTGAAGTCCACAATTTTAGCAAAGAGCTTAAGGTCCACATACAATAATGAGTTTGGTCTGTAACTCCCAAGCTCTAGGGAGTCTCTGCTAGGTTTAGGTATAAGTATAATGTTGCAGTGACCAGGAGCGGATCTAGGCATGGGTGAGAAGGGCGGACGCCCTGGGCGCTGCGGCCTGTGGGTGCGGCCCCAGTCACCCCACAGGCGCCCGCCCCCCCCCCCCCCCGCATTCCGGCTGCAGCAAGCGCTGTGGGCAGTGTGGGCGCCCACTGCATCTGGTACCGCTGCAGCAGTCTCCATTTTCAGACAGACACTAGATGTCATAATTGACCTCTAGTGTCTGTGCGGCGCTGCTATGGGAGAGATGTCATGACGTCTCTCCCATAGAGAGGAGCCAGCGGCGGAGCAGCAGCAGTCGGGAAGCAGGGCTGGTGAGTATTGTTTTCTTTTAAGTGTTTGTAAGCGGCGCCTCAAGGGGGCATCTCTACTGGCGGCACATCTAATGGGGGCATCTCTACTGGGGGCACATCTAAGGGGGCATAACTACAGGGGAATCTCTACTGGGGGCACATCTAAGGGGGCATAACTACAGGGGCATCTCTATTGGGGGCACATCTACTGGGGGCATAACTACTTGGGGCACATGGGGGCACATCTACTGGGGGCATAACTACTTGGGGCACATCTACTGGGGGCAAATCTACAGGGGGCACGCTCCTTCCCTATGAAGCCAAGCCCCTATTTTTTTTATGTGTGCTTTAGGTGCGCACTAACCCTGTTTTACTTGGGGGGGGGAGGCCCCAAAGGAAACTTTCGCCCCCTCGGCTACACAAGGTCTAGAACTAGCCCTGGCAGGGATGTGCAGTCTGGGGAGTCAGAGTCTCACCTGTTAAACTGTAATGAAAACAGCTGATTTTCCAGTGATCTGTGTTATAACACTGATCAGTGTAAACATCAGCTGTTTCCATTGCAGTATGAAGTTGCTGCGCACATCACTTGTACATAGGGACAGAGGAGAGGCAGCAATGGTGGTCATTCCGAGTTGATCGCTCGTTGCCGATTTTCGCAACGGAGCGATTAAGGCAAAAATGCGCATGCGCATGGTATGCAGTGCGCATGCGCTAAGTATTTTAGCACAAAACTTAGTAGATTTACTCACGTCCAAACGAAGAATTTTCATTGTCGAAGTGATCGGAGTGTAATTGACAGGAAGTGGGTGTTTCTGGGCGGAAACTGACCGTTTTCTGGGAGTGTGCGGAAAAACGCAGGCGTGCCAGCATAAAACGCGGGAGTGTCTGGAGAAACAGGGGAGTGGCTGGCCGAACGCAGGGCGTGTTTGTGACATCAAACCAGGAACGAAACGGGCTGAGCTGATCGCAGTGTAGGAGTAAGTCTCGAGCTACTCAGAAACTGCTAAGAATTTTCTATTTGCAATTCTGCTAATCTTTCGTTCGCAATTCTGCTAAGCTAAGATACACTCCCAGAGGGCGGCGGCCTAGCGTGTGCAATGCTGCTAAAATCTGCTAGCGAGCGATCAACTCGGAATGACCCCCAATAGCTCTGCTGCCCTCTGGTAACCAGAAACTGCTTAGAGCTGGGGGCGGAGTCGCACACAAGGCTGTAATTCTGCATTGAAAACAATGCCAGAAGAGGCAGCCCTGACATGCATGGTTTGACAGAGGCTCAAGGCACACCCCTTCCCTCTGTGATGCTTTGTAATAGCTACCTCCCCTGACTGGTGTGATTCACCGGCACTCCCACTGGCTTGGCTTGAAAAGGTGTACTACTGTACTGCAGAAACATGGCCATAGTGAGATCATCCTCTGTCTGCTGCCTGATCTCCCCACTGATTGAGTGAAATGTGGGGGCGGGGTTACTCAAAGCATCTCTCTCTTATCTCCCCCAGCAGCCCAGGCCCCAGTGCCTGAGATCTGACTGAGGTCTAAATAAGTTGTTATCTCTGCTAACAGCTCATGTTCTCAGGATTTTTTTTAACCATGTAAAGGTGACTCAGAAATCCTGAAAGCATGAGGTGATGTGGGGAGGGGGGCAACCAGTATTATAGGGATGGCAGCACATGTCTAAATTGGTGGTGGGTACTCTTGTAGGTTCTATTAGGCATTCGCACTTTCCACCTACTTAGATACGATGGTGGGAACATATACCCATTCCTCGCTTATAACAAGTGCTCCAGGTGCCTGGTTTTTATTGGAACAGAATATGGGTCCTTATGGAAGGAGACACTTTCTATCTTTACTACTGAGATGATCTGTAACACATATTAGAGCATTGCGGCTGGATTTTACTGGATGCGGCTCAGGCAGTATTACAGAGCACTAACTTCATGGTTGGTTCCATCTGAATATTTCATTTCATTTTTTTCTTAATTTGAAGTACATTTTTCTTGACACGTTACAATCATTGTATGAGAACCACAAGCAACTGTTTAATATTTAAACCTAAAATGTTAATTTTAATCAAAATAGAGGAATGTAGCTGTGTTTCTGGAACATTCTTAGCTCTTTGTGGCTTTGGTGGAATCATAAGCTGCAGTACAATGCATACTGCTGTGTTCCCACTAGGGGCCTGATTCACTACCGTTTTGCGAATGTGAGATTGCACGCAATGAGCAGTTATCGTCAGACTGCACATGCGCTGCAAATGCGATAGCTTTGCGTATGCAGCCTAATTGTATAGAGAACGCATTTTGATTGACAGTAAGTGGCTGTTTGTGGGTGGTAACATGATATTTGTGGGGAGTGGTTGGGAAAACACAGGCGTGTGTCAGGACCGTTTTTAGGGCAAGTATCTGATGTCATCTGCAAATTCTGCGATCAAAAACAAGGCTGCCCGGTTGGATTGCGTTCTGACTTGAGTATGCTGGGGTCAGCCACAACTCTCGATGGTACTCATTTTTTGCATATGCATTATGATTCTGCTAATGCCTACACACATTTGTGAAATCAACAGTGGGGGTCTTTTATCCTTTCTGGGCGGCTCTTCACATGTGATTTTAGCAAGAGCAGATTTGAGAACATCGCTATCTCATCTTCAGTAGCGATCCATAATGGCCCTAGGTCTGGTAAAATGCAGAATTCAGGTTTGTGCATGTATCCTAAAGTGTAGTTACTGTGCAAACTAACCAGTGTTGACTAATTTGTTTTATTACTTAAATATTATGGAAGCGAAGCATGTTTGTGAAAAACATGGTGTGTTTTGGTTTGTTCATGTCGGCAATTACATAGCTTTGGTGGCATCCTCTGTTATGATCCAACCTACTGTATACTGCTCCCCAAACTCTGGCCAGTATGTACTGCACCTACCAGTAGCAGTGCGGTCACTGTGGCATATGCCAATAGTGTGCACAGTGTACATCATAGTGCAGCCCCCGCCCTGACATGCTCCTCTGTCAGGTTCATATATGTGTGTGTAAATCTGGCCGGTGCCTCCCCAGCCATTTATCTCACTGCACGTCACTGTAATGTTGGGCTCTCGTGGTGGTGATGTCAAGATAGTCGCCATGTAAGAGAGAGTTAAAGAGGGAAAAGAGCATGGGGATCAAAGGTGCCGGAAAGTTTTTTTTAGTAATAAAGGGAAGTGAAGCCGTCTGGGCCAGAGTCTGCTGAAGTTGCTTTGCTGCTTCCTCGATCTCCTTAGAGGGAAATATCTTTGTTAAGAGAGTCTAGTTGGGGGGAATGTGGAAGACTGCAGGACCGGAGGTATGTGTTTGTATGGCCTCCGATAGCTGAGCTGGATTTGCCAGCTCCTTTGGTAAATTGATAGTTTCTAAATAAGGAGACCATGTCTGGTAGGTCATGAGTACAAAAACCGCTTGGAGAGTGGAGGCGGAACGTTCTGTTACATGTACGTTTGTCATGAAGCAGGCATGCGAGCCAGAAAGGTGTCTCTCTTCTTATAATATCACCTGGTCTTTAAGGAAGAGGACTTTAAGGTATGTTTAATGCATGTGGATTTCTTATTAGATAGCTTACGGATGAGAAATTAAATTTGGGAGTCCAAGTCTGCATTAAGGTCACCTCGCAATTTTACATTGGGCAAAGGCTGTAACAATGAGTTGCCCTCAGATAGTGGCTTTTTGTGCTTCCCAGAGGATGAAAGGGGCGATATCAGGGGAAGCATTGTTAACGGAAAAGGGGGTGATAGCTGTATAGAGCTCAGCAGTCGTGTCTCAGTGATGGAGGAGCATTTCAGCCAACCACCACGTTCAGGGGCCCCTATAAAGCTGTCAGGATACCGGCGTTCAGGATACGATGCCAAAATCCCGACAGCCGACAATACTGATAACCGGAATCCCGGCGCACCAGGGCTATTCCCACTAGTGGGTGTCCATGACACCCATAGAGTGGGAATAGATCCTGTGGCAAGTCGACGAGCCCGCAGCATGATGAGCGTAGTGAGCACGCAAGGGGACTCTCAGCGCTCACCCAGCTGCTAGCTTATTGGCGGGCGGGATGCCTCTGTCGGGATAATGACAGCTGGCATCCCGTCCGCCAGTAAGGCGTATGTATTCACCATGAAGGAGTCGTGAGGTTTTCAGGTCAACAGCTGTGTGCTCTGGCCAAGTGACAGGAGATACAGTGACCCCTCGGAGCTGCTGTGGCAAGGTGCTTTCTAAAAAAAATTATCAATTTGCATGTATAGTGAATGTGGAGTAGTGTGTATATTCATGGGTCGTGGGATAAAGCAGGTGCAAAGCGTCGTATAAATCGTGGGAGGGACAACATTGTTTTTTTAGAGCTTTAAGAGTGAGAGCCACAATGGCCAAGGAGGTGCGACCTAAGTGGAGATCTAAAGTGCTGTTGAAGTCCCCACCGATGATTGTTGTGACTGAGGAAATCTGGCTAAGACGTTCAAAGGATTCAGTATAGAGGGCACCCTGCTGCACATAGGGAGCATAAACTGATGTGAGGGTAATAGGAGATTGGTTTAAAACAAAGACCCCTTAATATTAGTAATTGTCCTTGTGTGTGAGAGACAGTGTTCTTGATAGTGAGGGGGACTCTTCGGTGAATGAGAATAGCCACTCCTCATCAGGGGTGCTGACATTATTGTTGGGCCCCAGTACAAAGGAGGGGTTGTGGCCAATGGGGGAGGTGTGGCTAGAATTTTCTTTAAAAAATAAGAATTTACTTACCGATAATTCTATTTCTCGTAGTCCGTAGTGGATGCTGGGAACTCCGTAAGGACCATGGGGAATAGCGGCTCCGCAGGAGACTGGGCACAAAAGTAAAGCTTTAGGACTACCTGGTGTCCACTGGCTCCTCCCCCTATGACCCTCCTCCAAGCCTCAGTTAGGATACTGTGCCCGGACGAGCGTACACAATAAGGAAGGATTTTGAATCCCGGGTAAGACTCATACCAGCCACACCAATCACACCGTACAACCTGTGATCTGAACCCAGTTAACAGCATGATAACAGAGGAGCCTCTGAAAAGATGGCTCACAACAATAATAACCCAATTTTTGTAACAATAACTATGTACAAGTATTGCAGACAATCCGCACTTGGGATGGGCGCCCAGCATCCACTACGGACTACGAGAAATAGAATCATCGGTAAGTAAATTCTTATTTTCTCTGACGTCCTAAGTGGATGCTGGGAACTCCGTAAGGACCATGGGGATTATACCAAAGCTCCCAAACGGGCGGGAGAGTGCGGATGACTCTGCAGCACCGAATGAGAGAACTCCAGGTCCTCCTCAGCCAGGGTATCACATTTGTAGAATTTAGCAAACGTGTTTGCCCCTGACCAAGTAGCTGCTCGGCAAAGTTGTAAAGCCGAGACCCCTCGGGCAGCCGCCCAAGATGAGCCCACCTTCCTTGTGGAATGGGCTTTTACAGATTTTGGCTGTGGCAAGCCTGCCACAGAATGTGCAAGCTGAATTGTACTACAAATCCAACGAGCAATAGTCTGCTTAGAAGCAGGAGCACCCAGCTTGTTGGGTGCATACAGGATAAACAGCTAGTCAGATTTTCTGACTCCAGCCGTCCTGGAAACATATATTTTCAGGGCCCTGACTACGTCCAGCAACTTGGAGTCCTCCAAGTCCCTAGTAGCCGCAGGTACCACAATAGGCTGGTTCAAGTGAAACGCTGAAACCACCTTAGGGAGAAATTGAGGATGAGTCCTCAATTCTGCCCTGTCCGTATGAAAAATTAGGTAAGGGCTTTTATAGGATAAAGCCGCCAATTCTGAGACACGCCTGGCTGAAGCCAGGGCCAACAGCATTACCACTTTCCATGTGAGATATTTTAAGTCCACAGTGGTGAGTGGTTCAAACCAATGTGATTTTAGGAACCCCAAAACTACATTGAGATCCCAAGGTGCCACTGGAGGCACAAAAGGAGGCTGTATATGCAGTACCCCCTTGACAAACGTCTGAACTTCAGGAACTGAAGCCAGTTCTTTCTGGAAGAAAATCGACAGGGCCGAAATTTGAACCTTAATGGACCCTAATTATAGGCCCATAGACAGTCCTGTTTGCAGGAAATGCAGGAAACGACCCAGTTGAAATTCCTCTGAAGGGGCCTTCCTGGCCTCGCACCACGCAACATATTTACGCCAAATACGGTGATAATGCTGTACGGTTACATCCTTCCTGGCTTTGATCAGGGTAGGGATGACTTCATCCGGAATGCCTTTTTCCTTCAGGATCCGGCGTTCAACCGCCATGCCGTCAAACGCAGCTGCGGTAAGTCTTGGAACAGACAGGGTCCCTGCTGGAGCAGGTCCTTTCTTAGAGGTAGAGGCCACGGGTCCTCTGTGAGCATCTCTTGAAGTTCTGGGTACCAAGTCCTTCTTGGCCAATCCGGAGCCACGAGTATAGTCCTTACTCCTCTCCTTCTTATGATTCTCAGTACCTTGGGTATGAGAGGCAGAGGAGGGAACACATACACTGACTGGTACACCCACGGTGTTACCAGAGCGTCCACAGCTATTGCCTGAGGGTCCCTTGACCTGGCGCAATACCTGTCTAGTTTTTTGTCTGCTGAGGAAGTCTGCTTCCCAGTTGTCCACTCCCGGAATGAACACTGCTGACAGTGCTATCACATGATTTTCCGCCCAGCGAAGAATCCTTGCAACTTCTGCCATTGCCCTCCTGCTTCTTGTGCCGCCCTGTCTGTTTACGTGGGCGACTGCCGTGATGTTGTCTGACTGGATCAGCACCGGCTGACCTTGAAGCAGAGGTCTTGCTAGGCTTAGAGCATTGTAGATGGCCCTTAGCTCCAGGATATTTATGTGAAGTGATGTCTCCAGGCTTGACCACAAGCCCTGGAAATTTCTTCCCTGTGTGACTGCTCCCCAGCCTCTCAGGCTGGCATCCGTGGTCACCAGGACCCAGTCCTGAATGCCGAATCTGCGGCCCTCTAGAAGATGAGCACTCTGCAACCACCACAGGAGAGACACCCTTGTCCTTGGTGACAAGATTATCCGCTGATGCATCTGAAGATGCGACCCGGACCATTTGTCTAGCAGATCCCACTGGAAGGTTCTTGCGTGGAATCTGCCGAATGGGATTGCTTCGTAAGAAGCCACCATCTTTCCCAGGACCCTTGTGCATTGATGCACTGAGACTTGGCCTGGTTTTAGGAGATTTCTGACTAGTTCGGATAACTCCCTGGCTTTCTCCTCCGGGAGAAACACCTTTTTCTGGACTGTGTCCAGGATCATCCCTAGGAATAGAAGTCGTGTCGTCGGGATCAGCTGCGATTTTGGAATATTGAGAATCCAACCGTGCTGGCGCAGCACTATCTGAGATAGTGCTACTCCGACTTCCAACTGTTCCCTGGATCTTGCCCTTATCAGGAGATCGTCCAAGTAAGGGATAACTAAAACTCCCTTCCTTCGAAGGAGTATCATCATTTCGGCCATTACCTTGGTAAAGACCCGGGGTGCCGTGGACAATCCAAACGGCAGCGTCTGAAACTGATAGTGACAGTTCTGTACCACAAACCTGAGGTACCCTTGGTGAGAAGGGTAAATTGGGACATGTAGGTAAGCATCTTTGATGTCCAGAGACACCATATAGTCCCCTTCTTCCAGGTTTGCAATCACTGCTCTGAGTGACTCCATCTTGAATTTGAACCTTTGTATGTAAGTGTTCAAGGATTTTAGGTTTAAAATTGGTCTCACCGAGCCGTCCGGCTTCGGTAGCACAAATAGTGTGGAATAGTACCCCTTTCCCTGTTGTAGGAGGGGTACCTTGATTATCACCTGCTGGGAATATAGCTTGTGAATGGCTTCCAATACTGCCTCCCTGTCTGAGGGAGACGTCGGTAAAGCAGACTTTAGAAAACGGCGAGGGGGAGAGGTCTCGAATTCCAATTTGTACCCCTGAGATACCACCTGAAGGATCCAGGGGTCCACTTGCGAGTGGGCCCACTGCGCACTGAACTTCTTGAGACGGGCCCCCACCGTGCCTGAGTCCGCTTGTAAAGCCCCAGCGTCATGCTGAGGACTTTGCGGAGGCGGGAGAGGGCTTTTGTTCCTGGGAACTGGCTGTTTGTTGCAGCCTTTTTCCTCTCCCTCTGCCACGGGGCAGAAATGAGGCGCCTTTTGCCCGCTTGCCCTTATGGGGCCGAAAGGACTGCGCCTGATAATACGGCGTCTTCTTAGGTTGAGAAGCTACCTGGGGTAAAAATGTGGATTTTCCAGCAGTTGCCGTGGCTACCAGGTCTGATAGACCTACCCCAAATAACTCCTCCCCCTTATAAGGCAATACTTCCATGTGCCTTTTAGAATCCGCATCACCTGACCACTGCCGCGTCCATAAACCTCTTCTTGCAGAAATGGACAGCGCGCTAACTCTTGATGCCAGTCGGCAAATATCCCTCTGTGCATCACGCATATATAGAAATGCATCCTTCAAATGCTCTATAGTCAGTAATATACTGTCCCTATCTAGGGTATCAATATTTTCAGTCAGGGAATCCGACCACGCCAGGCCCGCACTGCACATCCAGGCTGAGGCGATTGCTGGTCGCAGTATAACACCCGTGTGAGTGTATATACATTTTAGGATATTCTCCAGCTTTCTATCGGCAGGTTCCTTTAGGGCGGCCGTATCAGGAGAGGGTAGTGCTACCTGTTTAGACAAGCGTGTGAGCGCTTTATCCACCCTAGGGGGTGTTTCCCAACGTGCCCTATCCTCTGGCGGGAAAGGGTACGATGCCAATAACCTTTTAGGAATTATCAGTTTTTTATCGGGGGAAACCCACGCCTCATCACACACTTCATTTAATTCCTCGGATACAGGAAAAACTACAGGCAGTTTTTTCTCACCAAACATAATACCCTTTTTAGTGGTACTTGTATTATCAGAGATATGCAATACATTTTTCATTGCTTCAATCATGTAACGTGTGGCCCTAGTGGAAGTCACGTTTGTCTCCTCATCATCGACACTGGAGTCAGTATCCGTGTCTGTGTCTGCCATTTGAGGTAACGGGCGTTTTAAAGCCCCTGATGGCGTTTGAGACCCCTGGACAGGCACAAGCTGAGTAGCCGGCTGTCTCATGTCGTCAACTGTCTGTCGTAAAGAGCTGACACTGTCACGCAATTCCTTCCATAAGCTCATCCACTCAGGTGTCGACTCCCTAGGGGGTGACAACTCTATAATAGGCAATTGCTCCGCCTCCATCTCATTTTCCTCCTCAAACATGTCGACACAATCGTACCGACACACCGCACACACACAGGGAATGCTCTGATAGAGGACAGGACCCCACTAGCCCTTTGGGGAGACAGAGGGAGAGTATGCCAGCACACACCAGAGCGCTATATATAGACAGGAATACCACTATAAAATGTGCTTTTCCCTTTATAGCTGCTGTTAGTATCAAAACTGCGCCAAATTAGTGCCCCCCTCTCTTTTTTACCCTTTTCTGTAGTGCAGGACTGCAGGGGAGAGTCAGGGAGACGTCCTTCCAGCGGAGCTGTGATGGAAAATGGCGCCCGTGTGCTGAGGAGATAGGCTCCGCCCCCTTCTCGGCGGCCTTTTCTCCCGCTTTTTGGTGAGTTCTGGCAGGGGTTAAAATACATCCATATAGCCCCGGGGGTTATATGTGGTGTATTTATGCCAGCCAAGGTGTTTACATTGCTGCTCAGGGCGCCCCCCCCTAGCGCCCTGCACCCTCAGTGACTGAAGTGTGAAGTGTGCCTGAGTAACAATGGCGCACAGCTGCAGTGCTGTGCGCTACCTTGTTGAAGACTGATGTCTTCTGCCGCCGATTTTTCCGGACCTCTTCTTGCTTCTGGCTCTGTAAGGGGGCCGGCGGCGCGGCTCTGGGACCGAGCTCCGAGGCTGGGCCTGTGTTCGGTCCCTCTGGAGCTAATGGTGTCCAGTAGCCTAAGAAACCCAAGCTGGCTGCAAGCAGGCAGGTTCGCTTCTTCTCCCCTTAGTCCCTCGATGCAGTGAGCCTGTTGCCAGCAGGTCTCACTGAAAATAAAAAACCTAAACTAAAACTTTCACTAAGAAGCTCAGGAGAGCCCCTAGTGTGCACCCTTCTCGGCCGGGCACAAAAATCTAACTGAGGCTTGGAGGAGGGTCATAGGGGGAGGAGCCAGTGCACACCAGGTAGTCCTAAAGCTTTACTTTTGTGCCCAGTCTCCTGCGGAGCCGCTATTCCCCATGGTCCTTACGGAGTTCCCAGCATCCACTAGGACGTCAGAGAAAAAAACAACTATGTAGTTCATGCATGTGCAAAGTGGGGCGCCGCCGGTGTCTAATCCGGTGGGTGGCGGGTTTGTGATCGCACCCTGAAAGGATTTGACCTTATATTCTTTAACCCTCGATGTGATGGCCTCTCAGACGTCTGGGAGTGTAAACCTTTACGCTATCAGTTACATGCACAACACAAGCAGTAAAAATTCACACTGTTTATTATGAAGTTAACAAAAGTATATATGACAATGCATATGGGTGTAACTGACATGTCGTTACACTCCCATTGGTTCGTTAATAGTTACCAGGCAGAACAGAAAAAGGCGGATGTCCATATATGGGTTTTCTACAAGTTTCTCAAACATTTAACAAAGTTTTTGTAACACAGTATATTTGGGTAGAAAGAACGAGTTTCATCTGGTATGGAACTGACCTTGGATGCCAGACCCACACAGGCCTGGTATCTGTATGAGAGACAAAGGCACCTAGCACAGGGCAGCACGCATCCATGCAAACACATAAGAGTTCATATAGCATGTTTTAACCCTTCACTAGGGAAATAGAAATATTCACTTTTACACTGTAACTATTATAAGGAAATTGATCATATAAAAAGTAATATTTACAAAGACAGAAGAGGTAACCCTTCAATCCCCTCTTAGAATCATGATTATTATATGACATGATTCTTGAGTGAGGCTCCTTTCTTGTTCCTCCAGTTCTTGAGATATTGGACATAATCGTCGGGTCCCTCACTATCAGAGGAGGTGACAGGACTGGTGGTTATATCATAGTACATCAGGGCCTTATCAATGCCTTTGGAGGTAAGTTTCTTTCCACAGGGAATTACACAATAAACTATAATGCCTACAAGAATTAAAGTTACAAGTATGAATATGCTTATTTGCACAAGAGCCTGTTTCCAATTATCAAACCATCCAAAATATTGGCTCCATGGGTTATCAATACCTGAATTTTTCTTAAGTTCTATGGATAAGGTTTCTAACTTGTTTATGGCTAAAGTAACCTTACCATTGGGACCAGTGTTGTCAGGAATATATGTACAACAGCCTTCCACCTTACTAATGTAAACACATGTACCGCCTTTTTCTGCTAGGATCATGTCAAGGGCCATTCTATTTTGAAATGTCATTTGGGAAGTGGCTTCTAGCTGTTCAGCTATACCTTTAAGAGCATCTTTGGTATCATTAACAAATCTTTGTTGATTATAATATATATAATTAATCCAGGCTACGTTTTTATTTACAGTTACTATAGGGAACAATGACTCAAAACCCGCAGCCACCTCATCTCTAGCTTTGAACTCATTTGGAACACCTCTTGGGACCCCTATAGCATCAATGTATACGTGGGGGTCAAAGCTACCTCCTGGGAGTGCTCTTTTCTTTCGATTAGCAGGAGTATTAGAGGGAGGAGTGGGGTCATCGGTGATCATTAAAAAGGCTGAAAAAACAATTTTCCTGTTCTAGGGGTATATTAAGGGGCACTGTACCTAGGTGGGGCCTAGACTTGCCACAGACATAACAGTTGCTTTTATTGTGTTTGTTAGCACTATACTTCATCCATTCCAACCAAAAATTAATGTCAGAGAAACCAGTTTCAATAGCTAGGGTGTCTTCAAAGGTAGGGTTAGTAATAGCCACCATATCTTTAGAAGTGGCAATATGGGGCTTTAAAGGTTTGTTTTGGGGAGCAATTTTAGGCTGGTATTTTGGGTTTTTATACATGTCCCACAAATAAAACATTTGTCTTGCACTATAGTACCATTCGTCAGTAACACAAATATATACTGTCTCAGACATTCCTGATTTCCTCCTTTGTTGTATATAATATTTGTCATCAGCAATTTTGGGGAACATAAAATAATCAAGGATGTATGTGGCTACGTGTGTATTGGAGGAATTGTACCACAAGGTGGGGACCCCATCTGTTTGTGTGATGTCAACCTCACATATTGTGTGGTGAGTGAGGGCCAGTAGGGCTATCAAGGTAGTCCCCAGGATAAAGATAGGGGACAGGTTCCTCATCTTCTTCTGTTCTTCTTTCTTCGCTAGGTGGGAGGTCAGGGCTGTCTGCCCCGGTTCGTACCTCACTGGAATCACTTGCTTCCCTCTCTAGGTCTGGTCTAGGAACCTTTTTTACTCGGGATGCATGGATCCAGGTAGGACTTTCCTCTGTCAGGACTGCTGTTCGGGTAACTGCTACGACCTCTGTCTCTGGACCATAGGTGAAGTCTCCTGGGCTCTTGTTCCTGGGGAGCACCTTCACCACGACTCTGTCTCCGACTTTAAAGGGGTGTGTAGGTTCCTGTGGATTCAAAGGGTTTTTACAAACAACCTCATGTTCAAGAGAAAATACCAGGCGCTATGATTTAAACAAGTGCGTAAGCAGCTTTCTCAGGGGCAATTGGTATTTCGCCCCTGATAAAGAAACAAAAAAAACGAAAAAATGAGAAAGCGCTATTCACATTTGATGTGGATTTTATTTTTCCTTAATAATCAATTTTTTCTAAAAGCACATTTATATGCCGGCCGGCAATGCACAGACAATAATAATAAAAATATTACAATCAACTCAGTAATAATCACAATAATTATGGATAAATCCTTTCACCTATATATTATGAATACAATGATTCTAATTTCTAATCTGTCTTATATTAAGACAGAAATTTACATGCATACAATGTATCCACCTGTTGATCTTCTCATGTGAATATCTTATTGCTCTTTAGTCAGGCAATTTTTGGACATGTGTCTCTGTAACAAATTAAACCACGCTTGTGTCCATGAGTCCCGAGTTACTGGAGTGCATGTGTTCCCAGTTGATATGATTAATCCTATGGTGGGCTTATTTGAAAAAGTTAAACGTGGTTCATATATAGAATTAATGCATGTATGATGAGTATGCCACTATGTATATAATATGAAAGTACCGTGAAATAGCCTCTGTTTAGGCACAAAGATGGTAATGCTCCTCCTGGTTGATACTCCGCAAATGCCTTTAATTAGGGTTAAACGGCTTTTAACCACAGTGTGCTCCGTTCTCCTCCCGGCCGGTGAGCACTAACCCGGGCCTTATCCGGAGTCCGTGAACGGGTGATGTTAAGGGATTCTCTTCTCCACAAGAACTATGCTCCGTGTTTCTCCCGGCCGGTAAGCACTCCCCTCGGCCTTGTCAGGAGTCCGTGAGCAGGTAAGGTGAAAGATTTCTCCTCTCCACAGAGACTGTGCTCAGCTGGCTGGCTGGTAAGCTCGGTCTACATTGCATTGTAGACCGAGCTTACCAGCCAGCCAGCTGAGCACAGTCTCTGTGGAGAGGAGAAATCTTTCACCTTACCTGCTCACGGACTCCTGACAAGGCCGAGGGGAGTGCTTACCGGCCGGGAGAAACACGGAGCATAGTTCTTGTGGAGAAGAGAATCCCTTAACATCACCCGTTCACGGACTCCGGATAAGGCCCGGGTTAGTGCTCACCGGCCGGGAGGAGAACGGAGCACACTGTGGTTAAAAGCCGTTTAACCCTAATTAAAGGCATTTGCGGAGTATCAACCAGGAGGAGCATTACCATCTTTGTGCCTAAACAGAGGCTATTTCACGGTACTTTCATATTATATACATAGTGGCATACTCATCATACATGCATTAATTCTATATATGAACCACGTTTAACTTTTTCAAATAAGCCCACCATAGGATTAATCATATCAACTGGGAACACATGCACTCCAGTAACTCGGGACTCATGGACACAAGCGTGGTTTAATTTGTTACAGAGACACATGTCCAAAAATTGCCTGACTAAAGAGCAATAAGATATTCACATGAGAAGATCAACAGGTGGATACATTGTATGCATGTAAATTTCTGTCTTAATATAAGACAGATTAGAAATTAGAATCATTGTATTCATAATATATAGGTGAAAGGATTTATCCATAATTATTGTGATTATTACTGAGTTGATTGTAATATTTTTATTATTATTGTCTGTGCATTGCCGGCCGGCATATAAATGTGCTTTTAGAAAAAATTGATTATTAAGGAAAAATAAAATCCACATCAAATGTGAATAGCGCTTTCTCATTTTTTCGTTTTTTTTAACCTCATGTTCAATTTCATTCAGTTTTGTTATCAGGGACCTGACATACTCTTCCCTGATGAGTTCTAGATCTCCTTCCTGTACTACTAGTGGTTTCTTAGCCCAGGGTGTAGGAAAAGGGTCTACCCATTAGTATTTCAAAGGGTGAGTATCCTAGAGTTTTCTGTGGGGTATTCAAGATGCTGGTGTTTAGCTTTATTAGGGTTGTTCCTGAGGCAAGTGATGCATCTGCTAACATACTGGTCCACAAGTGATTTGGCATTAGTAACATAAAAATCATTGGTTAGTAGGAGGAGTGTTGTGGCTTCACCACGGTGACCAACACCACGGCACTGGGCAACGAGCAAAGGGGCACTGGACTGGGGCACACAGGGTTTCCCCTCTTTGCAGATTAATCCTGATTTAGGATTTTTTCTGCAGAATTGGGTAAGTCCAGTCGGAGAGACCAGCACTAGTCGCAGCAGCCTGAAGTTGAGTGAGCAGATGGACGTTGTCAAGGGAGGGACATGCTCTAGTGAGTGCAATGAGTTCTGCAGCTTGCGCGGACTGATAAGGTATTGGTAGGGTTTCCAACACAGTATCAGGGAGGGTGACAATGGCATAGCCAGCCTGGTATGTATTGTCATTGGGCCTACTACATGAGCCGTCAACAAAAACTACGTCTGCGCCTGGTATGGGAACGGGAGACATGTCAAGTCTGGGAGAAGTTTCAGCTTCAATGGAAGCAGCACAGTCATGTAGGTCGGGTGGTTCATCCTCGGGACCTTTCAAGCCTAAAAGGGCATTGAGAATGGGTGCAGGGCCAGAAGAACTAGCAGTGTACTTAATGGTAAGGGTAGGGTTACTCAAAAGGAGTACTTCATATCCACTAAGGCGTTGTGCTGACATGTACTGTGTGTGTAAGCCTTTAAGTATTGCCAGGACATCATGTGTGGTGTGGAGTACTGTGATGTGGCCTAAAGTGAGGGTAGTGGCCATTTCTGCAACCATTGCACAGGCTGCCAAAGCCCTGAGGCAGGCAGGCATACCTTGCACAGACACTGGCATGACTTTGGAAAAAAAATGCACGGGGCGCAACTTCCCTCCATGAAACTGTGTGAGCACCCCCGCCATGGTTTTACAATTGTCCCTTGCATATAGATGGAAAGGTAGCACATAACTGGGGAGGCCAAGTGCCGGACTTTTTATCAACATACATTTTAAACTTTCATATGCAGTTAACATTTCTTGTGACCATTGTACAGTTTTAGGCTTGTCCTTCAGTGTGGCTTGTCTCAAAATGTTATCATAATAAGAGCAATCAGATATCCACTGTCTGCAGTAATTTACCATACCCAGGAAGGACAGTAGTTCCTTCTGGGTAGTTGGGGTGACCAGGCCCAATACAGACTGTATGCGTTGTGGACTGATTTTCCTCTCTCCCTGAGTGAGCACAAAACCTAAGTAATCAACATGCTTTTTACACCATTGCATTTTTATTTTGGACACCTTGTGTCCACATTCACAAAGCCAGTTTAGTAATGAAACACCATCCTCTCGGCAGGCCTCCTCAGTTTTACTACAGAGCAGCAGATCATCTGCATACTGTAGCAGGACTGAACCATGGTGAGGTTGCCAGGGCCTCAATGTGGCCTGGAGACAACAGGTGCGTCAATAATCTGCACCAGGTAAGTTGTTTACCCTCAAAAGAAAAGGCAAAAAGTAATTGTGTCTGTGAATCTACAGGTATGCTGAAAAAAAGGCATTCTTCAAATCAATTACAGAGAAGAACGCAGCATCTGCAGGGATTGCAGAAATGAGTGAGTTTACATCTGGAACAATTGGTGCAATCGGGACAATTGGCTGATTGATCGCTCTGAGATTCTGTACAAATCTTATACTGCAATCAGCTTTGGCAACAGGGTTCACAGGAGTACAGTATGGTGATACAATATGTCTGAGAATACCCTGTTGTAAGAATTGCTGTATCACGGGGCGGAGACCTTCTATCTTTTCTGGTGAGAGGGGATACTGCATAAGTCAGAACACAAAACACTGGTTGTTGCACCGCTGTCCACTAAAAAGGGAATTTTACTTCCATTTATAATAAGTGGCAGCAGAGGTGAATCTTTACTATGACGGGAGAGTTGAATAAAGGCTGGGATACCCTCCTCCGGGCCCCGTCAGTGCGCGGGGTCTTTGGAATCTTCCCTGACTGCGGGGTTGGCTCTGTCTGGTGGGGAAATGAGTAAGCTTTCTGAGTTAAGCAAAGGTAAGCCAGCGTCATCTGTCCAGCAGTCCTTAAACCTTTTCCAAAACGCAGTAACAGACTATGAAGGTTTCTGTTTACAAGCTACAGCGACAGGCAAAAAAGCACAGGCAAAGGAGCACGGGTTTTAAAGACCTCCTTCATATGTGTATAGCTGCGTCCTTTGCAAGCTTTGCGCAAATAAGATATACAGCCATCGAGGGTAATGGTGGGCTTGGGACAGTGTTTTACTATTATCTAAACTCTGGGTTATTGGTGCTAGGGATAGAGCTAGTGGACGCACCCTCCAGCAGTGAAGTTGGAGGCGATCCCATCTAGTGTGAAAGGGTTACTGCTGCCAAGAGATTTGTGTCTCTGAGCGCAGGATACATTGGAATGCAAAGGGGGGAGGCGAGAGGGATTTTCAAAGATTTACAGTTCTCTGCAGCTTCGCTTCTGTGCTATTGGGAACTGACATTTTTTCTTAAATCTCCATATAGAAAGGGTAATTACTGCCTTCCCGTAGGAATGGGTCCTGTCCTGCTTTCTCTGTCCATCCCGCTAAATTATCCACCCATGGGTTAACTAAGTAATACTCTGAGGTAGAGTTGCGGGCGACATACATCTTGCATGTCTCACCAGGGAGGGGCGGGGGATAAATGACTGTCTTACTCTGACCCCCTCCCATAGTAAATGCAATCTACACCAGCTTTCTACGCAATTTCCACAACAACTTACAACAACTGTCTATGCAATATCACAACAAAAATGCAGTTTACAAAAAAAAAAAAAAAAAAAACCTTCTATGCAATTTACAAAAACTTTCTATGCATGCATTAGCTAACACCAGTTAATTAGTCATTGACAATATCACAATATTATCTGTATAATGAGAACATGAAATCTTTTGACGGGTACGCTTACCATTCGTACAAGATGTCAGAAAAATACAGCGTTTTAAACAGGAAGCAAGAAAAGTGTTTGAGTAAAGATATCTGGCAGACGAAAACTTACCAGCCGTCTGAACCAAATATAAGAACTTATCTCACTACAACATACAAGAATATATATATAGACGATCAGATAGAGGTATAATCTACGTTATGTATAGACCCCAGGTCTATTTTTTTTTTTTAAGTATCCCAGATACTAACGTCTTTGGAGAATTGCGCTTGGACGCCTGGTCCTTTCTCAGACGTATCTTTAAGTCCCAGACATTAAAGATTCTATGGTATCCCTGATACCTGTTTTATGCTTTTACATAAAACTTCGTAATATTAAGTCCCGGACTTAAATATTACCTTGTCACGTGTTCCCGGAACACTGACACGGATTCAGCTTCAGTGTATGACCGCAATCCTGTATGGCAAAGACAGACAATAAATTCTCTATTTTTACCATTCAGGGACGATCACTGAATTCCGGACATAGCCCCCAGCTGAAAGGATTTGACCTTATATTCTTTAACCCTCGATGTGATGGCCTCTCAGACGTCTGGGAGTGTAAACCTTTACGCTATCAGTTACATGCACAACACAAGCAGTAAAAATTCACACTGTTTATTATGAAGTTAACAAAAGTATATATGACAATGCATATGGGTGTAACTGACATGTCGTTACACTCCCATTGGTTCGTTAATAGTTACCAGGCAGAACAGAAAAAGGCGGATGTCCATATATGGGTTTTCTACAAGTTTCTCAAACATTTAACAAAGTTTTTGTAACACAGTATATTTGGGTAGAAAGAACGAGTTTCATCTGGTATGGAACTGACCTTGGATGCCAGACCCACACAGGCCTGGTATCTGTATGAGAGACAAAGGCACCTAGCACAGGGCAGCACGCATCCATGCAAACACATAAGAGTTCATATAGCATGTTTTAACCCTTCACTAGGGAAATAGAAATATTCACTTTTACACTGTAACTATTATAAGGAAATTGATCATATAAAAAGTAATATTTACAAAGACAGAAGAGGTAACCCTTCACACCCCCATGCAGGGAGAGAGAGGACAGGCTGCTGCTTTTCTCTCCCTAGCCCAGCACACAGTACTGAGCAGCGTGTGCTGGGCTGGAGGGTGTGGATTATTAGATCTACACTAAAAAGGACTACAATCAATAGGTCTACCACTAATGGTAGACATGCATTAGGTCGACAGGGTCAAAAGGTCAACAGTGTAAAAAGGTCGAAATAGAATAGGTAGACAGCGAGAAAGGTCAACAGGGTCAAAAAGTCGACATGTAAATGGTCGACACAAAAAGGAAGACACCATTTTTATTTTTATATTGGGGTGTTTTGCCACTTTTCTGCCACAAACAAGCTACATTAATGTACCACGTCCTCTCGCATGGCTCCAAGGGCATAGCTACAATAGGTGCATGAGGTGCAGCTGCTACGGGGCCCAGGCAGCCTCAGGGGCCCGGCCCTCCTCCTGCACCTAGTTGTTGAGCCCCATTGCTTTTATTTCTCAGCAGTGTGCTGCTGCTTTGGCGGCCGTCTCCGTCTCCTCAGTCCTAACTGATGCTGGTAGGAAGCGTGGCTGAGCCTGCAGGGACATCCCCGGACCGCGGCCACGCCTCCTCCCAGCGTCAGTAAGGAGAGACGAGACGGAGCTGGCCGGGACGGAGAGCGGAGCAGTACACTGCTGAGAAATTAAAAGCAGGCAGCGGGGCACCGATGGTGAGTGCCCGCCTGCTGGAACTTTGGGTGGGGTCTTTGGTTAGTTCACGGGGGGAGAGTGTCTCCGTGAGCAATCCACAGGGTGGGTTGCGGGGGAAGGGGGAAACTTCTGTGTTTGTGCGTAGTCCACGGGAGGAAGAGGGGGCAGTCTCAGCAGTCAGCCAGGGGGGCCCCATGGTGATTGTGCTGTGGGGCCCCCATTGGTATAGCTACAACTCTGCATGGCTCACTTTGTCTGCCATGCTTCGCTGCACTCGCTGCCATGCTTTGCTGCACTCCGCACAGGTTACTATTCCCAATCTTATACTATTCCCAATCGTAGACCACGTGGATGGTAGAGTATGAAAAAAGTTGAAAAAAATGAAGAAGAAAAAAATTAAAAAACTTGCCTACCTTATGTGTGTCGACCATTGTCATGTCGACCTCTTGACCCTGTTGACCTTTTGAACTGTCTTCATTTTACATGTCGACCTTTTGACCCTGTCGACCTCATGCATGTCTACCATTAGTGGTAGACCTATTGACTGTAGACCTTTTTAGTGTAGATCTATAGTCCAGATACCGGGCTGGGGAGAGAGGCTGCGACAGTGGTACTTCTCTCTCACCAGCCCGGCTCTCTGCAATGGTGAAAGGGAAGAGGGGTAGCGGGACCCGGGCAACCGCCGGCCCTCCAACAGGCTTGAGCCTGGGTTAAGAGTCAACACTCCCCCCCCCCCTTGGCACTACTGCTCTCCATCGCTTAGCTGACATGGCGGAGTATACAAGTCATAGATGGGTGTGGGGGTTTTGGATGTGTTTCTTGTATAAAATAAAATCAATATCTCATCTCTTAAAATATTGTCACGTTTTGTTGGAGAGTTGAGACCATTGACGTTAAGAGATAATTGGCAAGTTCATGATGTCTTAAAGAGAAAGCTAAAAAGTAGCCTAAGGAATGATGCAGTGACACTCGATAGGAAAAATGCGAGGGAGGAAAGGAGAACAGAAATGGAGGTGGGAGAGACAGAAAAAGGTTGTAAGAGGCGACCTACACTCAAAGAGGGAGGGAGGGAGGGAGAAGGTGCAAAATGTTCACTCTCTTTGGTGGGGGAAGCAATACAGACTACAGTATGCTTGAAACCGGAGAGAGGTGAGAGATGAGAACAAGGTATGAAAAGATTAATAAATGTATAAACAGGCCAGTGCGCTTATGAGTAACAATAATAGTACAGGTTGAGTATCCCTTATCCAAAATGCTTGGGAACAGAAGTATTTTGGATATCGGATTTTTCCGTATTTTGGAATAATTGCATACCATAATGAGATGATATGGCGATGGGACCCAAGTCTAAGCACAGAATGCATTTACGTTTCATATACACCTTATACACACAGCCTGAAGGTTATTTTAGCCAATATGTTTAATAACTTTTTGCATTAAACAAAGTGTGTGTACATTCACACAATTCATTTATGTTTCATATACACCTTATACACACAGCCTGAAGGTCATTTTATACAATATTTTTAATAACTTTGTGTATTAAACAAAGTTTGTGTACATTGAGCTATCAGAAAACAAAGGTTTCACTATCTCACTCTCACTCACAAAATTCCATATTTCGGAATATTCCGGAATATTTGGATATGGGATACTCAACCTGTAATATGCATCAGAACTCACAAATGTCTGTAGGAAACATATACCTGATTAGAAAGAGTAAAATAACATATTTTAAAAAATTTAGAACAAAAATAGTATAACAAAGTTATAAACTTTACACTCAAGAATAAGATTTAACCTAAAAATAAATATATATAGAATGCAATCCTAGGTATTTCATATACTGGAGTCCGCACAGCACTATCTTTCAGATGTTGAGAATTATCACAATTAAATGTAATTAAATGTAATTTAAATTTATCAGCCTATTAACTGTTGCTATTACCTAATTTTCCTCACATTCCACACAGCCGTCACTAAATAAATAATCCTTTGTATCAATATTTAAAAGCATTGATAAGTGATCAGCAAAACACATGGTCATTGAAACGGTTGACATTTGCCATCCAGACTATAATTTGATATGTTTGAGTCATATCCAATAACGTTCCACAGTAGATGAACTAGAAAAGGGGGAATCCTCCAGAGGACAAGTGGCTAATAAAGATGTAAAAGGAATATTTGTATTGGGCCTTAGTAATATAACTTTGATAGGAAAGGAACATTAATATAAGAACACACGTATTATAAAAAGATATATAGTGCACAAAAAGCTGTTTATATCAAATCCAAATACAGTAAACAAACTATAGGTAATACTCGTGCCACAAGAGCTGTAAAATTTGCATTTGCACACCACAAAAGGGGTCAATCACTCCTCTTCTCCGGTCACTGCACACTGCAGGTTCCACTCCTGTATGCCACACTGTAATGCAGAGGAATTTTCATTCCATGCAGATAACCATGGAGACCTCATTAAGCCACACTCTAGCGCATTTCGTCAAGAGACTTCATCAGCTATATTGAATACAGTGGGAGAGTTTGATCTGGCATGGTGGGGATTTCCATTAGTGACTAGCTGTGCAGCTAGTAGCAGGACAGATATAAATCTAAGAGGCCAGAGGGAGAGTATTTTCAGAGACCTGCATGAGCTGTGCTGAGGGCTTTGTAGGTGATGGTGAGTAAATTCAACTGGATTCACAATCAAATCAGAGGATGCACAAATTATGGTTCCGCTGATGGTGACAGCGGCTTGATGGAAGATGATGATTTTGGCAGGCAAGTTTTAAGCTCAACATATCCATGTTTTGGACATGTTGAGCTTAAAACAGTGGTGGGAACATTATAGTATATGAAGGCAGCAGAGAGGCAGTTGGGTATATAAAATATAAGAGAAGTGTAGAAGTGAGAAGAGGAGATATATATTTGAGTGTCATTGGTATAGATACTGTATGGTACTGGAGCCTAATGTAGTGAGAACAATCAAGAACAGACCCTTGTGAGACTCCAACAGATAGCAGGAGCTGGATGAAAGGATGTGTCAGAGGTTGAGATGCTTAAAGAGTTATAGAAGAGCACGCAACAGATCATTTGGCATATTGGGGGGGGGCATGTTAGGCCAAGCCTGCACTCCCACTGCCCCCCTCCCCTGTTAGAACACGTGTGTAGGGTAAGATGCTGATAAATTATGTGGAAAGCAGCACAAATCTACAAGGATGAGATTGGAGATGTGACAATTTGATATAAGTAGATCATTAATGGATGGATCATTGTTGTAACGGCAGTCCCAATGGAATATAGGATGGAAGTTCAACTACAGAGTGGCAGAGGCTTATTAATGCCTAGGGGTCAAGGTGCAGTGGGCACCTTTCTCTGAGTAGCGCCACCTTGCCAGTGATATTTCAGAAGATGGCGCATGTGCCAGAGTCTTTGCTTTCACTATTTGGTGCCATCTTGTCGAACATGTCACTGGGAAAATGGTGCCATGCAGGAGGAGAGACTCATGTCAGCACAATGTAAGTATACTTTCTCGGTGCAGGGCGTTTGGGCAAATGTAATGAATATTTCACTTACGTCCTTGGGGGAACTGGCAATCCATTTAGTACCATGGGGTATAGACGGGTCCACTAGGAGCCTTGGGCACTTTAAGAATTTAAACCTACCAGTTTAAAAAATGTGCCCGGAAGAGCCGGTCACATCCTGAAGAGTTTTCTGCATTTATTTTATCTGTTTGTTATTTTCAGGCAGGACTAGGGAGCGCTGCAAGAGGAGAACTCCGTACCCACGGCGGTGAAGAGGAGGGAGAGGTAAATAAGAAAGCAGATGGGGGAGTTAAGGGGAAAGCGGCGGGCAGCGGAGCGGTGAGTGTGAACGGAGAGAAAACGGCACTTAACGCGGGGGCAAAGGATAGTACATCCCGCCCAGAGTGTGTTTCATGTAAGGCACAGTGTTCCTCTTCTCCAGGGGGTTCACTACTGTGTACTCAGGGCCTAATTCAGACCTGGTCGTAAGCAGGCATTTTTTTTGCACTGCTGCGACCAGGTAGTCGCCGCCTATAGGGGAAGGGGGTAATCGCTGTGCAGGGGTGCGAATGCATGTGCAGAGAACTGCACAAGCAAAAGATTGTGCAGTCTCTGCACAGCTCAGGACTTATTCTTCCAGTGCAATGATCCATCCCGAAGCTGACGTCTGGAACCCTCCCTTCAGATGGCTGGACGCGCCTGCGTTTCTCTGGACACTCCTAGGAAACGGTCAGTTGACACCCATAAACGGCATCTTCCTGTCAATCTTCTTGTGATCGCAGGTGCGATCACTTTCTTCGGCCATCCCGTTGCTGTGCTGCACTCCCCGTCACTGGGGGGACCTCGCGCCTGCGCATTGCAGTGCATATGCATGTGCAATTCATACCCGATCGCTGCTGAGCGAAACGCACAGCAGCGATCGGGTCTGAATGACCCCCTCAGTGCAGTGTACATTCCCAGGCTAGCGGGGCAGAGCCAGCTTGGCTGGATGCCATTAAGGGAATGATTTCCAATATTTCTACTAAATTGTCCCGCAATGAGAAAGAGACGCAATATTTAAGACAATCAATGACTAAGTTTATGAAAAGAGACTCAGTACCCAAACCAGCATCTCAGTCCCCTGCCATTTGTCCTCAAAAACTTACTTTGGCCCATATCCTGCAGTTTGACTCTGATGATGAAGGGTCAGACATGGAGGAGGGGGAGGTGGACTCAGAGGTGGGGGAGGCTACTCTGTCACAGGGAATAGAGGCTCTCATAGAGGCTATAAGAGAAGTTCTGCATATCCCTGATAAGGTTACAGAGGAGACGGAGGAATCTTATTTTAATATAAAAAATAAATCCTCAGCCACTTTTCCTTTGTCAAAGGAACTAAATACCCTGTTTGAAGAACCGTGGGTTAATCCTGCTAGAAAATTTCAAAGCCCTAAAAGGTTGCTATCATCTTTTCCTTTTCCTCCTGAGGATAGGAAAAAATGGGAAAATCCACCGATAGTGGATGCATCCGTATCCAGGCTGTCACGAAAAATGTTATTGCCTGTCCCGGGTGCAGTCTCCCTAAAAGACACGGCTGGTCGTAGAATTGAGACTACACTCAAATCCTTGTAAACAGCTGCTGGGATGGCCCAGAGACCCACTATAGCATGTGGGTGGCTTACTAAGGCCATCGCCAAGTGGTCGAGTAACTTAATTGAGGGGTTAGATACCTTGCCTCAGGGGGAGATTATTTCACTCCTGCAACATATACAGTACTCTGCAAACTATATGATGGAAGCTTAATGCATGGACCACTGCTATGGCAGTGTCAGCGTGCAGGGGCTTATGGCTACGCCAGTGGACAGCGGATGCGGACTCCAGGAAAGGCGTGTAAGGCCTATCCTTCACAGGAGAGGCCTTATTTGGAGATGAACTAGACAAATGGATCTCCAAAGCTACTGTGGGTAAGTCCACATATTTTCCTTCTGCAGCTCCCCCAGCCAGGAAGGCCTACTCAGGACCTAATCTACAGTCCTTTCGGACTGCCAAGTTTAAGGGCAAAGCCAGAGGTTCTTCTACAGCCAATAGAGGCGCTAGTGGTAAACCACGCAAACCAGCAACTACCGGTTTGCAGGAACAGAGCTCAAGCTCTGCTTCCTCAAAGCCTTCAGCATGATTTTTCAGTCACATCCGGACAGGTTCGTGCCAGGATCCCTGGGTCATAGATCTTATTTTCCAGGGCTACAGACTGGAGTTTCAGGAGCTCCCACCTCACAGATTCTTCAAATCAGGCTTACCAGTTTTGCAAGAGGCAAGTATAACCTTACAGGACGCCATTCAAAAACTGGTACAGACTCAGGTCATTGTTCCAGTCCCACATCATCTGCAAAACAAGGGGTATTATTCCAACTTGTCTGTAGTACCGAAACTGGACGATTCGGTAAGACCGATTCTGAACCTCAAGTCGTTGAACCCGTACTTACGAGTGTTCAAATTCAAGATGGAGTCTCTGAGAGCGGTGTTCTCAGGTCTGGAGGAGGGGGAATTCCTAGTCTCTCTGGATATCAATGATACATACCTTAAAATTCCGATCTGGTCGCCTCATCAGGCTTATCTACGGTTTGTGCTGCAGGACTGTCACTACCAGTTCTAGGCCCTGTCATTTGGTCTCTCCACGACACTAAGAGTGTTCACCAAAGTGTTGGCAGAGATGATGTTTCTACTCCGCAAATAGGGAGTGAACATAATTCCGTACCTGGACGATCTTCTGATAAAGGCACCGTCCAGGGAGCAGTTGTTGGACAGCATTGGCCGCTCAACCAGACTACTCCTGGATCATGGGTGGATTCTGAATTTACCAAAATCTTACCTAGAACCAACGTAGAGGCTTCCTTTTCTGGGAATGATACTGGACACAGAGTCTCAGAGAGTTTTCCTTCTCTTGGAGGAGGCTATGGTAATCCAGTCGATGGTTCGGGCTGTCCTGAAGCTGACCTGGATCTTGGTGCATCTGTGCATTCTCCTTCTGGGGAAAATGGTGGCCTCTTACGAGGTGCTTCAGTACGGAAGGTTTCATGCGAGGCCCTTCCAGCTGGATCTGTTGGACAAATGGTCCGGATCACATCTTCACATGCACCAGAGGATCTGTCTGTCGCCAAGAGCCAGAATCTCCCTTCTGTGGTGGCTACAGACTTCCCATCTCGTCGAGGGTCGGAGGTTCGGTATTCAGATTTGGATTCTGCTAACCACAGATGCAAGCCTCAGAGGTTGGGGAGCAGTCACCCAGGGGGTGCTGTTTCAAGGAAGATGGTCAAGTTGGGCAGTCCTCCTTCCAATAAATTTCTAGAGAGATGGGTTAAACCAGCGCACTGGGCGCATATGATTCGGCGAGCTGCTGCAAAAGGTAGGGGTGACCGCCCTAGAATTACAAAAATGCAGATAACTTTGTAGCGCTCAATAAACCTTAAGGTGTACTAGGGTAAATAATAAATTATAATATAACTAGGTGCTTCATCGCGCCCTACGGGCGCTCTTCACACCGTCGCAAGGGGCTATACCCCCTTAACCCTTGCACGCCTTTCTGGGGTTCAATATTTGTATTATATGGAGTATTACCTGCATTCCTTTGTTAGTGGTTAAATATTGCACAATGAAAGGGCGTGCGATGGTGAAGGAGGCGCAGCCCCTTGCGACGGCATGAATAGTGCCTGTTTGGCACGATGTACAGAATGTAGCAGGTGCCGGGGGGACTGCGGATAGGGGAAGGGTGTCTGTAGATGCTACAGGTGGGGCCCAGATGGGGAAGGATCGGGAGGTGCTGCGGGTGGGGGAGGGGCAGAGGAGTGGGGGCTGCAGATGGGGGAGGGGTCCGGAGGCACTGCAGGTGGGGGAGGGGCAGGGGTGCCAAGGGTGGGGGAGGGGCAGGTTCGGGGATGTTGCGGATGGGTGAAGGGTTCTGGAGGTGCTGTGGGATGGGAAGGGGCGGGGATGCCGGGGGTGGGGTAGGGGGTCCGGAGGTGCTGCGGGTGGGGGAGGGGCAGGTGCAGGTGGTGCGGCGGATGGGGAAGGGGGTACGGAGGCGCTGCATGTGGTGGAGGGGTGGGTGCGGGAGGGGCGGGTGTGGGGGGGTACCGCGGATGGGGGAGGGTGTCTGCAGATGCTGCAGGTGGGGGGAGACATATATGGGGGTAGATGGTGGAGGGAGTCTGGGGGTGCTGTGAGTGGTGGAGGGGCAGGGGAGTGGGAGCCACGGGTGGTGTAGGGAGTTTGGAGGCACAGCGTGTGGGGGAGGGGTGGGGTGCCGCATGTGGTGGAGGGGAAGGTGCGGAGGTGTGGTGCATTGGGGAGGGGTATGGAGGCGCTGCTGGTGCTGTACCTGCCAAAAAGGTAGTTGGAGGGTAAGCAGTAACAGGGCCAGGACACAGGTGACAGGGCCAGGACAGGGGTGACGGGGTCAGAACAGGGGTGACGGGGCCAGGACAGGGGTGACGGGGCCAGGACAGGGGTGACGGGGCCAGGACAGGGGTGACGGGGCTAGGACAGGGGCGACGGGGCTAGGACAGGGGCGACGGGGCCAGGACAGAAATGACAGGGACAGGATAGGGGTGACAGGGCCAGGGTAGGGGCGGCAGGACTAAGACAGGGGTGACAGGGCCAGGATAGGGTTGACAGTACAAGCAGAGGGGTGACAGGACCAGGATAGGGGTGACAGGGCCAGGATAAGGTGACAGGGCAAGGACAGGGGTGACAGGGCAAGTCCAGGGGTGACAGGGACATGACAGAACACAGGGCACGGGAGAGATTGGTATTAGGGACAACACAGAACACAGTGGTGACAGACAGATGTGTCTTACCGGAGTCACTGCTGCTGGCTGCTGCTGTTCCACTCCAACCTGTTGGGATCTGCTGCTGCTGGAGACTTGGCATGGCTGACTCTCTCAGGCTGGAGTCCTGCTTCCTCTGCCCGCCCACATCCCTCCCCCCACTCCTTAGTCACACAGCGCGGACCTCGCACGGCTGCCGGGCACTGTGGTAAGGGGAGACTGGGAGTGCCTAGTTAGCCCCCAGGAGACGCTGCGGCTGGAGGGAGGAGGGGGTCGGAGCCTGCAAGCAGCGCGGACTTCTGCAGCGCTGCCTGCCGGCTAAAGTGTGAGAAGGAGCTGGGCGCACCTCACTGCGGGCGGCAGCGCTGCAGCTAGCGGTGGGGTTGCCAGGGCTGGAGATAACAGAGGCAGTACGGAACCTGCACAGCGGCAGGTTCCCCACAAAACTGCAGCTAAGAAGCGTGGAGTGTGCCAGAAAGTGACGCTCATCTGCGCCAGAGTGCCCCTGCTGAGTATGCTGATGTGGGGGGTCAAGCACACAGTGAGCCGGTGCCCATCTGTCTGTACGGCATACCCCCTCACACACCCCCATACCTCCCAACTGTCCCGATTTTCGCGGGACAGTCCCGTTTTTTTGGGGTATGTCCCGCTGTCCCACCCGCGGGCCGCAGTGTCCCGCGGTGGGGGGGGGAGGAGTTGGGAAGCTCCTGTACTCTCTGTTCTGCTTAGCAGAGCAGCGGTGAATAGACGCTGTACGTATTTAGTGGAGACAGGAGGAGAGGGGGCATGCCAGCAGCTCACAGAACGCTGGGCATGCCCCCTCACTGATGAAAACTGTGCGTGGCTCGCGATTGCGGGTCCTCCCGCGAAGCCATGCTCCCTTTTCATTGGCCACGCCCCCTTTTTGCCGCGGCTAATATATAGGAGATATGGATGAAAAGAGAGTGATATGTAAAAAAAACAAATACTTTATTTACTCATAAATATTACTGATAAAAGTGCAACGGTAAACAGAACTGTCATACACTTGGGGTGCTGTGTGACAGATGACAATTCCAATGAGTTGTCAGCAATAGTAATCTCCCGATCAGGGAGTGAGCTCTATGAATGTCCAGCTCGAATTGGGGACAAATCCTATTGTGCTGTAAACCAGCTTGCAGAAAAATCAAATATTTGCAGAGAAAGTCAATCAAATAAACAGCGGCGTCCCGCTGTATGTCCGTTAGTAATAGTAATAGTACTATGCAGGCTTGCGGTGTTTGCTGTGTTTCCCCGGGGTTTAGGGTAAGGCGTGCGTGTGGAGGGTAAGGAGGATTGGGAGCTCCGGATCACAGATCACCCTGTGCAGCGCCAGTCCCCTAGCGCCTGTCAGTGTACAGACACGGCGCCGGGGGCTAGAACGCTGTGGGAGGCAATCTCGGTCTGCGGCAGAGGTTCGCTGGTGTAAGCTTGTTCAGGGCTGTCACCGTAGACCATACGCCGGGAACAAAGACTCTCTCCTCCCGCCTCCTCCACTGGTTGCTCTGTACCCCACCGGCTTACCTTCTCCTGTCTGTCCGTATCTTATCTTCAGTCGCGGCTGTCTGCTTCCGAGTGTGGGGTGTCACGTGACTCGCATTCGGCTCATACCGGTACTCGCTTGACTCTCATCAGCTGTGTGATGGTTAGGGGTCAAATGTCTGTGTCCAACGCGTTTCGACCCTCTTGTGGTCTTCTTCTGGGGACTGCTGTATGTGCTGTCCTTCCAATAAACATCTAGGAACTCAGGGCAATCTACTGTCAAAGTCAGAAAAATATCTCTATGCACACTACCATATTTGCACCTCACACAGGTCCGTGCTGCGCATGCGTACGCTCTCCCGTATGTGCGCATACTCACAGTCGCGGGCACCCGCAGGCGCACGGTATGCGTATTTACGGTAGAGTTTATGTGATCGTAGCGTGCGATTCAATCATTACATATTTTCACTATATAATGTATTTTTTAGATCATGGTCCCTTTGATAGATTCTGAAAGTTTGGTTAATATAGAATGTTCATGAACAGAGAAATCCCTCTTTGTTTGATACGAAGGGTCAGACAGGAGTAATACAGTGGTGTTTAGTATCCATCGGAAGAATATTTAATTAGAAATATTCCGGTGTTGGTTTGAAGCAGATCAATCGCTCGTGCGAATAGTTATGGACATAAGAAGTTTATGAACATTTACTTTATTTGCACTTTATTACCCATGCGGCGGGAAACCCAGTTTCCCTCCCACCTGAGCTGTTGGAAATAGTCACAGCCCACCTGTATGAATCAACCTATGACCTTTTGTTATAATGCGAGGAGGAATTCCTGTGTCCAATGAACAATGAGATTGTAGGGACCATTGAATTGCATTGTGTGTGGGGCATAAATAGAAAGGCCGATCACATCCAGCTCTCACTCTTCAACGGTTATCATTGCTGAAAATCGGGAGCTGGATGTCCAGAGGCGCATGCGATCGTTTCCTTTGTGCGTAAGTTTTTCTCCGTAATCATACTGTTTCTCTCTTGTTATTATGGGCCATATCTTTCTCTCTCTTCTCTTTCTCTCATTTTTCTCTTAAACTTAATTGTATTGTATTTACTGTGTAGTTACCTGGTTAGTTAGTCTATGTTATATTGTAGTGTATGATTTGTATTTGTATTAATTCTTTTGCAAGTATATCATTCAAAATATATATATATTAGGCGTTGGACCCTAAGCCCAGGTATCTGTGTATTTCTTATAGAGTTAAGTATTCTCAGAGCGTCGGTGACGCTCAAACTGCTTTTAAGCTAGTAAGGTTATACTGTGTTGCATTTACACCATATCACTACACAAAGGGTTTACTGCATAATACACTGTTTATGGTTTAGATATAAAGGTTTTATATTGTGAGCGTATGCGCCGCTGGTGATCTCCTCGTGGTCTCGAGCGGTCGCATCGCTATAGCGAATCATTACGGTAGTCGGCAGCCAATAGCGTGCCTGCCAGTGATCTCTTGGCCGTGAGCGAACGTAACGCTTGAGCGTTTCGACCACGGCTAAGCGATTGTTACGCAACGTGCGTACCCTTACGGTACTTCATACGTAGTTAGCGTACAGCGTTCTTAGACCTCATAAAGGGTATTATATAAGATAAATAATCTGCTTTAACAATTGCGGGCTCGTCCTGTCCTTCACATATCTGCACTAGGTAATTACAGCAGACATTATCCAGCAGCAAAGGGCGGGAGATCATATTCCTCGTAGTGCTGTTTGGATAAGCGTCTGCTTCTCTTAGTAAAGGGTGCTGAAGGAATCCGGGAACCGGAGGTAAGAACAACACGCTAGTCTCTTTTAAAACTGTTTATTTTTCTGTCTTGCGTACACACGCACGCATATCTGCATTTCTTTTCATTCGTGTATTTTCGTATATCACTCTCCTGTTTGCTATTATATAGTTGATAAACGTGCTAAGAGAGATTTGCCGCTATTTCAAAGTGTAAAAGTAAAGGTAATATAGTTAAAGTATAGACAAACACACAGCTCTGCCTGAGAGACAAGGCGAAGTCAGTGTGGTGCGCGGTAGATGATCAAGGATCATCTACATTGATAAACGTATAAATTGTGTTACGGTGGATCTTTATTTTGCGTACACGTGTCTCTAACAAAGGACTGAGACTTGTGTACGCAAACCAAAGGCCGACGCACGCAGCGTATAACACGCAGCGGAGCGTCCGGGTACGCCCATGTAACTCAAATCACAAGTTTTTTTTTTCGCTTCTCAACGCGATAAATAGCGCAACGCGGTAAATAACGCAAGGCGATAAATCGCACAAATTTATTTTAAAATTCGAAATTTAAATTAATAGATCCTTCTCCTAATTTGTAACACATCTGGTCTAAAGAGAAATTTCTGCGCAGAAATAGAAATAGAAACAAAAGTGTACATGTGGTGAGTGAGTGTGTTGTATACAATTTTACAGGTTGAACCACAAGAAAAGTCGAGTTCTCGTGAGGTACATGCGTGTAAGTGACGTACATGGTGGCTAGGGAGGCATCCCTGGTTAAAACATACAATTTGAGCATTGGAGTGTAGCAGACCAGGAGGTCATACTGTAACAGACCAGGAGGTCATAGCAGACCAACAGGTTCAGGTACAGCAGACAAGGAAGTCCGCTATACAGTCCACAGGCACAACACCAAGAAAGGGTTGGTGCAACACCCATATAGGCCATACAAGCTCTAGCTGAAGGAATTCGCAGCCGCAATTTTCGATTCCACTGGTCGCTCCGTACATAAGATTAGTTGCTTATGTGCTGAACGATTGTACCGCACGTAATTGTGTACATTAGTAAACCTGACCGGTACTATTTGTGTACGAAGGTCATAAACGCTATTTGTACATTCTAACGTGATTTGTGTAATTTTTTTTATTTTAAGGGAGGTTCGCTGCTCACTCAGGAACTATCCAACAACCAATAGTTACTGGAAAGAGTAAGTGTTCTTCGGATCACCCTCACAGGTTCCAGTAAATAGAGGTTCAGGTCGCAGGGGCCCTGGGTCGAGTACGCCAGCACCATATCGGTGTGATCAGGTCGTATTGGTCGACGTGGGCGAGTGAGTGGGGTACTCGGTAAACCGCCACCGTCAGCCTATTTTGAACATTTTGGTTTGCGTAAGGGTTGGCTGAATAAAGCAACACCTTCGAACTATGGGGGCCACTTGTTCAGGTAGGGGGCGATCAACCTCGGTTCGGGTTGATTCAGTGAACCGACCAGTTGGGTCGGCAAGGTACGTGATGTGTGAAAAATACGGTTCACACACAGAGGTTTTATGTGATGAATGGGAGAGAATGACAGTACATGACGGGGAGAAATTCCCAAGAGTAGGTAGCTTCAGCACAGAAGTGTTAACGAATTTAAGGAGAAGGATATGTCTCATTAAATCAGCAAAGAGACGAATCAAGCATTATGATTATTTGCAGTTGTGGCAACAGGAGGGTGACATACAGAGAGGATTGGCTCAGGCGGCGGGATCTGGCTCAATCAGAAAACTGATAGCCACGGCCCCACCGCCACCATATATATCGGGAGAGAAATTGGTTGCGGAGAATGACGCACTAAGGTGTAACACACAAACACTTAGCAACTGTGTAAATGTTAAAGATAATGTTAACCAATTAACCCATGCAAGTATTAACCCGTGCAAGTTGTACCCTGTCTTGAACTTTCCTCAGGAGTGTGATCAGGAAGACGAATCGGCAACAATTTCAGCGCTCTCTCTAGCAGCCACCATAGCAGAGACCACAGTAGGCACAGCTCCACCCACGAGATTAGTAACAAGGGCCCCTAGCGGAGGGATAGGTGAGGTCGTATCTACAGGTAAGTACGGCACCATACACTATGCTGAAGCCATTTCACCACAGGCTGTAGAACCCACACAGAGTGATATTGTTAGAGTTAATCCTGTTAGGGTAATAGCTGTTCCAAATGGGAAAACTGACACATCAGGAGTCACCCCTGTGAGGAACATTGCCATGTATAGCCCATTTTCCAGAATGGAATTAAGGACCATAGTGTCTGAATTCCCTGACCCTAGAAAAGACTTAGTTGCCAGCCAAAAATACATCAGAGACCTAGGTAACACTGTAGAGCCCAACAACAAAGACTGGCAGATATTGCTGAGAGCATGTTTACCCTCCAATGTTGACGCAACTCAATTTTTAGCTGACTGTGGATTAGATCAGGATGTACCCCTCACAGATGTGTACAACAAAGACAATGTAAAAAGAATAAGCTTACAGTTAAAGGAGTATTTCCCAGCCGTAGTTAAATGGAACAAAATATTCTCCATTAAACAGAAGGAGTCAGAAACAGCTGCAGAGTATTTTCACAGAGCATTATCAGAAATGGCAAAATACACAGGCATAGAGGACATTAAAACAAACATAAACCATCGAGAAGTAGCAGTATCGGTACTGATGGATGGTTTAAAAGAATCATTAAAGACTAGGGTACAGACCACACAACCATGTTGGCGAGGTCTGTCTGTGGCTACTTTGAGAGAGGCTGCTATTGATCACGATAGGAACATCACCAGACACAGGGAACAACAAAGTGATAAGTTAATGGCAGTAAGTATACAGGCCCTGACCACAAAACAGCCTGTGTTAACATCACCAAACCCTGTGGGTAAGTCAAATGTGGTAACATGTTATTTTTGTCACAAACAGGGACACTTTGCACGAGACTGTAGATCGAGAAATGTACAAAAATCTTATCAACCCCCTAGACAACGACACGACACACGACATTGGGAGCAGGGTCCGCAGAAACGGAGTTATGAGCCACATGCAGGGGAAACAAAAAGATACCCCCCAAACAGAGATTGGCAAGCCTCTGGTAGTTCCCAGCTAACTCCCTCACAAGTAGTTGCTGCCAGCGGGATTCAGGGAGGTCACCATACCCAATAAGGGTGTGGCCATACCTGTAATCTGCAGCCAGTAAAATTGATTGCAAGCCTTGGAAGTGAACCAGAAATTGCAATCAATGTAGCTGGTAAATCATTAAAC
Source organism: Pseudophryne corroboree (assembly GCF_028390025.1). Classification (NCBI taxonomy): domain Eukaryota; kingdom Metazoa; phylum Chordata; class Amphibia; order Anura; family Myobatrachidae; genus Pseudophryne; species Pseudophryne corroboree. The sequence continues at coordinate 813,100,793 of NC_086447.1, forward strand.
TTTCTTGTAGACACAGGGGCGGCCAAATCAGTGATAAATTCGACAGTGGGCATGAGAACCACTGGTAAGACAATTCCAGCCATAGGGGTAACGGGAGTAGTCCAGCACTACCCTGTTAGCAAACCAGCCGAGATTACAGTAGGGCCGTTACTTACCAAGCATTCCTTTTTGCTGGCTGCATCGGCACCAACCAATCTCCTGGGTAGAGACTTATTGTGTAAAATGGGGTGCGTCATTTATTGTACTCCTGAAGGTGTATTCTTGGACATACCTGAGAATCACGCTCAGGAAGTACGAGACATGTTAGACTCCCCGTCAAAATTAATGTCACATACCATTATGACAAATAGGACTCCCTCCCAAGTAGAAGAAATGACATCTCAGATACCAGAGTCACTTTGGACAAAAGATGGACAGGACACTGGATTAATGGCAAACGTAGCTCCGGTAGTTGTACAAGTAAAAGATGGTAGGATAGCTCCAAAAATCCCACAGTACCCTCTGAAGCCAGAGGTGGAGTTAGGAGTTTATCCCGTAATAGAGCGCTTGCTACAACAGGGCATTCTGGTAAGAACGTCCAGCACTGCCAATAGTCCCATCTTCCCTGTTAAAAAGAGTGGGGGGAGGGGTTACCGGCTAGTGCAGGATCTAAGGGGGATTAACAAAATAGTTGAGAGTCAGTTCCCCGTAGTGCCAAATCCAGCTGTCATCCAAATGCAAATCCCTCCCACTGCGAAATTTTTCACTGTTATTGACCTCTGCTCCGCTTTCTTTTCGGTACCTCTGCACCCTGACAGTCAATATTTGTTTGCATTCACATACAGAGGAGTCCAATACACATGGACTCGATTACCACAAGGATTCATAGATAGTCCAAGTATATTTTCTCAGGCTTTGCATGATTGTTTACAGTCTTTCCAACCAGTGAGTGGATCAGTATTAATACAGTACGTGGATGATCTACTACTGTGTTCTGATTCATTGGAAGCATCCCTGAAGGATACGAAACAGCTCCTGTTTCATCTTTCAGACACAGGACACAAGGTTTCCAAAGACAAGTTGCAATTATGCCAAACTAAGGTAAAATATTTGGGACACTGTCTAACACAAGGACTGAGACACCTGACCGCTGATAGAATTCAAGCAATTAGAGACATGACTCTGCCACAAACCCAGCAACAGATCAGAACATTTTTAGGAATGTGTGGGTATTGCCGTAACTGGATCCCAGGGTTTTCCATCCTAGCGTTACCCTTGCAGGAAATGGTCTCCTCAAACAAACCTGATCGGATTTCGCATACAGACGAGTCTGAGACAGCATTTGAGAGACTTAAACAGTGCCTAACGCAGGCACCAGCATTAGGTATGCCTGACTATGGGAAACCCTTTGAACTATACGGAACAGAAAGTGCTGGTTGCGCGGCAGGTGTACTAACCCAAAAGCACGGTGATGCCAGCAGGCCGGTAGCATACTACAGCGCTCAGCTAGATACGGTAGCGCGATCCCTCCCCACATGCTTGCGAAGCGTTGCTGCGATAGCATTGCTAGTAACAAAAAGCGAAGACGTCGTGCTAGGTCACAACCTCACAATTCATACACCACATGCAGTGTCAGCCTTGTTAAATTCTGCCCAAACCAGACACGTCTCATCAGCGCGGTTTACAAGATGGGAATTGGCACTAATGGCCCCCGTAAACATCACCATAAGGAGATGCAGTGCATTAAATCCGGCAACATATCTCCCAGGTGTGCCTGGACAGGCACAAAGGGTGGAGGATGAGAGTGGTGGGGAAGGAGAATTTAATACAAAGGAAGACACTCATGATTGTATGGAATATTTGACCCAAAATTTTACCGCAAGGCCTGACATCAGTGACAACCCACTGGAAGATGTAGAACTTACGTTCTACACGGACGGTAGTTGTCATAGACAGTCAGACTCGGGAGACTTGTGTACTGGATACGCAGTCGTAGATGACCAAGGCACCATAGAAGCGGAACCGCTAGGCCCACCTCACTCAGCCCAGGTTGCTGAACTGGTCGCCCTAACCAGAGCATGTGAATTGGCTAAGGGCAAATCAGCCAATATCTACACCGATTCTAGATACGCATTCGGGGTAGTCCATGATTTCGGAGCCCTATGGCGCCTCAGAAATTTCATGACGGCAGCTGGTACACCGGTAGCGCATGCAGCTCACATAAAAAGGCTTCTAACAGCGATACAGGAACCCGACAGAGTGGCTGTTATCAAATGTAAAGCACACACATATAGCCAAGACCCAATATCACTTGGTAACAGCCGAGCAGACGAAGCGGCTAAATTAGCAGCTGGTACCCCCAGACAGACAGACACCACACAACTGATGGTATTTAATACCATCAACACACAGAAGTTGTGTGAGATGCAAAATTTGTGTTCCACACAGGAAAAGGCAGTCTGGAAGGCAAAGGGATATGGCCAGGAGTCCTCAGGACTCTGGACGGATGGACAAGGTAAACCGGTGGCCCCCAGAGCATATCTTCCATGTTTAGCTGAGGCAGCTCACGGGCTGACTCATCTGGGCAGGGAAGGGATGTGCAAGTTGGTAAGAGCATATTGGTGTGCCCCAGGATTTTCATCTCATGCGAGTAAAAGAGCAATGTCATGCCTTACCTGTCTGAGAAAGAACATCGGAAAAACAATACCAACTGAACCATCCCATATCCCACCTGCCGGCGGCCCTTTCCAGGTAATACAGATTGACTTTATTCAATTACCCCCTTGTCGAAATTTGAAATATGTACTTGTTTGTATAGATGTTTTCTCAAATTGGGTCGAAGCATTTCCGGCGGCCACAAATACCGCTATGTTTACTGCTAAGAAAATTGTGCAGGAATTTGTATGTAGATATGGTATCCCTAGAATTATCGAAAGTGATAGGGGTACCCATTTTACAGGTGATGTCTTTCAAGGAATGTGTAAATTGATGGGAATTGATAGCAAGCTGCACACTCCATACCGTCCACAGGCGAGTGCGAAAGTGGAAAGAGTGAACAGCACTATTAAAAATAAACTGAGTAAAGTGATGGCAGAGACAGGATTGACATGGCCAGAAGCTTTACCCATTGTACTGTACAGCATCAGAACCACTCCCAGGTCCCCTCTTAATCTGTCTCCCTTTGAAATCTTGTTTGGTCGACAACCGCATGTTATGATTAACCCTCAGGATGATTTGAAGTGTAACAATGAAGTGACTGTAAAATACTTGATTAACATGAGTAAACAGTTAAGGAATCAAAATGATAATCTGAAGTTAGTGATTCCTGACTTACCAGATAGTAATTGTCATGACATTGAACCTGGGGATTATGTAATGATACGGAATTTTCTACGCTCAGGTTGCCTTATTGACAGATGGGAAGGACCATACCAGGTCTTATTGACTAGCACTACAGCATTGAAGGTTGCTGAGAGAGAGACTTGGGTTCATTCGTCCCACTGTAAGAAGGTCGTTGATCCAGAGAAGTCCTGTGATAAGGAACAGACGGTAGAGGTTGTATCACTAGAGTGTCTGTTCCAGGAGGACTAAGGCGGCACCTGAGCATCGAGAACCACAAGATCAAAAGCAGTTGTCGATCCTCTGTTCCCTTTTATTGTTTTTCTCCAACTTCCCATCCCCTCTCCTTCAAATTATTTTTTCCCCCTTCTCATTCTTCTCCGTTTCCTCCTACAAGATGGACTTGCCCCAAGAGACTGTGATCCGGATTTTCCTGTTGACCATGATGTTGACCAGAGCAGTCTGTTCCGGCGAGAGTACCATGGAGGTCGAGAGAGGTTCTGGAATGGGTTCTGATGACAGAAATGGAGGCGTAGTTTTTCGAGAACAACATAATCAACAAGCAAAGGCGAGTATCAGAAAACGATCCGATAGCATTGACCATAGAAGGAATTGTGAAGGATTGTTAGCTGAAGAAAACTGTATCTGTCGGCTTTGTAACAATGTCATTGAGGATGGGTGCATAAAGAAATGCCAATCCAGTTTTAATATCCATATGGACCGGCATCCCTTGAGTGACTATCACTCTTTAGTGGGTAGTGTGTTAAATAAAACAGATTGTTGGGTATGCTCTCAAGTACCTCAAGGTCATAGCAAATCAGGGCTAGTACCATTTCCTTTAACGTTAGGGGAGGTACTTGAGTTAAGTGGTGGGAGACCGGTGGACAGGAGGTTTAATATCTCCAGCCCTCCTAGTTTGAAGCTCCACCAATACCATGTGGATAGGTCCCTATTATGTTTTAACATCTCCAATCCCCGAAAGCCGGGAAATTGGGAAGTGTCATGGAGTAATCAAACCATGACCTTTTCACACAGAGCAGATAGAATGCCTACAGATACAGAGCTTATACGCCACATAGCCAGTAGAGGAAAATCTTTCCGGTATAGGTATACCTTAGGAAATAGGATTACGAGAGTTGGAGAGGTATCACCAGGATACTGTGCACATATCGTACAACCTGATACGTGTACTAAGCAGATGGAAGAATTAGGGTTAGGAGATTTCACATGGAAGGTGTGTAATATGGTTATGTCCTACTCCGTCCCATATGTTCTCCCCGATGATGCATATTTCATATGCGGGAGAAAGGCGTATAAGTGGCTTGCCCCAAACTCTGAAGGATTGTGTTATATTGGAAAAGTACTGCCTGAAGTAATGACTGTATCACATGAAAAAATGAAAGACATACACCGTGTTGCCCAAACTCCTTATACTCACACCCATTACGAGCACATCGTTAAACGGCACCTGATAGAAAGAACAGAGCACCCGGCCTCTGACATGATCAGTGAATCCACCGGGATTCAATTCTTAATCGCGTTAGATATCACTCACACCGCTAGAGGAGTGTTGAATTATAAATACATTTCTGCGCTCGCCAATTTGTTAGATAATATCACTGAAATGTATGATGACACGTTTAGGTATACTGGAAGGGAACTTCAGGCTTACAAAACAGAACTAGTCCAGCATAGAATGGTTCTTAATTACCTCACAGCAGTAACAGGCGGATATTGTGTCACACTGGCAACACAATACGGCGTGAAATGTTGCACATATATTACGAATAGCACCGAGGACCCGGTCGAGGTCATAGACCAAAAGATGGACGACATTCTCCAACTAAAGTGGGAATTTCGCAGAAGACACAATCTCACCCTTGCTGCTGTGAGTAATGAGCTGACTGGTTGGGTGTCATGGTTGAACCCGCGAAATTGGTTCTCCGGTTTAGGAGAATGGGCCCAAGGAGTTATAATGGATGTTGGGAAGTTTCTCCTATGTATCTTAGGTGTTATCATAACGATTGGTTTGTTATTTAGATGCGGTCAGGCTTTAATGAGGTGCAATCGTCGTACTAGGGTAATGAGTTTAAGGAGCAAGGAAACTGTAATTCCAATGGACTTGATTTATGACCCAAATGTAGAAACAATGATGTGATGAAAATGCGATTTCTACGGTCCGTTTCTTTCACCTGTTTTTCCGTTTCCTCCAAGGTAAAAAGACCCACTTGGACGAGGAATTTGATGAGCCGATATACAGACAACAGAGAGATTAAAGAAGAAGTTTTGACAACCTGATACACAGATTTTTGATGAACTATGCCATGGATCCCCAGTTTCCCTAGAAATTTTAAAATTACGCTAGCCCAACACTTTTGTAAATCTATGGACATTGACAGCTTTTGCTCGCACCTTATGGGCAAAAGCACAAAGAAGACGGCATTCAACAGACACCAAACAAGACCTCAATCGACGAATGTACATTTACCTGACATAGAATACCACCGCATTTACCGTAATTATGTCTTTTTCTTCATTTCTACAACCCTCAGGTAATGACACACATAGTCGATAGGGAATGCAGGCACAGATATCAGCAATCACATATCTTCCCCATTCATGTATCATCAACTAAAATGTGCTCCCCCATTTTGTTACAACCACAGCCGAAAAGAGCTCGGTAAAGTTTGACAGCCCATCCACAGACCCGTACCACGGGATAAGAAGGAATTCAAATGTATACTTCGCAATACCTCGAAGCTTGATTTAAAACACGTACGGCACGATGATACATGACCCCCAAGCACGGATTCATACACACATGCTTCTGCTATCTCACTAGGTCATACCCTTTTCCTACCTTCTCCTCTCCTCCCCTACCCAACCATGTAAATGTATTAACCCCTGACATATATTTTTCTCTTTTGAAATGTTTTAGAAGGTGGCAGTTATTATTGACTGCCAAAGGGTGGACTGTCAAAGTCAGAAAAATATCTCTATGCACACTACCATATTTGCACCTCACACAGGTCCGTGCTGCGCATGCGTACGCTCTCCCGTATGTGCGCATACTCACAGTCGCGGGCACCCGCAGGCGCACGGTATGCGTATTTACGGTAGAGTTTATGTGATCGTAGCGTGCGATTCAATCATTACATATTTTCACTATATAATGTATTTTTTAGATCATGGTCCCTTTGATAGATTCTGAAAGTTTGGTTAATATAGAATGTTCATGAACAGAGAAATCCCTCTTTGTTTGATACGAAGGGTCAGACAGGAGTAATACAGTGGTGTTTAGTATCCATCGGAAGAATATTTAATTAGAAATATTCCGGTGTTGGTTTGAAGCAGATCAATCGCTCGTGCGAATAGTTATGGACATAAGAAGTTTATGAACATTTACTTTATTTGCACTTTATTACCCATGCGGCGGGAAACCCAGTTTCCCTCCCACCTGAGCTGTTGGAAATAGTCACAGCCCACCTGTATGAATCAACCTATGACCTTTTGTTATAATGCGAGGAGGAATTCCTGTGTCCAATGAACAATGAGATTGTAGGGACCATTGAATTGCATTGTGTGTGGGGCATAAATAGAAAGGCCGATCACATCCAGCTCTCACTCTTCAACGGTTATCATTGCTGAAAATCGGGAGCTGGATGTCCAGAGGCGCATGCGATCGTTTCCTTTGTGCGTAAGTTTTTCTCCGTAATCATACTGTTTCTCTCTTGTTATTATGGGCCATATCTTTCTCTCTCTTCTCTTTCTCTCATTTTTCTCTTAAACTTAATTGTATTGTATTTACTGTGTAGTTACCTGGTTAGTTAGTCTATGTTATATTGTAGTGTATGATTTGTATTTGTATTAATTCTTTTGCAAGTATATCATTCAAAATATATATATATTAGGCGTTGGACCCTAAGCCCAGGTATCTGTGTATTTCTTATAGAGTTAAGTATTCTCAGAGCGTCGGTGACGCTCAAACTGCTTTTAAGCTAGTAAGGTTATACTGTGTTGCATTTACACCATATCACTACACAAAGGGTTTACTGCATAATACACTGTTTATGGTTTAGATATAAAGGTTTTATATTGTGAGCGTATGCGCCGCTGGTGATCTCCTCGTGGTCTCGAGCGGTCGCATCGCTATAGCGAATCATTACGGTAGTCGGCAGCCAATAGCGTGCCTGCCAGTGATCTCTTGGCCGTGAGCGAACGTAACGCTTGAGCGTTTCGACCACGGCTAAGCGATTGTTACGCAACGTGCGTACCCTTACGGTACTTCATACGTAGTTAGCGTACAGCGTTCTTAGACCTCATAAAGGGTATTATATAAGATAAATAATCTGCTTTAACACTACAATGCTTTTATGCAGGCCTCATCTCTACTTCGTAATCAGGCCATTCAAGTCCAGTCGAACAATGTGACGGTGGTAACATACATAAACCAACAGGGTGGAACGAAAATCAGAGCAGCTTTTCAGAGGTGTCAAGAATTCTCCTCTGGGCGGAAAAACACGCTGTGGTGTTGTAGGCGGTCTTCATTCGGGGAGTAGACAACTGGGAAGCAGACTTCCTCAGCAGACACTACCTACACCCGGGGGAGTGGGGCCTCCACCCGGAGGTGTTCTGGTGGTTGACACGTCGGTGGGGATATCCACAGATCTTAATGATGGCTTCTCAACTCAACAAGAAGCTCAAGCGGTATTGTTCCAGGTCGAAAGACCCACAATCAGTAGTGGTAGATACTCTGACAACTCCGTTGGTTTACCAGCTGGTGTATGTGTTTCCTCCACTTCCTCTGATCCCAAGAATTCTGAAGAGAATAAAAAGGGAAAAAGTTCAAGCAATCCTCATTGCTCTGGACTGGCCTTGAAGGGTCTGGTACGCGGATCTTCTCGAAATGCTAATCGAAGATCCGTGGCCTCTACCTCTTCGTAAGGATCTTCTGCAACAGGGCCCGTTTGTCTATCAAGACTTACCGCGGTTACGTTTAATGGCATGGAAGTTGAACGGCTTATTCTAGCCAGGAGAGGGATTCATGACAGGGTCATCCCGATTATGATCCAAGCCAGAAAGGGGGTAACGTCTAAATATTACCACCGTATATGGAAGAAGTATGTCTCTTGGTGTGAGAGCAAACAATATTCTGCAGTGGAATTTCATCTGGGACGTCTCCTGCTTTTTCTGCAGTCGGGAGTGGATGTGGGCCTACGCCTAGGTTCCATTAAAGTCCAGATTTCGGCCTTGTCTATTTACTTTCAGAAACAATTGGCTTCTCTCCCTGAGGTCCAGACGTTCTTGAAAGGTGTTTGCACATCCAGCCTCCCTTTGTACCTCCCACGGCACCTTGGGATCTCAATTTGGTGCTGCAGTTCCTTCAATCGGACTGGTTTGAACCGTTACAGGAGGTTGACGTAAAGTACCTTACGTGGAAGACCGTCACACTGTTGGCCTTGGCTTCAGCAAGACGTGTGTCGGAGCTAGGGGCGTTGTCTCACAAGAGTCCCTACTTAATTTTTCATGAGGACAGAGCTGAACTCAGAACTTGTCAGCAATTTCTTCCTAAAGTGGTGTCCGTGTTTCACATCAACCGACCTATTGTGGTTTCGGCTGTTACGGACACCTCTGCTACTTCAAAGTCTTTGGATGTTGTGAGGGCTTTAAAGGTGTATGTAAAGAGAACAGGTCATCACAGGAAATCGGACTCGCTGTTCGTTCTCTATGATCCCAGTAAGATTGGGTGTCCTGCTTCAAAGCAGTCTATTGCATGCTGGATCAGGCTAACTATACAGCATGCTTATTCCACGGCAGGATGGCCGGTTCCTAAATCTGTACAGGCCCACTCTACTAGGTCGGTATGTTCTTCTTGGGCGGCTGCTCGGGGTGTATCGGCTTTACAGCTCTGCAGAGCAGCTACTTGGTCAGGTTCGAACACGTTTGCAAAGTTTTACAAGTTCGATACTTTGGCCTCTGAGGACCTTCAGTTTGGTCAATCAGTTCTGCAGGAACCACAGCACTCTCCCACCCGGTTTGGGATCTTTGGTACTTCCCCATAGTACTAAATGGATTCCCAGTATCCCCAAGGACTTAAGAGAAAATAGGATTTTAATTACCTACTGGTAAATCCTTTTCTCGTAGTCCGTAGGGAATACTGGGCGCCCGCCCGGAGCTTCATTCTTCCTTCAGTGTTACTTGGTTAAGTATTTTGGTTGGTTCAGTTGTTGCTGTTCCTGGTTTCAAGTTTGGTTAGCATGGCTTTCCTCTTGTTTTGTGTGTGCTGGTTCGTAATCTCACCACTTTCCTTATCTATCCTTCTCTCAAAGTATGTCGGTCTCCTCGGGCAGTTTCCTAGACTGAGTCTGGTAGGGGGGGCATAGAGGGAGAAGCCAGCGCACACTATCAAATTCTTAAAGTGCCAAGGCTTCTAGTGGACCCGTCTATACCCAATGGTACTAAATGGATTCCCAGTATCCCCTATGGACTACGAGAAAATTCTATTTTTTTTACCCCAATACAGGCCCCTGCATGTACACTCTGCGTTGCATCTACAGGTGTTTCTTTCATTTTATCCAGAGGCAGCAGAGCGATGCTCAGATCTTAAGCGGCACTGACCGTCAGTGATGTGAGTAGGCGGACCACTTGCCAGGCAAGATAGATGTCAAAGTGACCATGTGTTAGCCGGCTCACAAGCTCAATGGAATTGGAAGCCCGGACTCATTTTTTCCGTTCCAAATTAAAATATAAAGTGTATTTAAAAAGAAAATAAGTTAACAAATAAAAATGCATTACATCATAATAAAACATTTTTTGTGAGCACAGGGATGTAGCATGGCTAAAATATGCCCTTTACCAACCACACACACACACACACACACACACACACACACACACACACACACACACACACACACACACACCCGTACATGTGGCATCATGATGTCAAATTAAAGGGGTAGGACTGCACTACTTGCACACTCCTTTACATGGCCCTGTGTGGGTAGTGGGTACACGGGGCTAATGCCATCCTGAGATGGCGTTAGCTATTGGATGACAGCAGCGGTACCACAAGAGACCTAAGACAAATAGGCTTACCATTTGGAAGCATCACAGATTTTGGCCAGTAAAGATTATTCCTTGTGACAGCCTCCTTGTGATAGCCAGTGATATCCTTCCCCAGTATGGAGACATTGATAAAGAGCTGCTCCGCTACACTGCGCCCATTCTGCAACTTGTTGGAACATCTATCTTATAATAAACATTTCTTGCACATTAAAGTAATGAATGTCCTGTATGGGTATAGCCAGGGATAGCTCTACATTTGGCGAGTATTTGCGCTTCCTTCCACTGCTTCAAATGACTCTATGTAAACCATTTGCATAACTGAGCAGCAGTTCCCTCAGCCAGAGGAAGACTAATAATAGGGTGAGTGTGTCAGAGAGAAAGAGACTTCTGAAGGCCGAGGCGTGCATCAACAAGACATGTCTGCCACGCTCAAAGGCAGCATTGGGGGTCAGACTAATGAGCAATGGTTAAGAACAATTCATTCTCAGATATCCAGCTATAAAAAGCCAGCTCAGTGCTGAAAGGGAGCTCTGTGTCTGTTACCTGGCGTACGCTGCTTACACAGGAAAAGGGAACATTTGGCAAATCATGGGAACTGGCAGCGGAGCTCTGGACTTTTAACCTCCTCAGTGCCTCTGATGGCTCCTAAGGCATAAGCAGTACGAATGGCATAGCAATGGATCCGCTGCATTTCCGCTTGTCCAGGCAGCAAAATATTTATTTAAGCACTTTGTACAGAATACTAAGATAAAGCCTATTCTTGTGAGCTTAAATGAGAAACACAGGTGTATTACAGCTATTTCTCCCTGGAGGACTTTAGATCTGTCTTTCACACAAAATTATTTCCGGCTTACTGGAGCAAGCATTGGCCATTACTTTCTATGGGAAAACGGCTATCAATAAATTCTATGGAGAAACTTCCAAAGTAATGCATCTGTATTGTTTATTTTTAATGAATGAATTAATTAATTAATTAATTATTTTCAAAATATATATATTTTTTGGTTGTATATAAATAAACAAACACACCAAATATCTAGAGCAGGTCTGGCCAACCTGTGGCTCTTCAGCTGTTGTGAAACTACAAGTAACAGCATGCCCTTCTACACTTTTGCTAGTAGTAAATGCTAAAGCTGTGGCAGAGCATGCTGGGATGTGTAGTTTCACTACAGCTGGAAAACCACAGATTGACCAGGCCTGATCTAGAGGCATATGACAGCTGTAAACCAGACAGCAATAGAGTAATCTAGGAAGTATACTCTTACATGACAAGAAAAAACAGATCCATTTTATGGAAGGTGAAGGGGGAAGATTGAATTAGTCTAAAATAGACTGGAATCTCAAAACTCAAGCCACCAGTACCACAATCCCACAAGGATTGAATTTATATTCCAGGTGAACTAGGAAACTGCATGGAGTGGTATACTGGAATATGTGGCAGGTGAAAAGAGAGGAGGGAGTGACAGCAAAAGAGGAGAATAAAAGGATCAGAGGCATATGCTGGGGGGTTTCTAGTTGCCCGGAATGTAGTTTATAGGGCAGAATGGAGCTGCTGTACATACCCAGTGGCAGCAGATTTTCCTAACAAGTCTGCTGTGTGTGTGTCTGTGGATCTGAGTGCTCATTCATCGCACCAGAGAGAGAATCTGGTAAGTGGCTTACTGTGATCAGTGTGTAATACCCAGGTAAGTATCAGGTTTCGGTGGATCTTTGCCTAGAGGCTGGTCGGGCAACTTTGAAGAAACAATCGTCCTTTTAAGTGGTTTAACAGTGTTTCCGATTTATTGATATATTAACAAAAGTATAAGTCTCTTGTGAGTTACTTCGTTCCTAGTACAAATAACTCATTACAATACAATACAATTTCAATATTACAACTCTTTACCATACTATTGAACACTATATTTATTAGTCTGCTCCCGGCTGTCGATTCTGCCCTGCAAACAATGAATTGTTAGTTTTCTCTGGCTAAACTTACTGATTATCAGTGAAACTATACATATACAATTGGTGACAATTTGAATAACCTGAAATATTTCTTACAGACACGTATTTCAACTTAGTAGTATTAGAACATCACGGTGTCCTCCAAGTCTATTCTCACCCTGTAGCGCAATTGAGTTTGGTTCTATCATGCGCTAAGTCTGACTGTAATAATATGAATCTACAATTGTCACTTCATACGGGTTGTATTCCCCTGTGGGGTTATCACAAATAGATTGTGACCACGTACTAGTCCCTCCTCCAGACTTGAGATGTGCCAAACGCCCTATTACTCCAAATGTCTAGGATAGTATTAATGGAGGTATCAACCGTTAATTCGCTGCAAGGTCAATTATACTCCTCTTTTTCTTCTGTGTGAACATGTGCCTCCTTATTAGTATGACGGTTGGAGTTCATCATCCTGACTTTGGGATGCATACACTGACCCTCATTCTTTCTTCATACAGTGGGATAAACAAGGGGTTGAACCCCTGACGGGGAGACAAGGGCTCTTAACTAGCTCACCCTTCTTTCTTAACAACGCCTACTGACTGTGTCCATAATTGCCGTAGGCTACGGTATGAGCGTAGTGTAAAACTGAGTAGCACTGCAGTGTTGCTTTGGTTATTCCTCAGTCTATCTAATAAGTGCACTTATTAGTGTTTAGGTCAATGTTGCTGCTTGGACGAAAGGCCTGTGTAGTGGTGTAGTGTTAGTAAACTTAAAAGTACCTTTCCACCTTTCGTCTCTTTCACCTGTGGGTGATTCTAATTATCTTTATATTGCAGCTGGCTCCGCCTCCCCGGCTGTCACTCATAGCAGGCCGCTCCTCTTCTCCCGGACTCCTCTTTCAACTACCTGCGTCACCGCCAGCTTCCCCGAAGCAGCCACTCACCACTGCCGCTGGGGCCTTCCGTCTCCGCCTCTCCGGGCGTCACTCACAGCGGGCCGCTCCTCCTCTCTATACTGCCTGTGTCGTGTCCCCGCCAGCCGCCCCGATCTAGCCGCTCACCGCTGCCGCTGGGAACCTCCGTCTTCGGCTGGCCCGGCCCGGACTCGCCACTCCCGCTGGATGACACAAAGCCAGGTGAGCTCCGGAATTAGAGAAGGGAACCGATCGCTGCCTTTTAGTCTCTGCGCATTGCAGCGCTATCCTGCCTCCGCAAAGCCTCTTCTCCCGGACTCCTCTGACCGTTACTTTTGCCTCCTCCCTATATATCTCCTTCTACTCAAGTCCCCGTATCCTCCCCCGGGGTCCAACCGCTTCATTCCTGCGCGAGGGAGCCGGATCAATGTTAATGTCTCCACGTGCGGGTCTGTCTTTACTGTTTTGTATACAGCATACAGTCCATCAGCCCCATATACTGCAACTGCACTTTGGCATTCCCCTTTTTCATTACTTCATGTGTCTCTGGTTAACAGATATATGCACCCTGTGTACCACAATGGTATATAAATACTTAATTTACAACAGTGGGGCATCACATTCTTCCCCACTAGAACGATGCATGTCCTCATGCATCTTGCATGTTCACCTAACATTCATAAAATAACATATACTGTTTGTTATACATTCCCGTCAATTACTATATATACTAATGGCATACATTGGTCTGATACTATATCTCATGTGCATTTTACCAGGAACAATTATTCGATAATTCACATGGCTCATTTTCTATTAATCTGGGACTAACAGTTGTCTAAAGCGGAGTGGTTTTACTCCCCTAGTGCTTCTAACTGGTCTTTTTGAGCTTATTTCCGCATTGACTTCACTCTCAAACTTTTGAACCGAGTCGGGTTCTACGATGCCCTCAGTCACAGGGGTACTTGTGGGCGGTAGGTCATCGATAGCTCCTATGTGGGGTGGACATGACCCACCTAGGAACAGTAATAATTCAACTGGGTCCCGTAAAGGACAAGGGCTTTCATTTTCCCAACCTTTTATGGTGGGACTGGTTTCTTCCTGTACCACTTCTGAGATTGGATTGGATATGCAGAGTTTGAGCTGATTTCGATGCACCATTATCGTTCTACTTTCAGTCTCTTCTTCCTTCTTGATCTCATAAACAACGGTGTCCGGAGTAGGTAGATTGATCACTACATAGGGTACAATTTCCCATCTATTGTCCAGCTTGTTCTTACGCTGAGTGTTCTTTTTCCAGACTCTATCTCCAACTTGTAATGGTTCAGCGAGGGCCTCTCTGTTGTAATAATCCTCCTGCCTTTGGTGTACTTCTTCCATCTTTTTTTCTACCGCTTCCCTAGCTACCTCGATGCGGCGTTTATGCTCCATCACCCATTCGGTTTGTGGGAGTAGGGTATCAACTGGAATTGTATTTAACTCGAGATCTGCGGGCAATTTTCCCAACCTTCCGAACAACAGATAATATGGGGTGTATCCAGTGGAGGCATGTTCCATATTATTATAAAGATAGGTCAATTCTGGCAACAACGCAGGCCAGTTCAATTGTTGGGGCAACGGAATCGACCGAATCATTTCTAATAGAGTCTGGTTTGCTCGCTCACACAACCCATTACCCTGTGGGTGATACAGGGTGGTTCGGAGTTTCTTACACCCGTAGATCTTGCATATTTCTGCGAACAGCAGCGATTCGAACGCGGGGCCTTGATCCGTTAAAATGCGTTCCGGATACCCATACGGTCGGACAAAACTCTTCAAGAATATTTCCGCCATGGTTTTGGCTGTAAGGTCTCGGACCGGAGCTGTTACAATGAATTTGGAGTAATGATCGATGATCATAAGGGCGTATTGATATCCAGCATTACTAGGCCCTAGCTTGACATGATCCAAGACTACGAGGTCCAGGGGATGTTGACTAGTGATGGGATGTAACGGTGCTTTCTGTCCCGGCTGAATATTTCTTCTTACAACACAGATAGGACACCCCTCTATCCATTTCTCCACATCCAACCGTAACCCGACCCAAAAGAATTTCTTTCTTATAGCCGTTTCTGTTTTTTTTACTCCAAAATGTCCAGAACGGTCGTGATATGCTTGTAATATCAGATCTTTCCGTTGTTGTGGAACGATAATCTGATTCACAGCATAGTGGGTTCTCGGGTCTATAGTGCTACGGATCATAATTCCTTGGGTATAACTAACTCGATCCCTATGCCTTAATAACTGGACGAGTTCGGGATCCAATCCTTGACGTTCGGTCCTGCCTGGAATCTCCCCTGTAGAGATTATTTGTTTGAGCCGTCGAAGCACGGGACTTTCGCCTTGAATCGCTTTCCAGTCTACATCGGGCTGACTTAAAATATCATCAGTTACTGCTGAGAGGATGATTTCTGTGTTGTTAATCACAGCAGTCCGTTGTTTAATTGGTCCAGGTCCGAACATAGGGATTTCTACTTCTTCCCAATGATCCTCTATCTCTTCTTCCGGGTGTTCAGGTAATCGAGATAGAGCATCGGCATTAACATTAGACCTTCCACTCCTGAATTTAATATGATATTGGAAGTTTTCTAGCCGGGCCATCCATCTCTGTTCTAATGCCCCTAACCGAGCCGTCTGTAGGTGTGCTAGGGGGTTATTATCCGTATAGATCACGCAAGGAGTTGCAGCCAGATAATCTTTGAATTTTTCCGTTACGGCCCAAATTAGTGCTAGTAATTCCAACTTGAAGGCACTGTAGTTTTCATCGTTCCTTTCTGTTTTCCTTAGACCCCTACTCGCATACGCAATTACTCGTTCTTTTCCTTCTTGATCTTGTGCTAGAACCGCACCCAATCCCTGAGTGCTAGCATCGGTGTACACTTTGAAAGGAAGTTCATAGTTGGGATAAGCTAGAAGTGGGGCTTCTGTAAGTAATGTCTTCAGTTCTTTAAAGGCCTCGTCCTGACGACTCGTCCACTTGATGATGGTATTCTTCCTTATTTCCCTTCCTAAGCTGTTTCTCAACAGTTCGTGTAATGGAGCAGCAATTTTTGCGAAATTTGCTATAAATCTTCTATAATAACCTACGAACCCTAAAAAACGTCTTACATCTCGGATTGTTGTAGGGATAGGCCAGTCTCTTACCGCTTTTACTTTTTCGGGGTCAGGCTCCACCCCCTGGGCGCTGACGATATGGCCTAAGTATTGTACCTTGGATTTGAGTAAATAGCACTTAGATGGCTTCAGTTTAAACCCATAATTGGCAAGTCGACCGAAAACTTCTTCCAGATGTAGTAAGTGTTCTTGGTAACTTTTGGAGAAGACTATAATATCATCTAGATACAGTAGGAGCATGTCGAAATTCCGATACCCCAAACAGTGTTCCATTACACGCTGAAAGGTGGCTGGAGCGTTACATAGTCCAAATGGCATTCTGTCGAATTCGAATAGTCCCATTGGGGTGGTGAAGGCCGTATTTTCTCTATCTTCAGGGGCCACAGAGACTTGCCAATAACCGCTAGTCAGGTCCAGGGTGGAAAAATAAGCAGCGGACCTCAAAGCGGCCAAGGATTCCTCTATCCGTGGTAGTGGATATGCATCTCTGTGTGTAATTGAATTCAACTTCCTGTAGTCTATGCAGAAACGTAAACTTCCGTCCTTTTTCTTGACTAGTACAAGGGGTGCGGCCCAAGGACTATGGCTTTCTCTAATTACCCCTGTCGCCTTCATTTCCTCAATCATCTTCTTCACTGGCTGATATAGCGCGGGAGGAATAGGGCGATGACGTTCTCGGACAGGAGCGGCCGACCCCGTTGGAATATGATGTTGAATGCCCTCTACGTATCCAAAGTCGGACGGACTGATACTGAAAGTTTTCTCATTTTTTCGTACTAAATGTAGGGCCCCCGCTCTTTCCTCCTCCGGGGTGTTCTTATCACCAATCGTTATTCCACTCCACCAGGAGCCATCTTCTTCTTTTCCAGGGTGGTTGCTCGTCGCGTGGTTCTGTTGAGCTACAATAGCCCCCAGGCCGTCCATGCCAACTACATCTTGAAAGGTAACCTCGAGGATCTGTGCAATGGGTTGATACCTATATAATCTAATGGGGTGATTATGAGGATTCAATATTCGTATAGGTACCCGACCTTGATTTACTGTCACCAAACTTCTGGCCACCGTGAAGTAATCCTTCCAACCTCCTTGATTCCTTTCTATCATAGCTTCATAGTTTCGCCCCCGGGGTCCTATTCTGGCCTTACACCAAACAATGTTTTCCGAGTTTGGGGGTAACATTATAGTTCGTTTCTCAGCTACCCTGACAGTGCCAATTTCCCCGTTAGGGTTTGCGAACCGTTGCTGGCACTGAATGAATCGAATGGCCTGTTGTAACGTTCGCTTCGCTGAACATGTACGGGTGAATGATTCCCTTTTCAGTATCGTAACTAATTCTTCAGGGCAACTCCTTAGAATATTCATTCCAATGATGACAGGTGGGAAGTTTCTATCATCTACCGTGGTAACGAGACAGCCCTGTCTTGGTAGTTGAGTTCGACCGATTTCCACTTCCACTTCCCAATATCCACAGCATTCTATACCTTGACCATTGCTAGCTAACAAGTTCAACCACGCCGGTGGTGGTGCAGTCATGTCTTCTTCTCTCCAATGCCGTGCAAATTCAGTCCATTGAATAGTGGTAACCTGAGACCCTGTGTCCAAAAGTGCTGGCATGGCGACACCATTGATCTTAATTTCTATCGTTGGACAGGGACCCACATACTGAGGCCACCACTCTCGAGGTACGGGACCTATTGGGGCGAGTTCTCCCGAGGGGTGGTCCCTGACCTCGGGATATTGGGGTTTAAAGGCTCCCGTTGCTGACAATTACGTTCTATATGTCCACTCTCCTGACAGCGTCTGCATATCGGCCGGCCTTGGTCATCAAACCGATCCGTTGATAGTCGGCGAGAGGTCCGTGATGTATCTCTTCTATTGACATAACGAGCCCTTCTTTCTCCTGGCCAACCTTGTCCGTTTGGCTTAGATGTTTCCTTCAGGGTTTTAAGTTCCCGACACAGTTCTGTCATCCCTTGTGTTAACTCAGCTATTTGCCTTCTCATTACGTTCTGGGTATCAGCTGAAGCTGTCAACTGGTTCCCTTGTGCTACCGCCTCCAAGGCTACAGCTGATGGTCCTGGTGTAGGTGTATCCCCAAAAATCTTTATTGCCAGCTCCTTGAACTCCTGAAAGCTGCAAGTCGGTTCTTGACGCCGCAACATTTTAAGTTGGCCCTTTGTATGGTCGCTATAAATTCCGTCTATAAATTGATTTATGAGGGTGTCATCTTCCTGTACAATTTCGTTGGGTTCGCACAGTTTAACGGCTTGAAGCGCCTCTTGTAGTTCAACAGCGAATTCACGTAAACCCTCTCGGGATTGCTGTTTTCTGGCGTAAAAACGCGTCTTTAGTTCCGATAGGGTCTTGTCATCGTATATACTAGCCAGTTTCTCTAATATTTCCTTGGCAGTTTTCCTTTGTCTGGTGGGCCAGGACTTTACTTCTCGTCGCGCCAGACCCTTCAGCTGCCCTATAATGATCTCAATCTTTTGAGATTCATTTAACGGATACAATCGAAACATGGCCTCGATCTGATCCTTAAAATCTCTAAATTCCTTGGATCTCGTGGATGGGTCATCTCCCGAAAAAGTGAGGAGCCATGGTGCGCCAAAATAGTACGGCATCGTGATTGGCGCAGCTGCGGGCATAATGGGTCCTCCCCGGTCAGATAGTTCTCCTAAACCTGCCTGAGCCTGATCGTCCCCTTGCGACATCTCGCCCTAATCCACGGGGTATAACCCTGCCTGTTGTACGTATCCTGTTCGTGACGCCAGAATTTGTAATACCCAGGTAAGTATCAGGTTTCGGTGGATCTTTGCCTAGAGGCTGGTCGGGCAACTTTGAAGAAACAATCGTCCTTTTAAGTGGTTTAACAGTGTTTCCGATTTATTGATATATTAACAAAAGAATAAGTCTCTTGTGAGTTACTTCGTTCCTAGTACAAATAACTCATTACAATACAATACAATTTCAATATTACAACTCTTTACCATACTATTGAACACTATATTTATTAGTCTGCTCCCGGCTGTCGATTCTGCCCTGCAAACAATGAATTGTTAGTTTTCTCTGGCTAAACTTACTGATTATCAGTGAAACTATACATATACAATTGGTGACAATTTGAATAACCTGAAATATTTCTTACAGACACGTATTTCAACTTAGTAGTATTAGAACATCACGGTGTCTTCCAAGTCTATTCTCACCCTGTAGCGCAATTGAGTTTGGTTCTATCATGCGCTAAGTCTGACTGTAATAATATGAATCTACAATTGTCACTTCATACGGGTTGTATTCCCCTGTGGGGTTATCACAAATAGATTGTGACCACGTACTAGTCCCTCCTCCAGACTTGAGATGTGCCAAACGCCCTATTACTCCAAATGTCTAGGATAGTATTAATGGAGGTATCAACCGTTAATTCGCTGCAAGGTCAATTATACTCCTCTTTTTCTGCTGTGTGAACATGTGCCTCCTTATTAGTATGACGGTTGGAGTTCATCATCCTGACTTTGGGACGCATACACTGACCCTCATTCTTTCTTCATACAGTGGGATAAACAAGGGGTTGAACCCCTGACGGGGAGACAAGGGCTCTTAACTAGCTCACCCTTCTTTCTTAACAACGCCTACTGACTGTGTCCATAATTGCCGTAGGCTACGGTATGAGCGTAGTGTAAAACTGAGTAGCACTGCAGTGTTGCTTTGGTTATTCCTCAGTCTATCTAATAAGTGCACTTATTAGTGTTTAGGTCAATGTTGCTGCTTGGACGAAAGGCCTGTGTAGTGGTGTAGTGTTAGTAAACTTAAAAGTACCTTTCCACCTTTCGTCTCTTTCACCTGTGGGTGATTCTAATTATCTTTATATTGCAGCTGGCTCCGCCTCCCCGGCTGTCACTCATAGCAGGCCGCTCCTCTTCTCCCGGACTCCTCTTTCAACTACCTGCGTCACCGCCAGCTTCCCCGAAGCAGCCACTCACCACTGCCGCTGGGGCCTTCCGTCTCCGCCTCTCCGGGCGTCACTCACAGCGGGCCGCTCCTCCTCTCTATACTGCCTGTGTCGTGTCCCCGCCAGCCGCCCCGATCTAGCCGCTCACCGCTGCCGCTGGGAACCTCCGTCTTCGGCTGGCCCGGCCCGGACTCGCCACTCCCGCTGCATGACACAAAGCCAGGTGAGCTCCGGAATTAGAGAAGGGAACCGATCGCTGCCTTTTAGTCTCTGCGCATTGCAGCGCTATCCTGCCTCCGCAAAGCCTCTTCTCCCGGACTCCTCTGACCGTTACTTTTGCCTCCTCCCTATATATCTCCTTCTACTCAAGGCCCCGTATCCTCCCCCGGGGTCCAA
The DNA here is from genome assembly GCF_028390025.1 of Pseudophryne corroboree. Classification (NCBI taxonomy): domain Eukaryota; kingdom Metazoa; phylum Chordata; class Amphibia; order Anura; family Myobatrachidae; genus Pseudophryne; species Pseudophryne corroboree. The sequence continues at coordinate 813,121,528 of NC_086447.1, forward strand.
CCGCTTCATTCCTGCGCGAGGGAGCCGGATCAATGTTAATGTCTCCACGTACGGGTCTGTCTTTACTGTTTTGTATACAGCATACAGTCCATCAGCCCCATATACTGCAACTGCACTTTGGCATTCCCCTTTTTCATTACTTCATGTGTCTCTGGTTAACAGATATATGCACCCTGTGTACCACAATGGTATATAAATACTTAATTTACAACAGTGGGGCATCACAAGTGGACCTGCATAGTAACATAGTAACATAGTTAATGAGGTTGAAAAAAGGCAATTTGCCCATCAAGTTCAACCTGTATTATGATTCTTAGGTCTGAAGTACTGTATTACATAAACTGCACTTTGTTATGGGCAGAATATAGCTTGTTGCATGCCAATTATGCATCCTTCATGAGCAAGCGACGATCACTCCAAAATTAAACATTTGTAAACCGCCGTCAAGAAGTCCTGTGTTTGCCGCTGAGGGTAGGACACAGTAGCGGATCTTGCCACGGGCAAGCAGGACTTTTGCCCGGGGCGCCGCCTTCCGGAGGGCGCTGGTGCCATCCGGAGGGCGCCGCACCATGGCAAGATCCGCCACTGTGCCCTCCGCTGCCCGCTGTGTCCCCCGGCTGTGCGGCTGTGACCCCTGTGAAGGGAACTAGACGCTACGTGTCTAGTTTCCCTTCGTGGAGAGGACCTTTGCTGAGCAGTGCGCGATGACGTCATCGTGCACCACACAGCAAAGGTCCTCTCCACGAAGGGAACTAGACGCGTAGCGTCTAGTTTCCCTTCGTGGAGAGGACCTTTTACTGTGTGGTGCGCGATGACGTCATCGCGCACCGCTCAGCATTTAAGCGGCGCTACTAACTGACGTAACTACGTAACTGACCACGCCCCCTGTATTAAGCCACGCCCCCATTTCCTGCACGGGGCGCAGAGAGGGCTCGAACCGGCCCTGGTAGGACATAGAAGAAAAGCAGGGAAGAATGGAATGACTGAGTCACCTGTGGCTGCAGCAAAAGAGCCATTAGATTTGGTATAACACACTTCATACATAATCATTCAAGTTGCCTGACCAAGTTCCACTTCGTGTTTTCATACACTTTAATAAAATTGTATTGCACACTCTCTTCAAGCGATTCTACATAGAGGTACCATTTTTGTGAGAATTGTGTGTCACCCATCTCAAGATCAGAGAGGGCCGCTGCGTTGTATTTTGAAAAATAAATAATTTAATGTATTTTTGATATTTGATATTTTTTATATTTGATATTTCTTAGATAAACTGAAACTCTTTTCATTTTTTTGTATAGGATGCTGGTCCCTAATACATTAAACCAATAATTTAAAAAGGTCATACTCAACCACTTGTCTGGTATGGTCCCATTGTTGAGACCAGTCAGATATACAGTGTGGATGGCTGCAGCAGAACACACACACACACACACACACACACACACACGCACGTTAAATTTTATATATATATAAAATGGATTTGGACACAAGTCCTCTTTATACCACATGCATGCACTCATCCTGAGAGCTTGCCACAATTCAGCCACAATACCCCTCATTACATAACACATTTCAATATACTGCTACACCCAGGTCTCAAATCCACAACCTGCTGCATCCCAGCCAAATACTCCACCGACCGAGCCACTTGATCCTGCATAAAAACTAAGAGATTTCTAACTATGTGAAGCTACTTGTACTACGTAAAAAAAAACTAACCAGCACCATTACCAAGCAGATCCATGAAGTGTACAGCCACACATTACATCCCTTACAGCCACACACTACATACAGTAGATCTGCCAAGCCTCAACGCTGATCATCCCTTCACAAAGTACATGGTAAGCTTCAAATAGTTTAAAGGGCAGATAGCTCAATGAATAGAGTGTCCGACTACAATATCATAGGCAAAGGGTTTGAATCCTCGGCACATCAGCGTCCTGAAAATAATAAAGGACAGTGCGACCGAACAACAAAGAACTCTAATGTCAAGTCCATGAATGCTGCATAGGTATTAGTGACAAAAGGGTGTGGGTAGGAGACAGGGGTGGTCAGGAGATGCTGGGCTTCAAAAAGGGGGGAAGTTGTAAGTGAAAGTAATTAGATAATTCATAATTGACAAGTGCTGCCAACATCACCCCCTACCCCGCATCGCTATGTGCGGAGCACACTCCGCACACACCTAGTTACAACCCTGGGCTGCAGGAAGAGAATCTTCCAGCAGCTGCTGCTCTCACGGTCCCTCTGATTCCCTGTATCCTCCCCCAGTGTCTGCTGAGCTGCCAATCACTGCTGATTGATCAGCATAGCAGGATCCCCCACCTTGTGGCTGCAGACATTAGCAGCCACTCGGGTAATGTAAGATATTAGCATTAGCAAACATTAGCAGCCACTGGGGTAATGTAAATTAACCACCCCCCACACACATCCCCATCAGTCTATTAGCGTGTACCTGGTGGCTGCTCAGCCATTGGAAAAATCAAAGTCACAATGTTATCAATGTCCTTATGGTGACAATCCGATGTTCCAATGTTTTTTTGGGGGGGAATTACAAGTATTAACAATATCAATTCTTTCCTTTTTAATAAAATAACTTTGGATATGTTTAAATACATGTTCTTCACCTAATTCACTCATTAAAAAAACCTTACAATTTCTGAGCGGTTTTAAGAAAACAAATAATTGCCAGTTAAGGGGTTAATAAACAGCCCCAGCACATGCCAGACTGGGATGATTATAACTAGAATGAGGAAATCATAAAAATATGGACTCTTGGCTGTAATGAATATTGGGCTTGATGCTAGGTGGATGCAGATCACACAGCCGCTGTGTCTTTGTAGGAAGCGGCTGTGTGATAATATGCTGATGGCATAGAAGGCTCCTTTCGCCGGCTTCTCTGATCCACTGCTGAGGCCGAAGCAGTAAACATCGGGGTTACATACATCTCTGTGTTAGTATTATCATCTCCTAGGCTGGTTAGCACAGGGCTACCTTGTTATATTTAGAGAGGTGAGACCTGTTAGGATACGGGGGGTCATTCCGAGTTGTTCGCACGCTGACGATTTTCGCTGCGCCACGATCAGGACTTAACTGCGTATGCACCACAATACGCACGCGCGTCGTACAGGTACAATGCGGATCGTTGCTGAGCGATGGATTTAACGAAGAATCCATACGCACAGCCGATAGTAAGAAGATTGACAGGAAGAGGGCGTTTATGGGTGTCAACTGACCGTTTTCTGGGAGTGGTAGGGAAAACGCAGGCATGTCCGGGCGTTTGGAGGGAGGGTGTGTAACGTCAATTCCGGCACCAAAAAGACTGAAGTGATCGCAAGGGCTAAATTCAGACCTAATCTGAAACTGCACAAAATGTTTTTGTAGAGCTTGGCTGCACAAGCGTTCGCACACTTGCAACGCGAAAATACACTCCCCCGTGGGCGGCGACTATGCGTTAGCACGGCTGCTTAAAACAGCTAGCGAGCGATCAACTCGGAATGAGGGCCATGCTGCGCTCTGTGCCTGTCTCCTTCTACACAGCAGTCTATGGGCGCATCCCCTAGTGTTAATCCGCTAGTGCCAAGAGTCACTCGGAGGTGGAGCTATGTAATCCCTGCTCCTCCATCTTAGAGTGAGTGCAAGCGTGCAGAGCTGAGACCGGGAGCGGATCTCAGCTACAGAGACTTACAGCATTCCTTTGCATGTATCGCGGTTCCGGAGCTGACGCTGAGCCGGGCGCCGCATCTTCTCTACAGTGGAAGTCAGACTTCAAGGCTATGCAGTCCTCCGTCCCTCACCACCGGAGACAACTCCTGATAAGTACCGCTACCACTGCTGTTACCTTGTATGATATAAGGGGCCCAATTACCTATATCAATACTGCATCTGAGTCACCTGTGTATACTGAATAAACCTACATTACTGTTAAAAGTTCATTAAGTGTGTGGGCCGACATCACTACACCAGGCAATCCAATACACTCTGCCAACAGGTTATGGGTTCAGTCCCATGCCCCAGACCTGCGTGTGCCTGAAGATTAACCACCAGAGTGCTTTTAAACAATCACACAGAAAAAGTTTAAAGTGATATTTTATATAAGTGCAGAACGGATGTATAGCACAGGACACAGCATGAACTTTGCTAAGCTGAAAGGTTCAGAGAACTATGCTACATGGAAGTTTGCCATGGAGATGCAGCTTAAGCAGGAACAGTTGTGGAAGGTTACTATAGACCCAGGAGCAGGTCCAAACCCAGATGATGTAGACCGAGCCATCAGGACGATAGGTTTAGCTGTGGAGCAGCGTGTCTATTCAATAGTCAGTGGGAAAGTGTCAGCTAAGGACATGTGGACAGCCCTGCAAAATGCATATGAAGACAAAAGAAGGATAAGTTTGAGATGCATGCTATATGAAACGAAACTGAGTGCCTGCAAGGACATGAACGATTACATTGATAAGTTATTGACGATAGCTCAGCAGTTAGAATCTGTGGGGGCACAGGTGGATAAGGAAGAAGTGGCAATTGCTATGTTACAGAATCTGATGCCAGAATTAGATTTTTTGGTGGTTGCTTTAGATGACACTAAGTTGACAATGGAGGTTGTAAGGACCAAGTTGAGACCATAGCTGAGAGTTCTGCCTTGATCACAAAGGGCACAAAGTCCAAAAAGCACAAATTCAAATGTTTTGTATGTCACAAGATAGGACATAAAATTGCAGAATGAGAAATTCCAGTGGTGCGCAGAAGCAGCGTGACAAGCCAAATGAGTCAGCACTGAATGTAGCAGACAATCACAGGAACGATTGCTGGCACAATGTTCCCACTACAGTTACAGGGATTGGAAATAATAGGATTTTTATACCTACCGGTAAATCCTTTTCTCGTAGTCCTTAAGGGATATTGGGGAAACTAGTACGATGTGGTATAGACACGGTCCAAAAGAGCCTGTGCACTTTACATTTCTTCAACTGGGTGTGCTGGCTCCTCCCCTCTATGCCCCCCTCCCACAGGCAGTTATAGGTAAAAACTTGCCCGAAGGAGAAAGGACATTTATGAGAGAAGGAATATGATAACAGAAAAGGTGGTGATATTTACATTCCAGCACACCACTAACATACAACAACCAGCAGCGGCTGGTAACAACAACAGCAACAGCTGAACAGGTAACTATAGAACAAGAACCTGCAGAAAAGTCCACGCACTGAGGCGGGCGCCCAATGGGGGTCATTCCGACCCATTCGCACTCAGCGTTTCTTTGCTGCGGTGCGAACGGGTCGGAACTGCGCATGCACATTGTTGCCTGGTAACGGCGCGCACAGTGAAAACAGAAGATGCAGCGCAAGAAGATTGACAGCGGAGAAGCGTTCTGGGGCGGATACTCACCGTTGGATGCCGTTTTTGGGGAGTGGTCATCCGAACGCAGGCGTGTCCAGGCAAACGGAGGGCGGATGTCTGACGTCAAAGCCGGGAGGAACGTCGCTGGGTCCGTCGCACATGGTAAGCAGATCCAGCCTTACTCTTCCACTGCACAAAACTTTTTTAGCTAAGCAGGGCTGCACAAGCGAACGCAGCCCTGCTAAGCTAAAATATACTCCCCCATAGGCGTGGATTAGTTGATCGCACCAGCAGCAAAAAGTTGCTGGCTGCGATCAATTCGGAATGACCACCCATATCCCTTATGGACTACGAGAAAAGGATTTACTGGTAGGTATTAAAATCCTATTTTCTCTAGCATCCATAAGGTATATTGGGGGAAACTAGTACGATGGGGACGTCCCAAAGCTTCCAGAACGTGCGGGAACGTGCGGAGACTGCTGCAGCACCGCCTGCCCAAACTGGGTATCCTCTTTGTCCAGGGTATCAAATTTGTAGAATTTCACAAACGTGTTCTTCCCAGACCAGGTAGCAGCTCGGCATAGTTGCAAGGCCAAGACTTCACGGGCAGCCGCCCAGGAAGAGCCCACTGATCTTGTAGAGTGGGCCTTTAGAGACATAGGAAAAGGTAAGGCTGCCGACACATATGCCTGTTGGATAGTAAGCCGAATCCAACGAGCAATGGACTGCTTTGAAGCAGGGCAACCCTTTTTCTGCGCATCATAGAGCACGAACAAAAAAATCAATTTTTCTGACCCGAGCTGTGCGCTTGACATAAATCTTAAAGGCTCGCACAGCATCCAATGCCTCCGGAGGAGCAGAAGCGTCAGAACTGGACGGGACCACAATAGGTTGATTCAGATGAAACGCAGAGACAGCCTTCGGCAGGAACTGCTGTCTAGCCCGGAGCTCCGCTCTGTCCTCGTAAAAGACCAACTACGGACTTTTACATGATAAGGCCCCAATTCTGAAACACGTCGAGCAGAAGCTAGGGCCAGTAACATCACCATCTTCCACATGAGGTACTTGTCTTCTACCGTCATCAGAGTGTCACGATCCGGGTAACTGAACGCCATTATTTACCTTTTAATTGTCTCCTGAGGCTGGCTCAGCGTTCCAGGGCGGGATCCCAGCTGCGTTGTCAGCATGTAGTTATCACTGACCTGGTTGGAGAGTGTTGTGGACTCGGGGCTTCTTCCGGTGACCGGGAAGAGGAACCGCTACTGGGTCGCAGTAGAGATGGCCGGATGTAGGTCTTCCTCATACAGGATAAAGACGGTAGGCAGGAGGCACGGAGGAATGCTTGAAGGTCTCCTGAAAGACAAGACTTGTAAAAGTGTTGAGTGCTGAGGCACAGAGGTGCTGGAGGCACTGAGGTGCTGGAGGCACAGAGGTGCAGAGGTACGGAGGTGCTGAGGCACGGAGGTGCTGAGGTACGGAGGTGCTGAGGCACGGAGGTGCTGAGGCACAGAGGTGCTGGAGGCACGGAGGTGCGTAGAGGCGCTCGGGCGCTTGGAGGTACTGATGTGCTTGGAGGCACGGAGGTGCGTGGTGGCGCTCGGGCGCTTGGAGGCACTGATGTGCTTGGAGGCACGGAGGTGCGTGGTGGCGCTCGGGCGCTTGGAGGCACTGATGTGCTTGGAGGCACGGAGGTGCATGGTGGCGCTCGGGCGCTTGGAGGCACTGATGTGCTTGGAGGCACGGAGGTGCGTGGTGGCGCTCGGGCGCTTGGAGGCACTGATGTACTTGGAGGCACGGAGGTGCGTGGTGGCGCTCGGGCGCTTGGAGACACTGTAATGCTGGGAGGCACAGAGATGCTTGGGAACACTGAGATGCTGGAAACACAGATATGCTTGGAGACACAGAAGTAGCAGGAACAAGGGAGCTCTGGAGATCACGGTTTCTGACAGGCAGAATTGATGATACACAGGCGCCGGATCTCTGCCCGGCGTCTGACTTTAAACCTCCCGCCTTTGCCTGATTGGCGGAGCGGGCAGGTGACGTCAGCCCCGCTCCGCTTACCTGACCTCAGTCAACATGGTGGCGCCCTCGCTCCGGGAAGCCGCCGAGGAGACCCACCGACCCGACGCCGGAACCCCGAGACCGCCGGAGGAGAGAGGCGCCAGGCCATCCAGGACACCCGCAGAGGCAAGCGCGGCCGCCGCTGCCCGCGAGGTGTGACAGTACCCCTTCCTCCAGGAGTGGCCCCTGGACACTTTCCGGGCTTAGTTGGATGTCTGGAGTGGAAGATCCGAACCAGTCGGGGAGCCGTTACCTCAGTAGCATTGATCCAACTTCTCTCCTCAGGACCATAACCTTTCCACTCTACCAAGTACTGTAGTTTTTTATGAAGATAACGAGAGTCAAGAATAGCTTTGATTTCAAATTCTGTCCCAGCTTCAGACACTAAAGAAGTTGGTCTAGTGGATGCTGAGTGGAACCGATTCAGAATGAGGGGGCGGAGGAGAGAGACATGAAAGGAGTTTGGAATTCGAAGGTGGGAAGGCAACCCTAATTTGCAAACGACCGGGTTCAAGACTTGCAGCACTGAGAAAGGACCAATGAACCTTGGGGCAAATTTCATAGTAGGTACTTTCAAACGAAGATTGCGGGTAGAGAGCCATACCTTGTCGCCAACCTTATATTGAGGAGCTGCTCGTCGCTTCCTATCCGCAAAGAATTTATAGCGACCGGAAACTTTCTTGAGATTAGCATGAACTCGACTCCAGATTTGGTTAAAATGCCGGAGAGTAGAGGCTGCAGCAGGAACTTCTTCTGGAGGACAAATGGGCAACTCCGGAACTTGGGAATGAAATCCATAATTAATAAAGAATGGAGACTCACCAGTTGAAGAATGATATAGATGGTTGTGGGCAAACTCGGCCCAAGGCAATAACTCCACCCAGTTATCTTGAGAAGGAGAAAGGTAAACACGGAGAAAAGTCTCTAGATCCTGATTGACACGTTCAGTTTGCCCATTAGTCTGTGGATGGTAAGCAGAAGAGAACTTTAGTTTAATTTGTAGAGTTGAACAGAGGGCTCTCCAGAATCTTGCTGTAAACTGTACCCCTCGATCTGAGACTATTTCTAGAGGTAACCCGTGCAGGCGGAAATGCTCCTGGATAAATAACAGGGCCAACTTGGAAGCGGATGGTAATCCGGTCAACGGAACAAAATGTGCCATCTTAGAGAATCGGTCAATAATCACCCAAATGGTGTTATGACCCTTAGAGAGAGGTAGTTCAGTAACAAAGTCCATCGAGATATGAGTCCAAGGCCTTTTAGGAATGGATAAAGGATGCAACAAGCCCGCAGGCGGCAGACGTGGAGTTTTGTGCTGAGCACATTGAGGACACGAATTAACATACTCTTGAACATCTTTTTTCATAGTGTCCCACCAGTACGATCTTCGCAGAAATTCCCACATTTTCTGAACTCCCGGATGACCAGAAAACTTAGAAGTGTGAGCCCACTGCAACAGTCTTGGTCGAAATTTACCTGGTACCGACATTCTTCCAGGAGGAGGGCCCAACCCAGTGGGAGCTGCAGAAATAGAGATGGGACTAAGGATTAATGCCTTCTCCATTGTATTCTCCTCATCCGAAGCCATCACTGAACGGGATAAGGCATCCGCCTTGGTATTAAGAGTTCCAGCCCGATACTTGATGATAAAGGAAAATCTGGCAAAGAAGAGCGCCCATCTTGCCTGACGGGGATTCAAACATTGGGCCGTCTTTAGGTACAGTAAATTCTTGTGATCCGTAAAAATTGTAATTAAGTGTTTAGCACCCTCCAGAAGATATCTCCATTCTTCTAAAGCAGATTTAATTGCCAGCAGCTCTTTGTCTCCAATGGTGTAATTTAATTCAGCAGGGGAGAACTTGCGAGAATGGAAACCACACGGATGCAACTTCCCATCTGAGGCGTACTGCGAAAGTACAGCACCTATGCCTACCATGGAAGCATCAACCTCCAGAAAGAATGGTTTTAGGAAATCTGGCTGCTGAAGTACGGGAGCGGACATAAAGGCTGTTTTCAGCTGTTTGAACGCTGCTACTGCTTCAGAAGGCCAATTGCTTGGGTCAGCCCCTTTCTTAGTCAGAGCAGTAATAGGTGCCACGATAGTAAAGAAACCTCTTATAAATTTTCGATAATAATTCGCGAATCCTAGAAATCGTTGCACTGCTTTCAAGGAAAGAGGTTGAGTCCAATCTCGGATGGCCGAGAGTTTCTCCGGATCCATACGCAATTCAGTTCCAGAAATAATGTAGCCCAAAAATTAAATAAAAGGAACCTCAAAGGTGCACTTGGAGATTTTGCCATAAAGATGGTTCTCGCGCAACCGAAGGAGTACTTCCTTAACTTGTAGTCGGTGCTCAGAAAGATTCTTCGAAAATATCAGAATGTCATCCAAATAGACTACTACATACAGATACAACATGTCCCGAAAAACTTCATTAATGAATCCCTGAAAGACGGCGGGGGCGTTGCTGAGGCCAAATGGCATTACCAGGTACTCGTAATGCCCATCTCTAGTATTGAAAGCAGTCTTCCACTCATCCCCTTGTCAAATACGTATCAGATTGTATGCTCCCCTTAAGTCAAGCTTAGTAAACACTCGAGCTCCACGCACTCTATCAAAAAGCTCTGTGATGAGCGGCAGAGGATACTTGTTCTTAATGGTGACTTCATTTAAACCACGATAGTCAATACATGGTCTCAGGCCTCCATCTTTTTTCTTTACAAAGAAGAAGCCAGCTCCCGCTGGGGAAGTGGAGGGACGGATGAACCCCTTCTGCAAATTCGACTTAATGTACTCTGACATAGCTTGTGTCTCTGGAACCGACAAAGGATAAGTGCGACCTCGGGGCGGCATTTTTCCAGGAATAAGCTCAATAGGACAGTCCCAGGGCCTATGTGGAGGTAATTTATCAGCCGCCTGTTCCGAGAAGACATCTAAAAATTCTCGATAAGCCTCTGGAATAGACTCCACGTCCAACTTGGCCGATGCATGGAGTGGAACGACAGGAGCAAGACAATTCAATCGACAGAAAGGGCTCCAAGAAATTATTTGTGTCGACCCCCAGTCGACATGAGGGTTGTGAAGCCTGAGCCAGGGAAGACCCAAAACGAGATCATGAGACATCTCCTGAATAACCAGAAACTCCAGTTGTTCTCGGTGCAAAGCTCCCACTTGTAGCTGAATTGACTCAGACTGACTCGTAATCAAGGCGTTAGGAATTTGAACACTGTTAATAGCTGTGATCGTAATAGGTCGCTCGACCAACTGTAACTTCAAGCCCAAACTCTGGGCGCAGGAGAGAGAAATAAAATTCCCCGCAGCTCCTGAATCCAATAGAGCCATAACAGTTTTGACTTCTGTTTCAGTAGACAAAGATACTGAGAGTAAACAGTCCACTACTGGAGAAGATTGAGAAACCACACCCAGCTTGACTTCCCCGGAACAGGCTAGGACTGCCCGTTTCCCGGGCGAGACTTGCAAAGCTTGAGAAAGTGATCCGCGGCTCCACAGTAGAGGCAAAGTCTATTCTCACGCCGACGCTGTCGCTCCTCTGGAGACAGTCGAGACCGATTAATCTGCATGGGTTCGTCTGGAGCTGTCGTAACCGATTGTTTAGACGGAGGAGCCCGGAATCTGCATCGATCAGACCGAGAACGTTCGCCAACTCGTTCCTGCATGCGGAGATCCACTTTCACACAGAGCGAGATCAACTGTTCCAAAGAATCTGGCAAATCCCTTGTAATCAATTCGTCTTTAAGACGGTCGGACAGCCCGTTCCAGAAAGCGGCCCGTAAGGCATCATTATTCCAGCGCAATTCGGAGGCTATGGTCTGAAAATGAATCACATACTGACCTACTGAACGGGAGCCTTGTCGAACTCGGAGTAGATCTGAAGAGGCAGCGGTCGTTCTGCCAGGCTCATCAAAGATCCTGCGGAAAGATGAGATGAAATTGGTGTAGCTGGAAACCAAAGGATCCGATCGCTCACATAACGGAGACACCCATTCCAGCGCTGAGCCCTCAAGCAAGGAAATAATGTATGCTACTTTGGATCGATCCGTGGGGAAGTTGTGTGCGAGGAGTTCAAACTGTACCTCGCACTGGTTAAGAAAACCACGGCAATTCTTCGGGTTGCCGTTGTAGCGAGAGGGAGTGGGAAGCTGAAGGCGTGACCTGGTTCCGGACACAGCGTGAGCATTATCGGGAGCGACTACCGGAGCGGGCACCGGAGCTGGAACCAGAACTACTGAAGCCAGGGAAACCTGAATTTGATCCAGCCTGCCGGATAGTTCTTGGAGATACCGCATCACCTGGTTTTGCGCCGCCTCTTGACTCTGAACACGGGAAGCCAGATCTTGGATGGCACTCGCTTCTGGGTTCCGATTCCCCGGGTCCATGTGGCCTGTGTATACTATCGCTGACCTGGTTGGAGAGTGTTGTGGACTCGGGGCTTCTTCCGGTGACCGGGAAGAGGAACCGCTACTGGGTCGCAGTAGAGATGGCCGGATGTAGGTCTTCCTCATACAGGATAAAGACGGTAGGCAGGAGGCACGGAGGAATGCTTAAAGGTCTCCTGAAAGACAAGACTTGTAAAAGTGTTGAGTGCTGAGGCATAGAGGTGCTGGAGATATTGAGGTGCTGGAGGCACTGAGGTGCTGGAGGCACAGAGGTGCAGAGGTACGGAGGTGCTGAGGCACGGAGGTGCTGGAGGCACAGAGGTGCAGAGGTATGGAGGTGCTGAGGCACGGAGGTGCTGGAGGCACAGAGGAGCAGAGGTACGGAGGTGCTGAGGCACGGAGGTGCTGGGAGGCACGGAGGTGCGTAGAGGCGCTCGGGCGCTTGGAGGTACTGATGTGCTTGGAGGCACGGAGGTGCGTGGTGGCGCTCGGGCGCTTGGAGGCACTGATGTGCTTGGAGGCACGGAGGTGCGTGGTGGCGCTCGGGCGCTTGGAGGCACTGATGTGCTTGGAGGCACGGAGGTGCGTGGTGGCGCTCGGGCGCTTGGAGGCACTGATGTGCTTGGAGGCACGGAGGTGCGTGGTGGCGCTCGGGCGCTTGGAGGCACTGATGTGCTTGGAGGCACGGAGGTGCGTGGTGGCGCTCGGGCGCTTGGAGGCACTGATGTGCTTGGAGGCACGGAGGTGCGTGGTGGCGCTCGGGCGCTTGGAGACACTGTAATGCTGGGAGGCACGGAGATGCTTGGGAACACTGAGATGCTGGAAACACAGATATGCTTGGAGACACAGAAGTAGCAGGAACAAGGGAGCTCTGGAGATCACGGTTTCTGACAGGCAGAATTGATGATACACAGGCGCCGGATCTCTGCCCGGCGTCTGACTTTAAACCTCCCGCCTTTGCCTGATTGGCGGAGCGGGCAGGTGACGTCAGCCCCGCTCCGCCTACCTGACCTAAGTCAACATGGTGGCGCCCTCGCTCCGGGAAGCCTCCGAGGAGACCCACCGACCCGACGCCGGAACCCCGAGACCGCCGGAGGAGAGAGGCGCCAGGCCATCCAGGACACCCGCAGAGGCAAGCGCGGCCGCCGCTGCCCGCGAGGTGTGACAGTAGTATGCTGATATCTTCACTTCACATCTCCTCCCTGTGATCCCACAGCGCTGTCACAACAGCTTCATTAGTTTAAGTTATTAATTCAAGAATGGCGTCTCCTGTCCTCTGCGGCCTCTGCCGCCATTACTGCCGTTTTTCCACATGGAATTACAAACTGTCTTTCCCTCCAAATGCTAACATGGGCGCAGCCATGTTTTTCAAGTCACATGCTATTGTTTCAACGGATCCGCTGCGCTCTGGACTCTGCTTAATCAGCCAGCCAATGCCTGCTTCCCAGCAGGTATAAATATCCTGGTCCTGGGCTGGAAAGATGTCAGTGGTTTGGTTGTCAAACCCTGTGATACAAGTCTCTCCTGCTTGTGGTTGTTCTGCTATTGTTCCAGGTATTCCAGCTCCTGTGTTCAGCTCCACTAGAGACCCGCACCAGCTACCATCTTGCGGTGCAGCCTGACTCTGCAGTGTCCCAACATTGCATCCTGTGATCGGCAGTTACCTGACACCGGCTTCCAGCTTCCAGCTTCCAGCGGTGCTCTGTCTCCAGTCACCATCAGTGTTCCGCCATCGATCCCCAGCCCCATCGGTGTTCTGCCATCGATCTCTAGCTCTATCGGTGTTCCGCCATCGATCTCTAGCTCCATCGGTGCTCCGCCATCGATCTCCAGTAAACATCGGTGTTCCATCATCGATATCCAGCATCACCAGTGTTTCCTCATTTGTTCTCCTGCTACATTGGTGCTTCAAACATCATCTCACAGTTTACCATCGGTGCTCCTGTCAGCTAACCCTCACCTCTTCACGTGAGTTCCAAAGCACCCTCACTACCTGGCCGGTTCCATCCGGCTTCCCTAGCAGTTCACAAGTACTCATTTCATCTAGCATCCCACCAGCGTTTCCAGTTTCCTGTGTGTCATCTGCTGGTCAGTTCCTACTCATACCATCTACACAGCGGACGGCTGTTATCTGGACTCTTCCATCTCCAGGTCTGGTAAGACTTTATTGAGTTATATTACTCCCAACAGCATCCTAGTGTTTCTGTGTTCAAGGAACTGTGCTTCTCCTGCTATGCTACAACTTCATAATACTGAGTACCATTGTCTTCCGTGAACTGTCAATGTGCATAGTGAACTGTGTTTAATAAACATTTCAAACTTTTACAGAGTTGTCTTGGTCACGCCTTCGGGCATCTGTGCTAAGGTTCCCTGCATGTCCAAGAATCCTATATTGCCTTCCAGGTTCACGTACACCTCAGCCCCTACAACTGAGGCTTCCCTTGGTCAGCACCAGCCCTCAGTTGTGACACAGAGGTTCACACCAGGAGGACTGTAGAAATTTCAACACTACATCCAAATCCCAGGGTGCCGTAGGCGGCACAAAGGGAGATTGTATGTGGGGTACCCTTTGAAAGAAGATCTGCACTTCTGGCAACACTGCCACTTTCTTCTGAGAGAAAATGGAGAGAGCTGAAATCTAGACCTTAATGGAACCCAGACGTAAGCCCTTATCCACACCAGCCTGTAGGAAAAGTAGGAAAACATCCCAAGTGAAACTCTGCAGGTGGATACGTGCATTCCTCACACCAAGAGACATATCTCCTCCAGATATGATGATAGTGTTTTGACGACACAGGTTTCCTGGCCTGAACCATGGTTGCAATAACCTTCTTGGAAAGGCCCTTGTGAGCTAGAATGTTCCGCTCAACCTCCATGCCGTCAAATGAAGTTGCCGTAAGTACGGGTAGATGAACGGTCCTTGTTGAAGAAGATCTCTTCTGAGTGGTAGAGGCTAAGGGTCTTCGACGGGCATGTCCAGAAGATCCACGTACATGCCCTCCAAGGCCAATCCGGGGCAATTAGAATTGCCTGGACACCTTGATTCCTGATTCGCTTTAGCACTCTTGCGAGCAATGGGATCAGAGGAAACAGGTAGACCAGCCGGTATGGCCAAGGCGACGCCAGTTCGTCCACTTCCCTCGTCTGAGGGTCCCTGGTCCACGAGCAATACCAGAGAGGTTTCTTGTTGAGATGAGAAGCCATCATGTCTATTTGTGTGCAACCCCACCGGTTGATGATCTGCTGGAACACCAGATGGTGGAGCCCCCACTCCCCCGGGTGGAGATCGTGACGACTCAGGAAGTTCGCATCCCAGTTGCCCACACCCTGAATGAAGATTGCTGACATGGCTATTGCATTTCTTTCCACCCAGAGGAGTATCTTTGACACCTCTTGCATGCAGGCTCTGCTTTTTGTCCCTCCTTGTTGATTGATATATGCCACCGACTGTACCTGGATTGCGTGATCCTTGAGCAGAGGAAAGGTTTGAAGCAGAGCATTGTAGATTGCCCGGAGTTCCAGAATGTTGACTGGAAGGAGGCTTTGATGGGCTGACCATCTGCCCTGGAACTGCGCCCCTTTGGTGACAGCTCCCCATCCTCTCAGACTCGCATCCGTCGTGAGGAGGGTACCATCATGAATCCCGGAACTCCTGCCCTCCAGGAGATTGGAGGACTGTAGCCACCACAGGAGGGAAATCCTGAAGTGACAGCTGAATCATCCGGTGTATCTAGTGATGCGACCCGGACCACTTGCTCAGGAGATCTAACTGAAACGTTCTGGCATGGAACCTCCCATACTGGATTGCCTCGTATGAGGCAAGCATCTTTCCCAACAATCTTATGCAGAGATGTACAGACACTCGAGTAGGTCGGAGCACCATGCGGACCATCTCCTGAAGTGTTTTCGTCTTGTCCTCTGGTAGAAACACCTTCTGGGCCACAGTATCCAGCAACATCCCCAGGAACAGGAGCCTCTTAGTTGGCTCCAGGTGGGACATCTGTAAGTTGAGGATCCACCCATGGTCGGACAGAAGACAGATGGTTCGGTCGATATGGAGCAACAAAAGCTCCCTGGATCTTGCCTTTATCATAAGATCATCCAGATAAGGGACCACATTGATCTCCTGGACCCGGAATTAAAGCATCATCTCCGCCATCACCTTCATGAATACCCTCGGGGCTGTTGACATGCCGAAGGGCACTGCCTGGAATTGGAAGTGATCATCCAGCAGGGCAAACCGCAGGTTTGCCTGATGAGGAGGCCAAATCGGAATATGGAGATAGGCGTCCTTGATATCCAGGGAGACCATAAATTCCTGTTCTCACAGGCCCGCAATCACTACTCTTAGGGATTCAATTTTGAACTTGAACACCCTCAAATAAGGATTCAAGGATTTCAGATTCAGAATGGGTCTGACAGAACCGTCCGGCTTCGGCACCACAAACAGGTTTGAGTAAAACCCCTTGCCGCATTGTGGTAGTGATACTGGAACAATGACGTGGGACTGAACCAACTTTCAGATAGCCTGTTGCAACGTAACTTGCATATCCTCCAAAGCTGGTAAGCTTGATTTGAAAAATCGTTGGGGGGTAGTACTGTCGAACTCCAGCTTGTAGCCTTGAGAAACGAGCTCCCTGACCCAGGCATCCTGGCATGAGGTCTCCCAGATGCGGCTGAAGTGAAGGAGTTGGGCTCCCACTTTGAGGTCCCTTCGGGGTGGGTGGGCACCATCATGCTGAGGCCTTAGTGGAAGCAGAACTGGTGGACAGTTCCTGAGAACTGGTACTTGCAGGTTTTCTGGATTTACCTCTGGTGCCTCTAGCCACATTGGAGGCACCTCTGGCCTTCGATCAAAATGTGTGAGACCAAAAGGACTGGACAGATGGTCCCGGGAAACCTGGATTTCCCAGCCGTAACTTTGGAAATCCATGCATCTAGTTCAACCCCAAAAAGCCATTCCCCAGAAAAGGGGATGGATTCCACATTATGTTTGGATTCTGTGTCCACAACCCACTGACGCAACCACAAGGACCTGCGCGCCGACACCGCCATGGCAGACCTCCGAGCATCAATGTTCCCCATCTCCTTGAGGGAATCACAGAGGACATGGATAGTGTCCTGAATGTGCTTCAGGAGGGTTACCATAGTAACCTAGGGCATATCCCCCGAGAGGCCCCCCTGAATTTGCGTGGCCCAAGAATGAATATCATGGGTCATCCAGCAACCCGCAGTGACCGGTCTTTGTGAAAGGCCGGCTGCAGTGTACATAGATTTTAGGGTAGTCTCTATCTTTCAATCCCCAGGATCCTTCATAGTAAAGGAGCCCAGGGCAGGCAGCACCGCCTTCTTAGACAGGCGAGAGACTGAGACATCCACCCCAGGGGGTTCCTCACAAATTTTGTACCTTGAGGAGCAAATGAGAAAGTGCACCAATTTTTTTGGGACGCTTGGAATTTTTTGTCTGTATTTTTCCAGGCCTGTTTGAATAAGTCATCTAACTCTGGAGAATCAGGGAAAGTGACATTGGGCTTGTTTTGGACAAAGAAAAATGACTGCTGTGATGCAGCGTCCCATAGAGGGAGCTTTAACACGTCCCTTGTAGCCAAAATGAGGGGTTCAGTACCCTGAGTAGAATCGAGATCCCCACTAATGGGATCCAGGTCATCCCCATCATCTTGAATGTCATCATCTGAATCTGATAGCCGTGCAGGTAAACCATGCTTCTGTGACCTGCATGAGAAATGGGGGGGGGGGGGAGGGCGTGGATCTGCCCTAGCAGCTAAATCTGCAACAGCTTGTTGCAGTGGCTGAGTTTTCTGTACATTAGCATTGAGCTGAGATAACATATCTGACATCATACTCTTAAGAGACCCTAACCAGTGGGGCTCTGGACCCTCTCCCCCAGCACCTTCACTAATTTGTGAAGATTGACTGCATTGTTCACAGGAAAAGAATCATTAGATAATGGAGAGAATCTGGTGTGACATACACTGCACAGCTTGTGTTTACCCATATTTCACAGTAAGCACAATAACATACACATACACACAGACAGTTATAATTCAAGCCTCCCCTAGTGTATGTGAGTGGAGACACAGATGAGAGAGGACACCAGCACACCCTGAGCTGCACAGCCCCAGTGAGGCTGTCAGCTTTCTAAACACAGTAAACACTAACAATTTAAGTCCTACAGAGGATCAGGATAGTGTACACAAGCATCTATCATCCTTTGCTACACCCTGTACTAGTTTTGCAGCATATCTTGTAAGGCAGGAATCGCTGTGTGTGCTGTAGATGGCTGCTGTAAGCAACGGAAGGTGCCAAAACACCTCAGGTCCCGCTCTGAGTTAGCTCCACCCCCTATAATTGCGCCGGAGCTATAATGAATATTTATACTGGCAAAGTCTCCTTCATAGCTTAAAACATCACACAAGTGTTAGTCAAGCCCTTTTGTGCCAGTTCTACACAAGGGATCTTAGCAGGATCCCCCCAGGAGGGTCCCGTATGCCGTGCCCATGGTCAGCTACACTTTGAACCGGGGGACATCCCTAGCGGGGTTCCCGGTTTGTACTCCCCACCGATGTCACCTTCAGGCAGCGTTAGGGGTGTGCGGCGTGCTGCAGCTGTGACAGCCAAGGCGCAGTGCCCCGCTGAAAAACAGCCCCTTAGGACAGTGGTCCTGCAGCGGGGAAGTGGCTCTGCACCTCGGAAGGCCGGTGACTGCCCCCCCCCCCAACTCCCACAGCGCAGGTATGCTGTTGCCCAGACAGCATACCGAAAATAATAAAAGTTTAAAAGAAAATTGAAGAAAACTCTCTGGAGCTACAGAGATGTGCATCCACTCCTGAGGGCACTTTTTTCTAAACTGCCTGTGGGAGGGGGCATAGATGGGAGGAGCCTGCACACCCAGTTGAAGACATTTAAAGTAGAGATGAGCGGGTTCGGTTCCTCGGAAACCGAACCCCCCCGAACGTCACCCATTTTACACGGGTCCGAGGCATACTCGGATTCTCCCGTATGGCTCGGTTAACCCGAGCGCGCCCGAACGTCATCATCCCGCTGTCGGATTCTCGTGAGATTCGGATTCTATATAAGGAGCCGCGTGTCGCCGCCATTTTTCACTCGTGCATTGGAAATGATAGTGAGAGGACGTGGCTGGCGTCCTCTCACTTTGTTTCAGGGGGCTGCATATCTTTATTCTGGGGACCAGCAGTATTATAGGAGGAGTACAGTGCAGAGTTTTGCTGACCAGTAACCACCAGTATTATACGTTGTCTGCCTGAAAAACGCTCCATATCTGTGCTCAGTGTGCTGCATATATCTGTGCTCACACTGCTTTATTGTGGGGACTGGCGACCAGTAGTATTATATAGGAGAAGTACAGTGCAGAGTTTTGCTGACCAGTGACCACCAGTATACGTTGTCTGCCTGAAAAACGCTCCATATCTGTGCTCAGTGTGCTGCATATATCTGTGCTCACACTGCTTTATTGTGGGGACTGGGGACCAGCAGTATTATATAGGAGGAGTACAGTGCAGAGTTTTGCTGACCAGTGACCACCAGTATTATACGTTCTCTGCCTGCAAAACGCTCCATATCTGTGCTCAGTGTGCTGCATATATCTGTGCTCACCACTAGCGTGTGCAGCACATTTTATTAGGGGGTGCACTGTCCGAGGGGTGTGTCTAGCACCGCCTTTTGGGCGTGTCTAGCACCATCTATTGATGGTCAACGCATATAAAATATCCACCCTTGTACCAATCCTAATAAAGCAGATACATTGTCAGATGTTGTGGTGTGCACCAAACAAACACCCCTGATGGCACTCACTGCAATTACACTGCTCCTCTTCAGCCTAGTCTGGCTCCCCCTCTCTTTCCCCTGCAAGCTGCAGCAGCTTACTTACAAGTCGGTAACTAAACTGACAATGACAGTCGCAGACTAGTTACTGCTGCTGCTGGAAAAAACGAGTGACGTGTCAATGCTGCTGCAGACTGCCTGCCAGTATTGAACTTGTCTTCCTAAGAGGAACGCTGGCTGCATGCTGCTCCTCATCAGTGGCTGGCGTTGGCATAGCATAGAAGGAGAGAGGTGGGCATGTGACAGGTGGGCTTGCGAGCAGCATGACGTAATCACGTCACATCAAACTGTTTTTGTACGTGGAGGTAGAGCTGGGAGTTTGAAAGCCGGTGGAAATGGCAAATGGCACCCTTGATTAACCCAGGTGTCCGGTCAGTAATGCAGTCCTGACAGGGTGCAGCGCAGAGGGGCCAGTAATCTGCCTGCTCGGCGATTGCTGCATCAGGCATGCGAGATCGGGGTGCCAGACATTAGGGGGTGCCTGTGCGCACCAGGCACCCCCCCTGCGCACACCTATGGTGCTCACACTGCTTTATTGTGGGGACTGGGGACCAGCAGTATTATATAGGAGGAGTACAGTGCAGAGTTTTGCTGACCAGTGACCACAAGTATTATACGTTATCTGCCTGAAAAACGCTCCATATCTGTGCTGCATTGTAGTATATAGTAGGAGTACAGTGCATAATTTTGCTGACCACCAGTATATAATATATAGGAGTACGGTACAGAGGGCCACTGCTCTACCTACCTCTGTGTCGTCAAGTATACTATCCATCCATTCCTGTGGTGCATTTCAGTTTTGCACAGTTTGCTGACCACCAGTATATAATATATAGCAGTACGGTACAGTAGGCCACTGCTCTACCTACCTCTGTGTCGTCAAGTATACTATCCATCCATACCTGTGGTGCATTTCAGTTTTGCACAGTTTGCTGACCACCAGAATATAATATATAGCAGTACGATACAGTAGGCCAATGCTCTACCTGCCTCTGTGTCGTCAAGTATACTATCCATCCATACCTGTGGTGCATTTAAGTTTTGCACAGTTTGCTGACCACCAGTATATAATATATAGCAGTACGGTACAGTAGGCCACTGCTCTACCTACCTCTGTGTCGTCAAGTATACTATCCATCCATACCTGTGGTGCATTTCAGTTTTGCAGTTTGCTGACCACCAGTATATAATATATAGCAGTACGGTACAGTAGGCCAATGCTCTACCTACCTCTGTGTCGTCAAGTATACTATCCATCCATACCTATGGTGCATTTAAGTTTTGCACAGTTTGCTGACCACTAGTATATAATATATAGCAGTACGGTACAGTAAGCCACTGCTCTACCTACCTCTGTGTCGTCAAGTATACTATCCATCCATACCTGTGGTGCATTTAAGTTTTGCACAGTTTGCTGACCACCAGTATATAATATATAGCAGTACGGTACAGTAGGCCACTGCTCTACCTACCTCTGTGTCGTCAAGTATACTATCCATCCATACCTGTGGTGCATTTCAGTTTTGCAGTTTGCTGACCACCAGTATATAATATATAGCAGTACGGTACAGTAGGCCACTGCTCTACCTACCTCTGTGTCGTCAAGTATACTATCCATCCATACCTGTGGTGCATTTCAGTTTTGCACAGTTTGCTGACCACCAGAATATAATATATAGCAGTACGGTACAGTAGGCCAATGCTCTACCTACCTCTGTATCGTCAAGTATACTATCCATCCATACCTGTGGTGCATTTCAGTTTTGCACAGTTTGCTGACCACCAGTATATAATATATAGCAGTACGGTACAGTAGGCCACTGCTCTACCTACCTCTGTGTCGTCAAGTATACTATCCATCCATACCTGTGGTGCATTTCAGTTTTGCAGTTTGCTGACCACCAGTATATAATATATAGCAGTACGGTACAGTAGGCCAATGCTCTACCTACCTCTGTGTCGTCAAGTATACTATCCATCCATACCTATGGTGCATTTAAGTTTTGCACAGTTTGCTGACCACTAGTATATAATATATAGCAGTACGGTACAGTAAGCCACTGCTCTACCTACCTCTGTGTCGTCAAGTATACTATCCATCCATACCTGTGGTGCATTTAAGTTTTGCACAGTTTGCTGACCACCAGTATATAATATATAGCAGTACGGTACAGTAGGCCACTGCTCTACCTACCTCTGTGTCGTCAAGTATACTATCCATCCATACCTGTGGTGCATTTAAGTTTTGCACAGTTTGCTGACCACCAGTATATAATATATAGCAGTACGGTACAGTAGGCCACTGCTCTACCTACCTCTGTGTCGTCAAGTAAACTATCCATCCATACCTGTGGTGCATTTAAGTTTTGCACAGTTTGCTGACCACCAGTATATAATATATAGCATTACGGTACAGTAGGCCACTGCTCTACCTACCTCTGTGTCGTCAAGTATACTATCCATCCATACCTGTGGTGCATTTCAGTTTTGCACAGTTTGCTGACCACCAGTATATAATATATAGCAGTGCGGTACAGTAGGCCACTGCTCTACCTACCTCTGTGTCGTCAAGTATACTTTCCATCCATACCTGTGGTGCATTTCAGTTGTGCGCAGTATATATAGTAGTAGGCCATTGCTATTGATACTGGCATATAATTCCACACATTAAAAAATGGAGAACAAAAATGTGGAGGGTAAAATAGGGAAAGATCAAGATCCACTTCAACCTCGTGCTGAAGCTGCTGCCACTAGTCATGGCCGAGACGATGAAATGCCATCAACGTCGTCTGCCAAGGCCAATGCCCAATGTCATAGTAGAGAGCATGTAAAATCCAAAACACAAAAGTTTAGTAAAATTACCCAAAAATCTAAATTAAAAGCGTCTGAGGAGAAGCATAAACTTGCCAATATGCCATTTACGACACGGAGTGGCAAGGAACGGCTGACGCCCTGGCCTATGTTCATGGCTAGTGGTTCAGCTTCACATGAGGATGGAAGCACTCATCCTCTCGCTAGAAAAATGAAAAGACTTAAGCTGGCAAAAGCACAGCAAAGAACTGTGCGTTTTTCTAAATCACAAATCCCCAAGGAGAGTCCAATTGTGTCGGCTGCGATGCCTGACCTTCCCAACACTAGACGGGAAGAGGTGGCGCCTTCCACCATTTGCACGCCCCCTGCAAGTGCTGGAAGGAGCACCCGCAGTCCAGTTCCTGTCCTGATAGTCAAATTGAAGATGTCACTGTTGAAGTACACCAGGATGAGGATATGGGTGTTGCTAGCGCTGAGGAGGAAATTGACAAGGAGGATTCTGATGGTGAGGTGGTTGTTTAAGTCAGGCACCCGGGGAGACACCTGTTGTCCGTGGGCCGAATATGGCCATTGACATGCCTGGTCAAAATACAAAAAAAATCACCTCTTCGGTGTGGAATTATTTCAACACAAATGCGGACAACAGGTGTCAAGCCATGTGTTGCCTTTGTCAAGCTGTAATAAGTAGGGGTAAGGACGTTAACCACCTCGGAACATCCTCCCTTATACGTCACCTGC
The DNA here is from genome assembly GCF_028390025.1 of Pseudophryne corroboree. Taxonomy (NCBI): domain Eukaryota; kingdom Metazoa; phylum Chordata; class Amphibia; order Anura; family Myobatrachidae; genus Pseudophryne; species Pseudophryne corroboree. Next base: position 813,144,733 of record NC_086447.1, read on the forward strand.
AGCGCATTCATCATAAGTCAGTGACAAGTTCAAAAACTTTGGATGACAGCGGAAGCAGTCCACTGACCACTAAATCCCTTCCTCTTGTAACCAAGCTCCTGCAAACCACACCACCAACTCCCTCAGTGTCAATATCCTCCTTACACAGGAAAGCCAATAGTCCTGCAGGCCATGTCACTGGCAAGTCTGACGAGTCCTCTCCTGCCTGGGATTCCTCCGATGCATCCTTGAGTGTAACGCCTACTGCTGCTGGCGCTGCTGTTGTTGCTGCTGGGAGTCGATCATCATCCCAGAGGGGAAGTCGGAAGACCACTTGTACTACTTCCAGTAAGCAATTGACTGTCCAACAGTCCTTTGCGAGGAAGATGAAATATCACAGCAGTCATCCTGCTGCAAAGCGGATAACTCAGGCCTTGGCAGCCTGGGTGGTGAGAAACGTGCTTCCGTTATCCACCGTTAATTCACAGGCAACTACAGACTTGATTGAGATACTGTGACCCCGGTACCAAATACCATCTAGGTTCCATTTCTCTAGGCAGGCGATACCGAAAATGTACACAGACCTCAGAAAAAGAGTCACCAGTGTCCTAAAAAATGCAGTTGTACCCAATGTCCACTTAACCACGGACATGTGGACAAGTGAAGCAGGGCAGACTCAGGACTATATGACTGTGACAGCCCACTGGGTAGATGTATTGCCTCCCGCAGCAAGAACAGCAGCGGCAGAACCAGTAGCAGCATCTCGCAAATGCCAACTCGTTCCTAGGCAGGCTACGCTTTGTATCACCGCTTTCCAGAAGAGACACACAGCTGACAACCTCTTACGGAAACTGAGGAACATCATCGCAGAATGGCTTACCCCAAATGGACTCTCCTGGGGATTTGTGACATCGGACAACGCCAGCAATATTGTGCGTGCATTACATCTGGGCAAATTCCAGCACGTCCCATGTTTTGCACATACATTGAATTTGGTGGTGCAGAATTATTTAAAAAACGACAGGGGCGTGCAAGAGATGCTGTCGGTGGCCCGAAGAATTACGGGCCACTTTCGGCATTCAGCCACCGCCTGCCGAAGACTGGAGCACCAGCAAACAGTCCTGAACCTGCCCTGCCATCATCTGAAGCAAGAGGTGGTAACGAGGTGGAATTCAACCCTCTATATGCTTCAGAGGATGGAGGAGCAGCAAAAGGCCATTCAAGCCTATACATCTGCCTACGATATAGGCAAAGGAGGGGGAATGCACCTGACTCAAGCGCAGTGGAGAAAATGATTTCAACGTTGTGCAAGGTTCTGCAACCCTTTGAACTTGCCACACGTGAAGTCAGTTCAGACACTGCCAGCCTGAGTCAGGTCATTCCCCTCATCAGGCTTTTGCAGAAGAAGCTGGAGACATTGAAGGAGGAGCTAAAACAGAGCGATTCCGCTAGGCATGTGGGACTTGAGGATGGAGCCCTTAATTCGCTTAACCAGGATTCACGGGTGGTCAATCTGTTGAAATCAGAGCACTTCATTTTGGCCACCGTGCTCAATCCTAGATTTAAAACCTACGTTGTATCTCTCTTTCCGGCAGACACAAGTCTGCAGAGATTCAAAGACCTTCTGGTGAGAAAATTGTCAAGTCAAGCGGAACGTGACCCGTCAACAGCTCCTCCTTCACATTCTCCCGCAACTGGGGCTGCGAGGAAAAGGCTAAGAATTCCGAGCCCATCCGCTGGCGGTGATGCAGGGCAGTCTGGAGCGAGTGCTGACATCTGGTCCGGACTGAAGGACCTGCCAACGATTACTGACATGTTGTCTACTGTCACTGCATATGATTCTCTCACCATTGAAAGAATGGTGGAGGATTATATGAGTGACCGCATCCAAGTAGGCACGTCAGACGTATACTGGCAGGAAAAAGAGGCAATTTGGAGGCCCTTGCAGAAACTGGCTTTATTTTACCTAAGTTGCCCACCCTCCAGTGTGTACTCCGAAAGAGTGTTTAGTGCAGCTGCTCACCTTGTCAGCAATCGGCGTACGAGGTTACTTCCAGAAAATGTGGAGAAGATGATGTTCATCAAAATGAATTATAATCAATTCCTCCGTGGAGACATTCACCAGCAGCAATTGCCTCCGGAAAGTACACAGGGACCTGAGATGGTGGATTCCAGTGGGGACGAATAAATAATCTGTGAGGAAGGGGATGTACACAGTGAAAGGGGTGAGGAATCGGACGATGAGGAGGAGGTGGACATCTTGCCTCTGTAGAGCCAGTTTGTGCAAGGAGAGATTGATTGCTTCTTTTTTGGTGGGGGCCCAAACCAACCAGTCATTTCAGTCACAGTTGTGTGGCAGACCCTGTCGCTGAAATGATGGGTTTGTTAAAGTGTGCATGTCCTGTTTATACAACATAAGGGTGGGTGGGAGGGCCCAAGGACAATTCCATCTTGCACCTCTTTTTTCTTTCATTTTTCTTTGCATCATGTGCTGTTTGGGGACTATTTTTTTGAAGTGCCATCCTGCCTGACACTGCAGTGCCACTCCTAGATGGGCCAGGTGTTTGTGTCGGCCACTTGTGTCGCTTAGCTTAGCCATCCAGCGACCACAGTGCACCTCTTTTTTTCTTTGCATCATGTGCTGTTTGTGGACTATTTTTTAAATCGACCATCCTGTCTGACACTGCAGTGCCACTCCTAGATGGGCCAGGTGTTTGTGTCGGCCACTTGGGTCGCTTAGCTTAGTCATCCAACGACCTCGGTGCAAATTTTAGGACTAAAAATAATATTGTGAGGTGTGAGGTGTTCAGAATAGACTGGAAATTAGTGGAAATTATGGTTATTGAGGTTAATAATACTATGGGATCAAAATGACCCCCAAATTCTATGATTTAAGCTGTTTTTGAGGGTTTTTTGTAAAAAACACCCGAATCCAAAACACACCCAAATCTGACAAAAAAAATTCAGGGAGGTTTTGCCAAAACGCGTCCGAATCCAAAACACGGCAGCAGAACCGAATCCAAAACCAAAACACAAAACCCGAAAAACGTCCGGTGCACATCACTAATTTAAAGTGCACTGGCTCCTTTGTACCCCGTCTATACCCATCGTACTAGTTTCCCCCAATATCCTTTATGGATGCTAGAGAAAAGGTCCTTGCTGCATTACAAGCTGGGACAATCACAGTATATTTAAGAATTGGAGGAGAAACAGTTGTTACAGATATCCAAGATGTCTTGTACGTGCCTGATTTAGGAAGTAATCTCATTGCTATCAGCGCCCTAGAGAAAAAAGGCTACAGAGTCCAATTTCAGAAGGGCAAGTGTATGGTGCAAAATAAGAGAGGGACTGTTACTGCTTCAGCAACCCGGTGCAACCAACTATATGTCCTGGACACTGAGGAGTGTACTTCAATGATGACTACTGATGAAAAACAGTCAATGGAGCTGTGGCACAAACTTATGGGTCATCTGGGATATGACAACGTCCAGAAACTGCTAGATGGAATGGTAACAGGGATCACCATGAGCAATGCTGAAACACCCATGTGTGAGAGTTGCATAAAAGGCAAGCAAACTCGCAACCCATTTCCAAAGTGAGTTAATAGAGCAAAGACATCGCTAGCTCTAGTGCACACAGACGTGTGTGGTCCAATTGAGAAAGAATCAATCAGTGGCCACAGGTATTTCATGACGCCACAAGAATGACACACGTGTACTTCCTCAAAGAGAAGAGTGAAGTGGTCAACAAAATTGTGTAAAACAAAAACCTGGTGGAGAATCAGACAGGTATGAAACTAAAGGTCCTGAGATCAGACAACGGTGGAGAGTATGATAACAAACTCTTAGCCGCATTCCTTAGGAAATATGGCATAAAGCACCATCTAACAAATTGCTTACACACCAGAACAGAATGGCGTGAGTGAGCAGGCAAATCGCACAATTGTTGAAAAAGCACGGACTATGTTAAGTGATGCTGGCCTGGAAAAGTTTTGGGCAGAAGCAGTATCTACTGCAGTATACCTACAGTGGCTGTCAAAGGGAAAACGACACTGGAGGCATGGTCCAGGAAAAAGCCAAGTGTCAGTCATCTTCGTGTCTTTGGGAGCAAAGCTTTTGCACATATATCACAAGGAGAAAGCTAGATCTAAAATCCATAGAATGTATAATGCTCGGATACTGCGACGAAAGCAAAGGATATAGGGGGTAATTCCAAGTTGATTGCAGCAGGATTTTTGATAGCAATTGGGCAAAACCATGTGCACTGCAGGGGAGGCAGATATAACATGTGCAGAGAGAGTTAGATTTGGGTGGGTTATTTTATTTCTGTGCAGAGTTAAATACTGGCTGCTTTATTTTACACTGCAAATTAGATTGCAGATTGAACACATCACACCCAAATCTAACTCTCTCTGCACATGTTATATCTGCCTCCCCTGCAGTGCACATGGCTTTGCCCAATTGCTAACAAAAATCCTGCTGCGATCAACTTGGAATTACCCCCATAGACTTTGGGATGTTACATGTAAACGTCTTCTTAAATCCAGAGATATTGGTATTCTACGAGACAGCACCACTAAGGGTGTGTACACACGGTGAGATATTTTCTTTCGATTTTGACTATACTGTATAGTCAAAATCTCAAGAAAAGTTAGTACAGATCGCAAGGTGAAAGTCACCTTGCGATCCCGATTTGATCCCGATTAACGGGCCCGCCAGGTTGGCATCGCAAAAAAAGATAGACTGTGCAGGCAAGTCAATCCTTGCTAGATTGGTGTACTAGCTAGTTCATCTCACATGTCAATGACATCTCACATAAGCCAAAATCTCACATAAGCCAAAATCGTAAGCACACATAGTCCATATTCTCAAGAAAAGTTAGTCAAAATCTGTGCTATCTGGGCTCCGGGGAGTTCAAGGGAAATCGCAAGTGAAAATCGGGCATAGCAAGGATCTCACAGTGTGTACACACCCTTACTGGAGCAGTGGAGCAACAGGAAAATTTATTATTAAATGTACAGGCAGCAGAAAGCGTGTCTGAATCTGACAGTGTCAAAGCGAACAACAAGTCAGGGAACAGAAGTTCCATGAGAAGCAACAAAGGTGTTCCAGCCAAGAAATACAGTGAGGAGTATGCAAACATAGCTTACTGTGAACCTCAAAACATACAGGAAGCAAAGTCAAGCAGTGATTGGACAGAGTGGAAGTCAGCAATTGATACAGAGCTGTCAGCACTAAATGATAACAGTACATGGACTATGGTTGATAGACCAAGCGACCGTAAAACGATCAAGAACAAGTGGGTATTCTGCAAGAAGTTGAATGCAGACGGGACAGTAGCTCATTACAAAGCCTGCTTTGTTGCCAAGGGATATACACAGAAGTATGGAATCGATTACGGAGAGATCTACTCACCAGTCGCAATTTATAGCACCTTAAGGTTAGTGATTGCTATTTCTACACTACATGATCTACTGTTATATCAGCTAACTTTGATATATCAGCTAACTTTGATTCTGCATTCCTCTATGGAGAGTCACTTGAGGAAATTTATATGGAACCCCCTGAACACTATGATATGGACATATTCCAAAATGGGAAAGTTTGTCTCTTAAAGAAGTCACTATACGGCCTCAAGCAAAGTGGCCGTTGCTGGTATGTAAAGTTGGATGCAGCGTTACTAGAAATTAATTTTGTTAGGTCAGAAACTGATCACTGCCTATACCACTATCAATAAAAAATTGTTCCTCATAGCTCTCTATGTGGATGATTTTCTTTTGGCAGGTCAAGAAGATCACATCACTGACGTCAAGCACCAGATTAAACAAAGATTGAAGTTGAAAGATCTAGGCCCGGCAAATCATCTATTAGGTATGAAAATTGTACAAAACCTGCAAGAGGGAACTGTCACAATTGACCAACAGACATACATTGAGTCAATAATTTCCAAATACGGAATGACAGATGCAAAACCAGTAAGTACTCCCATTGATAAAAGTACAAAGATGGTCAAGGCCATGTCACCAAGTAGCAAGGTAGAGATAGAGGAAATGCAAGAAATCCCTTATCAAAATGTTATTGGTAGTTTGATGTATGCAAGTATTGGTACATGACCTGCCATCACACATGCAGTGAGTCAGGCAAGCCAGTTCGCAAATAATCCTGGGAGACAACACTGGATTGCAGTAAAGAGAATACTAAGGTACCTCAAAGGTACAAGTTCACTAAAGCTGAGATATACAAGATCAACAGATATCAGTTTAAAAGTATTCTGTGACGCCAACTGGGGATCAGATGAAGATTATAGATGTTCTTATACTGGATATCTGTTTGCACTGGCAGGCACAGACGTAATCTGGACAAGTAGAAAACAACCCAAGGTTGCTCTTTCTACAACACAGGCAGAGTACATGGCACTCACCGAAACTTCAAAAGAAGCGCTTTGGATAAGAGAGACTTTATGTGAATTAGATCTTCTTTACCACAGTGAGATCATCAACATAAAGTGTGATAACAAGGGAGCAATTGATCTTTTTTGTAGCACAAAGCATCATGGACGGTCTAAGCACATTGCTATAAGACATCACTTCATCTGTGAGTTGGTGGAAAACAAGTCCGTCACTGTGGAATATGTTGCAAGTGAAAAAAATATTGCCGACATGTTGACAAATGGGCAGTCATCACACTTGTTACATGCATTTCTGATGGAATGTGGACTAGAATATGGTTACTGTTGATTTAGTCTTACTGTTTTGCTTCACATTATGTTTTCGGTTACAGGAATGACTTTATTGATTTGTTTGATAAAATGTCATGTTCTTTAAATTTGTGGTGGAGACAGTCTTAAGCGAGGGGGAGTGTTAGGCTATGGTGCGCTCTGTGCATGTCTCCTTCTACACAGCAGTCTATGGGCGCATCCCCTAGTGTTAGTCCCCTAGTGCCAAGAGTCACTCGGAGGTGGAGCTATTTGAAGTAATCCCTGCTCCTCCATTTTAGAGTGAGTGCAAGCGTGCAGAGCTGAGACCGGGAGCAGATCTCAGCTACAGAGACTTACAGCGTTCCTTTGCATGTATCGCGGCTCTGGAGCTGACGCTGAGCCGGGCGCCGCATCTTCTCTAATGTGGGAGTCAGACTGCACGGCTGTGCAGTCCTCCGTCCCTCACCACCGGAGACAACTCCTGATAAGTACCGTTACCACTGCTGTTACCTTGTATGATATAAGGGGCCCAATTACCTATATCAATACTGCATCTGAGTCACCTGTATATACTGAATAAACCTGCATTACTGTTTAAACTTATTAAGTGTGTGGACTGACGTCACTGCACCAGGCAATCCAATACACTCTGCCAACAAAACAACTTATAGGAGAAGAACAATTTTTTAGATGTGTATGGAATAACACTCTTCAATGCCCTTGATCTCCCAGAGTAACACCCACTTTACGTCAGTAGAAGCATCATTCTACGTTCCCCTCCGTACAGAGAATTCGAAACAGTGCGGTAAAGAAATAACAATAATGTAAACTGAGGAATAAATTAAGACAGGCAGGGAAAAGCATGGACAATGAGATGCGTGGTTCCTTGGATTTGGCTGTGACACCCTCCCGGGCCTGGTGCTGACAGCAGGTGTTTGAGATGGTTCATGCTCTATAGTACCACCTCTTGGTCTCAAAGAAAAAGGCATCACTCCTAAGGGTGTTGTATTTCTGCCAATAACAGGCATGCTGTGATATTAGAAGCAGTTGTCACTAGGATATGGACTGGAGTAGACCCCTGAGGCACTTGTAGGAAATGGCACCTGTTGCACACACACACATCTTTACACCATACGGTCAGGGCTATTTTAAGAGCAGTGTAGGCTGCTGGGCAGAGCAATGCACTGGGGCCCCTACCCATCCTCCAGCAGTGGGGGAGGGGGGAGCTATCAATGGCAGCTTTGATGTCCTGCGGGCAGTATGGGGTGTTCTTTATTCCGCTCAGCATGTAGGAACTGGAGCAGTGATTTCTGGTTATTGCTCCTTTACTGCACAGATGGTGGGAGATGGGGTGGGAGGGAGAACACTAAACTGTAGAAGGGGGCATTGGGCTGAATGAAGGGGCCCCAGTACATGACTTCTAGGGTGGTAGTGGGTGCTTAATACACAGGGGAGGGGTGGATAGGGAAGTGGGCTTAATATCCATCATATTCCGGTGGGAGGGCAGCTTGCTTGACTGCAGATATCTCCAGTTCCTGGAAATAGATTCCTTAGCTTTTATTGGGTAAACAACTAGAGTCCCACCTTTCAGGAGTTACTGGGAACTTGGGGATCAGAATTCAGGAGCCAAAGCAAACCACAACGAAAATCTAAAACTGCATATCAGGCGTGTGGAGCTGGAGCAGGAACCAGCTGCTGGAAGGCTGATATCTCTGGTTCTCGGAATAGTCAAAACAAGCTGCCAGTGTCCATCAGAAGGGGAGAGTCCCAGCTTTTGGAGTATGCCCTTAGATAAAACTCTAAGTCAGACAGAACCTGAGATATCTGGCTGGGAAGAGCAATTGACATGCTCAGATGGGGACCACTGCTTTGATGTCCTATATCTCCGGTTTCCAAGGGCCGATTTTCAAAAATCTGGTACCCTTGGAAAAAGGGGCCCCTCCGCTATCAGCCTAGTGCCCTATACTCTTTGGGCCCTTGGGCAAGTGCCCATTGAGCACATACAAAAAGACGGCCCCGCGTACGGTGCGAGACACATGGTGCATTTGAGATAGTCTGACATATTAGTGTTGCATATTACTTCATAAAATATTATGATTTTGTTGAATTATAGCCATAAACAGAGCTGCTCACAGTGTACCAGAGATGCTAGGTACAACCAATATACAAAGTCACAAAATGAAACTCGGTGGAAGGAATAGCCGTGGCCGCCCATTTTGTACACATATTTAAACCTTTTGTACACATATTTGAAACTTAGTGGCACACAAATGTCTTGCCAGTATTTTTTCTTTAGGTTTTTGATTTGTTGTGTTAATGATCTGTCTGTCCATTACTACGTTATATACTGGGAGTCATATTAATTCAAATTTCTTTAGAAATATAATAGGGTCTCCTCTGTTTACCTCCTAATCAATACAAACATGCCAGATTTGTATACTGTAAATGCACCAGCCATGTTAAGCAGGGTATATGTCTTCAACTTTCTTGACTCTTCTGAGTGCCTCGCAATGACCCCTCAGGTATGTGAGTTGTGCTGTTACCATGACAACTCACATACAACCAATGCCTCAGATCATTGCAGCCTCACTCTCATCAAAACAAACAATCCTGACTTTGAAATCCAACTTGCCTACCAATACTAACATCAAATAATAAATAATAATCAAGTACTTAATTAATAAATTAATTAATAAATAATAAATAAGTAATATAACTCCAATAAACATTCCTACATAACGTTTTATCATGCTTCACATATATGCCTTTGTACATTAAAACATATTGTTGGGCACTATATTTGTCAGGAGACTTCATTATTTCCTTACATCTGTTTATTGAGGAAGTCTGGAAGATGAGTTCTTTGATCATTTCACCAAATGATTTCTCCTTTCATGCAATTAACAGTATACAATTACTTCCTGGTTTATTGTGGTGAGTGGGACAGTGTTGTACTGGCCTACTGGTGTACAGGGGAAATATCTGGTGGGCTCCACTCCCTCCTCTAGGGGTCAGTACCTTGATAGAGCAGGATCATGGATGAATTTGGGTGTTTTGTTTGCATCTATGGAAACTACAACAAGATTAGCCCTCCTGCCAATAAAATTGCATTGTTGTGACACACAGCACACTTCCTTTGCAAAAGGGCCCTGTTCTTTGCATCTCCTCTCTAATTGTTGGTGAAGTTCCTCTGTGGTGGCTGGCCACACCCCTTAAGCCTGGGTTCCTACCACTGCATTCCCTTTTGGGCCCTTCATGCCCCAGTCCTACACTGGGTACAGATATCGGAGCATTCCCTTTAGTTCGAGGAGTGAAGTATTATCTTGCTGCTTCAGCATTTCTCATTGTAAAAACAATTGCATCACTCTCCTTGCTGCCTTCAGTGGAGAATAGGCCACAATAATGTTTGGTATATTCTGTCTCTCAGTAGGCAATAGGGTAACATGGAAGAGTGTATATCATTTAAAATGGGGAAATTGCATAAGCAAATTAGAACTCTATACATATTCATCTGATCTGTAGCCGTGTTTTATTTAGGAAGAACATATTAATAGAAAATTAGAAATCCAGTTCCAGAGTATTATTGTTTCAACAACCTATAGAAAAATCATATATAAGAGGGTTGCTAATAACATTCATAAACATGTTTTTAAATGTTTCAGAAGCTAATCGAAATTGGATATGTTTAAGATAAAGCATACTTGGCTTCTCTCCCAGGACATCTAGGAAATTCTGAATCCTGGATGCCTCTTCCCAGGGCTGTCTTTTTATATGGGCTCAATGGGCAGTTGTCCAAAGGCCCCAGGAGTATAAGGGCACTACATAGCACTGATAGCTGATGGTCCCCTTTTTCCAGGGAGACCAGATTTTTCCTGGGGAACTGGAGATATCTGACTTCATAGCAGTGGTCCCCATCCGAGCCTGCTCTTCCCAGCAAGATATCTTAGGTTCTGTCTGACTTAAAGTTTTTCTGAGGGTATACTCCAAAAGCTGGGACTCTACTCTTTTGGTGGACACTGACAGCTTGTCTTTACTATGCCCAGAACCAGACATATGTATCAGCCATCCAGCAGCTGGTCCCTGCTCCAGCTCCACACGCCTGATATGCGGTTTTATACTTTCATCGGTGTATTGCTCTGGCCCTGAACTCTGATCCCCGAGTTCCCAGTATTTTCTGAAAGGCAGGGCTCTCTAGTTTTTTATCCCAATGGAATCTAAGAAATCAATTTCCAGTAACTGGAGATATCTGCAATTAAGCAAGCTGCCCTCTCACCGGAAAATTATGAATATTAAGCCCACTCCACTATCCACCCCTCCCTTGCGTATTAAACCCCCCCTACCACCTTAGAAGTCATGTAGCAGGACCCCTTCTTTTAGCCCAATGCACCTTCTACGAGCGCGCGCGGGGGGGGTATTTTATAGCCACAGCAGGCTTCCATTTAATAATTACATTTATGGACACTGCTGTCAGGGTCTCTGCATTCTTGTATGGCTGATAGTGATGGCTTCACTCAGCATCAGCTGGTTATCAACTGTAAATACTGTACATATGTGGAGCTACATTTTTCTCACCGAATCCTTCTCTCCATTCCTTGTATAGTTACTACCATTGGTGGTATTCTAGATCACTATTAGTTCGATCTGCAGACAGCTCGGAATAGTGAAACGTTAATGAAAGCCACCTTATACTTCTGATGCACATGTTGCCGAGGGTTGCAGTTATGTGACCGGTGGTCACAACATCTCCCCCTATATCCCACCACCTCACATGCCGACCACCAGAGACTATTCCCACTCGTGGGTGTCCACGAAACCCATAGAGTGGGAATAGAACCTATGGTAAGCAAGGGGCTTACCCCACACACACACAAAAAAACCCACGCCGGCATTCTGCTGCTCGGATCCCGGCGTCAGGATGCTGACCGCTGGGATCTCAACCGCCGGTAACGTGTTACACACCCCTTGCCGAAATATAAGCGTAAATGCACTATTTTTATGCATGGATTTTTAGAGGTTAATTTTTCTCATATGCCATTAGTTAAATGTTTCAAACTCTCTCCTACCTAACAAAAAGTAGCATTAATGTAGCATCATAGCTTTCTCAATTGGCATAATGTTTTCCTGCTGAGTGTGAGCAGTGTATCAAGCAGTGAGCAGTGCACAAGAAACACAACGTCTTTCAGAAGAACTAGACTGGGCCTCCACACTCCAAAAGCATACCGGTAGCTTCATTGGCTGCTGACAAAATGAAAAATTATCTCTGTAAAGCACTGCAGAATATGTGTGTGTTTTATATATATATATATATATATATATATATATACAAACAAAGAACCCTGCACTCACCAAAGTAAACTCACTTATCCTCAACAATTCAATAAATACATTTATTGAATTGTTGAGGATAAGTGAGTTTACTTTGGTGAGTGCTGGGTTCTTTGTTTGTATTTATTAGAACGATGTGGTCATGGGCTACATGCACCCCGCCCTGTGAGTGGTAAGTACAGCTGTGTACCCTGCTTTTGTGGTGGAGAGTGCTGTGTTACATGCACCCCACCCTGTGAGTGGTAAGTGCATAGCTGTGCCCCGCTTCTAGTGTGGTGAGTGCTGTGGTTTTTTCTCTGTGTGTATATATATATATATATATATTCTTGCTGTTGTTGCGCCCCGGGCAAAACTATAGGAGAGTGGCTTCACACGGGGGAGTGGTCAGATACGCCCCCATTTGTGCCCCCTGTAGCGCCGCTGGTAGAGAATTAAATAAAAAAAAGTACACTTACTATCCCCGTTCCTGATCCAGACCGCTGCAGACAGCCGACGGCGCCGCTCCTCTCCTCGGATCAGCATAGACACTAGAGGTCAATTATGACACCTAGCGTCTGTGCCCTAATGATGAGCGGTGCGCGATGACGTCATCGCGCACCGCACAGCAAAGGTCCCCTCCACGAAGGGAAACTAGATGCATAGCGTCTGGTTCCCTTCAGAGCGGGGGAACAGCGGGGGGAACAGCGGTGGGGGTCACAGCGGGGGGCACAGCGGCGGGGGGCACAGTAGCGTATCTTGCCACGGTGTGGCACCCTCCAGATGGCGTTGGCGCCCTCCGGAAGGTGGCGCCCCGGGCAAAAGTCCTGCTTGCCCGTGGCAAGATCCACTACTGTATATATATACACTGCTCAAAAAAATAAAGGGAACACTAAAATAACACATCCTAGATCTGAATGAATGAAATATTCTTAAATAGTTTGTTCTTTACATAGTTGAATGTGCTGACAACAAAATCACACAAAAATTATCAATGGATATCAAATTTATTAACCCATGGAGGTCTGGATTTGGAGTCACACTCAAAATTAAAGTGGAAAAACACACTACAGGCTGATCCAACTATGATGTAATGTCCTTAAAACAAGTCAAAATAAGGCTCAGTAGTGTGTGTGGCCTCCACGTGCCTGTATGACCTCCCTTCAACGCCTGGGCATGCTCCTGATGAAAACACAAACAGAGAACGGTTCCCGAGCGTTATTTTCTATTGATATAAACTTCCGTCTGACGAAATTCGACCACAAGTATCCTCAAAAAGAAAGGGATAATACGACTACATCAGTTATCAATTTATCCAATATTCTCAGGTAAATACGAGTCCACCAGTGACCTGTAATTCAGGCCCTATATTCACATAAAGGTTTCTTTTTCACTCTTCAACCTCTTTCAATCAGAACACATTACTTGTTTCATTAGTGTGTGGCTCACCTTAAATCAGTGCCCTATGTTCACATAAGGATATCTTTGATCCGGACTCCACAGATTTGGAATATGAGTGAAGACTCATTCACATCGCAGCAAACACCAGTAAAAATGATGTATATATTTCATTAGTATTAAAAATAATTTAATAAAAAATATATAAAAATAATTCATAAAAAACAATACAGCATATCATATTCCCATAAGTTCCGATAGGACCATACAACACCGCACAACCCTCAGATAGAAAAAATATATAGGGTGGCGATCTACAGTGAACGAATTGAGACAAATAACAATTGGGTATTATCCCAAATATCCACCAATCCTCTAGTGGGTGGTGATGCCTATATAGGGAATGATAGCCGCAATCTCACCAACGCGTTTCAGAACAGGTGTTCCTTCCTCAGGGTGTGGGGTGGTAATGGCTCTGTCGGTACCTCATATCCCCCCAAACATGATCACATGTTTCTAAACAGCCAATGAGACCTTCTCCCGTTAAAAAACTATAATCCTTACTATACATATATAACAAACTATCCTTCTAAGGAACACATTTAACATACATATCCAGGACTGTAGATTCCTATTTTCAATTATACATACATATTCAGATATCACCAATATTACATCAATTGGTTAACAGTAATTTGTGTACTGGCATGGGATTAAATGTATTTTCCATTCTGAACAACTATACATAGTCCCATTTCCACTGGTGTTCGTGCCGCTTTTTCCTTGTAATCTAGTACCCATAGTACCCTATTCCTTATACATCAAGTGTCCTCACATCCGACATCAGAGCGGTTGCCATAGTAACCGCACGTCCGTTTGTTGTTATCACATACGCACCGCTAAAGTCCTCCAGACGGGAAACGGGTTCTCTGTACTTCCGTCCTTTGGAACGCAACTCGGAAGTAATCAGCTCCCTCCGTGGACCGCATCGGCATCTGTTACTAATACTATCCCGTTTTGAAATCAGTCCGAGTAGTATTCATTCAGATCTCAAATAGACCATAGATTTGGCCGCACAATATCAAATACTCCATACATATTTCGGTCATATTAACCCTCCATGATGGTCCAAGGGTTATTACATGTGAAGAAAAAAAATAATTTGATTAATACACAGTTATTGTTATAAAATTATTTTCTTCAACATACATATTAACCCCATTAGGTATCTACATAAATCTTGAGCACTGCTCTTTATTGATGTTTAGTCAAAACATATATCTTTGGCAGGGATCCTTTATTAGTATAAGATACCTCTTTGATCCCCCTACCAAAATGGTGAATTAATCGAGTAACATTTTACAAAAACCATTTTGTTTCGAACTCGACATTCAGGCCTCTTGGGACCAACGTTTGAAGCTCATAGATTTTCTCATTTCTGCACGTGCCAATTTTGCCTCTCCATTATTGTTTCGCCAATCTGATGATATATTCATGATACCACAAAAACTGACCAAATGTTTTATTTTACACTCGTGTTTGACCTTAAAGTGGGATGATACATTATGGGTATCCAGGCCTTTCCCAATATTCCGCACATGTTCTGCCATGCGGATTTTTAAAGGGCGTGTAGTACGACCTACATATTGGGAACTACAGGAGCATTCCAAAAGGTAAATACAGTTCCTGGTATCGCATGTGATGAAATCCTTAATGGGATAAATAACATTCGTTTGTGTGGATCTGTAAGTGGTAATTTTACTTTCCTTACTTTTGCATGATCTACACATAGTGCACATTCCGCACCGATAGAATCCTTTTGATTTAACTCTAGTGGTGCGTATCTGCCTAGGTATAGCACTCCTAACAATATTATCCTTTATATTTTTTGCCTTCCTATATATAAAGGAAAGTTTTCTTTCCACATGATCTGTAAGTAACGGGTCTCTTTCTAAAATACACCAGTGTCTCTTAATAATCCTCTTGATCTGTCTATACTGGCTATTGAAACCCGTTATAAATGGAACCGACTTTCGCATATTGGAATTTTTTACCCTTTCTTTAAGAATATCATCTCTGGATAAATTCTCACTTTGATTTAACTCTAGTGGTGCATATCTGCCTAGGTATAGCACTCCTAACAATATTATCCTTTATATTTTTTGCCTTCCGATATATAAAGGAAAGTTTTCTTTCCACATGATCTGTAAGTAACGGGTCTCTTTCTAAAATACACCAGTGTCTCTTAATAATCCTCTCGATCTGTCTATACTGGCTATTGAAACCCGTTATAAATGGAACCGACTTTCGTATATTGGAATTTTTTACCCTTTCTTTAAGAATATCATCTCTGGATAAATTCTCACTTTGATTTAACTCTAGTGGTGCATATCTGCCTAGGTATAGCACTCCTAACAATATTATCCTTTATATTTTTTGCCTTCCGATATATAAAGGAAGGTTTTCTTTCCACATGATCTGTAAGTAACGGGTCTCTTTCTAAAATACACCAGTGTCTCTTAATATTCTTATTCTTAGTATTTTTATTGCTAATGGGACTATTAAGACCAGTAATTTTACTAAAACCACGGATTGTAACTCTTTCATTGATTATTCAAGTAACCACCATCATACCAAAGAGCCAATTTCAGCGTGTAAGGCGCAACTGTACAGAAATAGAAATGTACCATCATCATGCTCAAATATTACAGACACAATGTATTGATAAGGGTTATGATGAAGTAATGGTGGAAAAAGTTATGAAAGAAAATGAGAATTTATCCAGAGATGATATTCTTAAAGAAAGGGTAAAATATTCCAATATGCGAAAGTCGGTTCCATTTATAACGGGTTTCAATAGCCAGTATAGACAGATCGAGAGGATTATTAAGAGACACTGGTGTATTTTAGAAAGAGACCCGTTGCTTACAGATCACGTGGAAATAAAACCTTCCTTTATATATCGGAAGGCAAAAAATAAAAAGGATAATATTGTTAGGAGTGCTATACCTAGGTAGATATGCACCACTAGAGTTAAATCAAAAGGATTCTATCGGTGCGGAATGTGCACTATGTGTAGATCATGCAAAAGTAAGGAAAGTTAAATTACCAGTTATAGATCCACACAAACTAATGTTATTTATCCCATTAAGGATTTCATCACATGCGATACCAGGAACTGTATTTACCTTTTGGAATGCTCCTGTGGTTCCCAATATGTAGGTCGTACTACACGCCCTTTAAAAATCCGCATGGCAGAACATGTGCGGAATATTGGGAAAGGCCTGGATACTGATAATGTATCTTCCCACTTTAAGGTCAAACACGAGTGTAAAATAAAACATTTGGTCAGTTTTTGTGGTATCATGAATATATCATCAGATTGGCGAAACAATAATGGAGAGGCAAAATTGGCACGTGCAGAAATGTGAAAAATCTATGAGCTTCAAACGTTGGTCCCAAGAGGCCTGAATGTCGAGTTCGAAACGAAATGGTTTTTGTAAAATGTTACTCGATTAATTCACCATTTTGATAGGGGGATAAAAGAGGTATCTTATACTAATAAAGGATCCCTGCCAAAGATATATGTTTTGACTAAACATCAATAAAGAGCAGTGCTCAAGATTTATGTAGATACCTAATGGGGTTGATATGTATGTTGAAGAAAAGTATTTTATAACAATAACTGTGTATTAATCAAATTATTTTTTTTCTTCACATGTAATAACCCTTGGACCATCATGGAGGATTAATATGACCGAAATATGTATGGAGTATTTGATATTGTGCGGCCAAATCTATGGTCTATTTGAGATCTGAATGAATACTACTCGGACTGATTTCAAAACGGGAGAGTAATAGTAACAGATGCCGATGCGGTCCACGGAGGGAGCTGATTACTCCCGGGTTGCGTTGCAAAGGACGGAGGTACAGAGAATCCGTTTCCCGTCTGGAGGACTTTAGCGGCGCGTATGTGATAACAACAAACGGACGTGCGGTTACTCCGCTCTGATGCCGGATGTGAGGACACTTGATGTATAAGGAATAGGGTACTATGGGTACTAGATTACAAGGAAAAAGCGGCACAAACACCAGTGGAAATTGGACTATGTATAGTTGTTCAGAATGGAAAATACATTTAATCCCATGCCAGTACACAAATTACTGTTAACCAATTGATGTAATATTGGTGATATCTGAATATGTATGTATAATTGAAAATAGGAATCTACAGTCCTGGATATGTATGTTAAATGTGTTCCTTAGAAGGATAGTTTGTTACATATGTATAGTAAGGATTATAGTTTTTTAATGGGAGAAGGTCTCATTGGCTGTTTACAAACATGTGATCATGTTTGGGGGGATATGAGGTACCGACAGGGCCATTACCACCCCACACCCTGAGGAAGGAACACCTGTTCTGAAACGCGTTGGTGAGATTGCGGCTATCATTCCCTATATAGGCATCACCACCCACTAGAGGATTGGTGGATATTTGGGATAATACCCAATTGTTATTTGTCTCAATTCGTTCACTGTAGATCGCCACCCTATATATTTTTTCCATCTGAGGGTTGTGCGGTGGTATATGGTCCTATCGGAACTTATGGGAATATGATATGCTGTATTATTGTTTATTAATTATTTTTATATATTTTTTATTAAATTATTTTTAATACTAATGAAGTATATACATCATTTTTACTGGTGTTTGCTGCGATGTGAATGAGTCTTCACTCATATTCCAAATCTGTGGAGTCCGGATCAAAGATACCCTTATGTGAACATAGGGCACTGATTTAAGGTGAGCCACACACTAATGTGACAAGTAATGTGTTCTGACTGAAAGAGGTTGAAGAGTGAAAAAGAAACCTTTATGTGAATATAGGGCCTGAATTACAGGTCAGTGGTGGACTTGTATTTACCTGAGAATATTGGATAAATTGATAACTGATGTAGCCGTATTATCCCTTTCTTTTTGAGGATACTTGTGGTCGAATTTCGTCAGATGGAAGTTTATATCAATAGAGAATAACGCTCAGCAACCGTTCTCTGTTTGTGTTTTGGTGTGATTAAGGAGTAGTGCTCTTGTGATCAGAGCCCGAGCTGCTGTTCTTAGGGCACAAGTTACTGTTATTTCTTTTCCACATTGTATTATGCTCCTGATGAGGTGGCGGATGGTCTCCTGAGGGATCTCCTCCCAGACCTGGACTAAAGCATCCGCTAACTCCTGGAAAGTCTGTTGGTGGATGGAGCGAGACATGATGTCCCAGATGTGCTCAATTGGATTCAGGTCTGGGGAACGGGCAGACCAGTCCATAGCATCAATGCCTTCATCTTGCAGGAACTGCTGACACACTCCAGCCACATGAGGTCTAGCATTGTCTTGCATTAGGAGGAACCCAGGGCCAACCGCATCAGCATATGGTCTCACAAGGGGTCTGAGGATCTCATCTCGGTACCTAATGGCAGTCAGGCTACCTCTGGCAAGCACATGGAGGGCTGTGTGGCCCCTCCAAAGAAATTCCACCCCACACCATTACTGACCCACTGCCAAACCGGTCATGCTGGAGGATGTTGCAGGCAGCAGAACGTTCTCCTTGGCGTCTCCAGACTTTGTCACATCTGTCACATGTGCTCAGTGAGAACCTGCTTTCATCTGTGAAGAGCACAGGGCGCCAGTGGCGAATTTGCCAATCTTGGTGTTCTCTGGCAAATGCCAAACGTCCTGAACGGTGTTGGGCTGTAAGCACTACCCCCACCTGTGGACGTCAGGCCCTCATACCACCCTCATGGAGTCTGTTTCTGATCGTTTGCGTAGACACATGCACATTTGTGGCTTGCTGGAGGTCATTTTGCAGGGCTCTGGCAGTACTCCTCCTGTTCCTCCTTGCACAAAGGCGGAGGTAGCTGTCCTGCTGCTGGGTTGTTGCCCTCCTACGGCCTCCTCTATCTCTCCTGATGTACTGGCCTGTCTCCTGGTAGCGCCTCCATGCTCTGGACACTACGCTGACAGACACAGCAAACCATTGATGTGCCATCCTGGATGAGCTGCACTACCTGAGCCACTTGTGTGGGTTGTAGACTCCGTCTCATGCAGTGGCGTAACTAGAAATTTTTCTCCCCCAAGCCAAAAAATTCTTTGGCGCCCCCCCCCCCCCCCCCCATTGGCGCCCCCCCCCCATAATTGGCACTAGGAAAGGGACAAACATGTGCGCGCCGAAGGCGTGCGGCGCCAAAAAGGGTCGTGGTTTTGTTTAAATGGGCGCGGCTTCGCATAAAGAGGCGTGGCATTGCAGGAATAGACTACCTTATACCCCAGTTTTGCAACCTGCACGCCCAGACGTTAGCCACCACAGGAAAGAAAAATAATCCTTATTCATGCCCCTTCCATTATTTGTCATTTTTCCTCCTTATAGTAATGCCCAGTATACATTATGCCACATACTGCAAAGGCCCTCAGACATTATGCCACACACAATAATGCACATGACACAATATGCACACACCGTAATGCCCCCGACACATTATGCCACACACCGTAATGTCTGTGACACATTATGACAGGAATCGCAATGCCCGTTATACATTATGCTACACACTGCAATGCCCCTGATACATTATAGCACATACCACAATGCCCATGATATAGTATACCACACACCGCAATGTCCGTGATACATTATGACACACACCGCAATGTCCGTGATACATTATGACACACACTGCAATGAACCTGAGACATTATACCACATACCACAATGCCCATGATATAGTATACCACACACCGCAATGTCCGTGATACATTATGACACACACCGCAATGCCCGTTATACATTATGCCACACTGCAATGACCCTGAGACATTATACCACATACCACAATGCCCGTGATATAGTATACAGACACCGTAATGCCTGACACATTATGCCACACACCGCAATGCCCATTATACATTATGCCACACACTGCAATGACCCTGAGACATTATACCACATACCACAATGCCCGTGATCTAGTATACCATACACCGTAATGCCTGTGACACATACCGCAATGCCCGTTATACCCTATGCCACACTGCAATGCCCCTGAGACATTATACCACATACCACAATGCCCGTGATATAGTTTGCCACACACCGTAATGCCTGTGACACATTCTGACACACACCGCAATGTCCGTGATACATTATGCCACACACCGTAATGCCCATTACACATTAAGTCCTACATTAAGGCTTCTAATTACTTTTAAATTACCTGCTCGTTGCCAGGGGTTTCATGCTCTTGGTTCCATGCACGGTGCCAGGGGTTTTCATGCTCAGGGTGTCATGCTCGTTGCCAGGTGTTTCATGCACTTGGTGTCATGCTCGTTGCCAGGGGTCTCATGCACTGGGTGTCATGCTCATTGCTAGGGGGTAGTGCTTGTTGTTAGGGCTGTGCTCCCAGTGCCACATATGTCCTCAGTGCCAGATATTCCCCCACGGTGCCAGGTACTCACATGCCCCCAGTGCCAAATATAGCCTCTCCCCCCAGTGCCACATATGCCCCCAGTGCCAGATATTCCCCCACAATGCCAGGTGCTCACGTGCCCCCAGTGCCAAATATAGCCCCCCATGTGCCAGGTACACATACAGTGCCATATATGCCACCTCAGTGCCCCCCCAGTGCCATATATGCCCCCTCAGTGCCTCCCCAGTGCCATATATGCCCCCTCAGTGCCCCCCAGTGCCATATATGCCCCCTCAGTACCCCCCAGTGCCATATATGCCCCCTCAGTGCCCCCCCAGTGCCATATATGCCCCCTCAGTGCCCCACCAGTGCCATATATGCCCCCTCAGTGCCTCCCCAGTGCCATATATGCCCCCTCAGTGCCATCTATGCCCCCTCAGTGCCCCCCAGTGCCATATATGCCCTCAGTGCCCCCCAGTGCCATATATGCCCCCTCAGTGCCATATATGCCCCCTCAGTGCCCCCCGCAGTGCCATATATGCCCCCTCAGTGCCATATATGACCCCTCTGTGCCCCCCCAGTGCCATATATGCCCCCCAGTGCCCCCAGTGCCATATATGCCCCCTCAGCGCCATATATGCCCCTCAGTGCCACCCCAGTGCCATATATGCCCCCTCAGGCCATATATGCCCCCTCAGTGCCCCCCCCCGTTCCATATATGCCCCCTCAGTGCCCCCCCCAGTGCCATATATGCATACCTCCCGCAGTGTCCCGCGATGGGGGGGGCAGTTGGGAGGCTCCTACAGTCACTGCTCTGCATAGCAGAGCAGTAGTGAATAGACGCTGTGCGCATGCGTACAGCGTCTATTCAGCGCAGACAGTGGGAGAGAGGGCATGCCAGCAGCTCACAGAGTGCTGGGCATGCCCCCTCAGTGACGAAACGGGGGCGTGGCCCGCGATCGCGGGTCCTCCGCGAAGCCACGCCCCCTTTTAATAGGACACGCCCCCCCCCGACACGCCGGAGACTCAGAGGGACACAGGAGAGGCGCACGCTGTGCCCTCCGTGTCCCTACTTCACAGCGGGGGGCTAGTGACAACAGATTGACATGCGGACGTTCGTCCGCATGTCAATCTGCTCTAAATCAGTGGCGGCGCCCCCGCAGCCCCTCGCCCCCAAGCCACCGCGAGGGCTGCGGGGGCAGTAGTTACGCCACTGGTCTCATGCTACCACTAGAGTGAAAGCACCGCCAGCTTTCAAAAGTTACCAAAACATCAGCCAGAAAGCATAGGAGCTGAGAAGTGGTCTGTGGTCACCACCTGCAGAACAACTCCTTTATTGGGGGTGTCTTGCTAATTGCCTATAATTTCCACCTGTTGTCTATTCCATTTGCACAACAGCATGTGAAATTGATTGTCAATCAGTGTTGCTTCCTAAGTGGACAGTTTGATTTCACAGAAGTGTGATTGACTTGGAGCTACATTGTGTTGTTTGAGTGTTCCCTTTATTTTTTTGAGCAGTGTATATATATATATATATATATATATATACCAAGATTTGTAATCCGGCACTCCATGTAGAAAGGCATGTGCCGGGGTGCCCTCCTGGTAGTGATATAACAGCAATTATTCCCCACCTATGTCAAGGTGATATCTGGAACAAAGTAGAGGAGGCACTCCATGGATTGGTGATCAAAAAAACTTGTATTTCAACATGACAGATGTGCACACAGTGCAGAACTAACAGGGTTACATCTTAGCACGATGTTTCAAGGCTATGATGTCTTTTCTTCAGGTGAAGTAACCAATAACTGGTTTTATTTCACCAGTTATAGGTTACTTCACCTGAAAATAAAAGTACACTGGTCCTGTATGCTGTAAAAATACAGGTGTGCTGCTGTTAAAATAAAAGTACACTGGTCCTGTATGCTGTAAAAATACAGGGGTGCTGCTGTTAAAATAAAAGTACATTGGCCCTGTATGCTGTAAAAATAGAGCGGTGCTGCTGTTAAAATTAAAGTACACTGGTCCTGTATGCTGTAAAAAATACAGGGGTGCTTCTGTTTAAATAAAGTATACTGGCTCTGTATGCTGTAAAATACAGGGGTGCAGTGAAAATAAATGTATACTGGCCTTGTCTTGTATGCTGTAAATTTACAGGAGTGTTGTAAAAATACAGGGGTGCTAGCACTGTCCCCAGTTGCAATGTCTAGGCCTGACCTTCACAACACTGTATGGGAAGAGGAGGCTCCTACCACCATTGCATGCTCTCTGCAAGTGCTGGGAGAAGCACCGCCAGTCCAGTTGCTCATATTGAGATTTAGGGTGTCACTGTAGAAGTACACCAGGATGAGGAGGATATTGGTGTAGCTGGCGCTGCAGAGGAAGTTGACGATGAGGATACTGATGGTGATGTGGTTTGTTTGAATAAGGCCCCACTGGAGACAATTGTTGTCCATGGGATGAAAAAGCACATTGTCATGCCTGGGCAAAATACCAAAAAAGCTACCAAATTCGGACAACAGGTGTCAAGCCATCTGTTGCCTTTGTCAATCCATAATAAGTAGGGGTAAGGACGTTAACCACCTAGGAGCATCCTCCCTTTTACGTCACCTGCAGCGCATTCATCATAAGTCATTGTCAAGTTCAGAAACTTTGGGTAATAGTGTAAGCAGTCCACTGACACCTAAATTATGTGGTTTGTTTGAATATTATTTCTCTGTGATGATGAGAATGTAAACACTGAAAGGGGGGGGATCTGAGGTTGAGGACGACATCTGGCCACTGTAGAGCCAGTTTGTGCAAGGAGAGATTGATTGCTTCTTTTTTGGTAGGGGCCCAATCAAACCAATCATTTCAGCTACAGTACATGTGGCAGACCCTGTCGCTGAAATGATTGGTTTGTTAAAGTGTGCATGTCCTATTTATACAACATAAGGGTGGGAGGGTCCAAGGACAATTCCGTCTTGCACATCTTTTCTTTGTCTGCCACATCATTCCAGGGGTGCTGCCCTATATGGTGTGCTGCCCCTCTGCCCTATTGCCATTTAAATCCCAGGGATGCTGTTGTCTGTCTGCTGTGCTGTGTAATTCTCCAGGGGTGCAGCCTATGCTGTATAAGTCCAGGGGTGCTACCGTATAATTCCAGGGATGCTGCTGTACTTGATCCTAGGTTTAAATGAAAGCCTAGAGCAGATATGAAACAAGCTTCAACATCACAAACAGATTTGTGAAAACTTAGCCTCAAAGGTGGAAATGGAAATTGCTATTTTGACAAAGTGTTATTTAATAATGTGGGGAGAGACCACATTTGTGTCCAAAATCAGTGTTACTCAGAAGAGACAGAAGCATAATCTAGCGCAACCGCCGGAGAGGTAAAAGACAGATTTTTCTGCCAGAGCATTACAGAGAGGTTCTTCTCAATTATTTATGTTAGGGACTCACTCAAATGAATGGCTCCAATTAGTCAACCATCATTTTAATTTATTATTGATGTTCCACAGTTTGGGATTATTTATTTAGAAGATGCACATTTGTTGTACAGGGTACTTTTCCCAAAGGCTGCGTAGGGTTATTGCAAGACCTTGCGGTGTTAGAAGAACAGAGTTTCAGTGATCTTGATTTGCATCAGCTTTCCATTGCACTGCAGCACTAGGTGGGCCAGGAGCTCCTGTGAGGCACAATTACTGAATGAGGCCCAGTATGGTGTCTCATGGTGTCTCATGAAGATGTCTCGCTTGCAGGCAGAGGCATTCTGTGGGCATAGAGGTTACCATTGCTTCCTCCCACAGTCCTACTTATAGTATGAAATGATTTTCGACTGTAGCGTAGTAAGTTCCACTAGAGCAGGGGCTCAATAACGAAAATTCACTGCACAGTCCTGCTTAGTACTGTACCGAACCCACCCAAACTCGACTTGCCTCATGCGGGGCTGTTGTGGGGGCTCAGGAGGAACTGCTAAAACATCTAAGGGGCTGCTTTATTTAAAAATTAAATATGAAAAAAATAAACAAGACACACAGGTATACAATAAGATAAAATTCAAGGAAAATCTTAGTGCGCAAACAGTGAGCTGCTGGACACTCCCCTCTTCAAAGAAGGTTCCCAAATCCTTCACCACAAGTGCAAAAAAAAAAAAAACAATGAAGAAGGGAACTTATCCTGCGCTCCACAGTAAGATCACAATTCAAGCGATTCCAGAGTTATTTGGAAACTCACATGGATGCCATACAAGAGAGGAAAATGTGCACATATGGTGAAGTACAATTTTAATAGGGCACATATGTAAAACACAATATTAAAACATTAAAAACAATCCAGCATTAGATACATAGCAGCATATTTAGTAGCAGCATATATGGTAGGACTGTGATAAGGGGTAGTGAGGAATTACCAGATGTATAGAACTGTGAGCACAGTTCAAAGCCAGCTTGCGGGTTTAATTGGTTCAGGGAAACCCGTGAATCCCTTGTGCCACACTGCACTGGAACGGTCGATCCACCGCTATTCCCCCACTGACGGCCCTGTGTCCACCAAGGCGTTTCTGCCTCTCACAGAGGTCTTTATCAAGGTGCACAGTAGTTTGGTATGCTGCTGACACAATTATTTAAATGGTTCCCAACCAATCGTTTTGTAACTAATGCAGCTGGACCCTATACAATGAATTACCTAACCGAGTCACATGGTCCTTAGCTGCACGCTATTCTTCCGGATTCCCCGTGTTGTCATGACGACCGCCACATACTTCCGGTTGCGGGATCGTCCACTGTCCATAATTCAATCCCCTTTCATAACCCGTCTTAGCCATATACATCACCGATGTAAAATGTCTGCCAAAGGTATGCTTAACAAGGCATACTTAGTCCATTACCGATGTCCAGACGTGGTCAGGATTTTGTACCACAGACATATATAAATATACTTAAAAAACTCCAATACATATAAAAAAAACTCCAATATATATAAAGGAAAGACTTTGATAAGATCTGACTGTGCAAGAGTAATTAAATCTAGATCTATAAAAAAAAATCATAAAAATACCCTAATGTTCAGAAAGAATTGATACATAAAAACAGAATAATTAGTAAAAGGTACTTTGGAACTAGTTAAACACTTAATCGTTCTTTATAAAAACCATTTAATTTCAAAGTCACAATTATGGCCCTCTGGTTTCAGCGTCCCTAATTCGTATATTGCTCTCATTTACGCTTTTGCTAACTGGGTCGCTAAGTCTTTGCGTCTCCAGTCGCCTTTGATGTTTCTGATGCCATAGAACTGTTTGATTGCACCACAATTACTTTGGTGGACAACACGAAAATGTTCTGATAAAGCGTGAGTGGTCAGGGATTTTTTATGTTCCTGAGGTGTTCCCCCAATCTTATTTTAAGCGGTCGGGAATTTCTTCCGATGTACCAAAGCCCGCAATCGCACTCGATTGCGTAAATGACGTTACTGGTGTTGCAGGTAATGAAGTCTAATATTTTAAACTTTGTCTTATTGATAGCTACCTCTGTAACTTTACTGCCGTTCCCTTTGATACCCTTACAACCCAGACAGCTCCCGCATCGAAAGAAACCTTTGGACTTGATGGTATTCATCCTTTTCATGCCTGGTTGCGTGCTCTTCACCAAACTGGTTTTAATGTTAGTTGCTCTTTTAAAAATGCACTTAGGCCTTGCTGGCAAAAGGTCACCTATTACTGGATCTTTTCGTAGGATCTTCCAATGTCTGGCAAGGGATCCTTCCAAAATTTTGTACTGACTACTAAATGAGGTGACAAAAGACCAATCATGATTCCTACTATCAGAATTCCTATCCTTAGTTGCCAACAGATCTTTTCTATCTATATCTGATACCGTCATTAGTGAACAGGCGACCTTTTTGGAATCATATCCTGATACTTCGAATTTCTTTTGTAGCTCTTTGGCTTATTCCTTGAAGACTTCCGATTTGGTACAATTTCGTCTTAGGCGCCTAAATTGGCCTCCTGGAATTGAATCCAGCCAATTTGAATGAATTTAAAGAGATAGAAAAAAGAATAGAGATAAATCTTAAGAAAAATGAGAGAGCTATCATTGATAGAAAAGTAAGAAAGTTTAATCGGGATAAGATCAGAAAATTAAGTGAGGTAGATTCTATAGAGGATGAGGAAGAAGAAATGAGTAATTGCGAATGTATGACACCATCACAAAATGAACCCCCACAAGATGAAATAGAGACTGTAAACAAAAGGAACACCCTTAGATTTGGATCACAGAGGAGAGGGTTTAACTCCACCAGGGATGAGAGATATACTGATCCCAAGTTAAGACCACTCAAATGGGGGGAAATTCTAGACAACAATATACTAAGAGATACAATACAAATTGGAGGAGAACTAACACACCCAGGTGGAGGATAAAATCTAGATACCCTCCATAAAGCGAAAGAGATACCCACTTAGAAGAAGAGAAGAGAAATTATAGAAGAAACTTCGCAGGCAATAGATTCGGTCCATTAGAAGATCTAAGTGACCTTCCTTCATCTCCTTTTTTACCGAGGGGTCATCGAAAAGGGTATATAAGGTAAAAACAAGAGGTTCCAGAGGGGGTAAACTCAACAAAAAACAGAGACCCCGGAAGAAAAAGAAGAAAAAGAAAAGTAAAAAGAAGGGGGAAAGATTAAGTGGAGATGAGACTGAAAAGACACCAACTACAGAAGGAAAGATAAAAATCTTTAACCTTAGCAATCACATCTTAGCGAAAGAAGAGATTTCTGTCCTTGAAAAAGGCCTCAAATTCACACCCTCATTACCCATTAACAAATGTAAAACTTACGTGGACCTTAATAAATTTGTCCGAAAGTTAAGTTTGAAATTTTTTTTTTTATCAGCAATCCAGTTGCAGAACCAGTTAGTACCTCAACTATCCCCTTCAAACCCAAGTCAGTCTTCAATCCCACTCACATGAGGGGGAATTTTATTAAAACGTTTTTAAAATTGGTATCAGATGATATAAAAGAAATGGAACCCAAACTACATAAATACAACTTAACAGTAAAAGAACGTCGAGCCCTCACCAGACTAAAAGAGAAGGAAGAACTTGTCATTAAACCTACGGGCAAAGGAGGGGGGTGGTCATCATGTCTAAGGAAGATTACAATCAGGAGGTCCTAAGGCAATTAAATGATGGACATACATATGGAAAACTTAAAACAGATCCCACCATGAGTATCCTTGCCAGATTTGACACCCTTCTGACAAAATATGGTGATTTGGGGACCTTAGTAGATAAAGAGATCCAATTTCTATACAACAAAGATCCAGTTATTCCGGTTCTCTATGTACTGCCGAAAATCCACAAAGATCCGGTCAAGCCACCCGGCAGACCAATTGTATCAGGTATCGACTCAGTTACGTCGAACCTGTCGGAATACATAGACTTCCATCTTCGGCCACTTGTAACAAAATATCCATCTCATTTGAAAGACACTACAGATTTTCTAAAAAGATTAGAAGATCTGAAATGGGAAGAGGGGTTCATAATGGTAGCGGCAGATGTAAGATCGCTGTATACCATTATTGACCATGAGGATGGTCTATTAGTATTAGACCATGCATTAGAAAAAAGCGCAATGGACATACACCTCAAAAATCTCATAAAGGAGGGGGTTAGGTTAATTTTAGAGAATAATTATTTTTCTTTTAACAACACATTTTATTTACAGAAAGTTGGAACAGCAATGGGCACCAGGTTCACCCCAAGCTATGCAAACATCTTCATGGGACAGTGGGAGGAGGAAACTATATGGAACCACTGTCCATTTTGGGCGAACCTGATGACCTGGAAAAGGTACATTGATGACGTATTCTTTATTTGGAAGGGTGATGAAGGTAACCTAAACGATTTCTTCACATACCTAAATACGAATACTAAAAATATCCAATTTTGGTTTGAAAGTAGTAGACAAACCATCAATTTCTTAGATATTCCAGTATCTGTGGATGAGAATGGCCTAAACACCAAAAACTTCATCAAACCAACAGACTCGGGAACCTACATTAATGCTACCAGCTGCCATCATCCTAATTGGCTGGATTCAATTCCAGGAGGCCAATTTAGGCGCCTAAGACGAAATTGTACCAAATCGGAAGTCTTCAAGGAACAAGCCAAAGAGCTACAAAAGAAATTCGAAGTATCAGGATATGATTCCAAAAAGGTCGCCTGTTCACTAATGACAGTATCAGATATAGATAGAAAAGATCTGTTGGCAACTAAGGATAGGAATTCTGATAGTAGGAATCATGATTGGTCTTTTGTCACCTCATTTAGTAGTCAGTACAAAGTTTTGGAAGGATCCCTTGCCAGACATTGGAAGATCCTACAAAAAGATCCAGTAATAGCAGACCTTTTGCCAGCAAGGCCTAAGTTCATTTTTAAAAGAGCAACTAACATTAAAACCAGTTTGGTGAAGAGCACACAACCAGGCATGAAAAGGATGAATACCATCAAGTCCAAAGGTTTCTTTCGATGCGGGAGCTGTCTGGGTTGTAAGGGTATCAAAGGGAACGGCAGTAAAGTTACAGAGGTAGCTATCAATAAGACAAAGTTTAAAATATTAGACTTCATTACCTGCAACACCAGTAACGTCATTTACGCAATCGAGTGCGATTGCGGGCTTTGGTACATCAGAAGAACTTCCTGACCGCTTAAAATAAGATTGGGGGAACACCTCAGGAACATAAAAAATCCCTGACCACTCACGCTTTATCAGAACATTTTCGTGTTGTCCACCAAAGTAATTGTGGTGCAATCAAACAGTTCTTTGGCATCAGACACATCAAAGGCGACTGGAGACGCAAAGACTTAGCGACCTAGTTAGCAAAAGTGGAAATGAGAGCAGTATACGAATTAGGGACGCTGAAACCAGAGGGTCATAATTGTGACTTTGAAATTAAATGGTTTTTATAAAGAACGATTAATTGTTTAACTAATTCCAAAGTACCTTTTACTAATTATTCTGTTTTTTGTATCACTTCTTTCTGAACATTAGGGTATTTTTATTATTTTTTTATAGATCTGGATTTAATTTCTCTTGCACAGTCAGATCTTATCAAAGTCTTTCCTTTATATATATTGGGGTTTTTTTTATATGTATTGGAGTTTTTTAAGTATATTTATATATGTCTGTGGTGAGAAGTTCTAATAATTGACACCATGTCTTTCTCCATCTAAGGATCAGTCTTCTACCATACATCGTATATAATAAGGGAACTTACTTTCTTCTGTTTACATCCGTCACCGGAAGTGATGTTACGCTACTCGGAGAGGGCACTGACTAGTTACCAACAACCGATGTCACCAGAAGTGACGTGACGCGATATGTACAAAATCCTGACCACGTCTGGACATCGGTAATGGACTAAGTATGCCTTGTTAAGCATACCTTTGGCAGACATTTCACATCTGTGATGTATATGGCTAAGACGGGTCATAAAAGGGGATTGAATTATGAACAGTGGACGATCCCGCAACCGGAAGTATGTGGCGGTCGTCATGACAACACGGGGAATCCGGAAGAATAGCGTGCAGCTAAGGACCATGTGACTCGGTTAGGTAATTCATTGTATAGGGTCCAGCTGCATTAGTTACAAAACGATTGGTTGGGAACCATTTAAATAATTGTGTCAGCAGCATACCAAACTACTGTACACCTTGATAAAGACCTCTGTGAGAGGTAAAAACGTGTTGGTGGACACAGGACCGTCAGTGGGGGAATAGCGGTGGATCGACCGTTCCAGTGCAGCGTGGCACAAGGGATTCACGGGTTTCCCTGAACCAATTAAACCCGCAAGCTGGCTTTGAACTGTGCTCACAGTTCTATACATCTGGTAATTCCTCACTACCCCTTATCACAGTCCTACCATATATGCTGCTACTAAATATGCTGCTATGTATCTAATGCTGGATTGTTTTTAATGTTTTAATATTGTGTTTTACATATGTGCCCTATTAAAATTGTACTTCACCATATGTGCACATTTTCCTCTCTTGTATGGCATCCATGTGAGTTTCCAAATAACTCTTGAATCGCTTGAATTGTGATCTTACTGTGGAGCGCAGGATAAGTTCCCTTCTTCATTATTTGTTTTTTAAGACACACAGGTATGTTCACATGCGTGTAACTGGGACACACAGGTATGCTCACATGCGTGTAACTGGGAGCTGTGAAAAACAAAATAAGGCATCTGCCACAAAATATGTAAATAAAAATGCAATAAAAAAATGGAAAAAAAAGAAACCCACAAGATTTTCACTTAATAAGTATCCAGACACCGTAGAGGGGAAAATATCCAATCTTGGTCCTGTGGTATACACCAGTTTATTTGCATCCCAGCATATAATACGAGATTATCTTAATCCCTGAAAATGGAGAAGGTGGTACAATTTTGGAGGCTTTGGCCCCTAGTTTTTCAGTTTGTCTAGTAATGTGGTAATTCATAATTATAGATTTGCTTGGTTGAAGTCCTTTCTATTCCACACCAATATAGGAGTGGAGGTGAAAGCCTGTGTGTTGTTCCTGATTGCGTGTGCCTCTCTAATTTTGAATCACCTTCTTGACACTGTCCTCTTCCTCTTGCCTCTTCTCATAATGTGAACAGTCATCAAATATGGAGGTGGTATGTTTGTAGCTTGCTATGATTCGGGGAACTTGGCAAGCTTTTTCCAGGGAAACCACCTGTCGCTGAAATGATGGGTTTATTAAACTGTGCATGTCCTGTTTACAAAACATAAGGGTGGATGGGAGGTCCCAGGTCCCAAGATAATTCCATCTTGCAACTCTTTTTTTACTTTGCATTATGTGCTCTTTGGGGTCTAGTTTTTAAAACTGCCATCATATCTGCCACTGCAGTGCCACTCCTAGATGGGTCAGGTGTTTGTGCCGCCCACTTGAGTCGCTTAGCTTAGTCATCCAGCTACCTCGGTGCAACCCTTTGGCCTAAAAACAATATTGTGAGGTGTGAGGTGTTCAGAATAGACTGGAAATTAGTGGAAATGAATGTTATTGAGGTTAATACTACCGTAGGATCAAAATTACCCCCAAATTTTGTGATTTTAGCTGTTTTTATGGGTTTTTTTTTTAAGTCATCCAGATCCAAAACTAAAACCAAAACCCGAAAGGGTGGTTTTGGCAAAACCAATCCAGATCCAAAACACGAGCGGAGATTCAGATTCAAAACCAAAACACAAAACCCGAAAAGTGTCCGCCACACATCTCTAGATATATATATATATACTATAGAAAATTGTCCTGCACTCCAGTTACTGATTGCAGCTCTACTCCGGTGCCCTCCGTGAATGGTAAGGTATATGCATAGAATAAACAGCGGCACTTGGAGATTTCAGATGTGGAACAAATCTATTAAGAAGTATCACATATACAAAGCCAACGTTTCGGGGCTATATATACTGTATGTGTACTGTATATAAACTATTTTTTTCTGCAAATATTTCTAACTTACTACAGGTACAATAAAACATTTTTTGGATGTGTTCCATTAATCACGCATAACATATGTTATAAATTTCCATGTACAGTTCTCTGGGTATTTGTACTAGTGTAAATTGAACTGGGAGCTATGGAGAATCATGACATAACATAACCCTTGTTACAATCTTATTTTAGCACCAGCAGTAAATGTAGATTATGTGACTCAGACTTCGTCCTATGGGGTGTGGTTGTCTCTTGCATACTTGGCTGTTTCTAAATTACTTTCTGAACCTGCTCCCGAGGTTTATAGTGTCTTCTTGTTTATTAGACTAGTGTCTTAGCTGACGTTCTCTGGCTGTAATAGCACAACACAAATGTCAAAGTGTGACTAAGATCATATAATAGTAGTTACCCAATAATACATAGATCTCTCAAAGTTTAATAAAATTAGATTACTCCCATGTTTGAGAGAAAACTTTATAAATCAAGGTGTTGTTATTACATCCACTGACAAAGCTGCATGGCAGACACCATACAAAATAAGTTCTAGTGTTTACAGAAATTAGGTTAATTTAGGTCCACACATTTTGCTGAAAGACCATAGTAAAGTCAAATAAAAATAAACCATTCACATTAATAGGGCAGGATGCAAGTTACAATGTAGTGCCTCTGCAATTATTAATATCACTGTACCTCGCCAGGTGCCTCAGTAATGTTTCGAGTTCCTAGGGATCTAATAAGCAGCATTATCTTGTAAATGGTTCAGACAATACATTGGATGTATCCATTGTTAGTAGATCTTGGTTGGAACCATATTACAACCAAACGGGTACTACATGGAATATTTACAGTGTGTCTAGAACGATAGTGAGCCATTTAGAATGTTCTAATTTTCTGCATAAATGTGAAAATAAATGTGTTCAGTCTCAATATAAATTCAAAAAACTCAAATATTCATAATAAACCTAAAAAAAAGTAATTCATTTATTGATTAAAATGATCCACCATTACATTTTTTGAGCAGCAATAGTTTCAATAAAACATCTACAGTAATTGTTGATCAGTCCCACCCATTGGCATGTGGAAATATGGGCCCATTTTCCCTTACAGAACTGTAAGAACACACCAACACAGCAATTCTATTGGATTAAGGTCTGGCCCTTAATTCCATCTAAAATTTCTTCGGCTTCAACCACCTGCTGTTATGCACACCAGTGCCTGCAGGATTGTATTGGTGTCTGAACGGTGAGGGATGCAAAACAAATGAACTCACAGACAGACTGGGGAATATGACATTACATACACAGAAGGTGATAGGGTAACAAAATAAACACAAAGTGAACAGAGAAGCCCAGAGGCTAAGAAACTGGGTGTCTCCCTAGTATTAGGAGTGCTCAGATGTAAAGAAGCAAGATGTTGTGTTTTAATACATAGAGAACCTGAATTGCTGTTGCTAAGGGCAACAGCAAAACCCTAAAGGGTTACCAACGGGTGTGGCAGTAAACTCCTTGGTCAGAGATGGAATAATAGACACAAGGAGAGTCTCCACAATCCTAGTCCTCACTTGCAGTGCACTGGTTCAGCTTACTGCCACTAAACTGACACCAGAACACCTTGCACAGTGAGAAAGGATTTTGGCAGGCAAGTCTGAGAATACAGCCGCAAACTTGCTAAGTTCACAGAGTAGCAAAAGAACCCCAGCAAGTTAAACGACTGACTCCAGTCTTACTGCTAGGTCTGGATTGGCAGAGTGTAGTACCAAATCCCAAGGCCTATTTGCAGTAAGCAACAAACAAATACAAAGCTACACAGTACTGGCTTACTTTCAGGAACTGACTAACCAACAAAGATTCAGCAGCATCTGCTTAACCTGAGAAGAGGCCTTATATAGCAGGTGCTGTCCACGCCCCACTCAGACCTCACAGACTGTGAGCACAAAAACCAGCACTGGATCCCCTGCCATGCACAAAGCCTGTAACCACTGCACAGCAAAAGACCCGAACCGGAGTATCAGCTGCGCTCAGGCCACTCCGCTAGCACTTGTCTCCCGGTTGACATGACGACGTGGCAGCACAGGGCAGGAGACCCTAACAGTACCCCCCCTCTGACGAGGGGTCAAAGAACCCCTACCACCGGGTTTATCGGGGAACTGCGAGAAGAAAGAGCGTATCAGTCTGGGGGCATGAAGATCACAACTGCGCACCCACGACCGCTCCTCCGGGCCATACCCCTTCCAGTGCACCAAAAATGACAGCCGAACCATCTTGGAGTCAAGAATCCTTTCAACAACAAACTCCCTCTGGCCACGTATCAGAAGAGGGGAAGGTCTTCCACTGGAAGAAGGATTACTAATCGCCCGTTTTAAAAGGGAACAATGAAATGTTTTATTGATACCCAAAGAACGGGGCAGATCTAACTGAAATGCCACCGGATTGATAACCCTAGTGATCTTATAAGGGCCGATGAACCGGGGGCCTAACTTATGAGATGGCTGTCTCAACTTCAAATTCCTGGTAGACAACCAGACGAAGTCTCCTAATTTGAAGCTGCAGGGTCTTTTCCGCTTATCAAAAACCCTTTTGGTCACTAATGACACAGACACAAGGGCTTTCTTCACTTTCCTCCAAATACCCCTAAGGACAGAAACCACAGAGGAACCACCAGGCGTGGAGTCCAGGGGGTCAAAAGAATTGGCCTTAGGATGATGCCCATACACACAAAGGAAGGGAGAGATCCCTGTAGCAGAGTGAGCCGCGTTGTTATAGGCAAACTCCGCCATGGACAGATGAGCAACCCAGTCAGTCTGACACTTGGAGACATAACACCTGTGGAACTGCTCCAAGGACTGGTTCACCCTTTCAGTCTGCCCATTAGACTGCGGATGGTAGCCTGACAACAAGCTGACAGAAATCTGGAGATCGGAACAAAATGCCCTCCAGAATTTGGCCACAAACTGGGATCCGCGGTCAGAGACCACATCAAGTGGCAACCCGTGGAGGCGCACAACATGCAGCATAAATAATTCAGACAGGCGTCTGGCCGATGGCAGCCCAACCAGTGGAACGAAGTGCGCCATCTTCGAAACGACAACCCAGATGGCTGTCATCCCCGAGGATTTGGGCAAGTCCACCACAAAATCCATTGAAATGTGGGTCCATGGCTTAGATGGAATAGAGAGTGGATGTAATGGGCCAACAGGAACCCCTCTAGGAGTCTTATTTCTGGCACAGATGTCACATGCCCGAACCCACTGATCCACATCCTTAGCCACCGAGGGCCACCACACCGCCCTAGATAGCAACTCCCGAGTTCTGGCAATACCCGGGTGACCTGCCGACTTCTTGGCATGGAATTCCAGGAACACTCGCTGTCTTAACCTAGGAGGCACAAACAAAAGACCTACCGGAAGGTCTGGAGGAGCCTGCTCCTGTGCTCTAAGGACTAATGACAAGAGGTCCTGGGTAATGCCCACTTTAATACATGATGGGGACACAATGGGCAATGGCTCCTCGGTGGTCTCCTGGATTGGAGCAAAACTCCGCGAGAGCGCATCAGCCTTGATGTTTTTTGACCCAGGGCGATATGTTATCGAAAAATTAAAGCGAGCAAAAAACAAAGCCCATCGTGCCTGCCTGGCATTGAGACGCTTTGCTGACTCTAAATATGCCAAATTCTTATGGTCGGTGAGAATTGAGACCACAAACTTAGCCCCCTCAAGCCAGTGTCTCCACTCCTCGAGTGCATCCTTAATAGCCAACAATTCCCGGTTACCCACGTCATAATTCATCTCGGCAGGCGAAAATTTACGGGAAAAGTAAGCACAGGGATGAAGGCGATTATCAGACACTCCCATCTGAGAGAGCACTTCCCCAATACCCATCTCAGAGGCATCCACCTCCACCACAAAAGGACACTCTGGATCTGGGTGTCGCAGCACCTTGGCCGAGACAAATGCCCTTTTGAGACGGGCAAAAGCCGCTTTGGCCTCACAAGACCAGTGAGCAACATCCGCCCCTTTCTTAGTGAGTGCCACCAAGGGCGCCACTATAGACGAAAATCCAGCGATAAATAGTCTATAAAAATTTGCAAAGCCCAGGAAACGCTGAAGCGCCTTCAAACTAGTGGGCTGCACCCAATCCAGGACTGCCTGTACCTTGGAACCCTCCATTTGGAAACCTTCTGGGGAGATAATATATCCTAGAAATGCGATTTGCTGAACTTCAAATTCGCACTTCTCCAGCTTCGCCCCAAGCCGGTGGTCTCTGAGTTTCTGGAGGACTAAGCGTACATGCTTCCGATGTTCCTCCAGGGAATGGGAGAAGATTAGGATGTCATCTAAGTATACAACTAAGAATCTATCCAAATATTCCCTGAGCACATCGTTCATGAAATCCTGGAAGACTGCCGGGGCATTACAGAGCCCAAAAGGCATCACCAAATATTCATAATGCCCTGAGTGGGTATTAAAGGCAGTCTTCCATTCATCCCCCTCTCTTATTCGGATTAGATTGTACGCACCGCGTAGGTCAATCTTAGAAAAAATGGTGGCAGTACGAAGCTGGTCAAACAAGACCGAAATGAGAGGCAGTGGGTATGAGTTTTTAATCGTGATACGGTTCAATTCCCTGAAGTCGATGCAGGGTCGCAACGAACCGTCCATTTTACCCACGAAGAAGAACCCCGACCCAACTGGAGACTGTGAAGGTCTGATAAATCCCTTAGCCAAGTTCTCCTGAATGTACTCTGCCATAGCCTGAGTCTCAGGACGTGACAGGGAGTACAACCTGCTCTTGGGAAGCTTAGCATTCGGCAACAAATCAATGGCACAGTCATAGGGGCGATGGGGAGGTAGTACCTCTACAACTTTTTTTGAGAACACGTCCGCAAAATCTGCATAACATCCTGGCAATCCTGGCAAACTTAGCTGCGAAAGCCTGACTGGAAGGCTCAAGCAACTCCTGAAACAATCAGTACCCCAACTAAGAATCTCCCCAGAGACCCAGTCAAATTGAGGATTGTGGGCCCTTAACCAGGGTAACCCCAACACCAATGGGGCAAAAGTACAGACAGTCACATAAAAGGACAATTTTTCAGAGTGTGTGGCTCCAATAAACAAAGAAATCTGGCTAGTGCAAGAGGTAATTTTACCCTGGGATAATGGTTCCCCGTTTAACCCACAGATCTCAATTTCCGATGCCAAGGGTACTAAGGGAACAGAGTGTTTCAGGGCGAATTGGCGGTCCATAAAAACCCCGTCGGCCCCACTGTCCACAAAGGCCTCAGTCTTGACAGTTTGACCGAGGATCTTCAAGGTCACCGGAATGATAAAAGTCTTCTTGGGAAATTCTGACTTCTGGCCTGACAGGATATTTCCCATCACCCTCAGGCCCTGAAGTTTTCCGGCTTTTCTGGGCATGATACTACCACATGACCTTTATTCCCACAGTACAAACACAACCCCTGCTGTCTCCTCCGCGTCTTCTCACGCGAGGAGAGGCGGGTAGCCCCAATCTGCATAGGCTCCTCGGAAAATTCCTCAGAGTCTGAGGTTCCCTTGGGAAAGAAGGAAACCTCGGTCTCCCTTTCAAGCCTACGCTCTCTCAGCCGTCTATCCACCCGGATGGATAACTGCATGAGCTGATCCAAGCTATCAGGCAAGGGATATTGTACCAGTTGGTCTTTTATCTGGTTAGAAAGACCTCTTCGGTACTGGTGTCTCAGGGCTGGGTCATTCCACTGGGTATCATGGGCCAACCTCCGAAACACCGTACAATAAACCTCAACTGGCCTTCGCCCTTGCTTAAGGATCGAAATCTGAGCCTCGGCTGAGGCCGTCTTGTCAGGGTCATCATACCACATGCCCAGTGCCGTAAAAAAAGCATCAACACTTTTAAGCGACGGACAGTCAGGCTGCAACCCATATCCCCAGACCTGTGGGTCTCCTTGTAGCAAGGAAATCACTATGCCCACCCGCTGAATCTCTGACCCAGAAGACTGAGGCCTAAGCTGGAAATATAGCTTGCAGCTCTCCTTGAAACAAAAGAACTGCGAGCGATCTCCAGAAAAACGATCCGGGAGATTTACTTTCGGCTCCTTAACCCCTGAAGGTGCTACTGCTGCGGGAGCTCCGCCAGCAGCCTGGGAGGTGTGCATTTTAATGGACAAATCATTAAATTGTCGAGTCAAGACCTGCACCTGATCGACCACCTGTTGCAAAGTATTTTGAGGGGTATGCTCCATATTCCCACAAAATTTCAACAGGAGTATTGGGCTGCTGAATATGTTATGCACACCAGTGCCTGCAGGATTGTACTGGTGTCTGAACGGAGAGGGATGCAAAACAAATGGACTCACAGACAGACTGGGGAATATGACATTACATACACAGAAGGTGATAGGGTAACAAAATAAACACAAAGTGAACAGAGAAGCCCAGAGGCTAAGAAACTGGGTGTCTCCCTAGTATTAGGAGTGCTCAGATGGAAAGAAGCAAGATGTTGTGTTTTAATACGTAGAGAACCTGAAATGCTGTTGCTAACGGCAACAGCAAAACCCTAAAGGGTTACCAACGGGTGTGGCAGTAAACTCCTTGGTCAGAGATGGAATAATAGACACAAGGAGAGTCTCCACAATCCTAGTCCTCACTTGCAGTGCACTGGTTCAGCTTACTGTCACTAAACTGACACCAGAACACCTTGCACAGTGAGAAAGGATTTTGGCAGGCAAGTCTGAGAATACAGCTGCAAACTTGCTAAGTTCACAGAGTAGCAAAAGAACCCCAGCAAGTTAAATGACTGACTCCAGTCTTACTGCTAGGTCTGGATTGGCAGAGTGTAGTACCAAATCCCAAGGCCTATTTGCAGTAAGCAACAAACAAATACAAAGCTACACAGTACTGGCTAACTTTCAGGAACTGACTAACTAACAAAGATTCAGCAGCATCTGCTTAACCTGAGAAGAGGCCTTATATAGCAGGTGCTGTCCACGCCCCACTCAGACCTCACAGACTGTGAGCACAAAAACCAGCACCGGATCCCCTGCCATGCACAAAGCCTGTAACCACTGCACAGCAAAAGACCCGAACCGGAGTATCAGCTGCGCTCAGGCCACTTCGCTAGCACTTGTCTCCCGGTTGACATGACGACGTGGCAGCACAGGGCAGGAGACCCTAACACCTGCTTGTAGACCGGCTTGTGTGTGCTTATGGCTGTTGTCTTTCTGCAAGATTCACCTTCTGTTGAGCTTCAATTCAAGGAAAGATCCCCTGAATTCTGCTCCGGAACTCATTGTTGATGATGGTCAGCCGTAGCAGCAAAGCATAACACGTACATGGGGAGGAGCTGCACTAATTTTTTATGAGCAAGATTAACCCTTTCTTAGGTGGTCCCAAGATTTTTAGGGTTAACCAATATTTCAAGTGGTGTGCCCTGATGGTGTGCTACTCGTGGACTAAACATGACAAGCATGACACCCAGTGGTGCGAAGAAGCAGGTCCTTTTATTGGAGTGCACTATAATCTAGCAATATGTATATTAAACTTTCATTAGTATCTTTAATAAACAATCTCTTTGGAAGGTACGTGTTAAAATCAGCGAAATAACAATGGAGAAAATGGGATTTTGGTACCAACCGGTAATTCCTTTTTGTCTGATTCCACAGGGGACACTGGATCTTACACTGGGTATACAGTCTTGGTTGCTGGGAGCTAGGCACATGATAATTTAGAAAAGTTTGTAGCTCCTCCCCCTCTAGTACCCATCATCCCACAGTTTGTAAATGTAGACCGAGAGTAGATGGAACAGAGAAGGTATGAACCAGGAGAACACACACACAGAACAGATAAACAGGTCAAATCACAAAAACTAACTACAAGAAGTGATGGAGCTGTGGAGGGCGTCCAGTTTACCCTGTGGAATCAGAGAAAAGGATTTACCAGTAGGTACCAAAATCCCATTTTCTCTTTCATCCACTAGGGGACACTGGAGCTTACGCTGGGGACGTCCCAAAGTCTTCCCCTGGGTGGGAGAGCGCTGAGGAACCTGCAGAACCAATTGATCAAAACAAGAGGCTGAAGCTGCAAAACGATAAAACTTAATTATTATTATTATTATTATCATAATTTATTTATATGGTGCCACATGGGATCCGCAGGGCCTGATTACAGAGTAAACAAAAGCAAAACGTGAAGATGGTGACTTACAGTTCAATACAATATAGGACAAGTAGAGGGTATATAAACATAGCTGTGTCAGTAAACAGCACTTATCAGGGTGGCAGAAAACCGAAGGAGTTGGTACCATCAAAGGGAGTATTGAAAAGAAGATAGGTTAAGTAAGAGGCGTGAAAAAGCACATGAGGGAAGAGGACCCTGCTCGCGAGAGCTTACATTCTAAAGGGGAGGGGAACACAAACAGGGGTGACACAGATGGGGTAGAAAGTGAGCATGGGCCACAGAAGGTTTAGGATAAAAGGCTTTAAATAAAAGTATTGGAAGAAGACCAAGTGGCCAAACGGCAAAGCTGTAGGGTGGAAGCACCCAGACGCGCCACCCAAGATGTACCCATTGATCTGGTGGAATGCACTGCAATGGAGGATGGAGGCTCCAATTTCTTGCTGATGTATGCCTAACGGATGGTCAGACGAATCCATCGAGCCAATGTCTGTTTAGATGCTGGCCATCCCCGTTTGGCAGCATTACACAAGACAAACAATGCAGGGGCGGATTGGGACGCCGGGACACCGGGCCAGTTCCTGGTTGGCCGGTCCCATTGTCCCCTTAGCAGGCTGACTCACCCCTCCACCTGGCCTCCGGCCGCGATCGGAGCTCAGCTCCGATCAGGCAGAGCTTGGAAACGGCCCCTGCACACAGTCACAGTGCACAGCAACTGCCAGTGATGCTGCAGTCCGTGCAGCACTTCCTCATACAGCAAGCTCCGGACTAGGCATGACGTCATGTAGGGGGCGTGGCTAGCACTCGGCACTGCTCTGCTGCAGAGAAGTGACTGAACCGACTACAGGGGCAGAAAGAGGTTCAGTAGCTCAGTGCCAAGGTAAAGTACAGTAAGATGTAGTAGAAGAAGGGATGAGGGAGAGGACAGAGAGGTATATGGATTACTAATGAAAATAAAAGTGGAGTGAAAGAAAATAAATTTAGGTGGCAAAGAAAAGTATGTGATAGAGAGAGAGAGAGAGAGAGAGAGAGAGAGAGAGAGAGAGAGAGAGAGAGAGAGAGAGAGAGAATAAGGCAAGTAAGAGGCTCTATGTCAGGGATTAGGAAGGAAAATATGTCAGTAAACTATTATGGAGAAAAAGGAAGACAAAATAAATGAGACTAAAGTATAAAGACTAAAGAGGCTTCAAAGAGTGTAAAGAGTCAAGAAAAGGGAACAGGTACTTGCATGTTGTAATATAGAGGGACAGGGACTTACTTGCGGTTGTAATATAAAGTGACAGGGACTTGTGTGTTGTAATATAGAGGGAAAAGTATTTGCATGTTGTAATATAGAGAGACAGGTACTTGCGTGTTGTAATATAGAGGGACAGGTACTTGTGTGTTGCAATATAGAGGAACAGGGACTTGCGTGTTGTAATATAGAGAGACAGGTACTTGCGTGTTGTAATATAGAGGGACAGGTACTTGTGTGTTGCAATATAGAGGAACAGGGACTTGCGTGTTGTAATATAGAGAGACAGGCACTTGCGTGTTGTAATATAGAGGGACAGGGACTTGCGTGTTGTAATATAGAGGGACAAGTACTTGTGTGTGTTGTAATACAGAGTGACAGGGACTTGCATGTTGTAATATAAAGGGACAGGGACTTGCATGTTGTAATATAAAGGGACAGGGACTTGCATGTTGTAATATAGAGAGACAGGCACTTGTGAGTTGTAATATAGAGGGATAGGGACATGTGTATGTTGTAATATAGAGGGACAGGGACTTGTGTGTTCTAATATAGCGGGACAGGGACTTGCATGTGTTGTAATATAGAAGGACAGGGACTTGCGTGAGTTGTAATGTAGAGGGACATGGACTGTTGTACTATAGAGGGACAGGTACTTGCGTGTGTTGTAATATATAGGGACATGTACTTGGGTTTGGTAATTTAAAGGGATAAGGATTTGTGTGTTTTCTAACACAG
This sequence comes from Pseudophryne corroboree, assembly GCF_028390025.1. NCBI lineage: Eukaryota > Metazoa > Chordata > Amphibia > Anura > Myobatrachidae > Pseudophryne > Pseudophryne corroboree. Next base: position 813,187,170 of record NC_086447.1, read on the forward strand.
AGGGACAGGGACTTGAGTGTGTTGTAGTATAGAGGGACAGGTACTTGCGTGTTTTGTAATATAGAGGGAAAGGGATATGTGTGCGGTATAATATAGTATGAGTATGTAGTATGAGAGCGTGGACAGATAAAAAATTAAGGAAACTAAAAAGAGAAATTTGGAGAAAGTAAAGGACGAAGAGTAAAGATAATGAATATTACTATGATAAAATAAAGGAGAGACTATATAATAAGTGAAGTGGAACAAGAGTAAAGTGTAGGGCATGACAGAATGTACAAAGAAGAAAGAGGATAAAAGGTACAGATGAGACAGTGCTGTTCGGTATAATTTACCATCTGTATCCCGACATCGGCATCCTGAGCGGTAGAATGCCGGCAGGGGGTCGAGCAAAACGAAGCCCCTTGCAGGCTCGGTGGCAAGCTTCAATCACCTCAGGTTCTATTCTCCCTCTATGGGTGTTGTGGACACCCATAGAAGGGGAATGATCTACTTCACTGGTATACTGGCGGCAGCATGGTGCCCCCCGCCATCGGGATCCCGGCATCGGTATTGTGACAGTCGGGATCTCGACGAGTTAACCGCATACCACAGAATGTAACAAAAATATAGTGTAGAAGCATAAGGAATCTAGCAGAACTAAGGATTCAATTTCAGAATATGGGATCCCTTGGATTAGTATAACTACACTGGTCAAAACAATAAATGTACCATCGTGGGCTTGCGTCGCTTGCCATACTTCGGGCGGGGCGGCTCGCTCCACTTTGCTTGCCACAGGTTACTGTTCCCATTAGATGTCCACGTGAATAGTGAAACTAATAGACCAGGGTTCCCATGTTCTGAACTTGAGCCAGACTAAGCAATGACCACTGATTAGGACAGTAAAGTACTGTATATAGTGAGAATAGACAAATGCCACCATGGAAGGGTTATGTAGTAGAATTAGCATAAATGTCAGAGGCCCAACTGCAGCAAAAGATGCAAGGACGGCTGTGTCAGGCTCTATGAAGAGTATCCCACCCCTTTCAACATACCCCACCCCTTCAACAGACCCCGCCTCCATTAGGGCTGCTTCCAGAAATTTCCCGGGCTGGTTTTCCATCCCAATCCGCCCCTGAAACAATGTATCTGATTTTCGTACGGAAACTGTCCTATCAACATAAACACGCAAGGCCCTGCCCACACCCACTGTGGAGTAATGTCCGGATAATTCTCGAAAGGCCAGTACTACAATCGGTTGAAGAATATGAAATGGGGACACCACCTTAGGAAGGAAGGTAGCTTGAGTACGAAGTTCCGCTCTATCCTCATGGAACATAAAGTATGGAGGTTTGCATGATAGTGCGCCCAATTCTGAGACTCTGCAAGCAAATGCCAATGTGAGCAAAAGAACCATCTTCCATGTGAGAAAACGATTGTCCACCTCCTCCAATGGTTCAAACGTGGACGATGGAAGAGAGGATAACACCATGGTGCTGCAGGTGGGACAAAAGGCAGTTGAATTCTGAGCGCACCCTGGAGACACATTTGTACCACCGGCAGAAGTGCAAGACATTGTTGGAAAAAAATGGAGAGAGACGAAATTTGAGCTTTTAATGAACCTAAACAGAGACCCTCCTCTAGTCCTGCTTGAAGAAAAAGAGTCTGGAGAGTCGAAATGAACTGGAAGGAATTTGACGACTCTGACACAAAGAAACGTAAGAGCGCCAAATGCGGTGATAATAATCTGCTATAACCGATTTCCTAGCACGTAACATGGTAGGGATGACAGATCTAGGTATGCCCTTGTGTCTTAGGATAACGGTTTCAACAGCCACCCCCGTAAAATGCAGCTGCGCTAAATTGGGGTTTAGAATCGGACCTTGTAGTAGAAGATCCGTCCGGAGCGGCAGTGACCATGGTTCGTCCACCAGAAGAAGTTGAAGATCCAAGAACCAGCTTCGCTGCGGCCCTGACCGACATTTTATACGTTTTAGGACATGAGGGAAAAGTGGAATGGGTGGAAATATGTACACGAGGTCGAAATTCCATGAAGTTGTGAGTGCAGCCACTGCTTCTGCTGTTGGATCTCGCGTTCTGGACACGTACCTTGGCAGTTGACGATTCAACCGTGATGCCATGAGAGTGATCTGAGGTCTTCCCCACTTTTGAATGAGGTCTTGGAACACCTCCGGGTGTAGTGCCCACGCCACAGGGTGAATGTCCTGGCAGCTGAGATAATCCGTCTCCCACTTGTCTAATCCTGGGACGAAGATGGCGGATAGAATAACCTGATTTGTCTTTGACCAACGTAAGATCCTGGATATCTCCTTCATCGCCAGTCGACTGCGCATTCCACCCTGTCTGTTGATGTGCGCAACAGCCATTGCATTGTCGGATTGTACTCGGACAGGGTGAGCTCAAAGAATGTAAGAAGCTGCCGTCAAAGCATTGTAGAGTGCCCTGAGTTCCAGTGCGTTTATGGGCAATTGACTTTCCTGGGTCGACCACCATCCCTGGAAGCGATAGTCCAGGACCACCACACCCCAACCTCTGAGACTCGCATCCGTTGTGAGAATCGTCCAATGCCAAATTCCGAAACAATGTCCCGCTACTAGATTGTTGATTTGGAGCCACCAGAGAAGCGACATCCTTGTTCGTGAAGATAAGTGGACCTGTTGATGGAGTTGTAGGTGAGAACCCGACCATTAAGACAGTAGGTCCAGTTGAAATGGCCTGGAGTGTAAACGGCACAATTGTAGTGCTTCGAAGGCCGCTACCATCTTTCCCAAAAGACTAATACAAAGGTGTAACGACACCCATTTCAGCTTAAAGACTAATTGGACCATCTGACGGATGTCCTGTGCTTTGTCCATTGGCAGGGGATGCGGTCAAGATCCCACCGGACAGAATCCCGGCAGTCAGAATACCGACACCGGAATCCCGACTGGGACAATCCCGACATATTCTCCCTCTGTCCACGACACCCATAGAGGGAGAATAAATTTGTGTGCCGAGCGTGGCGAGCGCAGCGAGCCCGCAAGGGGCTGCATTGCGCTCGCCCCCCTGACGGGATTGTGCAGATCGGGATTCCGGTGTCGGGATTCCGACTGCCGGGATCCCGTCCGGCGGGATTTCGTACTGATCCTATTGGTGGAATGACTCTGTAGTTTTGTGTCAAAAATGAATCCCAGAAATCAATGACGTTGAGTCAGAATCGGCTATGATTTGTCGAAATTGATGCTCCACCCATGATGTATTAACGTCCAGTACGTCAACTCTGCATAATCTAGCAGGATCGACTTTAGTGTGCCTTGATTTACAAATCGTCCAGATAAGGAACGATGGTGACACCTAAGAATTGTAGATGGGCGATCATCACCGACTTTAATGAAGATCCGGGGTGCTGAGGATAATCCAAACGGTAGAGCTTGAAACTGATAGTGTTCCTGTAAAATGGCAAACCGCAGGTAGGCTTGATGCGGTTCCCAAATGGGGATATACAGATATTCCTCTGAATCCAGGTTCGCTATCATGGATTGAATGGACTCCATCTTGAAGCGATAAGCCATCAGGTACTCGTTCAAGGATTTTAAATTTAGGATCGGCCTGACAGATCCGTCAAGTTTGGGGACCACAAAGAGATTTGAATATAATCCCGACCCCTCTGATTCAATGGGACTGGTATCAACACCCCTGATATGAGGAGAGATTGTATGGCCATCTGTAAAACAGCTGCTTTGTCTGGAGATGGCGGTAGGCCTTTTGTGAAAAACCGGTTTGGAGGGAAAATGCTAAATCTATTTTGTATCCTGACAATATCAAACGATGAATCCAAGGATCTGATGATGTGTGTAACCAAACATGATGGAATGTCATGAGGAGCACCCAGGTGGTTTGGCAGCTTGTCATGCCACTTGTTTCTCTGTTGCTTTGGACTATGGATGACGCACTGCTGTGTGTTGAAGACCTCTGGTTCTGCCTCATCTGCCCCGGGATGAAAGTCCTTTTCCTCTTTCACGAAAGGACTGTTGCGTACGAAATGACTGGAAGGAAGGGCCTGTATAGGGTTGTCTGGCAGATGGAGGTGCAGATGGCAAAAAATGTGAATTTTCCCCCAGTAGCTTGGGAAATCCATTTATCTGACTCTGGTCCAAATAAAATATCACCTGTGAACAAGAGCGCCTCTGCCAACTTTTTTGACTCTTGAATTAAGCTGAGGTCTTTAGCAGCTGTTGCTAAATAACCCGCTGATTCACGTATATGTTCAGTGACAACTTTACGTTCTGGTCTCGCTGATCCAGAGTGTAAACCATTTCACAGTTCTTCTTCCCACTTGACAATGGCAGTGTTAACCGATCCACTTACCAGTACTGGCCTGAGCTGGGCCACTGCAGCTGAGTAAATGGACTTCAGGGTAGCCTCAAGCCTACGATCTGAGGCATCTTTGAGTGAAGTAGCTCCAGGTACAGGAAGAGACGTCTTTTTGGACAGTCAAGACACTGGTACATCCACTGGTGGAGGAGTTTCCCACTTACCTGTCATGGATGATTGAAATGGATAGTGGGAAAGAAATTTCCGCGGAATCTGGAAACGCTTGTCTAGCTGTTTCCATGCCGTCACCAAGTGGTCGTGTCATTGTTGTGAAAAGGGGAACACATCCAAAGCAGTCTTTTGGTCACCAAACAATTGAAATTCTTTGGGTTTAGGTACCGGAACTTCAGGAAAATTAAGGACATTCTTTACTGCCAGAATTAAGGATTCTACTCCCTGTGTACTGGAGTCCTTGCCCTCTACTGGCTCCACCCATACTTCCTCTCATTCGCCTTCTTCCACGTACTCGTGAGACGGTTGGTCATTGTCTGAATCATCAAATTGTAGGATCGCAGGAAGTGAACACTTCTGTCTGAGGGAAGAGGAAGGAGACGGCCTACTAGTAGAACCAATTACAGTAATGAGACCCTCCATGTACTTAGCTAGGTCCTTAGCCCAGGCCGGTTCTGATCTACGGGACTCTGCTAATTCTGATGATAAGGCAGCCACTGAGCCGGCCAGAACCGAGACCCAAGTTGGAGTATCAGAAACATTATCAAGTTTATTTGAGTCTGTCATAGAACACAACTCACACAAGGTAGAGTTACCCTGTGAATTCATGAGGGTAGATTTGGTGTTACACTGAGTACAGGAAAGGAGCTTCTGAGAAGCTTTTGTGTTTGACAAGCCCGTCATGTTCTATGATACCCTTACAGTAAAAATAGTATAGATACACACCACACACTGCAAAGGTGTTATAAATACACAGAAAAAGACCAGAAAATGTTGTGGAAGTAGAGGAGGGGATCACACCACCCACCCCTGAATTCCCTGTCTCCAACAACCAGCTTAACACCCCTGCGTACTCACGACCTGGTTTAGAATCTGGGATGTGTAGCTTCGGCTACTGTTGCAGAATTCCGGTCACCGTAGCTTTTGGAGAGTTTGTTTACATTCACCGCAGCTGATAAAACACTGAAATTAAACACTTGTGTTTGTAAACTGTGTCTTGTGCCTATGATGCACAAACAAATATAGAGATACAGTTAGCAGACTGTAAATGTACATATTCTGTGATAAAACATTGCAGCTGTGCTGCTGTTTTAAGAAAAAAGGCACCACTGTGAAGCCCCCGCCCCGTTACAGCAGATTTAACTGTAATGGCCACCGAAGTAAGCGGGAGGAACCCCTTATAGCATTCCCCGTCTGTCCCAATCTGTTACTAAATACATGTTGACCGCCAGGATGCGTGTTTTGCTATATAGAGCGGAGTAGCCGAAGGCGCTGTACAGCTGTCTCCCCTCCTCCGTGGCCGCGTCTTTCTCTTACCGCCGGGACGCAACTGTACAGAGGAGTGGAGCCGGCGAGCGCCTTCCCTGATGCTGCTCTACGGCCAGCTCCCCTCCACCTTAACCACGTTCCCACCTGACCGCCGTGACGCCGCCGTGACTGAGGAGACCAGTGTCCCCTAGTGGATGAAAGAGAAATTAAAAATAAAATATTGGTGTACACTGCCAATAAGTCCTATATCACTGAGGATCATGTAATTGAATAACTTTTGATTATGGTGTATGTCTGTTTATTATCTCTTAGGCTGTGTCCCCAATACGAGTTGGGTTCAGATGACCAGCGTTTGGGAACCCGCCGGTCACCATACCGATGCCGGGATCCCGAGCTTTAGATTGACAGCGGGGGGAAGGGCAAGCACAACGCAGCCCCTCACCATGCAGGAGGCTTGGTGGCTCGCTGCGCTCGCCACAGGTTTTATCCCCACTCTATGGGTGTTGTGGAATACCGACTGTCAGGCTGTTAAGCGAGTGGGATCCCATCGACAGTATAGTGACCAGCGGTCTCCCGGCCGCTGGTCACATAACTACATCCCCCTAATGCAAGACGTGTAGTCACACTAATGCTGCTAATAATGCATAGCTATCTCTTATTGTTCAAAATGAGTGCTATTGGGAATAATACGAGATAAAGGCATCAGAGTGACTACACACAGCTGTATGGCCATGTCAGAATCTAACATACAGGATAAATCACTGGAATACACTGGAAGCAATATCAAACGGGTCAGGAAAGCTGGACACTAGGCATTTGAAGCCTAATCTCAGGCATTTTACTAATGGGCAACCTGGTTAAAATTTGGTGCCATAAGTGATTCCATGACTTCAAGTACAACTTCCTGGGAGAGACACGTGCACACTCCTTTGACAATGACTAGGATGACAGCTTTGAAGAGGGATCAGCATGAAGGAAAGTAAAGGAGCAGTACGGGACCCTGCACCCTCCAGGTAATGGTGCCGTTTGACTTTGGGGTCTATTCATGAAGCAGTGAAAAGTGTGGAGAAGTGAGCCAGTGGAGAAGTTGCCTATGGCAACCAATCAGCATTGATGTAACATTTATAATTTGCATATTGTACGGAGCAGCTGATTGGTTGCTATGAGCAACTTCTCCGCAGGTTCACTTCTCCACTCTTTTCACTGCTTCATGAATAGACCCCTTTGACATGTTTAGGTGTTGTCTTCGAACACACTTTTAAAAATTGGTGAGGAAATAGATAAGAAACATGAACATTTTTAGCTTTCAACCGGCATCTCTGCAATGAACCATATATTTTTCAGCCAACTTGAATTTGTAGGGAACTTCTAGAAATCTGTGAGTACAAGATCTGTTTTACTCAATACTATTCTTGCTCTTGGACACTGACTGAAGCAAAAGTTTTGATAGATGGGACCTGGTGATGACCAGATGTTTGAGCAGAGAAATATGAAACATGTTTGGGAATCGTGTAGATGGAAGGAGATCTAGCAGACAAATCACAGTATTAAAAATTTGTAAAACATGAAAAGCCAAATATATAGAGGAAAGTACTACATTCTCAGCACTCAGTTGCATCGCTCCTCTGGAGGGGAAAATTTGAGAATTGGTATGCCACAGTTTGTTCAGGACTTCATGTGATGTCTCATGCTATATGTACTACAGTGATACTGATGATGGTGAGTCAAACAACACATTACTTCATCAGATTATAATTCTCTGCAGTTTACAGAATGACTAACACGGAATAAAATGCAGTGTTTAACTCCACTGTAAAAAAAGAAACGTGAAAGGCTCCCTGCAGAGCTTGGCTTGAATGCCAGATTTCATAATTGTAAACTTGGACAAACCACATCAGAGAATATTCTATTAAAGTGGAGGGATGGAAATACTAACTTGTCTTCAGAATTGTCCTTATTTTCACTGTACTCTATAACCTTACTTGCTGTACTGGAATCTCTGGTAGACTCCTGAATTTCAGTGAGTTCTCCCAGAATCCCAGGAGCATAGACTATCCTCACAAATTATATCCACTTCCCAAGGGATTGAGCACTTGGCCCAAGGTCTCAAAGACATAATTTCAGGTCATTAAGACTTACTTTGTGTAATGCCACGTAAAACTCCCTCCATGGATCTCCCAGACAAGAGGCATATACTTTCTGAAAGTAGGCCTACAACTTTATACTCACTGGCATTTCTATAATGGGTGCAGTGTGTGCGGTGCACACGGGCCCCTGAGTCCAGAGGGGGCCCCCACCGCACACGCTGCACCCATTTTCTAAATACTCACCCCTCCGGAGTCCCGTGGCGACGTTCACGGCGGTATTAAAACTCTGTGAAAATGGCCCAGCAGCCATTTTCACGGAGTTCTGCGCATGCGCAGTAGAGAAATCTTAGGGGAAATGTCCGCTGCGCCATTTTCCCGGAGATCTGCGCATGCGCAGTAGAGTCTGAGCGCTCTAGTGCTCAGACTCTCAGCTCTGCCAGCAGAGAGGAGAGGGCCCGAACTGAGGAGGCTGCACCCGGGCCTCCTCCTCTCTTAAAGTGCCCCTGTTTATACTGCAATATTTTTACCACCGCTTTGCAAGCTGATGAGTATTATTGTTACAAAATATGTATTTTCAGCACATGCTAACATAAATCAGGACATATTTAAATTCCTTTTTTGTGTCTCCACCATACAGGAAATTGGAGTGTTGCGCAAAGGGCCCGATTCAGCATGGGTTGTAGTAGCTGTAGCTGCGAAGGCAGACAGAGGGCCACCATCTTTTAGGTCGCAGCGGCTGTGTGTGACGTCACTCAGCCGTCATGGCCCTCCCCGCAAACGGGTCGGTCATTCCTGCGTTGTCTGGATCGCGATCAGCTCCAACGCCGACCCCTAAATGCCACATCCACACCCCCTCCCGCCCTGCGAACACCTCTGCCCATCAATCAGGCAGAGGTATTTGCATATGTGAGATGCCGCCGGATCTCACTGTGTGCGCACGTGCAGCGGGGCTTCTGTGCATGCACACACTGCAGAAGGCCTTCAGCATGCGAATGCATCGGACCCAATGTGCATTAGGAATGGAGATACATTACTTATCCTTCCTTTCATTTGACTCTGTTTTTTTATCTTTTCTGTTACTGAATCATACGCCTAATAGGTTCCATATGCAGCCTGATTCTCAGTGCATATAGATTTGGCACTGTGCAATGGAAACATTCACTTCAATGTACAACACATGCCATATAAAGAGAGGATATATAACGAATGCTGACTGAAGAGTTTCTGTAATAGTGCATATACTAAACTATACAAATAAGTAAATAAATTAAAATCTGTTTTTAACTTTCTCTTTAACGAGCACTGTGAGTAACATATTATATGCATGGACCATGCCATGATTATGTTATAGTTATATACACTGCTCAAAAAAATAAAGGGAACACTAAAATAACACATCCTAGATCTGAATGAATGAAATATTCTTATTAAATACTTTGTTCTTTACATAGTTGAATGTGCTGACAACAAAATCACACAAAAATTATCAATGGAAATCAAATTTATTAACCCATGGAGGTCTGGATTTGGAGTCACACTCAAAATTAAATTGGAAAAACACACTACAGGCTGATCCAACTTTGATGTAATGTCCTTAAAACAAGTCAAAATGAGGCTCAGTAGTGTGTGTGGCCTCCACGTGCCTGTATGACCTCCCTACAACCCACACAAGTGGCTCAGGTTATGCAGCTCATCCAGGATGGCACATCAATGCGAGCTGTGGCAAGAAGGTTTGCTGTGTCTGTCAGTATAGTGTCCAGAGCATGGAGGCGCTACCAGGAGACAGGCCAGTACATCAGGAGATGAGGAGGAGGCCGTAGGAGGGCAACAACCCAGCAGCAGGACCGCTACCTCCGCCTTTGTGCAAGGAGGAACAGGAGGAGCACTGCCAGAGCCCTGCAAAATGACCTCCAGCAAGCCACAAATGTGCATGTGTGTACTCAAACGATCAGAAACAGACTCCATGAGGGTGGTATAAGGGCCCGACATCCAAAGGTGGGGGTTGTGCTTACAGCCCAACACCGTGCAGGACGTTTGGCATTTGCCAGATATATATTGCCCCACAGTGCCAAATATACATTGCCCCACAGTGCCAGACAGGGCCGGACTGGCCATCTGGCACTTCTGGCAAATGCCAGAAGGGCCGATGGCCACTTGGGCCGGTCCAGCGGTCACTGAGACACGCTGCCGCTCAGTCCGGCGGCAGCATGTCTCAGCTGTCAGGAGAGGAGAGCAGAGCGCCCGCCAGCGCGGCTGTGTCTGGTGCTGCGGCGGCTTCGTTCAAACCAGCCGCCGGTTCGTGAGCCAATCAGAAGCCGCCGGTCCGCGAGCTCTGATTGGCTCACGAACCGGCGGCTGGTTAGAACGAAGCCGCCGCAGCACCAGACACAGCCGCGCTGGCGGGCGCTCTGCTCTCCTCTCCTGACAGCTGAGACATGCTGCCGCCGGACTGAGCGGCAGCGTGTCTCAGTGACCGCTGGACCGGCCCAAGTGGCCATCGGCGCTCTGCTCTCCTGATTCACCCCCGTCCCTCACAGCCCGGAGGAGCAGCAGCAGCAGTAGCAGTGCAGCAGCGGTAAGTAGCTGCAGCACTGGCTGCTGTGGGGACAATTGTATATCTGGCACTGTGGGGGCAATTGGCTGGCACTGTGGGGCATTTGTATACCTGGCACTGTGGGGGCAATTGTTTACCTGGCACTGTGGGGGCATTTGTATACCTGGCACTGTGGGGGCATTTGTATACCTGGCACTTTGGGGGCAATTGTTTACCTGGCACTGTGGGGGCATTTGTATACCTGGCACTGTGGGGGCATTTGTATACCTGGCACTGTGGGGGCAATTGTTTACCTGGCACTGTGGGGGCATTTGTATACCTGGCACTGTGGGGGCATTTGTATACCTGGCACTGTGGGGGCATTTGTATACCTGGCACTGTGGGGGCAATTGTGGATCTGGCACTGCACTATTGGGGGCATATAATGTAAATTTCGGCTCATACTGGGTGCTATAATGTAAATTTCGGCTCATACTGGGTGCTATAATGTGAATTTCGGCTCATACTGTGTGGTATAATGTGAAATAGGCACCAGTACTAGATAGTATAAGGGGTCCTACTATTGTGGTGCATAATGCGTATAAGGGGTGTATGGTGTGATAAACTACACTGAAGGACACGCCCCCTTTGAGTGACCACGCCCCCTTTTCCGGGGCGGGAGCGCCGAAGGCGCGCGCTTATTTACAAACTTCACATTTACATACCCCCACTTAAAAATTTCCACTTCAACCACAGGTTGTGTGTATTTTAATAGAAAATGATGTACGCCTGTATGTTGTTAGAATATTAATTATATTTGTAAGAGCATAGACTAATAAGTGGGAGGAGTCAGGAATAGTAAGGGGAGGAGTCACAGAGGTGGGCCTGTGTGCTTCAAAAATGCCAGGACCTATTTTTAGTCTCAGTCCGGCCCTGGTGCCAGATATACATTGCCTCACTGTGCCAAATACACAAATGCCCCCAGAGTGCCAGATACACATTGCCCCACAGTGCCAGATACACAAATGCCCCCACTGTGTCAGATATACATTGCCCCCCAGTGCCAGATACAGAAATGCACCCACAGTGCCAGATATGCCCCCAGTGCCAGATACAGAAATGCCCCCAGTGCCAGATACAAATGCCCCACAGTGCCAGATATGCCCCCAGTGCCAGGTATCCCCCAGTGCCAGGTATACATGCTCCCCCAGTGCCAGATACACATATTCCCGCAGTGCCACATATGCCCCCAGTGCCAGATACACATGTCCCCGCAGTGCCACATATGCCCCCAGTGCCAGATACACATGTCCCCGCAGTGCCACATATGCCCCCAGTGCCAAATACACATGTCCCCCCTTTGCAAGATATGCCCCCAGTGCCAGATATGCCCCCAGTGCCTGGTATACATGCCCCCAGTGCCAGGTATACATGAAGCTACCCCCCCTGCTGCTCACCGCTGCTGTCTTGTGTGTGTGAGGGGAGGAGAGCGCAACCTGCGCCTCTCCTGCCCCTCAGTGTCCGGCGGGTGCGGGTGGCTCAGTTCAATTCAGCGCCGATCCGCGCTCACGGGCGGCGCTGAATTAAACGAAGATACTGAGGGGCAGGAGAGGCGCAGGCTGCACTCTCCTCCCCTCACATCAGCGGCGGTGCGGCGGTGAGTGGTGGGAAGCGGCGTTGAGCTGCAGAGGGAGGGAGGGATGGGGAGCGGCGGCCCGTCGGTGTGGGTATGGCGTACCCAAGGCTAAATTCCTAAGGATACGCCGTACCCACCCGTACCCGCACACTTGCACCACTGTGTATATATATATTTACCAATTTATATGTATGTTGTGAGAGGCAGAGAGGTTTCTGCATTAGGAGGAGGTGCAGGCCCTGACATGCCACATGGAGCATTATGGGGTTGCTCCAAGGTAAGTAGCTCTTAGCTTAGACATATTTTAGTAAGGAGCCATTATCATGTGACTCCTTGCTGGTTAATATTAGACCCAGATTGGGGTAATGGAGGTGTGAGGTGTGGTGCCTCTGGACTGGCTGAGCTGGATGGCTTCAGTGTGGCATACCTTTACATTCTATTAACACTTTTCACTTATTAATTTTCTAACACTATTTCTCTATTTTAATTACATTTCATGTTTGTATCACCCCCTCTATAGCTTCGGCTTCCTAAATACTAATTTATTAACACTATAGTTTTTTACACTGGTATGTCACGCTGTGCTTCCTGGCTCATTCTGGTGTTTTGGGGTGACACACCCTGCACCTAGATATAGCGCTAGGGACCCCAAATATACAGAGAGGCCTTGATGCGGCTTTGGGGCTTAACCACACATTTGCTCAAATATGTGTAACGAAGATCTCTGAATTCTATTATCATGTGGGATTTATATCTGGTTACTGTTATCCATTCAGTGTGCTGGGGAAACAATTGCTTTTTTTCTTGCTCAGAAATACCCCTTCCTTTCGAGCACCTGAATGATATCACTAAGCTAATTGAGCATTTACCAATCTATATGTAAGTTGTGAGAGGCAGAGAGGTTTCTGCATTAGGAGGAGGTGCAGGCCCTGACATGCCACATGGAGCATTATGGGGTTGCTCCAAGGTAAGTAGCTCTTAGCTTAGACATATTTTAGTAAGGAGCCATTATCATGTGACTCCTTGCTGGTTAATATTAGACCCAGATTGGGGTAATGGAGGTGTGAGGTATGGTGCCTCTGGACTGGCTGAGCTGGATGGCTTCAGTGTGGCATACCTTTACATTCTATTAACACTTTTCACTTATTAATTTTCTAACACTATTTCTCTATTTTAATTACATTTCATGTTTGTATCACCCCCTCTATAGCTTCGGCTTCCTAAATACTAATTTATTAACACTATAGTTTTTTACACTGGTATGTCACGCTGTGCTTCCTGGCTCATTCTGGTGTTTTGGGGTGCCACACCCTGCACCTAGATATAGCGCTAGGGACCCCAAATATACAGAGAGGCCTTGATGCGGCTTTGGGGCTAACCACACATTTGCGCAAATATGTGTAACGAAGATCTCTGAATTCTATTATCATGTGGGATTTATATCTGGTTACTGTTATCCATTCAGTGTGCTGGGGAAACAATTGCTTTTTTTCTTGCTCAGAAATACCCCTTCCTTTCGAGCACCTGAATGATATCACTAAGCTAATTGAGCATTTACCAATCTATATGTATATATATATATATATACATACACACACATTACTGCCCCACGTATATATTTATATACACTGCCCCAGGCCGCTGACTGTTTTAATAGTATATATACATATACTAGACTAGTACAGACAGTACACTGTCTGTACTAGTCTAGTATATATGTATATATATTAAAACTGTATATACATATACACACTTACACACTGTATATATCCAGCTCCACACCAAACTGTGCTGCGCCTAATGACTCCCCCGCCCTGAGTGTGTCTCTAACTCGCCGCCGGTGCCGCTGCTCAAGCCTCCTCAGTCCTGCCGCGCCCAGCCAGTCCCCAGCCGCGGGAGCGTGATGACATCATGATCACGCTCCCAGCAGGCTGAGAAGGGGAGGCGGCGATGCGGAGGCGCACACCGGCAGCAGCGGGACCTGAGGAGCGCATCATAGTCCAGTGAGCGGCGCGGCGGAGTGGGTACGGCGTACCCGCGGCAAAATTCTTACGGGTACGCCGTACCCGCCCACTTGCAGGGCTGATGTGTACTCCCTTCAATGCCTTTACTGTATGCTCCAAATATTTCAGTATTTGCTGAAATACTCTTGCTGACTCATTTACCATTCACATATAAAAGTATTAATATTCAAGCCACTGATATCTTCTTCTAATAGCCTCTTATGGCCACTAACAGCCACCTATACTGTCCTAATGGTCTCAGGATGGTTTCCCCACTCTTTCATGCACTTTGCATAGATCGCACACTGCAGAATTAGCATTTGGCACCCGCAAGATGGCATAAATTGATATCTGGAATTGAATTGTGCAACTTGTTCCAATAATACCAGTATAAATAACACGCAAAACATGCACATATTTATCAAGGGAGCACATATTGCAGAACCCGCAGCTAAATGAATCCTTCCCATACTATTTTCCTTATATAAATTGCACCAGCCAATTCGCTCCTAACTGTCATTTTTCAAACCCAGCCTGTGACATGGAAGTTAGGAGCTGATTGGCTGGTGCAATTTATCACTCACAGTGAAATTTATCACACATTGATAAATAAGGGCATATATACAGTATCAATCTGAGTGTTATATAAAAAGAAAAGAAAAGGTTTTCCCAGATGGGTGTAAGTTGCTTTTGTTGAACTTTAATTTTCTTTTATTAAGGCTAATACTGTATAGAGCATGCACTAGACAGTATCATTTCCTCATATTCTGTTCTACAACTATGGGGGTCATTCCGAGTTGTTCGCTCGTTATTTTTTTGTCGCAACGGAGCGATTAGTCGCTAATGCGCATCCGCAATGTCCGCAGTGCGACTGCGCCAAGTAAATTTGCTATGCAGTTAGGTATTTTACTCACGGCATTACAAGGTTTTTTCTTCGTTCTGGTGATCGTAATGTGATTGACAGGAAGTGGGTGTTTCTGGGTGGAAACTGGCCGTTTTATGGGAGTGTGTGAAAAAACGCTGCCGTTTCCGGGAAAAACGCGGGAGTGGCTGGAGAAACGGAGGAGTGTCTGGCCGAACGCTGGGTGTGTTTGTGACGTCAAACCAGGAACGAAACTGACTGAACTGATCGCAGTTGCCGAGTAAGTGTGGAGCTACTCAGAAACTGCTAAGAAGTATCTATTCGCAATATTGCGAATCTTTCGTTCGCAATTTTGATAAGCTAAGATTCACTCCCATTAGGCGGCGGCTTAGCGTGTGCAAAGCTGCTAAAAGCAGCTTGCGAGCGAACAACTCAGAATGACCCCCTTTGTCTACTTGGGCCTATTCCAGCTTCTGCATTTTCATTCCATATCCAAGTTTCCATCGTTTGGCATCAGACAAATACTTAATAACTATCATTTGCATTTTGCATCCAGACTTTGAAGAGAAAACATATATTTAGTTTTTATAAGCTTACATGGGTGTCAGTCTCTTGGGAAATCACTGCAACTGTCCATATTTTGTTTTTCCATACATTGGAAATCTGCTCTCATTATTGCTTATGAGGAAACTGCACTTTTCTTCTGCTAAACAGTTTCCATTGTCTTAAAACTTGTCTTGCGTTCTTTTATTTAAAACATATGTTCAGTGTAACAAAACATTCTACTTTTATTTTTACACATAAAGCCTACATATTAGCAACAGTTTTCTTTAAAGGAAAACCATTATATACAATGTATTTTAAAAATGTT
The DNA here is from genome assembly GCF_028390025.1 of Pseudophryne corroboree. Lineage (NCBI taxonomy): Eukaryota > Metazoa > Chordata > Amphibia > Anura > Myobatrachidae > Pseudophryne > Pseudophryne corroboree. Next base: position 813,202,952 of record NC_086447.1, read on the forward strand.
AAGTTATACATATACAGTATGTTATAATAACCTGTTAAATAACCCATTTAGTTTGCAATGAACTTATTTTTGGTGATTATAGCTTTGTTATACCCCTTATACACCAAACTTATGACCTGGGTTTTTGCCAGGTCCAGGTTTAGAGTGAAGGGTCCAACCGGGTAATGTTACCAAGGTTGAACCTGACATTGAACCGAGAAGCCTGCAAAGTGAACGTTGTGACCTGGGTCACGCTAAAATCATACGGAGACCCAGACCACCAGCGCTTGATGATGTCATCTACAAGCGCTGGCAGAGGGAAGAGCAAGCAATAACTCGGGTCCAGCCTGCAGTGTGAATGGGGTTTCAAGCTGCTGTGACATGGCTTTAAACTGTGTTACATAATCCAGGTTGTGCTTTGGGTTTTTGCTGTGAAAGGAGTATTAGAGAGGAGTGTGCTCCAGTGCTAGCTCCTGCTCCGCGACTGTGAAGCCAGACAGCCACCTTTACCAAGATGACCACCACGCCCTCACTGCGCATGCGGAACCTGCGATGATGTGTGACTGTGATGTGCAGCACATGTTCCTCTGGGGAAGTCTTACTGCAGATATCACTGTCAGCATTACCACTACTGCCGTCCCTGGTGACATAGCTGCTTACTCTGTACTACACTCTATTACCACTGACAACTGCTGTTATCCTGAATAAACCTCCAGACTTGCTAAAGGTTACATTTTTGCCTCAACGCCATTTCACATTCGCTGGTGGATATTATTCTACACCAATGGGACATATCAACAGTCTTTACTATGTAATACAATATAGCAGGACTTAAGCAGAGGTACTTGTACCCAGGGCTGCCACCAGCAATTGTGGGGCCCGGGACTGACAAATAGGCAGCCTCCCCCCAAAAAATTAACAAAAATATAAAATAAAAATAAATATATATTTTAAAAAAATAAAATTCCTATGCACATACGGAGCAACACCATATTATGCCCCTTGCACCATATTTAGTCCCCGCAGTAATGCCCCCGACACTATATTATAGCCCCTAAAGTTTTGTCCCTGTCACCAGTGTTGAACTGGAGCATGAAGGGCCCACCGGGGGTATGTAGTGGTAGGGGCCCATGATTAGAGGTGTGGCCAGCCTCCAAAGTGGGTGTGGCCAGCCACCACAGAGGTTTGGCTAACCATTATAGAGTACCTGGTCTGGACTCCTTGATAATTTATATAGTAATTAATGCTAGTGCATGCATGATAATGTGCCAGATTAATGACAGCAATGTACTGTAGAGAATACATCATAATCCTGTGCAGTATAAGGTAACATATGTATAATATATAATTCAAGTGCACAGTCTAGAATCTGATCCCTAGAGGAGGAGGCCCCCCCAGGCAGTGAGGCCTACCAGTGGTTTCCCCTGTACCCCTGTGGGCCAGTTCGAGCCTGCCTGTCACCATATTATGCCCCACACAGTAATCCCCTTGGCACCATATTATGCTCCCACATTAATGCACTTGTCACCATATTATGCCCACACAGTAATTATGCCAGTACCTGCTTGTTGTCAGGGGTTCTGCTCATTGTCAGGGGATTCCTCCCCCCCGGCCGTCGCCGCCACTGTGGGTCTGCAATCCAGAAGGGCGCCACTGTTCATGCCAGCCTGCTTCAAATTATTGAAAACATCCATTCCAAAATGGCCACCACCTCAGAGGAGGCAGTTATTAAATATACTAGAAGCTTCCTCCTAGTACCTTTAATAACTGTCTCCTCTGAGGTGGCGACCATTTTGGGAGAGACATTTTCAATAGTGCTGTGGGCGGCGAACGGCGGTATGAGCAGCCCGGGCCCTCCCCTCTCTGTGAGAGAGACTGGGCCCGGGACAGCTGTGCCCCCAGTACCCCCCTTATGGCAGCCCTGCCTGTACCCCCGGGGGGGTTGAAATGTTCAAGCTAGGGGTATGAGACATGTTGCCCCACGTGGTTTCATACACTGTCATGTTCCACACCAGTACAGATATCAGCATATCAAAACAAAAGCCAGGAACAAGTGACAACGTGCATGTGGCTAAACATGTGACTAAACAAACAAACCTTGTTTCAACATCATTATTCATGAAAAACAAAAGCAAAAGAGCCACTAGCAATGCATCTGTGTGTATTATGGTTGAAGTACTGTATATATCCGTCTGCTGTTTTATGTGAATAAAATTCTTAGTAATTTTTGTAATTTTTATATTCTTGACAGGAGAAAAGGGTGATATTTTTTTCTCAATTTCTTTGTATATACGGATTTAGGTTTTTTGGGGGGGCAATTTGTTCATTGAAATTAGTATGGACTTTTAGCCTGTGGATCTGTTTACTTAAGTTTCTATAATAACAATTGACTAGGGGCATGAGCAGGCCTATAACTAGGGATGTGTGTGCAGTGCTGCCACCCAGGTCACAGGGCCTGACATCACATGTTCGGGAGTCTGGGCTGGCACAGGGTGTGGGTGCATTTCTGACTGAATTGGTACGAACACTTACAAAGGAAACCACTGCTGTATACTATCCAAACTGTAGATGTAACCTACAGTAACTGCTGGATTTACCTGTAGTCCACTTACTCATAGCTATGAACAATTACATTGGTGACACTGACTTCTGATATCAATAAACTTAGCAGTAGGAGACAGATTTATACTATTAGTGGTTTTCAACCAATGTGCAAGTGTGCCTCGGATCTGGCAGGAGGAATTTCCCCCCAGACTTGTGAGCCACAAACAACTGGGCCTTTTATAGCCTTGATTGGAAGCAGTCAGGATAGTACTAGGCTAAATTTTGCCTTTCTATAAGGTCCATTTCTTCAAGCTCTCAGATCATTGGAGACTACTGATTGGCTATCCCTCACTGGGTATCATGCTAGCCTGCTGGCGAAATTTCTTGTGTAGCAAAATTTCTTCCAGCTCCTGAGACTTCTGCATATTCAGGCTTCTTACCAGAGAATTCATCTTACTATAGTTAAGTTCTAAATACCTACAGTAGATGTGCTAGCACATTTACGTAAATCTGTTCTCTTCTAACCCGATAACTCAGAAAATCTCCCTGTCTTCCCAAAACCAGTCTTCATTCTTTAAACAAAATGACATCAAAACATACAAGTTGATTGCAGATAAGTTCCTTTGTTCCTCTGCAGTCTGCCAGTTCCCCAGTCATGCTGTGAGTCCTCAGACCACATCCATTCACTCACTGGCACTTTTCCAAGTAGGGGATTTCCTGTACCTTGTCTCTGTCCCATGCAGTTTCATTTCCTCTACTGAATTAGCCTCTACTAATCGGACCTAGAGAGAAGCAGGTGTACATGTATTATGGCCAACTTGATTTTGCTATATTGTAAAAAGTCTAGATTTTTTTTTTAAATCTTGAAACATTTGCCAAAGTCGCGTAAGAGTTGACGTGACCCCTATCATTTCTGCTGCAATAAGTACGGAAACATTGTGTATGGTACTCCATATTGGGGGTAATTCCAAGTTGATCGCAGCAGGAAATTTTTTAGCAGTTGGGCAAAACCATGTGCACTGCAGGGGGGGCAGATATAACATTTGCAGAAAGAGTTAGATTTCGGTGGGTTATTTTGTTTCTGTGCAGGGTAAATACTGGCTGCTTTATTGTTACACTGCAAATTAGATTGCAGATTGAACACACCACACACAAATCTAACTCTCTCTGCACATGTTATATCTGTCCCCCCTGCAGTGCACATGGTTTTGCACAACTGCTAAAAAATTTCCTGCTGCGATCAACTTGGAATTATCCCCATTGTCTCAGTGCAGGTCAACTTTTATTACTTTTATCACTGCCAGGCATCTGTTCTACTTCCTAGATTTCCTTTATGTCATGGTGACCTGAGTAAACAAAATGGGCCAAATTGCGCAAAAATTCAGTGTCATGCTGTGACTTTATGCTGAGAAAGATAATTGGCGCTTTACTATAAAAACTATACACTTGTAATGTTATAGATTTGCTTTAACAAAATAAAGGCCGAAGTCAGGAAATACTCCACTGTCTTTGTTCTTTACCTCACAAGGCCTCGGTGCACTTCCTGTTTCTCCTTTCTTTGGTCTGTTTGCCTCTTTCTAACCTTATCTTGTGGATATTATGTGAAGGAACAAAAAACAGGTTTCACTGGGTTTGCTTTAGGGAAAGAGTGCTATATTTATAGAAATCTTTACACTTCCACTGATCTTGTAGCCTAAGTGCTATTTATAAATATAATGAGTATATGTGTATATGAGGTTGCCTCATTAGAAAACCATGCAAAATATATATAGTAAGCAATAAAAGTAACTCCATAGAGGTAGCCATAATAATGAAAATACCCAAAGGAAGAAAAAGAAGAAAAATATGACCACATTAGCACTTTTGTTCATCTATAACCCATACTTGACAACAGTATGATCAAAAAAACTTTTTTGTTGTTATTTCTATTTTGTGTTATGCTAGAAATAAATTACATACTAAAGCTGTTTTTACACATTTACTTTCCTGCAACCAAAGCCTACCTCATAGATCACTTTTCCACCTAAAATAGGCAATGTTCTGGAACCCGAGTTGTGACACATCACACAAGGCAAATGCTGAAGACATTTCCCACTGTAGATACTGCACCTACATCTGAATTATGGATGCCACCTTACTTTTGCTATCTGTGACATAGAGTTACATGTACCAAGTGGCGATACCCCTTTTTTGTGCATTTTCATCAAAATAGTGGTGTTTACCACTTTTATAAAATGTACTAAAAGGCTGACCGTAGTGATAACAGAGATTTATCTGGCATCACCTTTGGTGCCTGCAAATAATGACACTGGCGAAGCGTGATCAGTCCAGCAGCACAAAGCTCCATCTGATGATGGCCCTTGTGGGGCAGATGTATGAATTGGCTCTATGGGGTTTTCTGGTAACTGCGCACGCTATGTGCAGCAGTTACCGCTTCGCCCCATGTAAGAATGTAATGATTACCAGCAATTGCTGGGAGCACCCCCATCCTTATTGGCACTGGTATCTACAAGATAGCGTGCCGATGTAGGACAGTACAGATAATGTAATGGTTATGATTACTGCCTCATAGCACTGAGGTCATAGGTTCGATTCCCACCACGGCCTGTGTGGAGTTTCTATACTCTTCCCGTGCTTCCGTGGAGTCCTCCAAATACTCAGGTTTCCTCCCACAATCCAAAATGATACAGGTAGGTTAACTGGTTACTGACAAAAAAAACCAATAACCCTAGTGTTTAAGCGTGCGCGTGTGTTTAGGGCAGACTAGATGGGCCAAGTGATTCTTATCTGCTGTCAAATTCTATGTTTTTATAATGTGCCTGCAGATGTATGAATGACCGTTCCGACAGCTGCAGCTGTTGTTGCTGCATTACCAGCCACTATACCTGGCTGCGGCGGCCGCTGGGCTTCAGGCTGCATGGGAGATCTTGCGATGCTTGCGAGGTCACTGCCCCATGGCACCATTATGTGGCTTGCAGACTCCCTGGAACAGCACCCTGCAGCCCGTCCGGAGCTCCCAAGGAAGTTACATTTCACTGATACTTTTATATTCTCTTTATCAAGAGTACAAGAAAAAAATTAAAATGCTTTCGGTAGTATAAAACTGAACTACAGTTATTACATTGTGACTTATCAATACCTGTGATTTCTATTAGTAAAATGTCTGGTTCCGTTTTCTCTCACCTGGTTCCGTTTTCTCTCACCTGCATTTGTCTCCTATTTATCTTCCATGTCCAGTAAGGATTTTCTTATAGGAGGTCAAGCTTTTTTTGCAACAAATATGCATTAACATACTGCGCATACTGTTCCACAATGCAACGCCTTATACTTACAGTGGAGCGTCAGGAAAGTTCACCAGTAAATTTGGTGAAATGGAGGCATGTCGACCACACCCCTCAGACATGTATCTGATTTTGGGCCTAATTCAGACCTGATCGCTAGCAGGCAGATTTTTGCACTGCTGCGAACAGATAGTCGCGGCCTACAGGGGGAGTGTATTTTAGCTGTACGAACGCATGTGTAGCAGAGCTGTACAAACAGATTTTGTGCAGTGTCTGCACAGCCCAGGACTTACTCAGCTGCTGTGATCGCTTCAGCCTGTTCAGGACCGTACTTGATGCCAGACACCCGCCCTGCAAACACTCCCAGAAAACGGTCAATTGTCACCCACAAACGCCTTCTGCCTATCAATCTCCTTGCGAACGCCCGTGCAAATGGATCCTTTGCACAAACCCACCACTGATCGGCGATCCACTCTGTACCCGTGCGACGCGCCTGTGCGTTGCGGTGCATACGCATGCGCAGTTTAGACCTGATTGCCCGCTGTACGAAAACGCAGCTTAGCGATCAGGTCTGAATTAGCCCCTTTGTCTTATGCATATCCTTAAGGTACGGTTTAAAGAATGTTCACTTCATACACATTGTAAAATATACTGTGGTGGTGATGATGAAGAAGACTATGGACTCATTTTTGAAATGGGCATGTCTCTGCCCTAGATTACAAGTCACATGCATTTTATTATACCTGCAAGTACTACTGTTAATGAAGCCCCTTAATGCTTGTATCTTGTGTCTTCCTAGATCTTGTCTATACTTCATGCTTTCGGCAGTGTCTGTGTTTGTTTTCTGTCACTAACCCATATGTTTTATTTTTCCACTATATCTTCCATCTAGCTCAGGAGACAGGATTAGCTCTTAATAACATTAAAACATGTCTTTACATGGAAGAACTGTAATAATGAGAACAGTAACTGAGAAATGGCTTGTTTTACAGATAAAAGTAAACTTTTAAGACATTGCATAGCCGCAATCGTAATATTTTGGTCTTATAAAAGTTATGATCATAGAGCCATAACGTAAAAGTTAACCATCATTCAAAATAGATGTCATATGGATCAGTTCCTTACTTAAAACCTATTCATCATCGTGGGCCCCCCATGATTAAATATCCAACTTGCCGTGAGTTGCGGCAGTAGAAACTGAAGTACTGAACAAATCCAACATTGCTCCCGGGTGGGAACAGTTTCTCTGCAAAGCCGCTGTCCCCACGATCCCTAACACTGCTACTGATTTACAGTATTACTCACCCCTGCCAAGTCTGCCCAGTGTGCATGCATGACCCTACTTCACACATGCGTATGGCCTCTGGACTCGCAGTGTGGAGGAATTGGAGGATTCTTCTCGGATCCCTCTTTGCAACCCCATACCTCCTTCTCATAGAAGGAGCAGGGCTCTAAGAATCAGTGAAGATGATGTTGATTCCCATTATTAAATAACCAATTAAAAAACACTCATAAATAATTTAGTAATTGGCAATACAAATATACAGAGCCGGACCTAGGCATAGGCAAACTAGGCAAATGACTAGGGGCACAAGCAGATTCTGCTGATTAAAATGATATGCGGCATGCCTATATTCTGAGTGTGACTGCAGCTGTATCTGCATACGAAATGCTATATTACAGTTTATTCTGTTATGCACACCAGTGCCTGCAGGAATGTACTGGTGTCTGAACTGTTATGCACACCAGTGCCTGCAGGAATGTACTGGTGTCTGAACTGTTATGCACACCAGTGCCTGCAGGAATGTACTGGTGTCTGAACAGATAGGGATGCAAAACAAATGAACTCACAGACAGACTGGGGAATATGACATTACGTACACAGAAGGTGATAGGGTAACAAAATAAACACAAAGTGAACAGAGAAGCCCAGAGGCTAAGAAACTGGGTGTCTCCCTAGTATTAAGAATGCTCAGATGGAAAAAGCAAGATGTTGTGTTTTAATACGTAGAGAACCCGAAATGCTGTTGCTAAGGGCAACAGCAAAACCCTAAAGGGTTACCAACGGGTGTGGCAGTAAACTCCTTGGTCAGAGATGGAATGATAGACACAAGGAGAGTCTCCACAATCCTAATCCTCACTTGCAGTGCACAGGTTCAGCTTACTGCCACTAAACTGACACCTGAACACCTTGCACAGTGAGACAGGATTTAGGCAGGCAAGTCTGAGAATACAGCCGCAAACTTGCTAAGTTCACAGAATAGCAAAAGAACCCCAGCAAGTTAAACGACTGACTCCAGTCTTACTGCTAGGTCTGGATTGGCAGAGTGTAGTACCAAATCCCAAGGCCTATATGCAGTAAGCAACAACAAATACAAAGCTACACAGTACTGGCTAACTTTCAGGAACTAACAAACCAACAAAGATTCAGCAGCATCTGCTTAACCTGAGAAGAGGCCTTATATAGCAGGTGCTGTCCACGCCCCACTCAGACCTCACAGACTGTGAGCACAAAAACCAGCACCGTATCCCCTGCCGTGCACAGAGCCTGTAACCACTGCACAGCAAAAGACCCGAACCGGAGTATCAGCTGCGCTCAGGTTACTCCGCTAGCACTTGTCTCCCGGTTGCCATGACAACGTGGCAGCACAGGGCAGGAGACCCTAACAGTACCCCCCCTCTGACGAGGGGTCAAAGAACCCCTACCACCGGGTTTATCGGGGAACTGCGAGAAGAAAGAGCGTATCAGTCTGGGGGCATGAAGATCACAACTGCGCACCCATGACCGCTCCTCCGGGCCATACCCCTTCCAGTGCACCAAAAATGACAGCCGACCCCGAACCATCTTGGAGTCAAGAATCCTTTCAACAACAAACTCCCTCTGGCCACGTATCAGAAGAGGGGAAGGTCTTCCACTGGAAGAAGGATTACTAATCGCCCGTTTTAAAAGGGAACAATTAAATGTTTTATTGATACCCAAAGAACGGGGCAGATCTAACTGAAATGCCACCGGATTGATAACCCTGGTGATCTTATAAGGGCCGATGAACCGGGGGCCTAAATTATGAGATGGCTGTCTCAACTTCAAATTCTTGGTAGACAACCAGACGAAGTCTCCTAATTTGAAGCTGCAGGGTCTTTTCCGCTAATCAAAAACCCTTTTGGTCACTAATGACACAGACACAAGGGCTTTCTTCACTTTCCTCCAAATACCTCTAAGGACCGAAACCACAGAGGAACCACCAGGCGTGGAGTCCAGGGGGTCAAAAGAATTGGCCTTAGGATGATGCCCATACACACAAAGGAAGGGAGAGATCCCTGTAGCAGAGTGAGCCGCGTTGTTATAGGCAAACTCCGCCATGGACAGATGAGCAACCCAGTCAGTCTGACACTTGGAGACATAACACCTGAGGAACTGCTCCAAGGACTGGTTCACCCTTTCAGTCTGCCCATTAGACTGCGGATGGTAGCCTGACGACAAGCTGACAGAAATCTGGAGATCGGAACAAAATGCCCTCCAGAATTTGGCCACAAACTGGGATCCGCGGTCAGAGACCACATCAAGTGGCAACCCGTGGAGACGCACAACATGCAGCATAAACAATTCAGACAGGCGTCTGGCCGATGGCAGCCCAACCAGTGGAACGAAGTGCGCCATCTTCGAAAACCTGTCAACGACAACCCAGATGGCTGTCATCCCCGAGGATTTGGGCAAGTCCACCACAAAATCCATTGAAATGTGGGTCCATGGCTTAGATGGGATAGAGAGTGGATGTAATGGGCCAACAGGAACCCCTCTAGGAGTCTTATTTCGGGCACAGATGTCACATGCCCGAACCCACTGATCCACATCCTTAGCCACCGAGGGCCACCACACCGCCCTAGATAGCAACTCCCGAGTTCTGGCAATACCCGGGTGACCTGCCGACTTCTTGGCATGGAATTCCAGGAACACTCGCTGTCTTAACCTAGGAGGCACAAACAAAAGACCTACCGGAAGGTCTGGAGGAGCCTGCTACTGTGCTCTAAGGACTAATGATAAGAGGTCCTGGGTAATGCCCACTTTAATACATGATGGGGACACAATGGGCAACAGCTCCTCGGTGGTCTCCTGGATTGGAGCAAAACTCCGCGAGAGCGCATCAGCCTTGATGTTTTTTGACCCAGGGCGATATGTTATCAAAAAATTAAAGCGAGCAAAAAAAACACAGCCCATCGTGCCTGCCTGGCATTGAGACGCTTCGCTGACTCTAAATATGCCAGATTCTTATGGTCGGTGAGAATTGAGACCACAAACTTAGCCCCCTCAAGCCAGTGTCTCCACTCCTCGAGTGCATCCTTAATAGCCAACAATTCCCGGTTACCCACGTCATAATTCATCTCGGCAGGCGAAAATTTACTGGAAAAGTAAGCACAGGGATGAAGACGATTATCAGACACTCCCATCTGAGAGAGCACTGCCCCAATACCCATCTCAGAGGCATCCACCTCCACCACAAAAGGGCGCTCTGGATCTGGGTGTCGCAGCACCTTGGCCGATACAAATGCCCTTTTGAGACGGGCAAAAGCCGCTTTAGCCTCACAAGACCAGTGAGCAACATCCGCCCCTTTCTTAGTGAGTGCCACCAAGGGCGCCACTATAGACGAAAATACAGCGATAAATCGTCTATAAAAATTTGCAAAGCCCAGGAAACGCTGAAGCGCCTTCAAACTAGTGGGCTGCACCCAATCCAGGACTGCCTGTACCTTGGAACCCTCCATTTGGAAACCTTCTGGGGAGATAATATATCCTAGAAATGCGATTTGTTGAACTTCAAATTCGCACTTCTCCAGCTTCGCCCCAAGCCGGTGGTCTCTGAGTTTCTGGAGGACTAAGCGTACATGCTTCCGATGTTCCTCCAGGGAATGGGAGAAGATTAGGATGTCATCTAAGTATACAACTAAGAATCTATCCAAATATTCCCTGAGTACATCGTTCATGAAATCCTGGAAGACTGCCGGGGCATTACAGAGCCCAAAAGGCATCACCAAATATTCATAATGCCCTGAGTGGGTATTAAAGGCAGTCTTCCATTCATCCCCCTCTCTTATTCGGATTAGATTGTACGCCCCGCGTAGGTCAATCTTAGAAAAAATGGTGGCAGTACGAAGCTGGTCAAACAAGACCGAAATAAGAGGCAGTGGGTATGAGTTTTTAATCGTGATACGGTTCAATTCCCTGAAGTCGATGCAGGGTCGCAATGAACCGTCCTTTTTACCCACGAAGAAGAACCCCGACCCAACTGGAGACTGTGAAGGTCTGATAAATCCCTTAGCCAAGTTCGTCTGAATGCACTCTGCCATAGCCTGAGTCTCAGGACGTGACAGGGAGTACAACCTGCTCTTGGGAAGCTTAGCATTTGGCAACAAATCAATGGCACAGTCATAGGGGCGATGGGGAGGTAGTACCTCTGCAACTTTTTTGGAGAACACGTCCGCAAAATCTGCATAACACCCTGGCAATCCTGGCAAACTTAGCTGCGAGAGCCTGACTGGAAGGCTCAAGCAACTCCTGAAACAATCAGTACCCCAACTAAGAATCTCCCCAGAGACCCAGTCAAATTGAGGATTGTGGGCCCTTAACCAGGGTAACCCCAACACCAATGGGGCAAAAGTACAGACAGTCACATAAAAGGACAATTTTTCAGAGTGTGTGGCTCCAATAAACAAAGAAATCTGGCTAGTGCAAGAGGTAATTTTACCTTGGGATAATGGTTCCCCGTTTAGCCCACAAATCTCAATTTCCGATGCCAAGGGTACTAAGGGAACAGAGTGTTTCAGGGCGAATTGGCGGTCCATAAAAACCCCGTCGGCCCCACTGTCCACAAAGGCCTCAGTCTTGACAGTTTGACCGAGGATCTTCAAGGTCACCGGAATGATAAAAGTCTTCTTGGGAAATTCTGACTTCTGGCCTGACAGGATATTTCCCATCACCCTCAGGCCCTGAAGTTTTCTGGCTTTTCTGGGCATGATTCTACCACATGACCTTTATTCCCACAGTACAAACACAACCCCTGCTGTCTCCTCCGCGTCTTCTCACGCGAGGAGAGGCGGGTAGCCCCAATCTGCATAGGCTCCTCGGAAAATTCCTCAGAGTCTGAGGTTCCCTTGGGAAAGAAGGAAACCTCGGTCTCCCTTTCAAGCCTACGCTCTCTCAGCCATCTATCCACCCGGATGGATAACTGCATGAGCTGATCCAAGCTATCAGGCAAGGTATATTGTACCAGTTGGTCTTTTATCTGGTTAGAAAGACCTCTTCGGTACTGGTGTCTCAGGGCTGGGTCATTCCACTGGGTATCATGGGCCAACCTCCGAAACTCCGTACAGTATACCTCAACTGGCCTTCGCCCTTGCTTAAGGATCGAAATCTGAGCCTCGGCTGAGGCCGTCTTGTCAGGGTCATCATACAACATGCCCAGTGCCGTAAAAAAAAGCATCAACACTTTTAAGCGACGGACAGTCAGGCTGCAACCCATGTGCCCAGACCTGTGGGTCTCCTTGTAGCAAGGAAATCACTATGCCCACCCGCTGAATCTCCGACCCAGAAGACTGAGGCCTAAGCCGGAAGTATAGCTTGCAGCTCTCCTTGAAACAAAAGAACTGCGAGCGATCTCCAGAAAAACGATCCGGGAGATACTTTCGGCTCCTTAACCCCTGAAGGTGCTACTGCTGCGCGAGCTCCGCCAGCAGCCTGGGAGGTGTGCATTTTAATGGACAAATCATTAAATTGTCGAGTCAGGACCTGCACCTGATCGACCACCTGTTGCAACGTATTTTGAGGGGTATGCTCCATATTCCCACAAAATTTCAACAGGAGTATTAGGCTGCTGAATATGTTATGCACACCAGTGCCTGCAGGAATGTACTGGTGTCTGAACTGTTATGCACACCAGTGCCTGCAGGAATGTACTGGTGTCTGAACTGTTATGCACACCAGTGCCTGCAGGAATGTACTGGTGTCTGAACGGATAGGGATGCAAAACAAATGAACTCACAGACAGACTGGGGAATATGACATTACGTACACAGAAGGTGATAGGGTAACAAAATAAACACAAAGTGAACAGAGAAGCCCAGAGGCTAAGAAACTGGGTGTCTCCCTAGTATTAAGAATGCTCAGATGGAAAAAGCAAGATGTTGTGTTTTAATACGTAGAGAACCCGAAATGCTGTTGCTAAGGGCAACAGCAAAACCCTAAAGGGTTACCAACGGGTGTGGCAGTAAACTCCTTGGTCAGAGATGGAATGATAGACACAAGGAGAGTCTCCACAATCCTAATCCTCACTTGCAGTGCACAGGTTCAGCTTACTGCCACTAAACTGACACCTGAACACCTTGCACAGTGAGACAGGATTTAGGCAGGCAAGTCTGAGAATACAGCCGCAAACTTGCTAAGTTCACAGAGTAGCAAAAGAACCCCAGCAAGTTAAACAACTGACTCCAGTCTTACTGCTAGGTCTGGATTGGCAGAGTGTAATACCAAATCCCAAGGCCTATATGCAGTAAGCAACAACAAATACAAAGCTACACAGTACTGACTAACTTTCAGGAACTAACTAACCAACAAAGATTCAGCAGCATCTGCTTAACCTGAGAAGAGGCCTTATATAGCAGGTGCTGTCCACGCCCCACTCAGACCTCACAGACTGTGAGCACAAAAACCAGCACCGGATCCCCTGCCGTGCACAGAGCCTGTAACCACTGCACAGCAAAAGACCCGAACCGGAGTATCAGCTGCGCTCAGGTTACTCCGCTAGCACTTGTCTCCCGGTTGCCATGACGACGTGGCAGCACAGGGCAGGAGACCCTAACATATTCCTGGAAATCACTATAATGTAGCATTTTGTATGCAGGTACAGCCACAGTTGCACACAGAATATAGGCATGCTAATTATCATTTTAATCAACAGAAGCTGCTTGTGCATCCTAGTCACATAGCAATGAAAATAAGATGTATTTTCTGCAAAAAAAAAGGTGCCCAACGTTAGCAGAGCTGCATGGCATATTGAGGTAAGATGTATGAGGACACATCTGTATCCAAGCAAAGCCAGAGGTCACAGTGTTAGCGGGTGTGTGAGTGCTGTGTGTGGGTAGGCTTTTTGTGCAATAGTGTGCGGCATATGTGTAAGGGACATTATATGTGTCATGTTCATAAATGCACTAATAATGTGCGACATATATCTAAGGGGCACTATGTGTGTCACTATGTGTATAAGGGCATTAATAAAGGTTAGCATAATGTGTATGGTGCATTATATTTATAAGGACATTAATAATGTGTGTCATGTGTAAGGGGCATTACTGTGTGGTATTATGTGTATAAAGGCATTACTAATGTGTGCCATTATGTGTATAAGGTGCTCTACTGTGTGGTGTGGTGTGATGTATAGAAAAGACACTACTGTGTGGTCTCATGTGAATAACGAGCAATATAGTGTGTTGTAATGTGAATAAGGAGCACTACTGTGATTATTAATGTATATAAGTTAAAGTGGTACTAGTGTATGTTGTAACGTGAAAAAGGAACACTATTGCATGCTATAATGTAAATAAAGTTGCACTACTGTGTGGCGTAATTTGAATTGGGGGTACTATTGTGTGGCCACGCCACTTCCTAAAAGAACACGCCCCTTTTCGGGCTGTGTGCACAATGTGCGCACTGTTCCTATTTCAAATATAGGGGGTAGGAGCACCAAAATGAGGACTGTTATGACTGAGAGGTGATAATGATAGGAATGGGGTGCAGGGTCAGAGGCGGAGCTAGCAGCGTGCTAGGGGGCACCAGCCAAAATCTTGCCTAGGTCATCATGTTGATCAGGGCCGGCTCTGCAAATATAAAATAGCGATAACAGTTAGCTCTTTAGAATTGTATCCTACCAAGGTTTCTTAGTTCCCTGTATTCACAGGAGCTCCTTGTCCTTGTATAAATGTGCAGCTTAATCTGACTAGAGCAGTCCCCATCTCGAGCCACAGTCTTGCGTGCCTTGTTCCACACACTGAACTTTTCCTAAGATATCTTATGTGTGTATTCATGCCTTCAGATCTGTCCACTTCCTACCAAATCGTTCTTCCGTTGATAGAGGATATCTAACAGCTGTATGGAGGACACATGAGCCTGTTAACCCTTTAGTGCAGGGGTGTCCAACCTTTCACCTTCCCTGGGCCACATTAGAAGATGAAAATTTGGTTTGGGCCGCACATAAAATAAAATAACAGTAACGATACCTGATCATCCAAAAAAACCATAGAACATAGTTAACATATTAAACTTATCCTGTGATAGTAGTTCTTTCTTCCCAAACGTGGATCTTCTTAAACAGATGTTCTCGAGTTCATATATGAAAAATATAATGGGAGAGGAATGATGTGTAGAACCTCTGTGACTGATGGTTTTACAATTAACGTATACAAAATCTCCACAGTGTTGGTGGAGAAAATGTTAAATTATCTAAAAATAAATAAATTTTTCTCGCTTACATGAGAAAAAAAGGAAGATACTCTTTGGAAGAAGTAAATGACCATGGCGTACCTCACTTACATAGTGAGGGATGGATGGACGCATATAATGGTTTCTTTATCTGCTTTTTTGTTATGATACAATGGAGTGTTATTTGGCATACCTCACTTACTTAGTGAGAAGCTATGTAGCACATATCTCAGTTTCTTTATCCTATGATTCAAGGGTATAGCATACCGTTACTCACGATGTGATTGGTTTAGCTCCTCTTATATGGGTTTCTTTTCATCAAACGGGCACAGGTGATGGAATAAAAATCAGATGGGTTTAATGGTACAAAGTATAAAATCCAAAATAAACAAATAAAAATACCAGCATTGAATATGGGTGGCGTGTGGTTCTGAGAAAGGAGACCCCTAGTATCTACCTGGTTGATCCTGCCAGTAGCATATGCTTGTCTCAAAGATTAAGCCATGCACGTGTACACGGCCGGTACAGTGGGCTCTAAGGAGGCATTGACTTTGGATCTGGTGTGTGATACTGGTAAGGTAAGACCCCGTCTCCCATTTTTTACATATTTTTCAATTAGACCTTTGGAGCATCGAACCGGAACCCTGCTCCCCTAGGGGTCTCCTTTCTCAGAACCACACGCCACCCATATTCAATGCTGGTATTTTTATTTGTTTATTTTGGATTTTATACTTTGTACCATTAAACCCATGTGATTTTTATTCCATCACCTGTGCCCGTTTGATGAAAAGAAACCCATATAGGAGGAGCTAAACCAATCACATCGTGAGTAACGGTATGCTATACCCTTGAATCATAGGATAAAGAAACTGAGATATGTGCTACATAGCTTCTCACTAAGTAAGTGAGGTATGCCAAATAACACTCCATTGTATCATAACAAAAAAGCAGATAAAGAAACCATTATATGCGTCCATCCATCCCTCACTATGTAAGTGAGGTACGCCATGGTCATTTACTTCTTCCAAAGAGTATCTTCCTTTTTTTCTCATGTAAGCGAGAAAAATTGATTTATTTTTAGATAATTTAACATTTTCTCCACCAACACTGTGGAGATTTTGTATACGTTAATTGTAAAACCATCAGTCACAGAGGTTCTACACATCATTCCTCTCCCATTATATTTTTCATATATGAACTCGAGAACATCTGTTTAAGAAGATCCACGTTTGGGAAGAAAGAACTACTATCACAGGATAAGTATCTGTTTTGGCCCTTCCATCCACTCTTCCCGTAGACACAGTAGCGCCATCTTCTTCTGCATTCTCCTTTCTTTTTTCATGTATTTGGACTGTCCGGGACTAGTCCTATAGAAGTTACGAGGCTGCCGCATAGTCTATTTTTGAAGCGCCAAGTAAACTCCAACAAAAAAACACTTTCCAACATATTAAACTTACTTGGAAATGAAGTTAGTGAGATGTTTGACATTGTTTCTCAGCCACCAATGCATCCCCCCCCCCCCACACGCACACTGTAGTCCTCTTCCTCTCCTCCTCCTCCTCCCCCCCCTCCACACTGTGCTTCTTCAAGGGTCCACAAATTTCTCCCGCAGGGCTGAGCTCCGTGCTGCTGTCACGTGTGCCACTATGCAGTAGAGGAGGGCTACACTGACTGACAGCGGACCCCAAACCCCCCCCCCCTCCCGGACACATTGTACTGCAGTGGCACCTGACTTCATCCTCGTTACCCCCTCCCCCCGAACCGATCTGTACTGTGGAGTTTAGACACCGCCGGCCTCATTTTACTGCTGCAGCGCTGGACATCAAGTCCATCCCAGCTCCCAAGAAACCCCCCGGACACTGTATTGCGGCGTGGCGCTGGACTTCAGACCAGACCTTACCTTCCCCCGACACTGTTCAGTGGTTCAGACCTCCTCTCTACCCCCCCCCCCCCCCGGGACACTGTCACTGCCACGGACTTCAGATCCCGATTCCCACCCCCCCCCCCGGACACTGTCACTGCCACGGACTTCAGATCCCGATTCCCCCCCCCCCCCCCCCCCCCCGGACACTGTACAGCGGCGCGGCCACGGACTTCAGATCCCGATTTCCCCCCCCCCCCCCCCCGGACACTGTACAGCGGCGCGGCCACGGACTTCAGACACACACCCCCCCCCCCCCGGCTCACTTACGAATTCTTGTAGAACCAATTTCTCCGCTGGGCTCCTCTACTCTCGTGCTGCTCAGTCACGTGTGCCGCTATGCAGCGGAGGAGGGCTACACTGACTGACAGCGGAGAGGGCGTGAGCTGGTGCTGGTCCCAGCGGCAGCAATCCAATCAGGATGTGCTGACAGCCTGCTGGGGCCGGCTCAGCTTCACATATGGTGTCCGTACTATGCAAAAAAAAATAAAATGGATGGGGCGGGTGAAGCGCGCTGGCGTCACCGTTGTGACGTGCCCCGGCCGCATTCCTGCCGCAAGCGCCGGCAGTGTAACTTGACACTTTAGTTTAGAATTTCTTAAAAAATAAAAAATTGCACTGGGCCGCATTACTAGCCGACCTGGGCCGCATGGGTTGGACAAGCCTGCTTTAGTGCATACTGAAATACTGAAATATAATCATAGAATGATTATCAAAGATACCAAAACGAAATACATCAAATAGCCAACTCTATGAAATATAACACAAAGCATAATTTGACAATCAATAGAACACACTAAAATGTAATAACAATCATTATCCGTAAACACTCCACTGAGATCACAGACATATAGAAAAAAACTGAATTCATAACTCAAAACAAGCATTATGTAGATGCACCTTGTAAATAAACCTATTATTATGTAGAACCCAAGTTGTATAAAAATACTCTAAGGGAAGACACATTTTATTCACAAGTGCATCCATCAATATGAACAAGCAATTAACTTACTATATAATAATTAAATATTATACATTTTAAATAATCTCTCAAGATTTTCTCACAATTATTCATTTTGATACACCAAAGTATTCAGTAAAAAGTTATAGTAATAGCACCCAATGCTCATACATAAAACCCATTGAAAAGAAATTAAAAAATGTCAGCACTCTTACACAAATACACAATATAAATATATATATATATATATATATATATATATATATATATATACATGTTAGGGTCTCCTGCCCTGTGCTGCCACGTCGTCATGGCAACCGGGAGACAAGTGCTAGTGGAGTAACCTGAGCGCAGCTGATACTCCGGTTCGGGTCTTTTGCTGTGCAGTGGTTATAGGCTCTGTGCACGGCAGGGGATCCGGTGCTGGTTTTTGTGCTCACAGTCTGTGAGGTCTGAGTGGGGCGTGGACAGCACCTGCTTTATAAGGCCTCTTTTCAGGGTAAGCAGATGCTGCTGAATCTTTGTTGGTTAGTCAGTTTATGAAAGTTAGCCAGTACTGTGTAGCTTTGTATTTGTTTGTTGCTTACTGCAAATAGGCCTGGGAATTTGGTATTACACTCTGCCAATCCAGACCTAGCAGTAAGACTGGAGTCAGTCGTTTAGCTTGCTGGGGTTCTGTTACTACTCTGTGAACTTAGCAAGTTTGCGGCTGTATTCTAAGACTTGCCTGTCTAATCCTGTCTCACTGTGCTAGGTGTCAGGGGTCAGTTTAGTGGCAGTAAGCTAAAACCTGTGCACTGCAAGTGAGAATTAGGATTGTGGAGATTCTCCTTGTGTCTATCATTCCATCTCTGACCAAGGAGTTTACTGCCACACCCGTTGGTAACCCTTTAGGGTTTTGCTGTTGCCCTTAGCAACAGCATTTCGGGTTCTCTACGTATTAAAACACAACATCTTGCTTTTTCCATCTTAGCAGTTCTAATACAAGGGAGATACCCAGTTCCTTAGCCTCTGGGCTTCTCTGTTCACTTTGTGTGTATTTTGTTACCCTATCACCTTCTGTGTACGTTATGTCATATTCCCCAGTTTGTCTGTGAATCCATCTGTTTTGCATAACAGTTCAAACACCAGTACATTCCTGCAGACACTGGAGTGCATAACAGTTCTGACACCAGTACTTTCCTGCTGGCACTGGTGTGCATAACATATTCAGCAGCCTAATACTCCTGTTGAAATTTTTGTGGGAATATGGAGCATACCCCTCAAAATACGTTGCAACAGGTGGTCGATCAGGTGCAGGTCCTGACTCGACAATTTAATGATTTGTCCATTGAAATGCACACCTCCCAGGCTGCTGGCGGAGCTCCCGCAGCCGCAGCACCTGCAGGGGTTAAGGAGCCGAAAGTAAATCTCCCGGATCGTTTTTCTGGAGATCGCTCGCAGTTCTTTTGTTTCAAGGAGAGCTGCAAGCTATACTTCCGGCTTAGGCCTCAGTCTTCTGGGTCGGAGATTCAGCGGGTGGGCATAGTGATTTCCTTGCTACAAGGAGACCCACAGGTCTGGGCATATGGGTTGCAGCCTGACTGTCCGTCGCTTAAAAGTGTTGATGCTTTTTTTACGGCACTGGGCATGTTGTATGATGACCCTGACAAGACGGCCTCAGCCGAGGCTCAGATTTCGATTCTTAAGCAAGGGCGAAGGCCAGTTGAGGTTTACTGTACGGAGTTTCGGAGGTTGGCCCATGATACCCAGTGGAATGACCCAGCCCTGAGACACCAGTACCGAAGAGGTCTTTCTAACCAGATAAAGGACCAACTGGTACAATATCCCTTGCCTGATAGCTTGGATCAGCTCATGCAGTTATCCATCCGGGTGGATAGACGGCTGAGAGAGCGTAGGCTTGAAAGGGAGACTGAGATTTCCTTCCTTCCCAAGGGAACCTCAGACTCTGAGGAATTTTCTGAGGAGCCTATGCAGATTGGGGCTACCCGCCTCTCCTCGCGTGAGAAGACGCGGAGGAGACAGCAGGGGTTGTGTTTGTACTGTGGGAATAAAGGTCATGTGGTAGTATCATGCCCAGAAAAGCCGGAAAACTTCAGGGCCTGAGGGTGATGGGAAATATCCTGTCAGGCCAGAAGTCAGAATTTCCCAAGAAGACTTTTATCATTCCGGTGACCTTGAAGATCCTCGGTCAAACTGTCAAGACTGAGGCCTTTGTGGACAGTGGGGCCGACGGGGTGTTTATGGACCGCCAATTCGCCCTGAAACACTCTGTTCCCTTAGTACCCTTGGCATCGGAAATTGAGATTTGTGGGTTAAACGGGGAACCATTATCCCAAGGTAAAATTACCTCTTGCACTAGCCAGATTTCTTTGTTTATTGGAGCCACACACTCTGAAAAATTGTCCTTTTATGTGACTGTCTGTACTTTTGCCCCATTGGTGTTGGGGTTACCCTGGTTAAGGGCCCACAATCCTCAATTTGACTGGGTCTATGGGGAGATTCTTAGTTGGGGTACTGATTGTTTCAGGAGTTGCTTGAGCCTTCCAGTCAGGCTCTCGCAGCTAAGTTTGCCAGGATTGCCAGGGTGTTAAGCAGATTTTGCGGACGTGTTCTCCAAAAAAGTTGCAGAGGTACTACCTCCCCATCGCCCCTATGACTGTGCCATTGATTTGTTGCCAAATGCTAAGCTTCCCAAGAGCAGGTTGTACTCCCTGTCACGTCCTGAGACTCAGGCTATGGCAGAGTACATTCAGGAGAACTTGGCTAAGGGATTTATCAGACCTTCACAGTCTCCAGTTGGGTCGGGGTTCTTCTTCGTGGGTAAAAAGGACGGTTCGTTGCGACCCTGCATCGACTTCAGGGAATTGAACCGTATCACGATTAAAAACTCATACCCACTGCCTCTCATTTCGGTCTTGTTTGACCAGCTTCGTACTGCCACCATTTTTTCTAAGATTGACCTACGCGGTGCGTACAATCTAATCCGAATAAGAGAGGGGGATGAATGGAAGACTGCCTTTAATACCCACTCAGGGCATTATGAATATTTGGTGATGCCTTTTGGGCTCTGTAATGCCCCGGCAGTCTTCCAGGATTTCATGAATGATGTGCTCAGGGAATATTTGGATAGATTCTTAGTTGTATACTTAGATGACATCCTAATCTTCTCCCATTCTCTGGAGGAACATCGGAAGCATGTACGCTTAGTCCTCCAGAAACTCAGAGACCACCGGCTTGGGGCGAAGCTGGAGAAGTGCGAATTTGAAGTTCAGCAAATCGCATTTCTAGGATATATTATCTCCCCAGAAGGTTTCCAAATGGAGGGTTCCAAGGTACAGGCAGTCCTGGATTGGGTGCAGCCCACTAGTTTGAAGGCGCTTCAGCGTTTCCTGGGCTTTGCGAATTTTTATAGACGATTTATCGCTGGATTTTCGTCTATAGTGGCGCCCTTGGTGGCACTCACTAAGAAAGGGGCGGATGTTGCTCACTGGTCTTGTGAGGCTAAAGCGGCTTTTGCCCGTCTCAAAAGGGCATTTGTTTCGGCCAAGGTGCTGCGACACCCAGATCCAGAGCGTCCTTTTGTGGTGGAGGTGGATGCCTCTGAGATGGGTATTGGGGCAGTGCTTTCTCAGATGGGAGTGTCTGATAATCGCCTTCATCCCTGTGCTTACTTTTCCCGTAAATTTTCGCCTGCCGAGATGAATTATGACGTGGGTAACCGGGAATTGTTGGCTATTAAGGATGCACTCGAGGAGTGGAGACACTGGCTTGAGGGGGCTAAGTTTGTGGTCTCAATTCTCACTGACCATAAGAATCTGGCATATTTAGAGTCAGCGAAGCGTCTCAATGCCAGGCAGGCACGATGGGCTTTGTTTTTTGCTCGCTTTAATTTTTTGATAACATATCGCCCTGGGTCAAAAAACATCAAGGCTGATGCGCTCTCGCGGAGTTTTGCTCCAATCCAGGAGACCACCGAGGAGCCGTTGCCCATTGTTTCCCCATCATGTATTAAAGTGGGCATTACCCAGGACCTCTTATCATTAGTCCTTAGAGCACAGGAGCAGGCTCCTCCAGACCTTCCGGTAGGTCTTTTGTTTGTGCCTCCTAGGTTAAGACAGCGAGTGTTCCTGGAATTCCATGCCAAGAAGTCGGCAGGTCACCCGGGTATTGCCAGAACTCGGGAGTTGCTATCTAGGGCGGTGTGGTGGCCCTCGGTGGCTAAGGATGTGGATCAGTGGGTTCGGGCATGTGACATCTGTGCCCGAAATAAGACTTCTAGAGGGGTTCCTGTTGGCCCATTACATCCACTCTCTATCCCATCTAAGCCATGGACCCACATTTCAATGGATTTTGTGGTGGACTTGCCCAAATCCTCGGGGATGACAGCCATCTGGGTTGTCGTTGACAGGTTTTCGAAGATGGCGCACTTCGTTCCACTGGTTGGGCTGCCATCAGCCAGACGCCTGTCTGAATTATTTATGCTGCATGTTGTGCGTCTCCACGGGTTGCCACTTGATGTGGTCTCTGACCGCGGATCCCAGTTTGTGGCCAAATTCTGGAGGGCATTTTGTTCCGATCTCCAGATTTCTGTCAGCTTGTTGTCAGGCTACCATCCGCAGTCTAATGGGCAGACTGAAAGGGTGAACCAGTCCTTGGAGCAGTTCCTCAGGTGTTATGTCTCCAAGTGTCAGACTGACTGGGTTGCTCATCTGTCCATGGCGGAGTTTGCCTATAACAACGCGGCTCACTCTGCTACAGGGATCTCTCCCTTCCTTTGTGTGTATGGGCATCATCCTAAGGCCAATTCTTTTGACCCCCTGGACTCCACGCCTGGTGGTTCCTCTGTGGTTTCGGTCCTTAGAGGTATTTGGCGGAAAGTGAAGAAAGCCCTTGTGTCTGTGTCATTAGTGACCAAAAGGGTTTTTGATAAGCGGAAAAGACCCTGCAGCTTCAAATTAGGAGACTTCGTCTGGTTGTCTACCAAGGATTTGAAGTTGAGACAGCCATCTCATAAGTTAGGGCCCCGGTTCATCGGCCCTTATAAGATCACCAGGGTTATCAATCCGGTGGCATTTCAGTTAGATCTGCCCCGTTCTTTGGGTATCAATAAAACATTTCATTGTTCCCTTTTAAAACGGGCGATTAGTAATCCTTCTTCCAGTGGAAGACCTTCCCCTCTTCTGATACGTGGCCAGAGAGAGTTTGTTGTTGAAAGGATTCTTGACTCCAAGGTGGTTCGGGGTCGGCTGTCATTTTTGGTGCACTGGAAGGGGTATGGCCCGGAGGAGCGGTCGTGGGTGCGCAGTTGTGATCTTCATGCCCCCAGACTGATACGCTCTTTCTTCTCGCAGTTCCCCGATAAACCCGGTGGTAGGGGTTCTTTGACCCCTCGTCAGAGGGGGGGTACTGTTAGGGTCTCCTGCCCTGTGCTGCCACGTCGTCATGGCAACCGGGAGACAAGTGCTAGTGGAGTAACCTGAGCGCAGCTGATACTCCGGTTCGGGTCTTTTGCTGTGCAGTGGTTATAGGCTCTGTGCACGGCAGGGGATCCGGTGCTGGTTTTTGTGCTCACAGTCTGTGAGGTCTGAGTGGGGCGTGGACAGCACCTGCTTTATAAGGCCTCTTTTCAGGGTAAGCAGATGCTGCTGAATCTTTGTTGGTTAGTCAGTTTATGAAAGTTAGCCAGTACTGTGTAGCTTTGTATTTGTTTGTTGCTTACTGCAAATAGGCCTGGGAATTTGGTATTACACTCTGCCAATCCAGACCTAGCAGTAAGACTGGAGTCAGTCGTTTAGCTTGCTGGGGTTCTGTTACTACTCTGTGAACTTAGCAAGTTTGCGGCTGTATTCTAAGACTTGCCTGTCTAATCCTGTCTCACTGTGCTAGGTGTCAGGGGTCAGTTTAGTGGCAGTAAGCTAAAACCTGTGCACTGCAAGTGAGAATTAGGATTGTGGAGATTCTCCTTGTGTCTATCATTCCATCTCTGACCAAGGAGTTTACTGCCACACCCGTTGGTAACCCTTTAGGGTTTTGCTGTTGCCCTTAGCAACAGCATTTCGGGTTCTCTACGTATTAAAACACAACATCTTGCTTTTTCCATCTTAGCAGTTCTAATACAAGGGAGATACCCAGTTCCTTAGCCTCTGGGCTTCTCTGTTCACTTTGTGTGTATTTTGTTACCCTATCACCTTCTGTGTACGTTATGTCATATTCCCCAGTTTGTCTGTGAGTCCATCTGTTTTGCATAACAGTTCAAACACCAGTACATTCCTGCAGACACTGGAGTGCATAACAGTTCTGACACCAGTACTTTCCTGCTGGCACTGGTGTGCATAACAATACATATAGGGTGAATGAACCGGCACTCCCTGGTCTTGAAGGTAAAGGCTTTGTATTTTAATTGCTCATACTGGCAATATGAGCAATTAAAGTGCAAAGCCTTTCAAGCCGTCCCCGAGTGCCGCCGTCTTTTCTGTTACGTGTGTGTGTGTGTGTGTGTGTGTGTGTGTGTGTGTGTGTGTGTGTGTATATATATTGTTAGAGTCGAAAAATATTTTAATGCATACATCATGTACTAACCACACACACACGCCCGCTGCGCGTGCACTTGTTCCGCCGTGCGTGCACATATCCGCAATTTGCGTACGATCGCTCCCGCGATCCTGCGCGTGGTATGGGTATTTACGGCGGGGTTTGTGAGCGCATAAAGGGTTATCAGAACATTACATATTTAACCCAAAAAGTGCACTTTGTACACTTAGCTCCCCTGCACCACATCAGCAAGTATCAACAGTTTAAATGGTTCCAGGACTAAGGGATTCACCTTTGCATGATAGGAAGGGACAGACACAGGTTATAGGGTGATGTCTAGTATCCAGCTGTAGGGTATTTTAAGGGTAACATTCCGGTGTTGGTTAGAGAAAGATTGCATGTTCCTGCGTATAGTTATGTGCAGAAGTAGAATATAGATATAAACTGTATTTACTGTATATGATATATGCTGCGGGAATCCAGAGGATACCACCCACAAGAGCAGTTGAGAAAGACATTGCCCACCTTTTCAAATCAACCTATGACCTCTCCTGTAATGTAAAGATGCATCTCTGTGTCCATTGAACAAAGGGATTACAGTAACCATTGTATTGTATATGGAAGTTGTGTATAAAAAGCCTGTTGTTGCCTGGCCGGTCAGAAGACTCTGAACGCTATCTACCTGATGAGCGGAGGACTGGTCCAGGTTGCGCAAGCGAACATTCTCACCTATGTACATTGACTGTAGCCATTATTCTGTTGTAGATTTATCTTGTTAGCCTTGTAGTGTATAACTTGTACTGTTATCCCCTTTCAAATAATCCACTGTGGTGTTAGAACCCAGCGGTTAACTACAAATCGGTGTTGTGTCCTCATTTCCCTGCTAGGGTTTAAAGTGTATTTAACTGTATAAGGTTTAAGTGTATTGATAAGGTGTGTACGCACTGCGGGTACTTTATACCGTCAGCGCTGCATAAGGTTTAAGGTGTAACATCATTGCAGTGCTTTGCAGCACAAGGTTTAGAGTGTAATAATATCATTGCATTGCATTACTAATAAGGTTTAAAGTTTATCAAAAGTGTGTGCGCGCGCTGTGCGTTCTTTGTACACCCAGCGCAGCGTGTGTACGCTAAGTACGTACACGGTACGGGACTCTGTACGCAAATAGCGTGCGAAGTGCGTAGCATGTGTATTAAAGGTATGGCCGCAGCGGCTCCATGGTAAAAGTGTATTTAGGGGTATAGCTTTATGTATTAAGATAATATCGACATTATCAATTGGGGGCATCGTCCGGTTTTTCCTCATACCCGCTGCCTAGCAGGTTACAGCAGACTTTATCTATCAGCAAAGGGCGGACAGGTATCCACGTAAGCCTTCTCCTGGTTGGTGGATACACTGAAAACCCTAAATTTAGTGCTGATTAGATGGCGTCTGTTCTGCATGGTTTGTAGGGATGCTGGTGGGATCCGTAAGGTAAATACGCAAAGCTATTTTTAAAGTCTGTGAATTTCTGTTTGGCGCCAAATGCGCACACAACACACGCATACACCTGTATTTTGTACTTTGTATATCTGCTCGCATTGTTGCCATAAGTAGTGATTATTAGATTCATTTTGACCCATGCTGAGAAATTTGTTGCTATTTAGTTAAAACATAGACTAGATATTTAAGGAAATAAAACGTAAAACACAAATACAGTCTGGCCTAGTTAAACAGGTTTATACAGAAAGATACTGTGTTGTGTTAAGTGAACGATTATAGGTAATATCGCTTACATTTATAGAAGTGTGGGATTTGTACTATTGCGGACGTACGGTCTTTGTACACGTGCCTCGGACAAAGTACGGGCCTGCGTACGCAACGTAAAGACGTACGCACGGTTGCGTGTTTACGCAACGTGCGTAAGGGTACGGCCGCTAAAGTACAAATTACACAATAGCATTGTTTAGTTTAGGCACGAAACGGTAGCCACGCGACAATAGCACAAATTGCTCAGTGTCCAAGATTTAGTTTAAATCAAACCTTTTTTACTGTATCACCTCTGGTACTAAGGCTGTTTATCTGAATGAAAGTTAATTTTCTGTACAGAAAAACCAAAGTGTATTTGAGTGAACGAACGTGAGTGTGCAAACATAATAAAGATTTTGTGGACCCAGGGAATTCGGGATCCCGTAGGAGACCACATCAGGTGAGTGGAGACTTGGTGGCGTGAGAGTGGCTTGCTCACGTTAACATAGATTAAAGTACAAAGGAGCAAGGTAGTAGATATCGCAGACCATAGGTCAGCGAAGGTTTAGAGTACCGCAGACCAAAGGTCAGCGAGGTTTTTGTTTAGGTACCGCAGCCCAGGAGGTTAGCGAAGAACCCATATAGGCCCGTTTTGATACCCTCCGGCTGAGGTTTCGCAGCCTGAAAAATCGATTCCATTGGTCGTTTGGCGGATAAGTAATAGTTACCTATTCGCTGTGCGATTGGACCGCGCGTTCGTGGGTGCACTACTTAGCGCAACGTGATACCCTTTTTACAAGCTTTGCGTAAAATCGCGGGATCATTAGCGCTGGGTGTAGCATACGCAAGCGTGATTTGTGTAAAAAAAAATTTGTTTTAAGGGAGTTTCGCTGGTCACTCAGGAAATCTCCAACAACCAAATATTTACTGGAAAGGGTAAGTCACTCCCATATACTTCCAGTAAATAGAGGTTACATAGGGGCCCTAGGTTGGATACTAACTTCGCTGACGACAGTATTTGGTAGTATTGGCCAACGTGGGCGTGAGTGGGTGAGAGCACTCGTTGAACTTTCACCGTTGCCTTATATTGAGTATTTTGTTTTTTTTGTGGGAATTAGCTGAGAAGGCAATACCTGCAAAATATGGGGGCCAGTTGCTCAAGTAAGGGACGTGCAACCAGGGTTCAGGTTGACATTCCGCGGCCCAGGGGGTCAGCGAGGTACATAATGTGTGAGAAGCATGGACCACATGCAGAAATTTTGTGCAATGAATGGGAACGTATGACTGCGGAAAATAGGGAACCATTCCCTAAGGTAGGCAGTTTTGAACCAGAGGTATTGCAGAATCTAAGGTTTAGGATATGTCTGATAAAATCCCAAAAGCAAAGGGTCAGACACACAAACTGTTTAAATTTATGGCAGCAAGAGAGCGATATGCAAGAGAAATTAACATATGCAACCGGTTCCAAACCTAGCGGGAATGAGAACACAAACACACCATTGTCGACACAGGTCGAAGGCTACAGTCAATGATACATCCATAAATGATAGTAATATGAAAGAACAATGTATTAACCCTAACTTTTGCAAAATGTATCCTGTTTTGAAGTCTCTCCAAGGTTTTAGGTCACAGGGAGATGAAGGATTCAGCCAAATCGCAGCTCTCCTCCAGGCAGTCACTTTGCAGGACACTCAAGTAAAACCTATCCAACCAGGTAGTGCAGTAACAATATTCCCCAATGAAAGAACGGGTGAGGTCACAGCTACCGGTAAGTGTGAGACAGTTCATTGCACAGAAACAACAACACCACACAGTAAACAGATTAGGAACGGAATGGTAGGATTACACCCTGTCTTGGAAATGGTAACTCCCAATGGGGGAACCGATAGTCAGGAAGTAGTCCTCACCGAGAATAATGCAATGTATTGCCCGTGGCCCAGAGATGAGCTGCGATCAATCATTTCAGGATTCCCCGACCCTCGGAAGCATTTAGCCAGATGTCAGAAATTTATCAGAGATCTGGGTAATGTGTATGAACCGACAAACCAACATTGGCGGACAATTTTGAAAGCATGTTTACCCCCAAATATTGACACCCAAAAATTTACCACTGATTGTAGGCTAGAGCCGGATAATCCTATGACTGACAGAAACAATCAGGAAAATATAGAACGAATTAATAGGCAACTAGAGTTGTGTTTCCCCAATGAGTGGAGAAGAATTTTCTCCATAAAACAGAGGGAAAATGAAATGACATCTGAATATTTCCACCGAGCACTGCAGGAAATGAATAGATATATGGGAGTATTAGATACAGGGAACGATGAAAATTACAGAAAGGTAGCTGTGTCTGTGCTAATGGACGGACTCGATCAGACAGTGAGGGACAAAGTACAAACATCTTTGCCTAATTGGAGAGGGGTCACAGTAGCTTGCCTTAGAGAGTGCGCAATTGTACACCACAAAAATATTGCTAGGCGTAGAGAACTGCAGGAGGAGAGGCTGAGGATTGAAAGTATACAGGCTCATACACCAAAGTCTCATCAGCCCAAGCCCCAAAACCATAGTAGTAACAAAAGACCGAGGATATGTTACATTTGTAAAAATGAAGGACATTTTGCTAAAGATTGTAAGAGTAGTAGAGCACACAGCCAATATAGACCCCTAGACAGAATTAACAAGCCACGGTATTAAACACATAGCCGGGATCAAGGGACATATGTTAAGGAATCACGAGCCACATATATAAAACACAGATTCGGTTAATGGTAAGAACAGAATAAATGCAACTTTACCCTTTTGACAGAATTTACGGAGATTAGGAGGAGGCTTCTAAACTTTGGCTTCTCTCTCTAGCAGAAGTGACCTCTAAGTAATTTAACAGGAGTTTTGTTAGAGATGGTATACATATAGAGTGCTCCCACCCAGGAAGCACAAAATATGTTAAGATACCCAGTAAGACTAATGTTGCATTTCACTGTTTTAGAAGCATGTCCATCACAGGTAGAGGAAATTATCTCAAAGATACCGGGTTCCCTATGAACTTAAAATGGACAAGACACTGGATTGATGGCTGGGATAGTCCCAGTAGAGATATAACACACATAGATTTTTTTTTTAAGGGAACAGACCGATTATGGAATCATTCCCCGTAGTGCCCAATCCAGATGTCAAACTTTGTAAAATCTTCTTTGTTACTAAACTCTATGAATTGTCTTCAAAGTTTCCTCTTCATCTCTGACGTTCACCGACAAGATTACAGCTCAAACGTCACATGTCTACTCGGTCTTTTCAGAGGTCTGCCCAAACCCAGTATATCTCACCAGCATCACTGTGCCTGGCCATGCACAAAGGGTCGAGAGTGGAAATACTGGTGAAGGGAGACTGTGCATAGATACCGATAGACATGATGGTGTGACAGCCTGATGGTGAACGCAAATCTGACAAATTTTCTTTTTATTATTTTCTCTCTCTTTTTAACTTTCCACGGATGGTTTAATTCACATAACTGATAATACACAACAGTTAAACAGATTTATGTTTCCTACAGAAAGGCCGCTGACCCGGAGAGAACATCGTATCACTGGAGTGTCTGATCCGGGAAGGTTAAGAGGCAGGACTGTTGTCACGGCACCTGAGCGCGGAGAACAACAAGACCAGAGGCGGTTGTCGCACCAGTTTTCTTTTTCCTTTTTATTATTTTCTCCATCTCCCACTACCCTTCTTTCCTCCCCCTTCTTGTTCCCTTTCTCTTCCCTTAACAAGATGGACTTACCTCAAGAGACTGCGTTCCGGGTTTTCCTGTTAACCCTGTTGTTGACCAGGGCAGTCTGTTTCGGTGAGAGTCCCAGAGAGGTCGAGAAAGGATCTGGAATGGGTTCTGATGGCGAGGACGGATTTGTAGAATTCCAAGAGCAACACATCAATCGAGCAAAGGCGAGTATCAGAAAACGATCTGGTAGTCCGGAAACTAGGAGGCACTGTAAAAGGGTTATTGGCTGAGGAAAATTGCATTTGTAGGAATTGTGAGAACATAGTTGAGGATGGGTGCATCCAGAGATGTCAGTCCAGCCTTAATATCAACATGGACCGTCATCCATTGAGTGATTATCACTCACTAGTGGGTAAGGTCTTAAACCAGACAGAATGCTGGGTGTGCTCACAAGTACCTCAAGGTCAGAGCAAGTCAGGATTAGTACCGTACCCTTTAGCAATAGATGAGGTACTCGAATTACGGGGTGGGAGACCGGTGGACAAGAAATGTAATATTTCTAGGCCCCCTAGTTTGAAGCTCCACCAGTATCATGTAGATAGATCCTTAGTGTGTTTCAACATTTCCAATTCCCGAAAGCCGGGAAATTGGGAGGTGACATGCAATAACCAGACCATGGCATTTTCGCACAGAGCTGATAGGATACCCGTAGACTCTGAACTTATACGCCAAATAGCCAACAGTGGAAGGTATTTTCGGTATAGGTATACTCAAGGAAGCAAGACCATGCGGGTTGGAGAAGTATCACCAGGGTACTGTGCTCATATCATACAGCCTGATACTTGTACTGAACCGATGAGAGAGTTAGGGATAGGATTTTTCACTTGGAAAGTTTGCAATATGGTAATGTCATAGTCTGTCCCATATGTTCTCCCTGATGATGCTTATTTCATATGTGGGAGGAAGGCGTATAAGTGGCTTGCCCCAAACTCAGAGGGATTGTGTTGCGTTGGAGGAGTGTTGCCAGAGGTCATGACCATAACCCATGACAGCAGCAGATTTAATTTACGACCCATCCATAGAGACAATGTTGTGATAAGGATTGCAAAAGAATACCACGACCCGTTTCTTTCACCCGTTTTTCCTTTGTTTCCCCCTCAGCAAAAATACACCCATCCGGAAAAGACTTCAATCAACACCCAAGAATGATTACACAATTGTTATGTGAATGTATTTTTAATGTGTCTTATTTTCAACTCTACAACCTTCAGTTAGTGACACACATAGTCGACAGGTGATATCCACATATATTAGCACTCACATATGTTCCCCCTCCATGTATCATCAACTAAATGTCACCCCATTTGTTGGAACAAGAAGCCGAAAAGAGCTCGGTAGTGTTTGTTGGCCCACTTACAGACCCTTAATACGGGATGAGAAGGATTTAATGTATACTTCGCAATACCTCGAAGCTTATTTAGAACATATACGGCACGATGATACATGCCCCTCAGACATGGATTCATACATACATGCTTTTACTATCTCACTAGGTCATACATTTCCCACCTACACCTCTCCTCCTACCGTCCAATCATTTGTAGATATTGTAATGTATATATTTTTCTGTTTGGTGTTTAGATAAGTGGCAGTTATTGTTGACTGCCAAAGGGTGGACTGTCAAAGTCGAAAAATATTGTAATGCATACATCATGTACTAACCACACACACACATGCCCGCTGCGCGTGCACTTGTTCCACCGTGCGTGCACATATTCGCAATTTGCGTATGATCGCTCCCGCGATCCTGCGCGTGGTATGGGTATTTACGGCGGAGTTTGTGAGTGCATAGAGGGTTATCAGAACATTACATATTTAACCCAAATAGTGCACTTTGTACACATAGCTCCCCTGCACCACATCAGCAAGTATCAACAGTTTAAATGGTTCCAGGACTAAGGGATTCACCTTTGCATGATAGGAAGGGACAGACACAGGTTATAGGGTGAACAAGTGAAGTTAGACCAGATGCAGTGCGCTAATCAAATAACAAATAACAATAAAATAGTACTTCCCTCACAATTCCTTTGTCATGGGGTGTACCATGTATTTCAGACAAATGGAATCCATATATGGGAAAGAAAAGAATTCCAAATATAGTGTAGTATGTTCAAGACAAAACAATTTTAATACAATCAAATAAAAATTGCCAATAAAACCATTGTAACAAATGATATTGCAATCAAATGGCGATAGATGGAGAATTACCAGAGAATGGTATAATAAAAGCCTCAAATGGTACCTTTAAAAATGTGGCTTGCTGGTAAGTTTTTCACAGAACAAATAACTCGATAATGGAAAAGTGAAGATGGAGGTTTACCAGATTTAAGCGGGGTATGTGCCTTTAAGATGCCAACATGGGGAGACACTGGCAGCCCTGAGGAAGGGAGAGATCCCGAAACGCGTTGGAACTGTATGACAGGAAAAACTACTGCTGAAGGGAGATTCACCAGACGGACGGAGTGGCGTGATCTTTGGAGACAGGTTCTGGAGCCAGTGTCTCCCCATGTTGGCATCTTAAAGGCACATACCCCGCTTAAATCTGGTAAACCTCCATCTTCGCTTTTCCATTATCGAGTTATTTGTTCTGTGAAAAACTTACCAGCAAGCCACATTTTTAAAGGCGCCATTTGAGGCTTTTATTATACCATTCTCTGGTAATTCTCCATCTATCGCCATTTGATTGCAATATCATTTGTTACAATGGTTTTATTGGCAATTTTTATTTGATTGTATTAAAATTGTTTTGTCTTGAACATACTACACTATATTTGGAATTCTTTTCTTTCCCATATATGGATTCCATTTGTCTGAAATACATGGTACACCCCATGACAAAGGAATTGTGAGGGAAGTTCTATTTTATTGTTATTTGTTATTTGATTAGCGCACTGCATCTGGTCTAACTTCACTTGTTCAAGCTAATATTTTGGTATTGGGGATACCCTCTGACCAACTTGTGTGCAGCTTATCTCTTTTTTGGCGCCGAGGTACTTTTCTGTCACCAATAGCACAGGTTATAGGGTGATGTCTAGTATCCAGCTGTAGGGTATTTTAAGGGTAACATTCCGGTGTTGGTTAGAGAAAGATTGCATGTTCCTGCGTATAGTTATGTGCAGAAGTAGAATATAGAT
This sequence comes from Pseudophryne corroboree, assembly GCF_028390025.1. Classification (NCBI taxonomy): domain Eukaryota; kingdom Metazoa; phylum Chordata; class Amphibia; order Anura; family Myobatrachidae; genus Pseudophryne; species Pseudophryne corroboree. Next base: position 813,236,272 of record NC_086447.1, read on the forward strand.
ATAAACTGTATTTACTGTATATTATGTATGCGGCGGGAATCCAGAGGATACCACCCACAAGAGCAGTTGAGAAAGACATCGCCCACCTTTTCAAATCAACCTATGACCTCTCCTGTAATGTAAAGATGTATCTCTGTGTCCAATGAACAAAGGGATTACAGTAACCATTGTATTGTATATGGAAGTTGTGTATAAAAAGCCTGTTGTTGCCTGGCCGGTCAGAAGACTCTGAACGCTATCTACCTGATGAGCGGAGGACTGGTCCAGGTTGCGCAAGCGAACATTCTCACGTATGTACATTGACTGTAGCCATTATTCTGTTGTAGATTTATCTTGTTAGCCTTGTAGTGTATAACTTGTACTGTTATCCCCTTTCAAATAATCCACTGTGGTGTTAGAACCCAGCGGTTAACTACAAATCGGTGTTGTGTCCTCATTTCCCTGCTAGGGTTTAAAGTGTATTTAACTGCATAAGGTTTAAGTGTATTGATAAGGTGTGTACGCACTGCGGGTACTTTATACCGTCAGCGCTGCATAAGGTTTAAGGTGTAACATCATTGCAGTGCTTTGCAGCACAAGGTTTAGAGTGTAATAATATCATTGCATTGCATTACTAATAAGGTTTAAAGTTTATCAAAAGTGTGTGCGCGCGCTGTGCGTTCTTTGTACACCCAGCGCAGCGTGTGTACGCTAAGTACGTACACGGTACGGGACTCTGTACGCAAATAGCGTGCGAAGTGCCTAGCGTGTGTATTAAAGGTACGGCCGCAGCGGCTCCATGGTAAAAGTGTATTTAGAGGTATAGCTTTATGTATTAAGATAATATCGACATTATCAATATATATATATATATATATATATATATATATATAAACAGAATATAAAAATGAATTTAGCAAATGCACCATCCATGCATTTTGCACAACATAACATTATAAAGAAGGTGTTTGTATAATGAATGCACTAGACAGTTGTACTCCTAATTGAACAATGAGTTGGTTATAATGAGACCACCTTTAATTAAGTATTAATTTGGAAGTATGGGGGGTGGTGCGGGCAACACAAAAGCTCAAGTGACATAGTAACTGGTCAAGGGAGAAAACGGGGCACTCTTTACTTAGCTTATAAAATGTAACTTTATTCAAATGAATGTAAAAAGTACTATGTAGTACTAGGTCATGCACCAAACAAATCAACTAATTACAAACAAGACATACACAGTATATATACACTGGACACTATATATACAGGTAAATGGGATTTGTGAGGTGAAATCTAAGCAACAGAAAAAAAAAAAACCAGTGGTAACATAAGGGGGACAGCCCAGCTCGCACCCTTCGCCCGGTCAATTAAGTTCCCTATATGCTCCTTGCCCTTGCTACTCTTTGGGGTAGTGAACACTTTTGAGCGAGATCCCACCACCGTAAAAGTGCAGCAGGTGTCGTGCGGATTCAGCTGGGCGAATCTGTTTACCAGCAATTGATTTCCCCCCATAAACTGAAAAAAATAACACAAGTTAAAAATGCCCAGGCCACTATATACTGCGGTTACACAATTACAGAGGAGTATATTACACATACATACGTGTGTGTGTGTGTGTGTGTGTGTGTGTGTGTGTGTGTGTGTGTGTGTGTAAAGCAGATAGCAGCAGGGAGAGGGAGCAATCCTAATGATCACCCATAAGTCACTGCTGGTTGAGAGAAGAGAGCAGGGGAGTCGGGGCTGCTCATTACAGCCGCATGCCAGGGAAGGAAACAGCAGCTTCCCTGAACCCTGACTGCAGGAAGATTGTCTTCCTGCAGCTGCGGATGTATAATTGCCCCCTTCTGTTGCCCAGCCTGAAAGAGGAGGCTGGGGGCAGTTGCAGCAACTAGGCGCTGGACGGGTGGACAGTTGACCGGAATAGCTGGGGATAGCAGGTGGTGGAAAATAAGGTTCCAAAAGCCACCGGCAGGCTCCTCTGAAATGGTTCCATTAGATGTGACTGTGTCAGGGAAAGCCCAGCTTGGTGTGGTCGCATCTGATGCAACAGCACCAAGCAGATGGGTAAGTAAAGGTCAACTGAGGGCTGGTGCTGACTGCAGGGAGCCTCAGTTGTAGGGGCTGAGGAATACTTAAACTTAGGAAGCAGGATAGGATTCCTGAACATGCATGTACCCTTGTAGTACCAGAGCCCGAAGGCGTGACCACGACAACCAGAGGATAAGTTTCAAAGGTTTGTTAAGTACACAGGCTTACAGGTATATTAGCAGTTGCAGTATTAAAGTCACAGACAATAAGTCACAGTTCCTTAGAGTGCACTGGAAGTCTCTAGGTGTGGTTTAACAGGAGAAAGTCTTAAAGGACCTTGAGGTGATATGTCCTTACCAACACCGATGCACTGAGTGGTGACTTTGGGAACAGAAGCTGGTGACTGTGCAACTGCTGGGTTTTAACCAGATGGGACTGGTCCAGTGGATGAGCTGTGTGGATAGTGCTAGTGAGCACTAATGTAGCTAGGGAGCGGAGATACAGATGGGTAATGCTTGAGAGCATATACAGATGATGCTCGGAAGCATATACAGGTGATGCTTGGGAGTATATACAGGAGATGCTTGAGATTACCAGGAAAGAGGAACAGGACACCGCTGGGAGCTGGAGTGCTGGAAGCTGGTGTTAAGCAATCTGGCAAACGTAGGATGCAGTGTTGAGAAACTGTGGAGTCAGGCTGCACCAGGAGGAGTGGAACTGGTGCGAGTCTCTAGTGGAGTTTGCAGGCAGGAACGACCACAATCAGGAGAGACTGGTATCACAAGGATGACAACTGAAGCACTGACAATCCTCCAGCACAGGAACAGGATATTTATACCTGCTGGTATGCAGGCATTGGCTAAGCAATTAGGCAGTGTTCTGTGGCGCAGTGGATTGGAGGAAACAGCAGCATGTGACCACAAGCAACATGGCTGCGCCCATGTTACTGTTTGGAGGGAAAGTCAGCTTGGGAAGAAACATGTGGAAACCACAGCAATGGCGGCGGAGGCTGCGGCAGGCATGAGACGCAACACTGATCCATTTGCACAGCCAGACCACAGGGACAGCGGCAGAGACCACAGTGAGCAGAAGACATCATACCCAGCTCTTTGCACACTGAGGGCACGGACCGACGGCAACGGAGATCGCGGCGGGCAGGAGATGCCACACCTGCTTACCCGCGCAGCAAGGCCACAGGGACAGTGACAGAGACCGCAGTGAGCATGAGACGTCATACCCAGCTATCTGCACACTGAAGTCACGGCTGCAGCAGTCGCGGCAGGATGAGAACGCCATTCAGGGACCTGACAAGTATACTGGGAGAGGACACTGTACCAGTGCTACGGGATAACAGTGAAGCGATGCAGAATACATACATCAGCAACACAGCTGGGACCCGAGCCTGGAACGCAGAGCCAACCTCAGAAGACACCTGACGGGTAAGAAATGACGACCAGTTACCCGAACCGTGACATCTATTATTCTATCTCTATCTTTTAGAGAGAAAAAAGTCCAAAAAACTAGACTAATCATTTGAAAAACTACAGATACCCTGAAGCTGGCATTACTTACCATCTCAGGGATATGCACTATGTTATTTAAAAACTTTCCTTATCTAAACACAGAAGGTGGGGTTGGCAATATAGTCAAATATTAATGTATTCCACATACACTTGCCCATCCTCGTACTACTTCTCCAGATGAAAGAAGAAACACATCTATGGTAGACAATTTTTGATGCACATGCGCAGTAAGAAAATGTGTAATTATGCAAAAAAATTGTCATACAATCAACATTAATGTCAATGAGGCCCACAACCAGGGTCAGATCGGCCACAGGGGTACAGGGGAAACCCCTGGTGGGCCCCAGTGCCTGAGGGCCCACCCCCTCCTTTAGGGATCAGGTTGCAGACTGTGCACTTGTACATATATATCTTACATCAGTGGTTTCCAAACTTTTTTGAATCACGACGCCCTAGAGTATCAGAATTTTTTGCACGGCACCCCCTAAGCCAATAGTTTCTTATTGAAAAATGTAGAAAGAAATATTAAATTATGTAAATTGTCTTTATATGTCATCCTTAGGGTAAGATTTGCTTCTGATTGTCAATATATTTTATGATTGGCAGCCATTAACACTGGTTTTGCTTTTTACATTGACCATGCAGAATTTGAATTGGTTCTGGACCACCAACCCGAGGCACCCCTGCAAGTATCCCAAGGCACCCCAAGGAGCCACGGCACACAGTTTGGGAACCACTGTCTTACATTATTATGCACAGGACTATGGTGTATTTTCTACAGTGCATTGTTATTATTAATTTGGTACTGTGGCTGTATGAAGGTAAATTGCATTAGTGACACATGTATTCAGAGTGTGGCTGGAAGGGTCTGCCCACACAGGGAAGATAAGGCACGTGTGAGAACATCTAATTGGGGCAGTGGAGAGTTAAGGCCAGTACACACATTCAGAGATGTGTGCTGAGTGATCTATCAGTGACCGCTCAGCACACATCTCTCCCCAGCTCAGCACAGCACGATGTGTGCTGAGCGATGGACGACGACGGGGGGCTGCTCATTTCACCCTGCGGGTGAAATGAGCGATGTGCTAGATTGTGCCTGCATGCAGGCTCAATGTAGTACCGGCGATAGCAACGCGCGGGGCCGTGCATCGCTATCGCTGTGGGGCATACACACGAGAGATCCGTGCTTAAAATCTAAGCAATCTACTCAGATTGCTAAGATTTTAAGAACGGATCTCTCCGTGTGTACCCCCCTTTAGTCTGGAAGACTCTGAAGTCAGGACAACCTGTGGCCTGTGTATGCTGCCTGTTGAGACAGAGCCCATGGGGACTGGAGCAGTCAGACAGTCAGAGTCCAGTGTGTCTGGAGGCTAGGAAGCCGTGTTCTTATCTACAGGAGGCAGGGAGAACCCTAAGGGACAGATGTATTATGCCTGGACAAGTGATAAAGTGGAAGGTAATAATGCACTAGCCAGTCAGCTCATAACTGTCATTTTTTAAACTCAGCCTGTAACTTGACAGTTAGGAGCTGGTTGGCTGATGCATTATCACCTTCCACTTTATCACTTCTCCAGGCTTAATACATCTGCCCCTAAAACTCTAAAGATTTGTGGATCTGTGGCACCCAGCCAAGCCAGACAGTGAAGCCATGAATGTGAGTAGGCTGGAGCCTGTGTCACCCCGCAGGAAGCAGGACTGAGACTGTGCATGTGAGAAGCCAGGTAAGGCTGACAGTATTTGTGAGAGATAGAACTGGAAAGACATTGAGAGACTTTGTATGCAGACTAGCAGCCCAAGGTTAGTCAAGGGTGAAGAAGTGAGTCAGTATCCTGAATGGGGGCTAGGCGTTTGTTATTTTCTGTTCATTTGTGTTCTTCAGTTTATGCTGAAAGTAAAGCACTATTCCGTTTATTTACCTGAAAAGCTGTAGTGGATCCTGATTGAGCACCTAGACACTGCAAAAGTTCACCCCTCTACGAGCTAATTACCCCAAGTCATCATAGCACATTATCCTGCATGGCCTAGCAGTATTTACTATATATTTATCATGGGGCTCAGACCGTGCACTCTCTAATGGATAGCCAGGTCTCTGTGGTGGTAAACGACACCCCTTCTGTATGCTGGCCACACCCCTAAGCATGGGCTCTACCACTGCATCCCCCCCCCCTTAGCCTCCCGTGGGCCCCCTTCATGCCCCAGTCCAACACTGCCACAAGAAAAGAAAACATTTTGAAAATTCCAGACATTAAAATGTATAAGATAATAGTATATCAGAATTTATGACTTTTGTCATTAAAGTCTTAAGGGATTCATAAAAACAAAATGAGCTAAGTGTTCCTCTTTACTTCCAAGAATATAATTTAGGACATTTCTTCTCCATATGATTGATTGCTTGTTTTTACCTTTGTAAAACTTTTATGAGTTCTACTGAATTAAAAAATTTTCATAGTCTCGCGAATTTGTTTAAAACTGTGTTTATTTTTGCACCAACACTGGTCCTCTCTTTGCAGCCAGGATTGTTACAACTCCCATAGGGGTAAATTTACTAAGCTCCCGATTTTGACCGAGATGCCGTTTTTTCATCAAAGTGTCATCTCGGTAATTTACTAAGCAATAATCACGGCAGTGATGAGGGCATTCGTAATATTTTGAAGTCCAAGAAAAAAATCACGAATGAATACACCATCGGTCAAAACGCGGCTGTTTAAGTATGAATCTCGGTCATTTACTAAGAAGTGCACAGCAAAAAAAAAACAAACACTGCCGTGAAAAATTACAACTCGTAAAAAAGTGCTAAAAAAAAACAGACCTACTTTTTTTTTCCGTGATTGGATAGGCATGCAGGGATCCATGAGATCCGTGCATGTATATCAGTGGGAAGGGGTGGGAAAGTTGTTATTTTATTTAAAAAAATTGCGTGGGGTCCCCCCTCCTAAGCATAACCAGCCTCGGGCTCTTTGAGCCGATCCTGGTTGCAGAAATATGGGGAAAAAATTGACAGGGGTTCCCCCATATTTAAGCAACCAGCATCGGGCTCTGCGCCTGGTCCTGGTTCCAAAAATACGGGGGACAAAAAGAGTAGGGGTCCCCCGTATTTTTAAAACCAGCACCGGGCTCCACTAGCTGGACAGATAATGCCACAGCCGGGGGTCACTTTTATATAGTGCCCTGCGGCCGTGGCATCAAAAATCCAACTAGTCACTCCTGGCCGGGGTACCCTGGGGGAGTGGGGACCCCTTCAATCAAGGGGTCCCCCCCCCCCAGCCACCCAAGGGCCAGGGGTGAAGCCCGAGGCTGTCCCCCCCCATCCAATGGGCTGCGGATGGGGAGGCTGATAGCCTTTGTTGTAAAAGAAAAGATATTGTTTTTAGTAGCAGTACTACAAGTCCCAGCAAGCCTCCCCCGCATGCTGGTACTTGGAGAACCACAAGTACCAGCATGCGGCGGAAAAACGGGCCCGCTGGTACCTGTAGTACTACTACTAAAAAAATACCCAAAAAAACACAAGACACACACACCGTGAAAGTATAATTTTATTACATACATACACACATACATACATACTTACCTTATGTTCCCACGCAGGTCGGTCCTCTTCTCCAGTAGAATCCAAGGGGTACCTGTTGAAGAAATTATACTCACGAGATCCAGGGGCCCAGGGTCCTCGGAGAAATCCTTTGTAATCCACGTACTTGAAAAAAAAAAAAAAACGCTTACCCGAGCCACGCACTAAAAGGGGACCCATGTTTGCACATGGATCCCCTTTTCCCGACTGCCAGAAAACCCACTCTGACTGATGTCTAAGTGGGTTTCCTCAGCCAATCAGGGAGCGCCACGTTGTAGCACTCTCCTGATCGGCTGTGTGCTCCTGTCCTAACTGACAGGCGGCACACGGCAGTGTTACAATGTAGCGCCTATGCGCTACATTGTAACCAATGCTGGGAACTTTCTTGCTCAGCGGTGACGTCACTTTAGGTCAACCGCAGGGCAGAAAGTTCCCATCATTGGTTACAATGTAGCGCATAGGCGCTACATTGTAACACTGCCGTGTGCTGCCTGTCAGTGAGGACAGGAGCACACAGCTGATCAGGAGAGTGCTACAACGTGGCGCTCCCTGATTGGCTGAAGAAACCCACTTAGACAGAAGTCAAAGTGGGTTTCTGGCATTCGTGGAAAGGTGACCCATGTGCAAACATGGGTCCCCTTTCAGTTCGTGGTCGGGACACCGTTTTTTTTTTTTTTTCAAGTACGTGGATTACCCCTGGATTTCCCGAGGAGCCTGGACCCCTGGATCTCGTGAGTATAATTTCTTCAACAGGTACCCCTTGGATTCTACTGGAGAAGAGGACCGACCTGCATGGGAACTTAAGGTAAGTATGTATGTATGTGTGTATGTATGTAATAAAATTATACTTTCACGGTGTGTGTGTCTTGTCTTTTTTTGGGTATTTTTTTAGTAGTAGTACTACAGGTACCAGCGGGCCCGTTTTTCCGTCGCATGCTGGTACTTGTGGTTCTCCAAGTACCAGCATGCGGGGGAGGCTTGCTGGGCCTTGTAGTACTGCTACTAAAAACAATATCTTTTCTTTTACAACAAAGGCTATCAGCCTCCCCATCCGCAGCCCATTGGATGGGGGGGACAGCCTCGGGCTTCACCCCTGGCCCTTGGGTGGCTGGGGGGGGGGGACCCCTTGATTGAAGGGGTCCCCACTCCCCCAGGGTACCCCGGCCAGGAGTGACTAGTTGGATTTTTGATGCCACGGCCGCAGGGCACTATATAAAAGTGACCCCCGGCTGTGGCATTATCTGTCCAGCTAGTGGAGCCCGGTGCTGGTTTTAAAAATACGGGGGACCCCTACTCTTTTTGTCCCCCGTATTTTTGGAACCAGGACCAGGCGCAGAGCCCGATGCTGGTTGCTTAAATATGGGGGAACCCCTGTCAATTTTTTTCCCATATTTCGGCAACCAGGATCGGCTCAAAGAGCCCGAGGCTGGTTATGCTTAGGAGGGGGGACCCCACGCAATTTTTTTTTTAAATTTTACAGTGTTTAATTAAAAAAAAAAAAAAAATAGAACCCCAGCACGGATCACACAGATCCGGCCGAGATTAATTGTAAAAAAGTCGGCAGTGTTTTGCTAATCACTGCCGTAAAAAACACAAAAAAAACACGAATGACATCGACATCGGAAGAAAAGAAAAACCCGAATACGACAGCTTAGTAAATCCATCGTAACAAATTCAAAAAGTTGCAGTTTTACACTTTCGATGTCATTCGTGATTGAACTTTGACCTTTTTTCGGAAATTACGAATGTTAGTAAATGTACCCCATATTCTCTATTTCCTTGTCTCCCTGTGAGTGTTTTAGAATGTGCTTATGTAAGCTTTCGTATGTGTGGGAAACATAATGCAGCTCTAAATTACAAAGTGTGCAAATATATTTAATGTCTGTATTAATCAGCACGTCCTTCTTAAACACATTTTTGTACATAAATGGCACCTCTATAATTAAAAGGCAGTTGTTGGAATGACTTTATTAAAAAAAACAAAAAAAACATTTTATGTAAAGTAATAAAGATTATGCACCAAAATGTGATCCAGAAAAATAGCCAGCGGACATTCCGTTGAATCCGTTCCCATGGGAAACTGTATACACAAAAAAGATGAAATGTGATATCTGATATTCATCTTTTTGTAACTTAACCACTCCACTTCTGACACGGACTGTCCCTTAATATTCAGTGACTGCTGAAGCTCCAGTCCAGAGCTGCAGCCTGTTTAGGGCAAAGTCTACATTTTATTGGTAATAGAAGAGTAAAGGGAAATAATAAGAATTTACTTACCGATAATTCTATTTCTCGGAGTCCGTAGTGGATGCTGGGGTTCCTGAAAGGACCATGGGGAATAGCGGCTCCGCAGGAGACAGGGCACAAAAAAGTAAAGCTTTACTAGGTCAGGTGGTGTGCACTGGCTCCTCCCCCTATGACCCTCCTCCAGACTCCAGTTAGGTACTGTGCCCGGACGAGCATACACAATAAGGGAGGCATTTTGAATCCCGGGTAAGACTCATACCAGCCACACCAATCACACCGTACAACTTGTGATCTAAACCCAGTTAACAGTATGACAACAGAAAGGGCCTCTTAAAGATGGCTCCTTAACAATAACCCGAATTAGTTAACAATAACTATGTACAAGTATTGCAGATAATCCGCACTTGGGATGGGCGCCCAGCATCCACTACGGACTCCGAGAAATAGAATTATCGGTAAGTAAATTCTTATTTTCTCTATCGTCCTAAGTGGATGCTGGGGTTCCTGAAAGGACCATGGGGATTATACCAAAGCTCCCAAACGGGCGGGAGAGTGCGGATGACTCTGCAGCACCGAATGAGAGAACTCCAGGTCCTCCTTTGCCAGGGTATCAAATTTGTAAAATTTTACAAACGTGTTCTCCCCCGACCACGTAGCTGCTCGGCAGAGTTGTAATGCCGAGACCCCTCGGGCAGCCGCCCAAGATGAGCCCACCTTCCTTGTGGAGTGGGCTTTTACAGTTTTAGGCTGTGGCAGGCCTGCCACAGAATGTGCAAGTTGAATTGTGTTACAAATCCAACGAGCAATCGACTGCTTAGAAGCAGGTGCGCCCAACTTGTTGGGTGCATACAATATAAACAGCGAGTCAGATTTTCTGACTCCAGCCGTCCTTGCAATGTATATTTTTAAGGCTCTGACAACGTCCAACAACTTGGAGTCCTCCAAGTCGCTAGTGGCCGCAGGCACCACAATAGGTTGGTTCAGATGAAATGCTGATACCACTTTAGGGAGAAAATGCGGACGAGTCCGCAGTTCTGCCCTATCCGAATGGAAGATTAGATAAGGACTTTTATAAGATAAAGCCGCCAATTCAGATACTCTCCTGGCAGAGGCCAGGGCTAGTAACATAGTCACTTTCAATGTGAGATATTTCAAATCCACCTTTTTCAATGGTTCAAACCAATGGGATTTGAGGAAATCTAAAACTACATTTAGATCCCACGGTGCCACCGGAGGCACCACAGGAGGCTGTATATGCAGTACTCCCTTGACAAAAGTCTGGACCTCAGGGACAGAGGCCAATTCTTTTTGGAAGAATATTGACAGGGCCGAAATTTGAACCTTAATGGATCCCAATTTGAGACCCATAGATAATCCTGATTGCAGGAAATGTAGGAAACGACCCAGTTGGAATTCCTCCGTCGGAACCCTCCGATCCTCGCACCACGCTACATATTTTCGCCAAATGCGGTGATAATGTTTCACGGTGACTTCCTTCCGTGCCTTAATCAAGGTAGGAATGACTTCTTCTGGAATGCCTTTCCCTTTTAGGATCTGGCGTTCAACCGCCATGCCGTCAAACGCAGCCGCGGTAAGTCTTGAAAAAGACAGGGACCCTGCTGTAGCAGGTCCCTTCTCAGAGGTAGAGGCCACGGTTCGTCCGTGAGCATCTCTTGAAGTTCCGGATACCAAGTCCTTCTCGGCCAATCCGGAACCACTAGTATTGTTCTTACTCTTCTTTGCCGTATGATCTTCAATACCTTTGGTATGAGCGGCAGAGGAGGAAACACATACACTGACTGGTACACCCAAGGAGTTACCAGTGCGTCCACAGCTATTGCCTGTGGATCTCTTGACCTGGCGCAATATTTGTCCAGTTTCTTGTTGAGGCGAGACGCCATCATGTCTACAATTGGTCTTTCCCAACGGTCTATTAACATGTTGAAGACTTCTGGATGTAGACCCCACTCTCCCGGATGAAGATCGTGTCTGCTGAGGAAGTCTGCTTCCCAGTTGTCCACGCCCGGGATGAACACTGCTGACAGTGCTATCACGTGATTCTCCGCCCAGCGAAGAATCTTGGCAGCTTCTGCCATTGCACTCCTGCTTCTTGTGCCGCCCTGCCTGTTTACATGGGCGACCGCCGTGATGTTGTCCGACTGAATCAACACCGGCTTTCCTTGCAGGAGAAGTTCCGCCTGGCTTAGAGCATTGTAGATTGCTCTTAGTTCCAGAATGTTTATGTGAAGAGACTTTTCCAGACTCGTCCATACTCCCTGGAAGTTTCTTCCTTGTGTGACTGCTCCCCAGCCTCTCAGGCTGGCGTCCGTGGTCACCAGGATCCAATCCTGAATGCCGAATCTGCGGCCTTCTAATAGGTGAGCCTTCTGCAACCACCACAGAAGTGACACCCTTGTCTTTGGTGACAGGGTTATTCGCAGGTGCATCTGCAGATGCGACCCTGACCATTTGTCCAACAGATCCCTTTGGAATATTCTTGCATGGAATCTGCCGAATGGAATTGCTTCGTAAGAAGCCACCATTTTTCCCAGGACTCTTGTGCATTGATGTACTGACACTTTTCCTGGTTTTAGGAGGTTCCTGACCAGATCGGATAACTCCTTGGCTTTTTCCTCTGGAAGGAAAACCTTTTTCTGAACCGTGTCCAGAATCATTCCTAGGAACAGCAGACGAGTTGTCGGGATTAAATGGGATTTTGGAATATTCAGAATCCACCCGTGTTGTCTTAGCACCTCTTGAGATAGTGCTAAAACTGTCTCCAGCTGTTCTCTGGACCTTGCCCTTATTAGGAGATCGTCCAAGTATGGGATAACTAATACGCCTTTTCTTCGAAGAAGAATCATCATCTCGGCCATTACCTTGGTAAAGACCCGAGGCGCCGTGGACAATCCGAACGGCAGCGTCTGAAACTGATAGTGACAGTTTTGAACAATGAACCTGAGGTACCCCTGGTGTGCGGGGTAAATCGGAACGTGTAGATACGCATCCTTGATGTCCAAGGATACCATAAAGTCCCCTTCTTCCAGGTTCGCTATCACTGCTCTGAGTGACTCCATCTTGAACTTGAACTTTTTTATGTAGAGGTTCAAGGACTTCAGATTTAGAATAGGCCTTACCGAGCCATCCGGCTTCGGTACCACAAATAGAGTGGAATAATACCCCTTTCCTTGTTGTAATAGGGGTACTTTGACTATCACCTGCTGAGCGTACAGCTTGTGAATGGCTTCCAACACCCTCTCCCTTTCGGAAGAGACGGTTGGTAAGGCAGACTTCAGGAAACGATGAGGAGGATCCGTCTCTAATTCCAACCTGTACCCCTGAGATATTATCTGCAGGATCCAGGGGTCTACCTGCGAGTGAGCCCACTGCGCGCTGTAATTTTTGAGACGGCCCCCCACTGTCCCCGAGTCCGCTTGAGAGGCCCCAGCGTCATGCTGAGGTTTTTGCAGGAGCCGGGGAGGGCTTCTGTTCCTGGGAAGGAGCTGCCTGTTGGTGTCTCTTCCCTCTTCCTCTGCCTCGTGGCAGGTACGACAAGCCCTTTGCTCTCTTATTTTTGTAGGAGCGAAAAGGCTGCGGTTGAAAGGTCGGTGCCTTTCTCTGTTGGGGAGTGACTTGAGGTAAAAAAGTGGATTTCCCGGCAGTAGCCGTGGCCACCAAGTCTGATAGACCAACTCCAAATAACTCCTCCCCTTTATACGGCAAAACCTCCATGTGACGTTTTGAATCCGCATCGCCTGTCCACTGTCGTGTCCATAAGGCTCTTCTGGCTGAAATGGACATAGCACTCACCCGAGATGCCAGTGTGCAAATATCCCTCTGTGCATCACGCATATAGATAAATGCATCCTTTATTTGTTCTAACGACAGTAAAACATTGTCCCTATCTAGGGTATCAATATTTTCAATCAGGGATTCTGACCAAACTACTCCAGCACTGCACATCCAGGCAGTTGCTATAGCTGGTCGTAGTATAACACCTGCATGTGTGTATATATTCTTTTGAATAACTTCCATCTTTCTATCTGATGGATCCTTAAGTGCGGCCGTCTCAGGAGAGGGTAACGCCACTTGTTTGGATAAGCGTGTGAGCGCCTTGTCCACCTTAGGGGGTGTTTCCCAGCGCGCCCTAACCTCTGGCGGGAAAGGGTATAATGCCAATAACTTTTTTGAAATTATCAACTTTTTATCAGGAGCAACCCACGCTTCATCACACACGTCATTTAATTCTTCTGATTCAGGAAAAACTGTTTGTAGTTTTTTCACACCATACATAATACCCTGTTTTACGGTATCTGTAGTATCAGCTAAATGTAACGTCTCCTTCATTGCCAAAATCATATAACGTGTGGCCCTACTGGAAAATACGTTTGAATTTCTACCGTCGTCACTGGAATCAGTGCCCGTGTCTGGGTCTGTGTCGACCGACTGAGGCAAAGGGCGTTTTACAGCCCCTGACGGTGTTTGAGGCGCCTGGACAGGCATTAATTGATTGTCCGGCCGCCTCATGTCCTCAACTGACTGTTTAAGGGAAGATAAACCATCACGTAATTCCACAAATAAAGGCATCCATTCTGGTGTCGACCCCCTGGGGGGTGACATCTGCATATTTGGCAATTGCTCCGCCTCCACACCAATATCGTCCTCATACATGTCGACACCACGTACCGACACACACCGCAAACTCACAGGGAATGCTCTAATGAAGACAGGACCCACTAGCCCTTTTGGGGAGACAGAGGGAGAGTCTGCCAGCACACACCACAAAGCGCTATATATACAAGGGATATCCTTATATTAAGTGCTCCCTTATAGCTGCTTTAATATATATATATATAGCCATTAATGTGCCCCCCCTCTCTGTTTTACCCTGTTTCTGTAGTGCAGTGCAGGGGAGAGACCTGGGAGCCGTTCTGACCAGCGGAGCTGTGACAGAAAATGGCGCCGTGTGCTGAGGAGATAGGCCCCGCCCCTTTTTCGGCGGGTTCTTCTCCCGCTATTTTTCCAGTCAGGCAGGGGTTAAATATCTCCATATAGCCCCTATGGGCTATATGTGAGGTATTTTTAGCCTTGTATAAGGTTTATATTTGCCTCTCAGAGCGCCCCCCCCCAGCGCTCTGCACCCTCAGTGACTGCCCAGTGAAGTGTGCTGAGAGGAAAATGGCGCACAGCTGCAGTGCTGTGCGCTACCTTATGAAGACTGAGGAGTCTTCAGCCGCCGGTTTCCGGACCTCTTCACGCTTCAGCATCTGCAAGGGGGTCGGCGGCGCGGCTCCGGGACCGGACTCCACGGCTGGGCCTGTGTTCGATCCCTCTGGAGCTAATGGTGTCCAGTAGCCAAGCAGCAAATCCACTCTGCATGCAGGTGAGTTTACTACTTTCCCCCTAAGTCCCACGTTGCAGTGATCCTGTTGCCAGCAGGACTCACTGTAAAGAAAAAAAACCTAAACTAAACTTTCTCTAAGCAGCTCTTTAGGAGAGCCACCTAGATTGCACCCTTCTCGTTCGGGCACAAAATCTAACTGGAGTCTGGAGGAGGGTCATAGGGGGAGGAGCCAGTGCACACCACCTGACCTAGTAAAGCTTTACTTTTTTGTGCCCTGTCTCCTGCGGAGCCGCTATTCCCCATGGTCCTTTCAGGAACCCCAGCATCCACTTAGGACGATAGAGAAATGACCTTTATTGATCTATAACTGTCATATTACAAACTAGCTGTTCTACCCGTTCTTCGCATGGGAGTTTCTGATTTTCACAGTTGTAAATATAATTGAGTGTTAAAAATTTGGTAAACATATAGAGATGTAAATTTGAGACGTCTTCATGTAAGTAAATATTAATCCATGATTCTTGGCGTTACCCGAGGAGCACCCGTAGGAGATACGGTAAAAAGCGACAGCACCATTTTTGTAGTTTATTAAGTTCTATGCACTGGAGGTACAATCCAAATTTTTCATCAAATTGTCTGTTTGAGCATTATCGTTCACGCAACGCAAGCCACGCATCGATAATGATGTCATTATGTCCAACCCCCTTTTCATCACCTTAGGGGAGGCTTATTAAAATTCTAATTATGTAGGTTTCCTATTTCCCACCTGAAGAATATCATTGTTACTTTCCTAATGTATTATTATAACTCTGCTATTTTCTTAATGCTTGAAAGTATTGCTAGTCCATAGGAAATGCGCCTGAAACGAAACAAGTAACCATCAACATCTGGGATAACTATCATAGGAGATATATGTTCAGATAAATGAATACAGTAGTTGGAAGATCCCTTGCACATGTCCTCTTACCAAAACCAGAAGGACCTGATGGTGGACAATGCCAGGATCAGTGTGAAGCAAGTCCCGTCATCAGTACCCTTTCCCTTGGGGGAATCATGGTGATGCGAGTCACTGAAAATTGCTAAGATAGTCCTACATTATCTGGACATTGCCTCGATGAGAGAGACATTGGAAGGTATGATAGCTATGTTTATCCAACTGTTCACTGTTATGTTGTGCCAGAATAGCAGCTGTGCAGTCACCTGTACAGAGAGAGGAGGACACTCTCATTGCTGTGGAGTTTGTGGTTGAACCCTCTGCTCCCCACACCCCCAGAAACTATGGGGCAGATGTACTAACCTGGAGAAGGGATAAAGAAGTGATAAAGCAGTGATAAGTGCAAGGTGATAACACACCAGCCAATCATTACGGATTTGAAAAATGACAGTTAGGAGCGGACTGGCTGGTGCGTTATCACCTTGCATTTATCACTACTTTATCACTTCTCCAAACACCTCTACAAATTCAACACATCAAGAGGCATAAGGTGCCAAACAAATTCATTATACTGTAGTGCCCGCAATAGAATCACCATTGCAATGGAGCATATTGACGATACTCATATTCCATTGACTGGGGATGTAAATGGCTTAATTGGTTCAGTGAAAGTGTTAAAATTGAATCTCATGTCAACAGCTGCCAAAATTAAACATTCATTAATAATGTGCTTATCTGTGCCTTCAGCATCCCAGAACACAGTATATGCACCATGGTTGGACGTGGTAGAGGAACATGTGCAGCAACTAGAAATTAAGTTGCCTATAAAAAAAACATTAGGTGAGATTTTCAAAATGGACACTCTTCACAAGAATGGTTTTGCACAAAAAGTAGTTATTAATTAGGATAAGTTAAAGCTACCTCACCCCTTTCCCGTATTCTTCACCTCTCCAGATTCTACAAAGATGGCTACTGGTTCACTGTCTACTGCAATATCCAAAGGACATGGTTGCTGTAATGCCAGATCATGCAGTAGACAGAAAACCCATGAGAATAGAGTAGTACACCACCAGATTTATCAAGACAGCAGGAACTGGTCTTCAGTAGCCCAAAGGTACATCCTGTCATACATCTAGTAGCTATATAGGCCTTACTATATTTGAGTTGTGCAGCAGTCTGCACCAGAGGTGTCATTAGCCAGTAGCGACACTTAAATCCTGAGGCAGCTGAAAAGACACAGGAATAATATTAGTCATTACAAACACATATACAACAAGGGATCACATGTGAAGCATGGCAAACTAGCCTCATGTCATCACTTATGTTTGATGAACATATCTAGAAGCCAACCCTCTGAAATTTCTGCAAACTTAAACATAAAAGTATGACTAGGCATCGTGACATGACCCAGGGTAGTAAGACACAACACTCATAATACAAATTATAGCATCACAGACCCCCTGCACATTCAGGGACTGGTAGTGGAGGCAGTTTATGAACAACACTGCTCTGGCAATATGTGTGCAGTCTATACTTCTCAAAGCCTTTGGTGTTACTTCAAGGTTGATTTAAAAGTCAGCATTCCGAATGTCAGCACTAGAATTTTAACATTATCTAAATGTCAGCATTCAGAATACTGACATAGATGGGATTCGCAATGCCGACATTCACTATATTGACACTGACATAATGTTAATGCTGCCAGAATGTTGAGAGTTACCATGTCCATAATGTGATTTTCCATACACTTACCAACTAAGGGGTCTATTTACTAAGCCTTGGATGGAGGTAAAGTGGATGGAGATAAAGTACCAGCCAATAAGCTCCTAACTGTCATTTTTCAAACCCAGCCTGTGACATGGCAGTTAGGAGCCAATTGGTTGATACTTTAGCTCCTAATTCTGTGGTTTTGCTGGGGTGCGCTCCCTGGGTCACTACGGGTGATAGTCCTTTGTGTGGAAAGGGAAAATTCTCCTCACTGGACAGTTTATCAGTAGTACTTCCTTGGTCTAATGTAGCACGATATCCTCAAAGAAAGAAATAATAAATAGTGAAGTCCCGTAGGGATCAAAAGGATTAACAAAGATTTCAATCACATATAAATATAATGTAAAGGAAATTTTAATCCGCCTCGGTGCGGCGGACCTACGTACCGGACTTAGTGGGGTGTCAACAGTGCCCACCCAATTACGCTTGTAGTATCCCTTCCTTTATTCTGCAGATTCAAATACGATTCTTCCCTAGTCCACCTTTACCTCTCCATCCAGATAAAAGGTTTCCATAGGTAGGAAAAGAAAATCAATATATAGTGAAGTATTGCTTGCGTTCAAGTATAAAATGGTTTATTCAATAAAGTGCAGAAAAGGTATTTGTTAAAAAAGCTAGACGTCTAGATCCAAAAAAAACAGCTTAAAATCCACCACAGATTAGTGGACCCACGTACCAGAGGTTGTGGGGTGTCACAATGGCCCACCCTAACAGCGTTTGCAATGTAGCTCCCCGGGGTATATAGCAGCAATCAGCGTGTTCCCTCTGGCTCCAGTAGGTCCCTCCAATCAGTCACCAACGCGTTTCTGCCCTCAGGGGGCCTTTCTCAAGGTGTGTGGTATATGGTATATGGTGGGTCTATTTAAACCCCAACGTGTGCCCTGATTGGAGGGACCCTTACTGATCCAAATTAGCTTAAAAACATATCATTTTCAATATTTATCTACTGGCTGGTAACAGGTGGGCTTTCACATCTGTTCCCTTCGATTGATAATAGCATAATTCGGCACCAGAAGCGAGTTATTCAATCGCCTCTTGTCTCTGCGTGCGTTCCACGGCCAATGGAACGCACGCCATCCTCCACTTCCGGGCGCGTGCGTTCCACAGTCCGTGGAACGCACGCCGCTTCCTGTTTAAACCGGAACTGCCGCGTATAGCGCTGCGGGTCCGTGATAGAGGTCTCAGTATCCTAGAAGCCACAGTAATTGATATCCCAACATTACCTATATAGTAAAAGCATGTATAAATATGGAGATACTGAATAACAAGACATATTGGAAAAACATATTTAAAAATCTATATAAGGAACATATAAATATATATAAGGATATTAAAATATTCAACTTCATGTAAAACACATAAACCGAATATGCACATGAAGAAAGGGTATAGAACTCATAAAAACCACTTTAATTCAAAATCCATATTTAGCCCTTTTGGATTAAGAGTACCCATTTCATAAATAAGTCTCATTTCTGTTTGGGCTAGAATTTCTTCTCCATTGTTCCGTCTCCAATGGTTTTGAACGGTCTTAATCCCTATCACGTTGGTTAAACCCTCACACTTACTATTATGGACTGATTTAAAATGGTTAGATACAGAATGGGTGATGAGCCCCTTTTCTACATTTCTAACGTGCTCCGCCCATCTTGTTTTTAATGACCTACAGGTACGTCCAATATATTGTAAGCCACACTTACATTCCATTAAATATATACAATTCTTCGTGTTGCACGTGATAAATTCCTTAATGTCATATTTAATTCCAGTTGATGCTGAATGATAGTATTCAGTTTTTGATGCCTGTGTTGTATGTGTTTGGCACATTTTACACAAGCCACACCTATGGAAACCTATGGTCTTTATTCTATTGGATTTTTTAGGAGGAAGGGCACTTTTAACCATCTTCTGTCTCAGGTTCGGAGCCCTGCGATAAATGAATTTGGGTTGTGGCTTGATCAAGGGTTTTAAAACTGGGTCCCTGGATAGCAGGTGCCAATGTTTTCTTATGATTTTTTCCATCTCTCTATACTGGCTGTTAAAAGTGGTAATAAAGGGTAGCATGATATCCTCTTCTTCTCTCGAAGTTTTCGGTCTCAAAATATCCTCCCTATCCATTCTTGCTATTTCTTCTATATGTATATCCATGGGTTGTTTCTGATATCCTTTGGTGAGGAATTTCTTTTTTATATCATCTGCCTGTTTTTTATATGTATCTATTTCCGTACAGTTTCTCCTCATACGTCTAAACTGGCTCTTTGGAATATTCTTAATCCAGTTAGGGTGATGATTACTTCCTGTGGGAATATAGGAATTGGTATCTGTGGGTTTAAAGAAGGATTTAGTATGTATACATCCCTCTTTTATATATATCGTTAAATCTAAAAAGTTGATTTCTTCCCTACTTATACTAAAAGTTAGGTCAATATTAAAGTTGTTTGAATTTAATAGTGTACAGAATTCATCAAGTGACTCTTTCTCACCTTCCCAAATGAATATTATGTCGTCGATGAACCTATACCAAAGTTTGATGTGTTGGAGGAACCTGTTATTGCCCCAAATATGGTTATCCTCCCATAGGCTCATGAAAAGATTAGCGTATGAAGGCGCAAAACGAGTTCCCATTGCGGTCCCTCTTGTTTGTTGGAAAAACTTTCCATTATACCAAAAAAAGTTGTTCTTTAGGATAAAATTAATACCTTCCAATAGAAAGGTAATTTTACTATCGGCATTCTCATTTTTTTCAAGATGGTATTTTACTGCTTGGATGCCTTTTTCGTGTTCTATAATAGTATAAAGACTCCGCACATCCGCGGTACAGAGGAAGGAGTTATCATTCCACGTTACTGTTTTCAATTTATTTAAAACGTCGGTGGTGTCCTTGATGTACGACTTAATTTTTAACACCTCAGGTTGTAGGTGATAGTCAATAAAATGGGACAAATTTGATGTCACTGAGTTTGTACCTGCGACTATAGGTCTCCCAGGGTTTTTTTTTACATCCTTGTGTATTTTAGGGAGTACGTAAAATATTGGAAGACTGGGATCCGTAATCCTCATGTATTTTTCCTCTTTCTCTGTAATGACTTTCTGTTCTTTATACTTAGACAATAGAAGTACCAAGTTCTTCTCTATTCTCTCACTCGGATTCCCTCTTAGTGTCATGTACGTCTCTTTGTCTTCTAGTTGTTTCTTGATTTCTTCATCATATTTTTCTACATCCATAATGACTATCCCCCCCCCCCCCTTATCTGCTGGTTTTATCACGATATTGGTGTTTTCACTTAAATTGTCAATGGCAGTCTTCTGAAGTTTCGTTATATTTCGTGGAGCTTTCATCTTGAAGTTGGTATCTTCCAGATCAGCTGTCACCGCCCTATTGAAACTTTCTATAAAACAACCACGATTAAATGTGGGGTTGAACGTGGATTTGGGTCTAAAAGGGTCCCTGGCCAATGTAGTCTCCCCTTTTTGTGTTAAAAAATATTTTTTTAATGAGACTTTCCTGACAAATTTCTGTAAGTCTAAATAAGTTTGAAATTTGTTCAGTTTATTATTTTGGGCAAACTTTAGGCCCTTTTCAAGGACATCTTGTTCATCTTTAGAGAGTTGATGTTTACTCAAATTGAATACAGTTGCCTTTTCTGGGGTTGGAATTTTAGCAATAGTGTCCTTCTTTTTAGTCAGACCCTTCCCTCTCTTTCCCCTTTTCTTAGTTGTACGCTTAAAGACTAGTACCTTTTTTGCCTCCTCCTGCTCCCACCTAAAAAATCATTCCTATTGAGGATTTGATATCTATTTTCCATTCTCAAAGGTGGAGTATAGCGTGCTTCCTGGCTTCTTCTCCATTCATCTTTGGTATAAAACCTTCTCCTATCCAAATGTTCTCGCCTATGTTCTTTTTCTGTATTGTGTCGTATTCTTTGTCCTCTGTTGGCATCTCTGGTCACCTGGTAATTTCTTCTTCTATAGTTCCCTGGATGATAGGTTCTTCTTCTGGATTGTGGAGTTAGGAGTTTTTCAGGGGTTAGGTATCTATTATGATTTGTCTTATTTTTAAAAATCAGTCTCGTTGATCTTTCTGGGGTGGGGTTGTATTCACAATTACAAGGTGTCTCCTCTCTATAATCTCTTCCCACCTCTACTGAATCCCATAGTCTTTCCTCTTTATCGTTATTATCACCTTTTTTATCGTGTTTATCTCTGATGAACTTCCTTTTTTTTCTTAATATAGTCTCTTTTTCTTTTCTGACTACCCTTCTTTCCATTTCCCCTTCTATTCGGATATACTCATCCAAATCTCTATATGGTGTTAATAACTCTGTATACTGTTCTATCTCAGTTTTTAATTGTGCTAAATTCTTTTTCCTTTCATTAATGATTAGATTACCAGGTGACCAGAGATGCCAACAGAGGACAAAGAATACGACACAATACAGAAAAAGAACATAGGCGAGAACATTTGGATAGGAGAAGGTTTTATACCAAAGATGAATGGAGAAGAAGCCAGGAAGCACGCTATACTCCACCTTTGAGAATGGAAAATAGATATCAAATCCTCAATAGGAATGATTTTTTAGGTGGGAGCAGGAGGAGGCAAAAAAGGTACTAGTCTTTAAGCGTACAACTAAGAAAAGGGGAAAGAGAGGGAAGGGTCTGACTAAAAAGAAGGACACTATTGCTAAAATTCCAACCCCAGAAAAGGCAACTGTATTCAATTTGAGTAAACATCAACTCTCTAAAGATGAACAAGATGTCCTTGAAAAGGGCCTAAAGTTTGCCCAAAATAATAAACTGAACAAATTTCAAACTTATTTAGACTTACAGAAATTTGTCAGGAAAGTCTCATTAAAAAAATATTTTTTAACACAAAAAAGGGAGACTACATTGGCCAGGGACCCTTTTAGACCCAAATCCACGTTCAACCCCACATTTAATCGTGGTTGTTTTATAGAAAGTTTCAATAGGGCGGTGACAGCTGATCTGGAAGATACCAACTTCAAGATGAAAGCTCCACGAAATATAACAAAACTTCAGAAGACTGCCATTGACAATTTAAGTGAAAACACCAATATCGTGATAAAACCAGCAGATAAGGGGGGGGGGGGATAGTCATTATGGATGTAGAAAAATATGATGAAGAAATCAAGAAACAACTAGAAGACAAAGAGACGTACATGACACTAAGAGGGAATCCGAGTGAGAGAATAGAGAAGAACTTGGTACTTCTATTGTCTAAGTATAAAGAACAGAAAGTCATTACAGAGAAAGAGGAAAAATACATGAGGATTACGGATCCCAGTCTTCCAATATTTTACGTACTCCCTAAAATACACAAGGATGTAAAAAAAAACCCTGGGAGACCTATAGTCGCAGGTACAAACTCAGTGACATCAAATTTGTCCCATTTTATTGACTATCACCTACAACCTGAGGTGTTAAAAATTAAGTCGTACATCAAGGACACCACCGACGTTTTAAATAAATTGAAAACAGTAACATGGAATGATAACTCCTTCCTCTGTACCGCGGATGTGCGGAGTCTTTATACTATTATAGAACACGAAAAAGGCATCCAAGCAGTAAAATACCATCTTGAAAAAAATGAGAATGCCGATAGTAAAATTACCTTTCTATTGGAAGGTATTAATTTTATCCTAAAGAACAACTTTTTTTGGTATAATGGAAAGTTTTTCCAACAAACAAGAGGGACCGCAATGGGAACTCGTTTTGCGCCTTCATACGCTAATCTTTTCATGAGCCTATGGGAGGATAACCATATTTGGGGCAATAACAGGTTCCTCCAACACATCAAACTTTGGTATAGGTTCATCGACGACATAATATTCATTTGGGAAGGTGAGAAAGAGTCACTTGATGAATTCTGTACACTATTAAATTCAAACAACTTTAATATTGACCTAACTTTTAGTATAAGTAGGGAAGAAATCAACTTTTTAGATTTAACGATATATATAAAAGAGGGATGTATACATACTAAATCCTTCTTTAAACCCACAGATACCAATTCCTATATTCCCACAGGAAGTAATCATCACCCTAACTGGATTAAGAATATTCCAAAGAGCCAGTTTAGACGTATGAGGAGAAACTGTACGGAAATAGATACATATAAAAAACAGGCAGATGATATAAAAAAGAAATTCCTCACCAAAGGATATCAGAAACAACCCATGGATATACATATAGAAGAAATAGCAAGAATGGATAGGGAGGATATTTTGAGACCGAAAACTTCGAGAGAAGAAGAGGATATCATGCTACCCTTTATTACCACTTTTAACAGCCAGTATAGAGAGATGGAAAAAATCATAAGAAAACATTGGCACCTGCTATCCAGGGACCCAGTTTTAAAACCCTTGATCAAGCCACAACCCAAATTCATTTATCGCAGGGCTCCGAACCTGAGACAGAAGATGGTTAAAAGTGCCCTTCCTCCTAAAAAATCCAATAGAATAAAGACCATAGGTTTCCATAGGTGTGGCTTGTGTAAAATGTGCCAAACACATACAACACAGGCATCAAAAACTGAATACTATCATTCAGCATCAACTGGAATTAAATATGACATTAAGGAATTTATCACGTGCAACACGAAGAATTGTATATATTTAATGGAATGTAAGTGTGGCTTACAATATATTGGACGTACCTGTAGGTCATTAAAAACAAGATGGGCGGAGCACGTTAGAAATATAGAAAAGGGGCTCATCACCCATTCTGTATCTAACCATTTTAAATCAGTCCATAATAGTAAGTGTGAGGGTTTAACCAACGTGATAGGGATTAAGACCGTTCAAAACCATTGGAGACGGAACAATGGAGAAGAAATTCTAGCCCAAACAGAAATGAGACTTATTTATGAAATGGGTACTCTTAATCCAAAAGGGCTAAATATGGATTTTGAATTAAAGTGGTTTTTATGAGTTCTATACCCTTTCTTCATGTGCATATTCGGTTTATGTGTTTTACATGAAGTTGAATATTTTAATATCCTTATATATATTTATATGTTCCTTATATAGATTTTTAAATATGTTTTTCCAATATGTCTTTTTATTCAGTATCTCCATATTTATACATGCTTTTACTATATAGGTAATGTTGGGATATCAATTACTGTGGCTTCTAGGATACTGAGACCTCTATCACGGACCCGCAGTGCTATACGCGGCAGTTCCGGTTTAAACAGGAAGCGGCGTGCGTTCCACGGACTGTGGAACGCACGCGCCCGGAAGTGGAGGATGGCGTGCGTTCCATTGGCCGTGGAACGCACGCAGAGACAAGAGGCGATTGAATAACTCGCTTCTGGTGCCGAATTATGCTATTATCAATCGAAGGGAACAGATGTGAAAGCCCACCTGTAACCAGCCAGTAGATAAATATTGAAAATGATATGTTTTTAAGCTAATTTGGATCAGTAAGGGTCCCTCCAATCAGGGCACACGTTGGGGTTTAAATAGACCCACCATATACCATATACCACACACCTTGAGAAAGGCCCCCTGAGGGCAGAAACGCGTTGGTGACTGATTGGAGGGACCTACTGGAGCCAGAGGGAACACGCTGATTGCTGCTATATACCCCGGGGAGCTACATTGCAAACGCTGTTAGGGTGGGCCATTGTGACACCCCACAACCTCTGGTACGTGGGTCCACTAATCTGTGGTGGATTTTAAGCTGTTTTTTTTTGGATCTAGACGTCTAGCTTTTTTAACAAATACCTTTTCTGCACTTTATTGAATAAACCATTTTATACTTGAACGCAAGCAATACTTCACTATATATTGATTTTCTTTTCCTACCTATGGAAACCTTTTATCTGGATGGAGAGGTAAAGGTGGACTAGGGAAGAATCGTATTTGAATCTGCAGAATAAAGGAAGGGATACTACAAGCGTAATTGGGTGGGCACTGTTGACACCCCACTAAGTCCGGTACGTAGGTCCGCCGCACCGAGGCGGATTAAAATTTCCTTTACATTATATTTATATGTGATTGAAATCTTTGTTAATCCTTTTGATCCCTACGGGACTTCACTATTTATTATTTCTTTCTTTGAGGATATCGTGCTACATTAGACCAAGGAAGTACTACTGATAAACTGTCCAGTGAGGAGAATTTTCCCTTTCCACACAAAGGACTATCACCCGTAGTGACCCAGGGAGCGCACCCCAGCAAAACCACAGAATTAGGACTGAACTTTTTTGGGAAATTGATAACCATCCCAGCTGGGAGATTGCAGCACCTCTGAACTGAAGCGCCATCTGTACATTTGTTTTTTTGTGTGATACTTTAGCTCCGTCCACTTTATCTCCATCCAAGGCTTAGTAAATAGACCCCTTTCCTTAACTGCAGTCTAACCCTAACCGCAGCGCCGTAACTACCTATGTGCCAGCTGTGCCTGGCACACAGCGCAGTTACTCTGAGGGCGCACGGCCAGCAACATGTAATGAGTCAAATTGACTTATTACATGCCGTCTGTTGTGTGCCGTGCGCTGCGCTGGAGGGAGAGCAGCAGCCGCGCCTGAGGCAGAGAAGGAGGAGGAGGGAGGGGGACTTGAGCCGCAGCAGCGCTATGTCATTGGTAGCGGCGCCACTTCAGCACTCCCCTCTCCTTCTGTGTTGGCTGCCCGGCGCTGCTGTGAATGCTGGGATGCGGTTCCCTCATCCCAGCATTCTCAGCAGCGGGCAGCCAATGCGGAAGGAGAGGGGACAGCTGCAGCAGCACCTCTACCAATTACATAGCCTGCTGCGGCTCAAGTCCCCCTCCCTCCTCCTCCTTCTCCCCTGCGGCTGCCCGGGATCTCTGCCAGCACGAGGAGCCTGACTGCCAGCGGGAGAGATGGTAAGTATATCTTTTTTCTTTCTTTCTTTCTTTCTTTCTTTCTTTCTTTCTTTCTTTCTTTCTTTCTTTCTTTCTTTCTTTCTTTCTTTCTCTCTCTCTTCTGCCACAATGTGTAAAAAGGGGGACTGGCTGCCGTAATGTGTAAAAAGGGGGACACTGTATGCCGTAATGTGTACAAAAAGGGGACGCTCTCTGCCGTAATGTGTAATAAGGGGGACGCTGTCTGCTGTAATGTGTAAACGGGGGATGCTGTCTGCTGTAATGTGTAATAAGGGGGACGCTGTCTGCTGTAATGTGTAAAACGGGGGACACTGTCTGCTGTAATGTGTAAAAAGGGGGACGCTGTCTGCTGTAATGTGTAATAAGGGGGACGCTGTCTGCCGTAATGTGTAAAAAGGGGATGGTCTGCCATAATGTGTAATAAGGGGGACGCTGTCTGCTGTAATGTGTAAAAAGGGGACGGTCTGCCATAATGTGTAAAAAAGGGGACGCTGTCTGCCGTAATGTGTAAAAAGGGGGACGCTGTCTGCCGTAATGTGTAAAAAGGGGGACACTGTCTGCCGTAATGTGTAAAAAGGGGACTCTGTCTGCCGTAATGTGTAAAAAGAGGGACACTGTCTGCCGTAATGTGTAAAAAGGCACGCCGTCTTCCGTAATGTGTAAAAAGGGGCTCTACCTGGTGTAGTGGCGCTATTGTGCAGCGTAATTTGAATAATGCAGAGGAGACTACTATGCACCGTAGTATGAATTGGCATTATTTTGTGGCCACGCCCCTTCCCCATGAAGCCACATTCCTATATATTTTTTGCGCGCCTGCGGCGCGCACTGCTTCTGTCTTGCGTAGGGGGGCGCCAATGCCGTTTCTTGCACACAGCGCTAAAATACCTAGTTACGGCACTTTCTAACCGTAGCCCCAGACCTAAAATCAGCTCATTCCGTGACAGACTCCTGGCGGGGGAAGCACATATATGTATGCAGCACTCTTGTGAGGTCACTTAACAGTTGTGTAAAGTGCCTTGAATTTGTGACATGTGTTATGACCACCCCTATGGAAATCACAGACTATTAAGATCCTGTGGTCACAAAATGCACAGCAGATGATAATTTGTGCAGACCAGATACTGTATGATGGTGTGACGGTACTGGCTACAAATCTACTGTCATCTGTTCATAAAGATGATGTAGGGGTTACTGCGTTTCAGTCTAAACATTTGCACTATGGATTTGAGAGAATCCAGTTCAAACATCCATGAAAACAACAGGTTCTTCAGAGCCTATGCAGAACCATGGGCTGATGCTCCTTCTTCTGTGCTCTGGTCTTATTGCAGTAGCTTCTAAACAAAACATAAATGCATAGCATTCCCAAAACAGAGCAGTGTTTGTACAGCCACTGTAGCACACATTTCTTCTTCCATTTTTGAAGGGATCCAACCCCAATGCTTCCATAACGCAATCTCTCTTTGTCCATTTTATGCACCACAGTAGTGCCCTGGTTCACATTATGCCACACTGTAGTGCCTGCCTACAGTTCACATTTTGCTACACAGTTCCCCCAGTTCACATTATTGCCATACATAGATAGCACCCAGTTCAGCTGACACCCAAACCTGGCAGATGGCGGTGTCATGACACACCATTCCATTATTTGTGAATAAGGTGAACCATCAGAAGTCTTCCCCCAAAACACAAACACACCTAAAGAGGGTTGGCCTTCAGTTGGCAACTCCTCTGTCCCTGTGTGTCCTTAATGGCTGGCCACTGTTGGTGATACCACATCCTGCTGGGCTTGATAAATAGGGAGAATCCACATTCCTGGTGAATTTCAAAATGTTATCTCTTTAACAAACAGATCCCTTATTCTGCCTATATCTAACTTTGCTGCCTGTCAAAGTCTCATTACTGCTGGCTGGTCCTTTTAGGCTACAACAGTCCAATAGGTTTTGGGCAACGCAGCCCCCAGGTTAAAACATCAGGTAGGCTTAGCATACGTTCTAAAAAGTGTTGGGATTCTGACAGTCGGGATGATGCTGTCCATATTCTGACCGCCGGGATCCCTGTAATTGTGTGCAGTGTCAGACTGGGGCATGAAGGGCCCATCAGTGGAACGCAATCATAGGAGCCCACCAAGGGGTGTGGCCAGTCTCCAGAAAGGGTGTGGTCAACTACAAGAGAGGAGTGGCCATCCATTGTTGGAGTATCATAGTATGTATGGTGTGACCAATTGCAGTGTACAAGGACGCATCAATCTGTATAATAGCGTGCACAGGCACTAAAAATGGGCATCTCAGTTGGATGGATATGCATGCGGTCCCTCAGCGGGGCAAAGAAAGACCAACATAACAGGTGCAGTAACAAATAGTAGCAGAGCGGGCTCATGCATTCCTTACTCCACTTACTGCACTGGGCAGAGAAAGAATTCTGAGGGGGGCAGTGGCCCGGTCTGCAGAGTAGCAGTGTTGAGTGAATCATTCACTGGCCATGGCAACTTGCACCAGAGTACTATTGTAAGTGTAGCTGCTTCCTGGCCAGCTGGGTTGCAGACGGTGCACAGCAGTTGTGGCCCTGGCCAGCTTCTACGGACTGCATCATAGGGATGGCCATCGGTGTATTTTCCAGTGATGGGTGCCATCAATGGAAAACATTAGAAAAACAATCTATGGTGGGAACCCATGCAATGTTATACCTAATTGGATAGCCCCCAGGAGATCCATAAGTCACATTAATTTACCGCTGGTACTAGGATACCTCCAAAAAGGTTTTCATGGGAAACTTGCCCCCCCATAAAGAACATCACATGTAATTATTATACACAGTTCATACTCTGTCAGGGTTCACATGTTTTGTGCATTAAAAAAAAATTATATATTTTTCATTTATAGCAACATATGTGAATACTAGGTGCTTCATCGCGCCCTACGGGCGCTCTTCACACCGTCGAAAGGGGCTACGCCCCTTAACCCCAGCCCGCCTTGCTGGGGTTCAATATTTGCATTATATGGAGTATTACCTGCATTCCTAGGTTTGTTAGTGGTTAAAAATTGCACGACGAAAGGGCGTCCGATGGTGAGGGGGCGTAGCCCCTTGCGATGGCGTGAAGAGTGGCTGCAGGGCACGATGTACAGAATGTAGCAGGTGGGGGGGGGCCGCAGATGAGGCAGGGAGTCTGTAGATGCAGGAGAGGGGGGGGGGGTGGATGCAGAGGGGCGGTATGGAGGGTATACAGAGACGCAGGGAGGGGATACAGAGATGCAGGGCGGTAGGGAGGGGATACAGAGAGGCTGGGCGGTAGGGAGGGGATACAGAGACGCGGGGCGGTAGGGAGGTCGTACAGAGATGCGGGGCGGTAGGGAGGGCATACAGAGACGTGGGGCGGTAGGGAGGGCATAGAGACGCGGGACAGTAGGGAGGGGATACAGAGACGCAGGGTGGGAATACAGAGACGCAGGGCAGTAGGGAGGGGATACAGAGATGCGGGGTGGTAGGGAGGGGATACAGAGACGCAGGGTGGGAGGGAGGGGATACAGAGATGCGGGGCGGTAGGGAGGGGATACAGAGATGCGGGGTGGTAGGGAGGGGATACAGAGAGGCATGGTGGTAGGGAGGGGACAGAGAGATGCGGGGCGGTAGGGAGGGGATACAGAGACGCAGGGCGGGAATACAGAAACGCAGGGCGGTAGGGACGGGATACAGAGACGCGGGGTGGCAGGAATGGGATACAGAGAAGCAGGGAGGGGATACAGAGATGCGGGCGGTAGGGAGGGGATACAGAGATGCGGGGTGGTAGGGAGGGGATACAGAGAGGCAGGGTGGTAGGGAGGGGACAGAGAGACGCGGGGCGGTAGGGAGGGGATACAGAGACGCAGGGCGGGAATACAGAAACGCAGGGCGGTAGGGAGGGGATACAGAGATGCGGGGTGGTAGGGAGGTCATACAGAGATGCGGAGCGGTAGGGAGGGCATACAGAGATGCAGGGTGGCAGGGAGGGGATACTGAAACGCAGGGCAGTAGGTAGGGGAGTCCCCAGTGAGGAAGCTGATGAAGAGAACATGGAAAGTAGTGGAGGGGGTGGACACCAGAAGGGTAGACCGGGGTGGCATTGCTCTCTCCTGCTCCCAGTTTGCCCCTGACATTCACAGCGGTGCACTCTCACCTGTGAAATTGGTGCAGCATCCAGAGATATCTCCCTCCACAGTATCACGCACTCTGTCCGTTTAATCCCCCGTCTCTGGGCTGTCGGGCCGGCCGTGTGTTGTGGAGTTAGAGCCTCTGGGGATGGAGGGAGGCAGCGTTGGAATGTGGCGTGCGCAGGGGCGGCAACTGAATACTTGGGGCCCTGTACAGTGATAGCTTGGGGCCCTCCCCTCCAAACCACCCTAGCCCCCCTCCTCAACATACATATACATGCATTTATATATGCATCCCCCCCCACACTCGTGCCGTGCGACGGCTGAAAAGGGGCGTGGCTTAATTTTGCCTCGGGGGTGTGTCCAGCTTGCCTGTAGATGCTGGCAGCCCCCGGAGACTGGAGTGTATGTGTGCCGGCTCTTCTCTGTGGCAGGAGCCGAGTGCTGCAGAGGATTATCTCACTCGGCTCCTGTCACAGCAGAAACGCTGGTACTTTGGTGTGTGTCCTCCCCTCCCTCTCCTCCCCCCCCCCCCGTGTTCGGCGCCGGCGGGATGCTGCGGGTAGTGTGCACACCGCAGGGCTGACATCTGCGGTAGTTCCGGTGGTGAAGGGCAGGGGCAGCGGCACGACCCGAACGAAGTGACAGGCTAAGGTGAGGCGGCGGACGGCAATTGTAATACTGTATACTTCATCACCGGGGCGCCTCTGACCCCCCTGTCGCCGTGTCTGGATGAGCTTGGAGGCGGCGGGTCTGTGTACGCGGCGCAGGGAGGGCTATGAAGCCTTCTACTGCGCCACCTGTCCCTCCTAACGTGAATGCCAACGGCAGCAGCAGTTGTTTGCCCGGCGCCGCAGCCAGGGAGTCAGAGTTGCTGATGACAGAGGGGGTAGTTGGACAGACAGCAGGAGCAGAGACTTGCTGCACATGTGGTGGGCAGGCTGTGTGACTCCGCCCACCGCTGTGACTCCACCCAGCGTTAGAGGGCCAGGCACCGAGTCACAGGGCTAATATATAGGAGATATAGTTGGCATGTTTTTTTTGTTGCAGAAATCAGTTACCAAAGGCAATTATCCTGGCGCTGAGATCGAGTGGATATCACCTCTAGCTGCTGTGTAAAGGGATAGTTAGTCCCAACACCAATACTAGTAGAAAACAAGATAAACAAGGTACATTGAAAAAGCTGTATTTCACAGTGAAACGCGTTGGTACAGGAGGTGAGTGCTATTGCCAAGTTGGATCAACCAGGAGACAAGCCTAAAAGTCCGCAGGGTGCATCATTGCGAGTTATAAGGACAAGACTGTAGCGTTTAATAGGATCTTTATTGGATCCTGGAACAAGCTGCAAGAGGTCATCCATCCAACCAGCAAGTTGCTGGTAATTACCATTTTCGCATATCTACAGACTTAGGAGTGTATTTACTAAGCCTTGGATGGAGATAAAGTTACTGGAGATAAAGTACCAGCCAATCAGCTCCTAACTATAATTTTTTCAAACACAGCCTGTGACATGGCAGTTAGGAGATGATTGGCTGGTACTTTATCTCCAGCTACTTTATACTCCATCCAAGGCTTAGTAAATAGACCCCATACTCTTATATAAACCCCGGCTTATATATATATTTATCTATTGAACTTCAGTACTAATGTGTGCCTTATATTTCATGTAAACCAGTTTTTATCCATCATTCGTTTATTCCCGTTGCAGCGGTATTTAAACATATTATTGTATTAATAAATGTGAATTCTTTACCAAATCCAGCTTATAGCGCTGTTTTATCTTGTTTTCTACTATGTTCTTTTTTCTTTTTTTTTTTGCAATGACTTCTTTGCATTTCGTTGGTCATTCTGAGTTGATCGCTCGCTAGCTGTTTTTAGCAGCCGTGCAAACGCTATGCCGCCTCCCACTGGGAGTGTATTTTATCTTAGCAGAAGTGCGAACGAAAGGATCGCAGAGCGGCTACAAAATAAATTTGTGCAGTTTCAGAGTATCTTCAGACCTACTCAGCGCTTGCTATTACTTCAGACTGTTCAGTTCCTGTTTTGACGTCACGAATACGCCCTGCGTTCGCCCTGTGTTCGCCCAGCCACGCCTGCGTTTTTCCGAACACTCCCTGAAAACGGTCAGTTGACACCCAGAAACGCCCACATGTCAATCATTCTGCGGCCAGCAGTGCGACTGAAAAGCTTCGCTAGACCTTGTGTGAATACGCCCTGCGTTCGCCCAGCCACGCCTGTGTTTTTCCGAACACTCCCTTAAAACGGTCAGTTGACACCCAGAAACGCCCACATGTCAATCATTCTGCGGCCAGCAGTGCGACTGAAAAGCTTCGCTAGACCTTGTGTGAAACTACATCGGCTGTTGTGAAAGTACATTGCGCGTGCGCATTGCGCCGCATACGCATGCGCAGAAGTGCAGTTTTTTTGCATCATCGCGGCACAGCGAACATTTTCTGCTAGCGATCAACTCGGAATGATCCCCTTCTATTTTTTGATTGGCTGTAATGCAAAACTAACAGCATTGTTGTTATGTGACTATTTGTGCAGATTAATTATACGGCTATATAATGTGATCACTTTAGGAAATGGATCACGTGAGAGCTTTTCAGTACACACCGTGTTCCGTTTCTCTGCAAACTACTTATTATAAACTATGTAGTCAATAGGCACACATGTGGAACAATGACAGGTTTATCGTCAGGAATCTCCTATGTCAGAAGAAAAGGAAAATTATTCATTATGAAAACATTTATTTTACAGGACATGTATAATCTACCTGTTTATTTTGTGGGTGTTTCACTTATCATAACACAGACAATCCCATGTACAAGCTAGTAACTGTTATTATTTCTTTTGACCTGTGACATGATAAAGATATTTCCAATGTGGTTCTTCACACTGCCCGGAATAGGAATACTTCAAAGCCAGAATGTGGGAGGGAGGTGGGGGAAGGGGTGTGTGCACCATTTTGACTGTTCCATGCAGCACTTAGCAAGAAATGCCCTCACTCAGTGCCTAATTCAGACCTGAACGCGGTGCTGCAAATCTGCAGATCAGATAGTCGGCCCCAGGGAGAGTGAAAACCACCCCATGCAAGTGTGCAAATACATGTGTACCCTGTGCAAAAATTCCGCCGGACAGCTGCAAATCCGTTTGCAACTCACGCATCATCGAATGATTTTTCCAGTCTGTGTGTAGCCGAAGACTTACTCCCACAGTGCGATACAAACAGGCTTATTGGGGTCGGAGCTGACGTCACATACCATCCCTGAAAACGCTAGGGAGTGCCTACATTTTCCCCAATACTCCCTAAAAACGGCCAGTTACTACCCCCAAATGGCCTCTTCCTGTCAATCACCGTGCAAACGCAATGCGATCAAAAATTTCACACCATCCTGTCGCTGTTTGGAGATGCGCCTGAGCATTGAGGTGCATACGCATGTGTAAATTCACGCAACAGCGATCAGGTCTGAATCGGGCCCTCAACCCAGCTCTTCCCATTGCCTGCTAAAAAACGGTGTTTTCGCTACAATAAGCTGCATATAATTACCAACTGGGAGGGCCGAAAATAGGGAGTTCCAGGTGGGCGCGGTAGGGACAGGGCACTGAAAATCGTCTCATTATGGCCCTGCCTCCTCATCATTTAGCCACAAATCATAATGAATCGGCTCATTATGGCCCTGCCCCCTCATCATTTGGCCACCATCCATAGTGAATCATTTAAAACATTGCTTGGCTCATCCCTTTCAACTGTAAATTGCCAGGATGTGGGAGCTGGGAGAGGAGACTCACCATAAATTCCTGGAAATTCCACCAGGATCATCTGCCGGAAGGCTCATCAGTATCTCTATGCGTATCTACCCTTCTGTGACATTATGTAGTTCATGATCCTTTCCTTCTCATCTTCTACACTCTGAGCATAAAGAAGTACAAGTACCAAACATACAAACGGACATAGGTGTATGCTTTTTTTTTTTTTTTTTGCAAGCGTGCAAATTTACACATTTTCTGCTAAGCAAACAGGAGTACACCCAACTCTGCATGAGCCCCCAAATATTGAATGTAAAAGACAAACCTTTGAAGAACTTATTAAGCAGGGATTAAGCATGGGTGTGTCTACTTTGTAGATGATTCCACCAAGAGTACAGGACCAACTTTCAATCACAGTGCCCCAAAACTTTTTCAGAATTGATTTTAATGTGTTTGGGGTGATTTTTCTATTTTTTTTAATTATATTTTGTATTTTTAATATGTTGAGGATTACACACCAGTAGAAGATAAACACTGTATCTTTTATTACTTTCAGAAATGGCATTTTCCAGCACAGGAGATCTCTTAATGTTTATAGGTATGATATTAACTTTGCCTTGAATGCACAGTTTAATTTAGAACATGGGTCTTTCAACATAAGCTTCAGAGGCATTAGGCTAGGGTAGCAGGGGTGGAACTCCCAGGGGCAATGGAGATGCCTGCCTCCGGGCTCCAAGGCCTAAATGGGCACCTGCATGAACAGCAGCATCTGTGTGGTTCACAGTGGAATCAAAGTGTGACCGCTACTCTCCTAACAGAGCTCTGTGGCGCACCAGCTGCTGCTGCAGAGTGGCTCTGTCCCAGGAGCCCTGCTAATACCTGCAATAGGGAACAAGACAGCCCCCGCCTGGTACCGCTCAGTCTACGTTGCAGCAGCGGTGCAAGTGGGCGGGTATGGGTGGGTACCCGTAAGAATTTAGCCGTGGGTACGCCGTACCCACGCCGACGGGCCGACGCTACTCACTGCTCGCTCCGCTCGCTCCCTCCACTGATCACCGCTGCTGCTGCGAGGGGAGGATAGCGCAGCGCTCGCTCTCCTGCCCCTCAGTGTCTTCCTTCAATTCAATTGCGTATCTGGCACTGTGGGGCAATGTGTATCTGGCACTCTGGGGGCATTTGTGTATCTGGCACTGTGGGTCAATGTGTATCTGGCACTCTGGGGGCATTTGTGTATCTGGCACTGTGGGTCAATGTGTATCTGGCAATTTGAGACAATGTATATCTGGCACTCTGGGGGCATTTGTGTATCTGGCACTATGGGGCAATGTGCATCTGGCACTGTGTGGCAATGTGTATCTGGCACTGTGAGGCAATGTATATCTGGCACTCTGGGGGCATTTGTGTATCTGGCACAGTGA
Source organism: Pseudophryne corroboree (assembly GCF_028390025.1). NCBI lineage: Eukaryota > Metazoa > Chordata > Amphibia > Anura > Myobatrachidae > Pseudophryne > Pseudophryne corroboree. The sequence continues at coordinate 813,271,822 of NC_086447.1, forward strand.
GGCAATTTGTATCTGGCACTGTGGGGCAATGTATATCTGGCACTGTGGGGCAATGTATATCTAGCACTGTGGGGCAACGTGTATCTGGCACTATTGGGGTCATCTGCCCCTCCCCCCATATGTGTATCACGCCCCTATTTTCATTGACCACGCCCCATGTGGCATTTGGCACACAGCACTATAAGACATTTTTTCTACTTGCACCACTGCATTGCAGCAAGTGACGGTGCACATGCTGCAGCTGCTGGACTCTGAGGTGGGACCCACCGGTGAACGCTGATTCTGCTTGCTGGAGGACGGGTGAAACTCGTGAGTCCGACCCTGACCCACCAGCCGTTGTCACACAACGTAGCAGGAGTCCTGCCAATCCACTGCGGGCTTCAGTCCCTGTAGACAGGCTGACAGCGCTATTTATATAATTCTGTAAGTTGTGTGTCTTTATACACACGCACACATTCACACACATAATATTTGTTTTCCCTCTTTTAAGGGGATGTTGGAGTGGCCACTGCACTCTATCTTGCCTCCGGGTGACTGGGGGGAACTTACACCCCTGCAGGGTAGCGCAAATTGTAGGGGCTCTTCAGATATCAGCAGATAAAATAATGTGAGTAAATTACAATAGAAGAAGAAAGAGGATTTTGAGACTTCTCTGAAGCCTGTAGGCTACATGTGTTATCACTTGTTCTGGAATGTACTGAACAAAATAATAACATTTCAAAATATCCGTCTTAAAAATAATGTCGATACATTTTTATCAATACTATGCATAAATTCTCCAATAATATTAGGGGGTAATTCAGAGTTGATCGCAGCAGCAAATTTGTTAGCAGTTGGGCAAAACCATGGAGGTCATTCCGAGTTGATCTCTCGCTAGCTACTTTTAGCAGCTGTGCAAACGCATAGTTGCCGCCCACAGGGGAGTGTATTTTTGCTTTGCAAGTGTGCGCACACGTGTGCAGCCGAGCAGGACGAAAACGTTTTTTGCAGTTTCCGAGTAGCTCTGAACTTACTCAGCCCTTGCGTTCACTTCAGCCTGTCCGGTCCCGGAATTGTCGTTAGACACCCGCCCTGCAAACGACTGGACACGCCTGCGTTTTTCCAACCACTCCCAGAAAACGGTCAGTTGACACCCATAAACGCCTTCTTCCTATCAATCTCCTTGCGATCGGCTGTGCGAATGGAATCTTCGCTAAATCCATCGTGCAGCACCGATCCTCTATGTACCTGTACGACACGCCTGCGCATTGTGGTGCATACGCATGTGCAGTTTTGCCACTTTTTTACCTGATCACTGCGCTGCGAAATTCAGCAGCGAGTGTTCAACTCGGAATGACCCCCCCCCCCCCATGTGCACTGCAGGGGGGCAGATATAACATGTGCAGAGAGAGTTAGATTTGGGTGGGGTGTGTTCAAATTGAAATCTAAATTGCAGTGTAAAAATAAAGCAGCCAGTATTTAACCAAACAAATCTAACTCTATCTGCAAATGCTACATCTGCCCCCCCTGCAGTGCACATGGTTTTGCCCAACTGCTAACAAATTTGCTGCTGCGATCAACTCTGAATTAGGCCCAAAGGGGGTCATTCTGAGTTGATCGTAGCTGTGCTAAATTTAGCACAGCTACGATCATTCACAATGACATGCGGGGATACGTCCCACATGTCAGTGCCGCCCCCCCCCCCCCCCCCCCCTCGGAGAAGTGCAAAGGCATTGCACATCGGCAATGCCTTTGCACTTCAAAAGTAGCTCCCGGCCAGCACAGCTTTAGCGTGCTGGCCGGGGGCTACTCATCGCTCCCCAGCCCGCAGCGGCTGCGTGTGACATCACGCAGCCACCGCGGACCCCCCCCCCAACGGTCCAGCCACTCCTGCGTTGGCCGGACCACTCCCCCTAAACGGCGGCTTAACGCTGCCGTTCAGCCCCCTCCCGCCCAGCGACCGCCTGTCTCAGAGGCAATCTCTAGGCACCGACGGCTGCCAATGCGCCGGCACACTGCGGCGCCAGCGCATGCGCAGTCCCGACCCGAACGCTGCACTGCGACAAACTGCAGCGAGCAATCGGGTCGGAATGACCCCCAAAGTGCGTTACTTTGTTAGTACTTAGAAGTCAGTTTAGTAAAACGCGCAATCACTACAATCAGAATATCTGAAATGATTCCTGTTTCCAGAATTCTATCCGCTCACTATAAGCAATAAGCCCCAGCCTGCCCTGTATGAGCAACAGACATGCTTAGATGATGACTTAATATTATTATAAACAGGCTGGGCAAGTCTCCACTTTTGCTGCAGTTCATGGAGGATCTGGAAAAACCTGACCTACAACATCACAAAATACCTCTACAGTGATTGGTGGATGCATGTTCTTTTCAGACGGATCCTATAGCACCACCAGAAAAGTAACATTATCCAAAATAACCTCTCATATAATAATCAGGAACAACAATAGCTGACGTCCTATAGAAGAAAAAGCAGATCAGAACTTTTTATTCTTGGCTTTACAGAGTATTTCAAAATGTGCTAGATTATGTAACAAAATGTGCAATCTACTAAATCAGTTCTAAAAGAGTCACCATGGGCGGGATGTAATGAAGCCCGAGTTCGGCGGCCATGCAGGATGCTGGCCGATCTCTGACTTTTTTTAAAGAGGTAATCGTGAACAAGATGTGGTTTAGCATTGTACATGAGTGCCCCTTTAAAAAAAATGGTCAAGTTCAATTAGGAAACCAGCACGGCTGCCGAACTCGGACTTCATTACATCCCGGCCCATATATTGTTTTCGGAAAAGGGGCAGCTGTGTAAGGAGTTTAAAATCTGTCATCTTCTCTAGCTCCAACAAAGTAATAGAAAATGTAATAGAGTGTGAGAATCAAGTAGTGAGAGATTTTGTTCTTTTTTTTTTTTTTTTTTAAAGTGGCAATCATGTACGTGGCAATATCAACCTGGTTTTGTCACATATATGATTGCCACTTTAAAAAGAAAACCAGAACTCTCATAAAATCTCTCACTTCTGTAAGAGGTGCGGCTGAGTGTGGTGGTGCCTGCTGCCGTGCAGGTGTAGAGTCGGTACTCACTAGGCGCCGCTCTCTCTCACCTTCAGGTACCGGAACCTTCAACGGACCTGGCAAATCTTTCGTCGGACCCGGACACGACGACCTAGGAGGAAGGAGATTGCTGAGTGCCGTCCTCCTAACTGTGGACCGAAACGCCCTCCGACCCCGAGAAAAATAGTGCTTTCGGGCTAGGTGAGGGTCATCCCAGGCGTCCGCCTCAGAGCCCGAATTTCACCTATTGGCACTCTCGCACCAGGTGGAAATTCTACCTTGCACCGGCGTGCAAGGCTCACCATTCGCCCTGAAGGAAGGGAGACAGATAGAGACACACACAGAAGGAACACACAGACCGATGTTACTCACCGTCCTACGTCTTGTACTCCGATCTTCTCCACTTACAGGTCCCTGTAAGGAGGCAAAGAGAGAAACAGCCGTGCAGGGCCTAGAACTACCCTAGTGTGCGTCCGCTACACTAGCTACATAAACAGAGCCCTCAAACTAGCTCGTGTGAGTGGTGCAACACAACTATGCACAAACTTAAAACAAACAGACACTTTGCCCTGCACGGTAACAACATACATCACAATATCGGAATACAAGATCACACGGTGCTGTCCCTTTAGATCCCTACCTGCACTCTGGAGGGTGAGCGCCACACAGCCTACCCACCTCCTGTACACTTCCGGGGGCTCAGGTCAAGCAGACCTACCTACCTAATCACCTCAGGGTGGCCTGGACCTAGTGCCCAGTGCCACCTTTATTCACCTCGGGGGAAACACTTCTTCACTGGGCCTAGCGCCCCCTGACTGCACACAGGCCGGAGGCCTGACTTCACCCACGGGCCTAGCGCCCGCCTAACTCGTCACTCGTGGGGTGACCTGGGCCTAGTACCCAGCATCACCTTATGATACCCTATTCGGCAAAGTACACTAGGGCCTAATGCCCTCTAATGTCCCACAGGCCTATTGCCCGAAGTGCCCCTCGGGCCTAACGCCCGCCTATCAGCCGCTTAGGTGGCTTGGGCCTAACGCCCAAACCACCGACTATGATGATGACCCCCCAAACTCCTATCTGCGCAACAGGCCTAGTGCCTGAATTGTGCCCCCGGGCCTAATGCCCGTCCCTGGTGGTCGAGGGAGGAAAAGGGAGGGGGTGAAAGTTGCCTCACTGAGGCCTCACCTGCCCCAGGGATCTCCAGCGCCCTCTTCTGCCGCTGACCCGTCCTGGCCAGCGGCGCCGCCTCCGCTCCTCAGCGTCCAGCCGCCGCTGGACATCTTCCTCCTGCAGGCCGACGTCTTCTGGCCTCTTCCGCAGCCGCCGGAGCTCCTCTTTCCACGGCCGTCTTCTCCTCGCGTCGTCTTCTTCGCTCACCCGCGCGGTCTTCTCTCTCCGGGTCCCGGACGCTTCTGCCGCGCTCTTCCACGCGCTTCGGGTCTTCAGCTCCCGCCCGGCGTCTGACGTCAGACGCCGGGGGTGGGGCCTATGACGCGGCGAGCGCCGATTGGCTCGCCGCGCCCCTCTCTGATTGGCTGCCGCTCCGGGAGCCGCGATTGGCTCCCGGAGGGTGCCAACATTTAAAGTCCTCCGCAGCCTCCGGTCCGGTGAAGGGAAAAGGGTAATCCCTGCACCGGACACCCGCCGCTCCTGCCCACAGACAAGCTGCCCCAGCGCTGCCACGCACACACTCCCGCAGGGGATACAGATCCCCTGCGTGCTGCTGATGGGATGTGTCCCGGGGTACCGGACACATCTCCACACTTCTTGATTCTCACACCCTACATTCCCCCCAAAATGTTAGATCAGGCTTTCCCAACCACGGTCCTCAAGGCACACTAACAGTGCATATTTTAGTGATATCCAGGCTTCAGCACAGGTGACTTAATTAGTAGCTCACTTATTTTGATTTAACCGTCTGTGCTGCAGCCTGGATATCACTAAAACCTGCACTGTTGGTGTGCCTTGAGGACCGTGGTTGGGAAAGCCTGTGTTAGATGTACACACAGCAATGTGAAAATCCAATGTGATTGCCAATGCCATAGGCCAAAGTGGAACAAAATCGCTTCATGTTTAGGTACAAAATTATAGATCCTACTCAACATCTGATCAGATAAGTCTAGCTGGTTGATAGCTATAATATGGCAGTGTATGTAGTCATCAGCCAATCACACCAAGTAACCTGTTTATGATTTCAGAGAGATTTCAGGAAATTTGAATCTATAAAATCAGTCATCCTCATGACACAAATCTGCTTTGTATTTAGACTGAGTGACTGAATCTGCACAACTGTGGTAGGCTTGATAAATACGTTATTAGTTTACCTCTCCTTATCCAGTTATGTTGATCTCCTGTTACATGGAACTCATAGTCAGCTGGTGATACGGCTCTATCTGTTAGATTGTAAGCTCACAAGAGCAGGGCCTACTCCCCTCATGTGCCTTTCTTTCTGTTACTTACACTATCTTATACTCCATACTCCCTTTGATAGCACCCAACCCCTGATGTTCCGTACTTGTCCTATATTGTCTTAAACTGTAAAGTGGTATACACACGGAGAGATCCATTCTTAAAATCTAAGCAATCTGACTAAATTCTGACTAGCCCACTATCTAGCACATCGCTCATTTCACGCGCTGGGTGAAATAAGCGCCCCCCTCCCCGGCCCCCCTCGCTCAGCACTCATCGTGCTAGGCTGAGCGGGGGTAGAGATGTATGCTGAGCGGTCACTGATAGATCACTCAGCGCACATCTCTGGACGTGTGTACTGGCCTAAAGTGCTCTATCCTTGTTTTGCTCATTTGTTTATGTACTCTGTAACTGGGCGCTGCAGATCCCTTGTGGCGCCATATATATATAAAGGATAATAATAGTCATTTTCATAATTGTTCAACAGAGCTGGATGGCTTTTCATTACCATCTGGTGCATGGAAAACAAAGACAACTGTGTATGCTCGCTCTTATCTTCAGATAGCATGGGTGCTCCCCGAATGATTTACATGGAAGTCATATTATTATTATTATTATTATTATTATTATTATTATTATTATTAATAATAATAATAATAACTTTTTTTTCAACAGCCCCAAATCATTCTGCAGTACATATAGAATGTTCAATTATTCATATTAATTAGTCTCTGCACTAGTGGAACTTACAGTCTAAGGCAGTGGTTCCCAAACTTTTTTTGAATTACGGTGCCCTACAGTATCAGAATTTTTTTCAGGGCACCCCTAGGCGAAAAGTTTCTTATTGGGAAATTTTGAAAGAAATTTTAAATTAGGTAAATTGTGTTTATATGTCATCCTTAGGGTCAGTTATGTGGTGAGGGACAGGATTCACTTCTGTTTGTCCACATATTTTATGACTGACAGCCACCAGCACTGGTTTTGCCTATTATATTGACCATAAATAATTTGAATTGGTCCTTGACCACCAATCCAAGGCACCCCTGCTTGTGTCCCGAGGCGCCCCAGGGTGCCACGGCACACAGTTTGGGAACCAATGGTCTAAGGTAGGGGTGGGCAATTATTTCAGCTGGGGGGCCACATAGCACATTCCAGCGAATATTCGAGGGCCGCACACAAAATATCCCCTCCCTGGGTAAAGTTGCCAGCTCCCCCCTCTCCTTGTGCACACACAGGTACTAGGCATCACAAACACACACACAGGTGTAGGTGGGTACAGGGTGTTTACGCAAAGCGTCAGGGGGTGTACACTGTCAAAAACGTCGGGAAGGTAGGGGTACAGGGTGCCATATACACAGAGGTAGGGGGTTCTGGGTATCAAACATGGGAGGGGAGTACAAGGTGTGTAACACACACACAGGGGTAGGAGGGTACTGGGACACACACCAGGGGTGAGTGGGATAGTGGGGGTAACACACAGAGACATGAGGTACAGTGATTCACACAAGGAGGGGGGGGTAGGTGGGGGGGGGGGCTCCCAGGGTGCTCACCTCTCTCTGCACCAATCCACTGAGCTGCAGGGTATGATCTGCGGGCCCCAGATACAGGCCAGGGGGATCCAGGCTGGTCGCTTAACAAGTGTTCCATGGAGCCGCGCCACCAGTCATTTCGGGTGTAAGGCCGTAACTGTGACCGGGAGGCCAAGGTCTGCTTCCTCCTCCCTGGAGGAGGGAGGGTGCGGGAGATGCTGCCGCTGTTCCTCCATGGTGATGCAGCAGGGAGCAGGAGGTGGAGCTGGCCGAGGAGGTTACCCAGGGAGCAGGAGACAGCCGGAGTCCAGCTGCCCAGATGATCCGCTGGCCCTACCCGCTGCTGCCTACATCCGCTGCTGCCCCTGCTTTGGCTCCGCCCCCTGCACCGCTCAGCGCCTGACGTCGGAAAGGAAATCCCGGTCAGCAGCCCCTGTGACGTGACCGGGATTTCCTCAGCGGCGCCGCGTCTTGGAGCTGCTGTAGTGCAATGACAAGCTTGTCATTGGGCACTGGTGGGGGACAGCGGGCCAGGCAGGATCGGTTCGCGGGCCGCATCCGGCCCGTGGGGCCGCATGTTGCCCACCCCTGGTCTAAGGAGTATATTTTTAATACAATGGAAACTCACATGGCCGGTAATAACAGAAGAAAAATTATGAAAACAATACTTAATTCAGTGAATTAATCATTTTAAAATTAGCAGTAGTGTGTGTGTGTGTGTGTGTGTGTGTGTGTGTGTGTGTGTGTGTGTGTGTGTGTGTGTGTGTGTGTGTATGTGTATATATATAGTCTTTTGTTTATGTTTTGTTTGTTTTGTTTCCATATTATATTTCCCCCCACACCATACATGCCGCCTTAGCTGGCTCACTCATGCCCAGGTCCCTGCAGACTGGCCTGACACAGTACATGGCATGCCCAGCGTTGTGTGCCTATTATTAGTTGAGTATTGCTCAGCTGCCTCTACAAGATTTTAATGATAAATTGGCATGATAAGAGTTCTCAGTGCAGTTATTCATAATCACTGTTATCACTTCATATTCTTGTATAGGTTGTTACATTTTTCACCACACATGCTCAAACTAACATTAGCCTACTGTACCAGTGTTGGTGCTAAAATGGGACTACTAAAGGAGACTTATCCTTTAATTAAGTTTGCAATTTACAACAATCATAGACCAATCAAATTTACTAAGGTGACTGTGCATCTGGTGGGGAAGTGAAACAAAATGCATTTTGAATTGCTCTAAACAGCTCTCCTGACACAAAGCACAGTTAGAGAAAATACAGCATAGTTAGAGAAAAATGAAAGGAACAGGGGAAGCAAACTGTGGGGAAAAAGACAGGACAAAACATTGGGGGTCATTCCGAGTTGTTCGCTCGTTATTTTTTTGTCGCAACGGAGCGAATAGTCGCTAATGCGCATACGCAATGTCCGCAGTGTGACTGCGCCAAGTAAATTTACTATGCAGTTAGGAATTTTACTCACGGCATTACAGGGTTTTTTCTTCGTTCTGGTGATCGTAATGTGATTGACAGGAAGTGGGTGTTTCTGGGCGGAAACAGGCCGTTTTATGGGAGTGTGTGAAAAAACGCTACCGATTCTGGGAAAAACGCGGGAGTGGCTGGAGAAACGGAGGAGTGTCTGGGCGAACGCTGGGTGTGTTTGTGACGTCAAACCAGGAACGACAAGCACTGAACTGATCGCAGATGCCGAGTAAGTCTGGAGCTACTCAGAAACTGCTAAGAAGTGTCTATTCACAATTCTGCTTATCTTTCGTTCGCAATTTTAATATGCTAAGATTCACTCCCAGTAGGCGGCGGCTTAGCGTGTGCAAAGCTGCTAAAAGCAGCTTGCGAGCGAACAACTCGGAATGACCCCCATTGTCGGGAACAAATGTGAAAAGAGATGATTCAGAAAAGAAGATGGGAAGCGTTACTATTTTGAGTCATTTGGTGATGTTGTCCTCTTGGCGCCATCTGATCTCACACAAAGTACTTTTTTTCTGGATAACATATGTGGTCGCAGAACTCCTTTGTTACTGGAATACTATGTTACTGAGATATTTTTCCCACAGTATGATCAGAACAATCCTAAATATTGATTTCAGACATCTGTGGATAGTTGAAGTCATTCATCTGTCTATACTGTGATTCTGGCTCAGGGCCTTATTCAGATTTGTTAGCAAATCAAAAAAGTAAGCAATCGGGCAAAATCATGTTGCACTGCAGGTGGGGCAGATGATTCATGTGCAGAAAGATTTAGATTTGACAGGGGTGTGTTCAAATGGGATCCGGTCTCTAGGTCCACAGTAACTAGGTCGACACTCTCTAGGTCAACCACTATTGGTCGACAGTAACTAGGTTGACAGGGTCTCTAGGTCGACATGTTCTAGGTCGACAGGTCAAAAGGTCGACATGAGTTTTTCACAATTTTTTCTTTTTTTTTTAACCTTTTCTTACTTAACGATCCACGTGGACTACGATTGGAACGGTAATCTGTACCGAGCGAAGCAGTAGCGGAGCGAGGCACCCTGCCCGAAGCATGGTGAGCGAAGTGAGCCATGCGAGGGGACACGGTGCACTAATTGGGGTTCCCAGTCACTCTACGAAGAAAACGACAACAAAAAAACATAAAAAACTCATGTCGACCTTTTGACCTGTTGACCTAGACCATGTCGACCTAAAGACCCTGTCGACCTAGAGACCCTGTCGACCTAGGTACTGTCGACCAATAGTGGTCGACCTAGACACTGTCGACCTAGTTACTATCTACCTTCCATACCACACCCGTTCAAACTGAAATCTAAATTGCAGGGTAAAAATAAAGCAGCCAGTATTTACCCTGCACAGAAACAATATAACCCACCCAAATCTAACTCTCTCTGCACATGTTACATCTGCCCCACCTGCAGTGCAACATGGTTTTGCCCAATTGCTTAATTTTTTCCTTGGCTAACAAACCTGAATAACCCCCTCTATGTGATAAGTATTTGGTATAACACAGAAATGTATGTGAAATTAGTATAAATTGGATCTCTCATATGCATATTAAATCAAAGTGATCTAAATTACTGTAGGGTAACAACAGAAGGAATATATGATGCAGGCGAACCTTGGACTGCACACCCTAATTACTAATAATGAGAGGTGCTATTATGCCAAGACTTGTAGTTCCATGAAGAAAGAGCAAATATAATGCCGAAGTACCAAACACTACTAATCAGAAAAATTATAATAAACTCTGCAAGCTATATGCTGTATTATGAAAAACGAGTTTTATGGTAACAACTTACCTTTGTTAAAACTCTTTCTGCGAGGTACACTGGGCTCCATAAGGAATGGACAATGGGGTGTAGAGTAGGATTTTGATCCGAGGCACCAACAGGCTCCAAGCTTTGACTGTTCCCAGAATGCATAGCGCCGTCTCCTATATCACCCCGCCTCCCTGCACAGGATCTCAGTTTTTAGTTAACCAGTCCAATGCAGTTGCAAGAAAAGAGACGACAACGGTTAGTAGCCACAACACCGCATTCTCGTGACAGGAGACGTGTCAGTGGCTAATACCATACCAACCAAAAGAAGCTAAGTGTGCCAGGGTGGGCGCCTTGTGGAGCCCAGTGTACCTCGCAAAAAGAGTTTTAACAAAGGTAAGTTCTTACCATAAAACTCGTTTTCTGCTGCGGGGTACACTGGGCTCCGCAAGGAATGGACAATGGGGATGTCCTAAAGCAGTTCCTTATGGGAGGGGACGCACTGTAGCGGGCACAAAAACCCGGCGTCCAAAGGAAGCATCCTGGGAAGCGGCAGTGTTGAAGGCATAGAACCATATGAACGTGTTCACAGAGGACCACGTAGCCGCCTTGCACAATTGTTCAAGGGTCGCACCACGTTGGGCCGCCCAAGAAGGTCCAACAGACCGAGTAGAATGGGCCTTAATGTGATCAGGAGCAGAGAGACCAGCCTTCACATAAGCATGTGCAATCACCATTCTAATCCATCTGTCCAGAGTTTGCTTGTGAGCAGGCCAGCCACGTTTGTGAAACCCAAACACATCAAAAAGAGAATCCGATTTCCTAATAGGAGCAGTTCTCTTCACATAGATACTACAATCTCCTGATTAAGGTGGAATGAAGAAACCACCTTAGGTAGATAGCCGGGACGAGTCCTAAGAACCGCCCGGTCACGGTGAAATATCAGATATGGGGAACTACAGGACAAGGCACCCAAATCCGACACTCTTTTAGCTGAAGCAATAGCCAGCAGAAACACCACCTTAAGGGAAAGCCACTTAAGGTCAGCTGAACTAAGAGGTTCAAACAGAGACTCTTGTAACGCCTCCAAAACCCCCGACAAGTCCCAAGGAGCCACAGGCGGGACACAGGGAGGTTGAATACGCAACACGCCCTGAGTAAAGGGATGCACATCAGGTAAGGTCGCAATTTTTCTCTGAAACCACACCGACAAGGCAAATATTTGAACCTTGAGGGAGGCCAGGCCCTGCTGAAGAAAAGCCAACAACTGGGCTATACTAAACTTGGAAGCGTCATAATCGTTAGATGCGCAACAAACAAAGTAAGAATGCCAGACCCTATAGTAAATCCGAGCCGAAGCCGGTTTCCGGGCCCGCAACATAGTTTGAATGACCGCCTCAGAAAACCCTTTAGCCCTTAAGACGGAAGCTTCAAGACCCACGCCGTCAAAGACAGCCGGGCTAGGTCCTGGTAGACACAGGGGCCCTGAACGAGGAGGTCTGGGAGTTGTGGAAGTAGAAATGGACGCTCTGACGATAGGCCTTGCAGGTCTGAGAACCAGTGCAGTCTGGGCCACGCTGGAGCTATGAGAAGCAGAATTCCTTTTTCTTGCTTGAACTTCCGAATTACCCTGGGCAGGAGTGACACCTGAGGGAACACGTACGGCAGCCGAAACCTCCACGGTACCGCCAGCGCATCCACGAATGCTGCTTGAGGATACCTTGTCCTTGCTCCGAAGACCGGAACCTTGTGATTGTATCGAGACGCCATCAGATCTACGTCTGGAAGGCCCCACCTTTCCACTAGGAGTTGAAACACTTCTGGATGGGGGCCCCACTCGCCGGCATGCACGTCCTGACGACTGAGAAAGTCCGCTTCCCAATTCAGGACTCCCGGAATTAATATTGCCGATATGGCCGGTAGTTGGCGTTCTGCCCACTATAGAATCCGTAAGACTTCCTTCATTGCTAGGCGGCTTCATTGCTAGGCGGCTTCGAGTGCTGCCTTGATGATTTATGTAAGCCACTGTGGTGGCGTTGTCTGACTGTACTTGAACAGGACGGTTCTGAATTAAATACTGGGATAGGTTCAAGGCATTGAAGACCGCCCGCAACTCCAGAATATTGAGCGAGAGGAAGGACTCCTCCTTGGTCCACCACCCCTGAAGGGAGTGTTGCTCCAGCACCACGCCCCAAACTCTTAGACTGGCATCTGTCGTCAACAGGACCCAGTCGGATATCCAGAACGGACGGCCCCTGCACAGTTGTTGGTCCTGGAGCCACCAGAGCAACGACAGACGGACCTCCGGAGTCAATGAGATCATTTGAGACCTGAACCAGTGAGGCAGGCCGTCCCATTTGCCTAGAATCAGCCTCTGAAGAGGGCGAGAATGAAATTGAGCGTACTCCACCATGTCGAATGCTGACACCATGAGGCCCAGCACCTGCATCGCCGAATGTATCGACACTTGCGGACGAGATAGGAAGCATCGAATCCTGTCCTGAAGTTTCAGGACTTTCTCCTGAGACAGGAACAACCGCTGGTTGTGAGTGTCAAATAGTGCTCCCAGATGCACCATGCTCTGAGCAGGGATCAGAGATGACTTCTTCCAGTTGATGAGCCACCCGTGGGCTTGCAGAAACCGGACCGTCACATCTAGATGATGCAGGAGAAGTTCTGGGGAATTTGCCAGGATTAACAAGTCGTCCAAATACGGCAGTATCCTGACCCCTTGATGGCGAAGTACCACCGTCATCACCGACATGACTTTTGTAAAGACTCGCGGAGCCGTTGTTAAACCAAAAGGTAACGCCCGAAACTGGTAATGGCAATTGCCAATCGCAAATCTCAGGTATTGCTGATGAGACACTGCTATAGGAACATGCAGGTAAGCATCCTGTATATCCAGGGAGACCATGAAGTCCCCAGGTTCCAAGGCCAGAACTATAGAGCGAAGGGTTTCCATTCAGAACTTGGAAACCTTCACAAACCTGTTCAATGCCTTGAGGTTGAGAATGGGCCGGGAGGACCCATTCGGTTTCGGGACTAGAAACAGCGGAGAATAGTACCCCCGGCCCCTCTGCACAAGAGGCACCTGTACTACGACTCCTGTATCCAGGAGGGTCTGTACCACCGAATGTAGAGTCTTTGCCTTTGTCTTGTCCAACGGGACATCTGTCTGGCAAAATCGATGAGGGGGTTGGTTTTTGAAGGCTATGGCGTAACCTCGTGTGACGACTTCCCGTACCCAGGCATCTGAAGTGGTCTTCAACCATTCCTGGGTATACCCCAGAAGCCGGCCCCCCACCCTGGGATCCCCCAGAGGGTGGCCCGCCCCGTCATGCGGCAGGCTTATCTGTCTTGGAAGCTGGCTGACGGGCCGCCCAGGCTCTTTTGGGCTTAGGCTTACCAGGTTTGGAAGTGCGGGCCTGCTTGTTGTACGCCTGACCTTTTGCTTTACCTGAAGGATGAAAGGGGCGAAAGGAAGTACCTTTAGCCTTTGACACAGAAGGAGCAGTACTTGGCAGACAGGCAGTTTTGGCAGTAGCCAAGTCAGCCACAATCTTATTTAAATCCTCCCCAAACAGAATATCTCCCTTAAAAGGGAGTACCTCCAGGGTTTTTCTAGAGTCCAGATCCACAGACCAGGATCTCAGCCACAATATCCGGCGAGCCAGGACTGATGTAGTAGAGGCCTTGGCTGCCAGGAGACCGGCATCAGAAGCCGCCTCTTTAATATAACGAGAAGCTGTGACAATATAAGACAAGCATTGTCTAGCATGGTCAGAGGAGATTTTAGCATCTAACTCCAAGGCCCATGCTTCAATGGCCTCTGCAGCCCAAGTAGCTGCAATTGTGGGCCTTTGTGCAGCACCCATGAGGGTGTAAATCGCTTTCAGACAACCCTCCACACGTTTATCCGTAGGCTCTTTTAGAGACGTGACGGTGGTGACTGGTAGAGCTGAAGAAACCGCCATCCTAGCCACATGTGAGTCCACTGGAGAAGGCGTTTCCCAATTCTTAGACAGCTCCGGCGCGAGGGGATAGCGAGCCAGCATCTTCTTTTGAGGCACAAACTTCGTACCCGGGTTTTCCCAGGGTTCCTGACGTATATCAATTAGGTGGTCAGAGTGAGGTAAAACTTGTTTAACCACCTTCTGACGCTTGAACCTATCTGGATTCTTAGGAGGAACGGATGGCTCGGGATCATCCGTAATCTGTAAAATTAATTTATTAGCCTCCAAGAGATCAGGAACATCCACATGTGAACCACCCTCCCCATCAGCCGTATCTGAGTCAGAACCTGTGGGGTCAGTGTAAGTGCCGTCTTCATCCGACGAGGTGTCAGTGACAGCAGTGGATTGTGAGGAGACAAGCGCTCGCTTAGAGGACCCCTTGGACGTAGGCGAGCGACGGTCAGACTTTTTAGTAGTCAGGGACTGGTTCAACTTCTTTATTTGAGCAGATAAATCGTCCGCCCACGGCGGGTTAGCTGCAGGAACCACAAACGGTTGTACCGGCATTGGGGGTCCCATAGGGGGTGTTAGTTTATGAACTAGCATATACAGAAGCGTGGAAAAAGCGGCCCACGGCGGGTCATTATTTGCCCCCGTTGCCACCGTCCCACTGGGGGGCAAGGAGCCCCCAAAACCAGAGCCCAAAGCTGCCATATTCTCCTCATAGGTATCTGCGGCTTCAGCAACACCGGCAATGTGTTCAGCCCCAGAACCGTTACCCTCAGAAGCAGACATGATATAACTTGCAGTATCAGGTAACACAGTACAATTTGTCAGCAGCACGATACCTCTAGCCCAAACTCCTGCGCAGTGTAGTCAGCACCAGCAGAGATAAAGGAGAGATATGGTGACTAAATCACAGAGAAAAATACGTAAAACAGTATATCTTTGTGAAAATCCTATATTAGATAAAACCTGACGCACCAAGCCCCCTCAGGTTATGGAATATAGGGATAGCAGGTTGAGTGAAAGACACGAAATGGACACCACTCAGCTATCAAATGCACACACAAATAGTCACAGTTTGTACAATGCAGAGATTATTACTAACAATAATACTGCACTGGACTAGCTTACATAGCTATATAACAATAGATATTACAGTACACAGTAAGAACTGGATGTATATCACAGGGTAATTGTACTAGGAAACCCTGACTAAATGCACTCTTTCTTAACTAACACTGACTAAAAAAGACAGGTAGAATACTTAAGTGTCTTGTAAAGTCACAGCACTGACAACCAGGCGGCTTTACATAGGAGGATTTGCCCAAGCATTTCCAGGAACAGTGAGCTGAGGTATAATGGCACCACAGACACTGCCAGGGAGTGAGGGAGAGACAGATATGCAGCTCCAGGGCGGGAACATTTGCAGAAAATGGCGCCCTGGGGCTGGGGGAGGGGCTTCCGGTCCAAGCTCTATCCCCCTGCTGGCAAAACCACCGGGTACTGCAGGCTCTAATAAAACGGTTTATAGCGATAACCTGACCTGTCCCATGCCCTGGTGATCTAGTGGGATCGCCTGTACTGCCACAGTGTCCACCGCCAGCGTGCGCGGCCTGCCTCCCACTGACCGCGTCGGATCGCGATACAGACCGGGTCCCGCAACCGGGACCCACTTACAACCTCCCGAAGCGTGGCCAGTGGCCACGCGATCCCCAGAGAGCCCCCGTCGTGTGTGCCTGACAAGAAGAAAACCGGAGCCTCCAGCTGTAGTTACCCGGCAACCAGGGCTCGGGAGTGTACAGCGCCGCTGGGGAGAGCAGGAGCTGCAGCCGTGAATGTCCACTGACATATAACACTGCTGCTGCCCTTGAAGTCTTCACTTTTTTCCTCAGAAAAAAAGCTCTTCTTAGGGCTGCTTGGAGCAGCCCCTCTGTTAAGTGCCTGCTACTGCAGCACCAACTACAAAACTGAGATCCTGTGCAGGGAGGCGGGGTGATATAGGAGGCGGCGCTATGCATTCTGGGAACAGTCAAAGCTTTGAGCCTGTTGGTGCCTCCGATCAAGATCCTACTCTACACCCCATTGTCCATTCCTTGTGGAGCCCAGTGTACCCCGCAGCAGAAACAATATTTTAAAGAGTTAAAAAAGTGCTAAATTACTCAGGGTGCCAAGTGCACCAAACTCATCTCTAAACATGACAAATTGTATACATCTGTAGGGCTTAAGCTGGATACGCACTATAAGATTATCTGTCCAATTTTTCTGGTTGTTTGCTTCCAAACACTTGAAAACAGACAAAAATGGACATTCAGACAAATTGGTTAAATCTGTTTAATTTAGTGAATTTATCCAAACAACCGGTTTTCTCCAATTTCCAGCTTTTGGAAGCAAATGGTTGATTGTCATTTGCTCCCATACATTACCAGATTTTTACTCCAACCAGAAAGATTGGACAGATAATCTTATAGTGTGTATCCAGCTTTACTGTACCCTTATTGTGCCTTTCAATTTGCAGTCTGTGAATGCTAGAGACCAACACTAGTTAAAAACATTCCGGGCAGGTGGAGGGGTACCAATCTAAGCTGACGGAATCTCGGCCTTCAAACACGCGGAGAGATGTGTGCTGAGCAGGGGGGGGGGGCAATCATCGGGTGAAATGAGCGATGCGCTAGATTGTGCCTGCATGCAGGCCAATCTAGCACCGGCGATAGCGACGTGCGGGGCCGCGCATCGCTATCGCTGCGGGGCATACACACAAGAGATTTGTGCTTAAAATCTAAGCAATCTAGTCAGTTTGCTTAGATTTTAAGAACGGATCTCTCCGTGTGTACCCGCCTTAAGTGGAGAGGGTTATCACAGTTGTTGGGTGGCTATCTGATAGATTTTTCTTTTGAAATGTTGTTCCCGTACCTTGTCTCATAGTACCGTAATCAGAGAGGTAATATAGATTAATCAGAATCAGAAGTGAGTCAGCAATTCCAACAGAAGATCTTTTTATTGAGCTGCAGTGAATTCTGGATTGAAGATGATTGCTTGATTAGTTGACTTTGAATTTAAAGAATCACAAAAGAATTGAGTATCAAAGAAGAACAAGAGAAGACAATTTGCTACAGTTCACACCACAAAGTATCATTCAGTATGCAAATGAATCACAGATGGAAAAGAATACTATTGGAATCACAAATCAACATAAAATAATTGGAATCATAAATAATTGCATAAGACATTCAGCATTCCATTCTATAATGTGGTGATGAGAAGAGTTCCCTCATGTGCTTTTACGTCTCTTACTTAACCTGTCATCTTTTCAATACTCCCTTTGATGGCACCAAATCCTTCGGTTTTCTGCTACCCTGATACTTATTTCAGTGCTGTTTACTAACGCAGCTATGTTTATATGCCCTGTACTTGTCCTATATTGTATTGTACTGTAAGCCACGGTCTTCTTGTTTTGCTTATTTGTTAACTCTGTAATTGGGCACTGCGGATCCCATGTGTCGCCATACAGGGCCGTCTTTTTGTATGGGCTCAATGGGCTATTGCCCAAGGGCCCCAGGGGTAAAAGGGCCCTAGGCTGATAGCTGAGGGTCCCCTCTTTCCAGGGGTACCAGATTTTTGAAAATCGGCCCTGAGGAACCAGAGATATCCGACTTCAAAGCAGTGGGTCCCCATCCAAGCCTGTTAATTGCTCTTCCCAGCCAGATATCTCGAGTTCTGTCTGACTTAGAGTTTTTCTGAGGGTATACTCCAAAAGCTGGGACTCTCCTCTTCTGGTGAACAATGTCAGCTTTTCTCTACTATGCTCAGAACCAGAGATATCAGCTTTCAAGCAGCTGGTCCCTGCTCCAGCTCCACATGCCTAATATGCAGTTTTATATTTTCGTCGGTGGATTGCTCTGGTTCCTGAACTCTGATCCCCAAGTCCCCAGAACCTCCTGACAGGTTGGACTCTCTAGTTTTAAAGCTAGGAAATCTATTTCCAGGAACTGGAGATATCTGCAGTAAAGCAAACTGCCCTCCCACCAGAAAATTATGAATATTAAGCCCACTCCACTATTGACCCCTCCCATGTGTATTAAACACCCCTGCCACCCTGGAAATCATGTACCGGGGCCCCTACATTCAGCCCAATGCCCCCTTCTACAGTTTAGTGTTCTCCTTCCTGACCCATCTGTGCAGTAAAGGAGTAATTAGCAGAAATTATTTCTCCAGGTCCCACATACTGAGCGAAAGATAGAACACCCCTTTTGCCCGCGGAACTTCAACGCTGCTGCTGATAGAACCCCCCACGCCTACCGCTGATGGGTGGGTAGGGGGCCCAGTGCATTGCTGTGCCCAGGGGCCTACACTGCTGTAAAGACGGCTCTGTCGCCATATCAATAAAGGATAATAATAATAATAATAATAATAATAATAATAATAATGGAAAACATACTCAGTAATCATAAACAATAACTTTCTAGCTTTCCATAGCCAATGTACATATATCTTCACTGACAAATATTGTTGGAGCTCTGATTGAAGTCTGCTGTGCCACAGCGTGTCAATGGGGAAATGGGCACACAGATGTATGGGGGAATCCTGGGTTGAGATAATGTCAAATATACTTAGTTATTTATCCAAAGAGGGTGTAGATAGCGAAGGAAGGGTAGTGTTGCTTGACAATGGCAAACTCACTTAAAAATGAGGGCCTTTGAATGGAACAAACGTCGTCTTTCTTTAAGTTGCAGGACTTTACTTATATTTGCATCAATCACTCAGTCCTTCCAGAAATAAATGTCTGCCGGTAACCAGCTGGTGGCCCAGACCAAGAGGGGGCTCTGGTAGGAGCCGTGTGGATCAGGGCTGGGCCACCAGCTGGTTACCGGCAGACATTTATTTCTGACTGAAGCACTGGCAGACGCCACCTGATGGCGGCCCTGTTTCCGAGCCATTGGCCTTAGGCATGTAGATATGCCAACATTAAACAGAGAAAACAGACTGAGCAACACAGTACAATGCCTCATTTTGCTATAATTGAAGGTGTTAGTGGGGTCTGCTTAGGGACCAAATAATCCTACAGTGACCACTGCTCAAATTACAGCATGACAGGCCAGTACTGTCTCTCTGCTCACTTCAGTCATAAGCTTATCTTATCAACCCAGAGCTGACATGACTACATGTGGGCCAGGGGGCTATGGGGGTGTGGCCTATCTCCATCAGGGGCCCCTTTGCATAAGCTGAGTGCACCAAGGGGGTGAGGTCATCAGTGGGGTCTGGTTACACCTCCCTTGTACTCTCTGGCCCCAAGAGATGCTCCTGTACCAACCTATGAGCCCCATAAAGTTTTGGACATTCATAAGTGTATAAAAAAATTTAATGAATACCAGCAAAATTTTGTAGTGTGTTAGAGCTAAGAAATACAGTAAGTCAAGACATTATCAATGAGCACTTACTAGCACGGATAGCACGATATCAACATAAACAATATAAAATGTACCAGTAAGACAAATGTAGGCAAACTAGACAGTGCCAGCGTGCAGTCATCTAATATAATCATACACAGTGGCGAATACTATCAGGTAGCTGGGTCCAAGTGCTTATGCAAAAATCCTGGATAAAATCCCCTTTTTAATAAAAGAACACAACTTTATCTGCCTTAGAGTATGTATGTAAATTATGTATGTATATATAATAATAATAATTATTATTATTATTATTATTATTTTTTAATTGTAACAGCTCATTAGGTTAACTCTAATGACATCGAGTTTTGCATTTTTCAGATTGTGCAGGCTTTGGACTTATGAGGATAGTGGGCATATGCAGTGTTGGACTGGGGCATTAAGTGTCGACTGGGGGAATGCAGTGATAGGGGCCCATACTTAGGGGTATGGCCAGCCTACAAAGGGGGTGTGGCCAGCCTCCACAAAAATACACAATAGTTTAGTGCAGTGTAATTATTATTATTACATTTTATTTATAGGGCGCCACAAGTGTTTCGCAGCGCCGTACAAAGGACAGTACAGGGAGACAAAACTTAGCATAACAGAAAATAAATAACAAAAATGGAGTGCAGGTAACAAAGAGTAACACAGTTCTCAAAACATAATACAGCTTAGATGTAAGTAGCGAAGGAGTAATCATTGTACTACTTGGGGCTGGCGGCCATAGATAGAGATGAGCCTTTACCAGCAGGAGAGAAAGCAGGTAAAGATGGTCGCTGAGTGAAATGTGTCAAGAAGAGGGTTTAGACAAGAGGAAAGAGGGCCCTGCTCTGAAGAGCTAACAATCTAGTGGGGAGGGGCAACAGACAGATGACATGAGGTGCAAGCAAGCAGGTAGAAGCCTGATGGTGGTATGCGAGCAAAGCAGAGATGTCCAAGGCATGGGGCAGGGGGATGGAGAAGCAGCCTAAGGACTAGGTTATGCATTGGAGGGGTACGCTTTGATAAATAGGTGGGTTTTCAATGCCCGTTTGAAGCTTTGCAAGGTCAGGGAGAGTCTAATGGAGCGGGGGAGCGCATTCCACTGAAGGGGTGCAGCACGGGCAAAATCCTGAACTCGTGCAACATATGCAACATATCTACCATGTGTATTACAAGTGCACAGTCTGGAACCTGATCCCTAGAGGAAGGAGTGGGCCCTCAGGCAGTGGGGCCTACCGGTGGTTTCCCTGGTACCCCTGTGGACCAGTCCGACCCAGGGCATATGTTTATCTCTTCTGCAGCTTACCCGGAAGAAGTGGAGTGGAGTGTACTCTGAACCTCTTTCGTAATGGGATCACTTACTGGAGGAAGGAAAACCTTGTATTGTCAAACACAGCAATTTACAGAAAGTAGTGCCAGTGGGTCACTGCACCAGGCCTCATATAAAACCCTATCTAGAGAGAGCTATAGCAGTGACAGTGATGTCCTGGCTGTTAGGCCAAGTTCTTTTACTTCTCTGCCAGCTTGGTAGGGACCTACACTGCTTTTTCTAGGCTGGCACAGAGCTAAGATGCACAGCTATTTCCATGCTGAAGTAATTGAAGTGATCCATTGAACAGTTAGTCAGAACTATCCCAGCATACTGGGGATGGGTTGATGTCCTCTTTCATACCTGGCCTGGCTCCCACAGTAGTGTGGCTTCATTTTGGGCAGATCATAGGTAGCCACCTTCCCTGGATTGGTGAACGGTGAAGATGAGAAAAAGGCACTAACTTATCTATAAAAGAGAGAATAGGTCACATTAACCCCCTATGAGCTATGATGCAGATTAACCCTATGCAGTCTTTTCCGATGATTTTGTGTGAGAGGGACTTCTGGTCTATGGGTGCCCTAAGGACTACATGTGATCAGTTTATTTGAAGGAAATGTGAAAGTACCTTCCAGCGCAGAGAGGACCCACCTGACGATATTTAGGAATAGTAAAAGCATAATATTAAAGTACTTCATACACAATATGATATGGATTCTTGAAAGACTAAATGCTGCCAAATCTAGCAATTTTTTATATGCATCATGGGCTGCATCCACATCTTTGCAAACTTACAATCTCTTCAGAGTCATATACACATCCTGGTCTTTTCTCCGTGGGTTACAAATGGGCATTTGTGGGTTGCAACTAGGCAGCCAGCAACAATGCAAACACAGAGGAACCTATTTTTGGCATGTCAATGTGTGTTGTAGTAGGCATTTAGTCTGTGTTATGTGATATTCTGAGTCAGGCTTGGACTGGCCCACAGGGGTACAGGGGAAACCACCGGTGGGTCCTACTGCCTGGGGGCCCACCTCCTGCTCTAAGGATCAGGTTCCAGACCATACACTTGTATTATACATTATACATATGTTACCTTATACTGTACTATGTGTATTTTCTACAGTGCATTGCTGTTATTAATCTGTTATTAATATGGTACATTATCATCAACACACATCAACACACCAACACTACCACAAATGGTCTGCCTTAATGCCTCAAAAGTATGTAATTCATCTTATGCATATTATCTGATTTTAAAAACCTATGAAAAGGCATCCCAAATCTGCTCACTACAGTTCTCTCTTATGCAAACTTATGTATGTTTCTTGATGTAATGATTTCTTGTAAATGTCATTGCATGTGTGGGGAAGTTGCTCGGTGAAACAGTTTATTATTGCATACTGATTACTGACTGGTGTTTACCTCCTTTGAACATTTACCCATTGTGGTCAGGTGTACTATATCTTTATATTTAGTAAGGTGTAGTCATGGTGTAAAGGACAGAGCATGATTACTGATTAGTAAAAGAAAACAAATATTGAGCAACATCCCCAAACAGGTCATTTCAACTTTAAACTTGTCATTTATTTTGTACGCTCTGGACATGGCTACTAATAACAAATGCACAGACAAAATTCTTAAAGCTATGTCTGCAAATGCTAGGAGCTTAGGAGACAAAATTACAGAGCTAATTGCGATAATGACAAGGGATAACCTGGATTTTGTGGCAATTACAGAGTCTTGATGCAATGAGAATAATGACTGTGACTTAGCTATACCAGGATACAATTTATTTAGGAAGGATAGAATAGGAAGAATAGGAGGAGGGGTAGCAATGTATGTGAAAAAAAAGCATAAATGCTACTTTAATACAAAATATTGAAGCCAAAACTGAGGCCCTTTGGGTCACCATAGAAACTGGGAAGAAGGACATTATTCGCATTGGGGTGATCTATAGACCACCATGCCAGGGGCGGGATTTGGACAGGAACCTAGGACATCTCTAAAATGGCTTTAAAGGGAGAAGTCATAATCATGGGAGACTTTAATTTACCTGATGTAAATTGTGAGGGGTCTTTTGCAAGTTCAGCTACAAGTGGCAAATTTCTACATTCCTTACAGGGAGCATCTCTCAAGCAATTGGTGAGGGAGCCCACTCGCAAAGACTCAATATTAGATCTAATTCTTACAAATGGTGATAGGATATCTGATATATATGTGGGTGAGCACCTGGGATCCAGTGATCATCAAGCAGTATGGTTTAGTATAAAGACAGGATCCAACTCCTGTCACACAAAAACAAAGGTGTTGGATTTTAGAAATGCTGACTTTGCAAAAATGGGGAGATGTTTAAGTGATTCATTGGCAGACTGGAGGAACTTGGAAGGAGTGCAGGAGAGGTGGAAAAAACTGAAAAGTGCAATACTAAGTGCAACAGACCTTTGTATCAAAATGGTTAGGAAAAGCACCAGGAAAAGGAAGCCAGTGTGGTTCACAAAAGAAGTATCAACTAGTGTGAAAGCAAAAAAGATGGCTTTTAGGAAATACAAACAGACTCAAAATAATAACGACAAAGAGGTGTATCTGGACAGACGGAAGGATGCTAAGAAAGTGATCAGACGTGCAAAGGCAGAAGCTGAGGAGAAAATGGCCCAGTCAGTAGATAAAGGGGGCAAAACTTTTTTTAAGTATATAAGTGAAAGGAGAAAATCAAATGGAGGAATAATAAGACTTAAGACAGAGAGTGAGCATTTGGTGGAGGGAGACAAGGCAATAGCAGATCACCTAAATAATTATTTTTTCTCAGTATTTACTACAGAAGAAGGGATGGGGCCACAGTTAAGTTGCAAGGACATTCATAAAAATAAGGTAGAGGAAAATACATTTACAGAGGAGAAGGTCCTAACAGAACTTTCAAAACTAAAAGTGGATAAATCAATGGGACCAGATGGGATACACCCAAGGATACTCAAAGAGCTAAAAGATGTGCTGGTTACACCTTTAACAGAATTATTTAACCAGTCACTAAATACAGGTGCTATTCCAGAGGACTGGAAAAGAGCAAATGTAGTTCCACTGCACAAAAGTGGAAGCAAGGAAGAAGCAAGTAACTACAGACCAGTAAGCCTTACATCAGTAGTAGGGAAGTAATGGAAAAACTATTAAAAGAAAGAGTAGTGGAATATCTTAAATCAAACAACTTACAGGATCCAAAACAGCATGGATTTACTGGTGGGAGATCATGCCAAACAAATCTTATTGACTTTTTTGACTCTGTGATGAAAATAATAGATCAAGGGGGAGCTGTAGATGTAGCATATCTAGACTTTAGTAAGGCATTTGACACTGTCCCACATCGCAGACTGCTAAATAAACTTGAAAGCCTGGGGGTGGATTATAAATCAGTTAAATGGATAAGAACCTGGTTGCAGGATAGGAAACAGACAGTCGTAGTTAATGGAGTGCAATATATGGAGGGAAATGTTACCAGTGGAGTACCCCAGGGATCTGTACTTGGTCCAGTTCTCTTTAATATCTTTGTTGGTGACATTGCAGATGGTATTGAAGGGAAGATATGCCTTTTTGCAGATGATACAAAGATATGCAACAGGGTAGACACACCGGGAGGGGTCAAACAAATGATTAATGACCTAGGTAGGCTTGAGAAATGGTCAAGAACGTGGCAACTACAGTTTAATGTTAAAAAATGCAAAATCATGCACTTGGGTCTCAAAAACCCAAAGGCTAAGTATAGTATCAAGGGTACTATAATGGAAACTACTGAGGAGGAAAGAGATTTAGGAGTCATTATTTCAAGTGACTTGAAGGCAGGAAAGCAATGCAACAAAGCAATGAGAAAGGCAAGTCAGATGCTTGGTTGCATAGGGAGAGGAATCAGTAGCAGGAAAAAAGAAGTGATAATGCCACTGTATAGGTCATTGGTACGGCCCCATCTGGAATACTGTGTCCAGTTCTGGAGACCCTATCTCCAGAAGGATATAAATACATTAGAGAGTGTACAAAGTAGGGCAACTAAAATGGTGCATGGCCTACATCACAAAAATTACCCGGAAAGGCTAAAAGATCTCAACATGTATAGTTTGGAGGGAAGAAGGGAAAGGGGGGACATGATAGAAACTTTCAAATATATTAAGGGTCTTAACAAAGTTCAGGAGGGAAACATTCTTCAAAGGAAAAGAAGTATTAGAACTCGAGGGCATACATTGAGACTGGAGGGGGGGAGGTTCAGGGGAAATTTAAGAAAAAATTACTTCACAGAAAGGGTAGTGGATAAGTGGAATAGCCTCCCATCAGAGGTGGTAGAGGCTAAGACTGTAGGGCAATTTAAACATGCTTGGGACAGGCATATGAATATCCTTACAAAGAATTAAGGTTAAAAAAGGGTTGAGACTGCCTAAAGGATAAAATAAAAAAGGGGCAGACTAGATGGGCCAAGTGGTTCTTATCTGCCGTCAAATGCTATGTTTCTATGTTTCTATCATGTATGCAGCAGCTGAATTTACTGTATATATATATGAACGGGCCCAGACGTTGCACTCTCTAATGTAGGGGTGGGCAACAAGCGGCCCGCGGGCCGGATGCGGCCCGCGAACCGATCCTGCCTGGCCCCGCTGTCCCACACAGTGTGCAATGACAAGCGGCCCGACTGGCTGAGCCGCTCGTCATTGCGCTACGTACCGCCCAGACGCGGCGCCGCAGAGGAAATCCCGGTCACGTCACTGCTGACCGGGATTCCCACTGTGACGTCAGGCGCTGGGCGGCACGGGGGGCGGGGCCACGGCTGGAGCTGGCAGCAGCAGCGACTCTGTGCGGCACCGCGGGCAGCAGGCTGCAGGCAGCGGGGATCTGGCATCAGGCAGCGGGGATCTGGCAGCAGGCAGCGGATCTGCCACTGTGAAAAAGGTAAATGGATCTGTGCTTAACTTTAAAAGCTGCTATATAGGTTCAGGGAAGGGGGGTTAGGAGGGGGACTGCTATATGGGTTTAAGGGAGAGGGGGAAGAGGGGTAGGGACTGCTATATGGGTTTAGGGGAGGGGGGGAAGAGGGGTAGGGACTGCTATATGGGTCCAGCAGGGAAGGGGGGTAGAGACTGCTATATGGGTCTAGGGGAGGGGAGGGGGGGGGGGGGTGTTTTCAGCACTGTTTAAAAAAAAAAAATTATTACTGGATTACTGTGTTTTTTTAGCCATCTTGGATTTTGCCTGTAAAAAAACTATGGCCCTCATTCCGAGTTGTTCGCTCGCAAGCGGATTTTAGCAGATTTGCTCATGCTAAGCCGCCGCCTACTGGGAGTGAATCTTAGCATCTTAAAAATGTGAACGATGTATTCGCAATATTGCGATTACACACCTCGTAGCAGTTTCTGAGTAGCTCCAGACTTACTCGGCATCTGCGATCAGTTCAGTGCTTGTTGTCCCTGGTTTGACGTCACAAACACACCCAGCGTTCGCCCAGACACTCCTCCGTTTCTCGGGCCACTCCTGCGTTTTTTCCGGAAACGGTAGCGTTTTTCCCACACGCCCATAAAACGGCCTGTTTCCGCCCAGTAACACCCATTTCCTGTCAATCACATTACGATCGCCAGAACGATGAAAATGCCGTGAGTAAAATTCCTAAGTGCATAGCAAATTTACTTGGCGCAGTCGCAGTGCGGACATTGCGCATGCGCATTAAGCGGAAAATCGCTGCTATGCGAAGATTTTTACCGAGTGAACAACTCGGAATGAGGGCCCATGTATGTAATGTATATTGTGGTGTATGTTTGTGTAGTTTTATATCTATATATATATATATATATATATCCACACTATGTTTTTATAGTTATATACGTAACTATGGGCCTAATTCAGACCTGATCGCTAGCAGGCGATTTTTGCACTGCTGCGATCAGGTAGTCGCTGCCTACAGGGGAGGGGGAAATCGCTGTGCAGGGGTGAGATCGCATCTGCAGAGAGCTGCACAAACAGAAGTTTGTGCAGTCTCTGCGCAGCCCAGGACTTACTTTTCTAGTGCGATGATTGGGGCCAGAGCTGAGTGCTGACGTCAGAAACTCTCCCTCCAAACGCCTGGTCCCTCCTGCGTTTTTCCGGACACTCCTCTAAAACGCTCAATTGCCACTCACAAACGTCCTCTTCCTCTCAATCACCTTGCGATCGCCCGTGCGATCACTTTGTTCGTACCATCCCATCGCTGCCCGACGCTGCGGACCGGCGCACCTACACATTGCGGTGCATGCGCAGTTCAGACCCGATTTACAAGATATTTTGTGTGTGGCCCTCGACTATTCACTGGAAGTGTTAAGCGGCCCCCCAGCTGAAATAATTGCTGCTCTAATGATTAGTCAAACCAATGAGGTGGCAGGCCACACCCCCTCTGCAGACTGGCCACACCCCTAACATAGGCCCCTACCTCTGCATTTTCCCGGTGGGCCCTACATGCCCCAGTCCGACACTGTTCTGAGTTGTGCATATGCAAAGGGAATGCCAAGTTCACACTTCTCTCCTGAACCTAGCATGGGGTAGTGTAAGCGCAAATGATAATGATGATGGCTGGTCTTGCTGGTGGCGATGCCATTGCATAGATGCATACCAGAAAAACAGAAAAAAAGACTGCAAACACACTATCATAAGCATTAATCCTACAACCAATGCTCCCTCTCCCCCCTTGTTAAATGTAATGTATAGCCAGCACCCCTCCAGTTACATTTATCCACCCCCACGGTTACATTTATGCTATATCTAGTTCCCCCTCTCCCCACCCTGTAACATTTATCCTGTAGTAAGTGCCCCCTCTCCACCCAGTTACATTTATCCGATATCAAGTGCTCTCCCCCCCCCCCGTTAAATATAACCTATATGCAGAAAGTACCACAAACAGAGCTATTTGTGGCCCCGGCCTCTGATAAGTCTGTCCTCTCTTCTGTCCTCCCTCAGATTCCCGGGGATGAGATGTCATGAGATCTGTTTACCCCAGTAAACAGCAGTAAACATTGCCTATCCAGACAGGCCCTGACAACAGGGGGGTATTAGGAGAACAGGTGTACTGGGCCCCATCCATTTGTGAGACCACAGAGCCAAATCTATGTTCTGGCCATTGCCACCCTGCCTGCCTGTGCCACTGCAATAATGTAATGACGTTGCTTCATGGAATAACAGATAGGAGCCACAAAGAGGAGCTGCAAGAGGAGAAGGTAAGGGTGGGTAGGGGCTGGAGCTGGACAGACATGAGGGTAGAGGTTACTGGAGACATGAAGGGGGACTGGGGGAGCTGAAGCTGGAAAGTTACTTGGTTCCTGTCTAGATATGAAGGAAGGGGAGCTG
This sequence comes from Pseudophryne corroboree, assembly GCF_028390025.1. Classification (NCBI taxonomy): domain Eukaryota; kingdom Metazoa; phylum Chordata; class Amphibia; order Anura; family Myobatrachidae; genus Pseudophryne; species Pseudophryne corroboree. Next base: position 813,300,082 of record NC_086447.1, read on the forward strand.
AAACCACAGAGACAGGGGGATGAGGCTGGAGCCACAGAGACAAAGTGGGGAATGAAGCTGAAGAGAGGGAGTAGAGGCTGAGTCAGAGAGGGGGTGAGGCTAGAGATACAGAGATGTAGAGGGGCATAATACTGGAGAGACTGGGCGAAGAGGATGGAGTAAGAGGGTGAGAGAAGGGGATGAGGTTGGAGATGGAAAAACAGAGAGGGGGATGAGGCTGGAGATGTAGAGACAGAGTGGGCAATGAAGCTGGAAAGACAGAGGGGGAAGAGGCTGGAGATGGAGAATCAGAGTGAGGAATGAGAGTTGAGAGACAGAGAGGGGGATGAGGCTGGAGAGACAAAGAGTGAAGAAGCTGGAATTGCAGAGACAGAGAGGGGGTTGAGGCTGGAGAGACAGAGGATGGAGAGGGTGATGGAAAGACAGAGAGGGGGATGAGACTGGAGATGCAGAGACATAGAGGGGCTTGATGCTGGAGAGACAAGGGGAAGCAGCTGGAATAAGAGAGTGAGAATAGGGGATGATGCTGGAGAAGGAAAAACAGAGAGGGGGATGAGGCTGGAGATGGAGAGACAGAAAGCAGGATGAGGCTGGAAAAACAGAAGTGGAAGAGGCTAGAGATGGAGAGCCAGAGTGGGACATGAGGCTGGAGAGGCAGTAGGGGGGATGAGGCTGGAGAGTCAGAGAGGGGGGTGAAACTGGAAATGGAGAGACAGAGAAGTAATTGAGGCTAGATATGCAGAGGGAGAGTGGGATGAGGCTGGAGATGGAGAGACAGAGATGGGGATGAGGTTGGAGATGCAGAGACAGAGAGGGGGTGTCACGATCCGGGTATCTGGACGCCATTTCTTACCCATCAGATGCCTCCTAAGGCTGGCTCAGCGCTCCAGGACCGGATTCCATCTGTTATCCTGATGTGTACATTCCTGTATCCTCTCCTGTCACTCTGGGACGCTGTCACAGTAAACGCCATATTACATCTGGCATGGCGTCTCCCGCGGCCTCCGCCGCCGTCCCTGAGCTTCTGCATGCAGAGTGTCAGAGTGGCGATTACGTCAGCCGCGGCCTCCGCTGTGTCCGCGTGGTTGGATGTGCACTTGTCAGCCTGGCGTCTCCTGTCTCCAGTGGCCGGCGCCGCCATTACTGTTTTCATTACCACATGGATTACAAACCAAACTTCCCTCCAAGTGTCTGCATGGGCGCAGCCATCTTGGATTCTGTCAGCTGATCATTTCCTCCAATCTGTTGTCAGTATTGTTAATCTGCATAATTGCCTAGCCAATCCCTTCCTTGCTGCAGGTATAAATACACTGTGCCTGAGCAAGGAAGGCGTCAGTGCTTTGGTTGTCAAACCTAGTTCCTGTTTGTCTCTCTCCTGTGATTGTCTTCCAGGTTCCAGCTCCTGTCTCAAGACTTCCACCATAGAGACCCGCACCAGCATTCCACCTGCGGTGTAGCCTGACTCTCCAATCCATTGTGGATTCATCTGTTTCCAGCTACAACATTACCTGCTTCCAGCTCAGCTTCCAGCAGAGTACAGCTTTCGTTAAAGGGCCGGTGTCCTTTCTACACTTTACCACTCTCCACCGGTATTATTATTTCTCCGCTCTCAAGTTCTACATTTCAGTTCATATTTCATCGCTCCCAAGTTCATTTATTATTTAACTGGTTCCAGCCAGTATCCACTCCGTGCTAACAACAGTCTGGTTCCAGCCAGTATCCACAGCAGCTGTTTTACCTTCAGCAACCCAGCTTTTCCTGGAACACCAGCTGGCACAATCCTGGGTTATCTCCATTGCTACAGTCGGGCCTGGTAAGGACTTTCCATCTAGAAGATCATAAGAACTATCTCACACTACCAGTGCCCTGTGGCTCCTGCCATCCTGTAGTACCCAGGAACTGTATTTATTATTTGCTGACTTTTACGTTTTCTTTTACTGCTGCTGTGTTGCGGAGTTGTTATAATAAACATCATTGACTTTTATCCAAGTTGTCGTGGTCACGCCTTCGGGCAGTTATTATTCATGTTACTTACATGTCCAGGGGTCTGATACAACCTCCCAGGTTCCGGTACATCTCAGCCCCTACAACTGAGGCTGCCTCCCGTCAGCTCAGGCCCTCAGTTGTGACAGTAAGCACTGACCTAATGAATCCAGCCGGAGACCAGGATCAAGCGGCCAGGCCGATGCAAGAACTGGCAGCCCGACTAGAACATCAGGAGGCTGCACAGGGCCACATCATCCGCTGTCTCCAGGATCTCTCTACTCGGCTGGATGGGATTCAGACAACTCTCCGTGGATCAGGCGCATCTGGTGCGTCAACCACAGTGACTCCAGCTATAACCCCACCCACCTTACCCATTTCTGCTCCACGTCTTCATCTTCCAACGCCAGCAAAATTTGACGGATCTCCAAGATTCTGCAGGGGATTTCTCAACCAGTGTGAGATTCAGTTTGAGCTACAACCTGGCAATTTTCCCAGTGACCGTACAAAAATTGCCTACATCATCTCTCTTCTCAGTGGCTCCGCCCTTGACTGGGCATCACCGTTATGGGAGAGGTCCGACACCCTGCTATCTTCTTACACTGCATTCGTGTCAACATTCAGGCGCATCTTCGACGAGCCAGGCCGGGTAACCTCAGCTTCATCCGAGATTCTCCGTTTACGCCAGGGGTCACGTACTGTAGGACAATATCTGATACAGTTCCAGATCCTGGCATCCGAACTGGCATGGAACGACGAGGCCCTGTATGCTGCATTCTGGCATGGCTTATCTGAGCTTATTAAAGATGAGTTAGCTACCAGAGACTTACCTTCTAAGTTAGATGAGCTAATCTCACTCTGCACGAAAGTTGATTTACATTTCAGAGAGAGAGCAACTGAGCGTGGAAGATCATCTGCTCCAAAATCTTCTGCTCCTCCTCCTCGTCAACTGTCACCATCTAAAGATGAGCCCATGCAAATTGGCCGTTCCCGTTTAACTCCTGCTGAGCGCCGAAGACGTCTCTCTGAGTCTCTTTGTCTTTACTGTGCAGCTCCGTCTCACACCATCAATGCCTGTCCCGAACGTCCGGGAAAACTCCAAACCCTAGCTCGCCCAGGAGAGGGCCGGCTAGGAGTAATGATCTCCTCTCCATCTCCTCATGATTGTAATCTCCCAGTCTCGCTTCAAGTTGCTCAACGTTATCGGAACGTCATTGCCCTCCTTGATTCCGGAGCAGCTGGGAACTTTATTACTGAAGCCTATGTTAAACGGTGGTCCCTACCCACCGAGAGACTTCCTTCCTCCTTTTCCTTAACTGCCGTGGATGGCAGTAAAATTTTTGATACTGTTATTGCTCTAAGGACTCTACCAGTTCGTCTGAGAGTGGGAGTTCTTCATTCCGAACTTATTTCACTTTTAGTGATTCCAAGAGCCACACATCCTGTGGTCCTGGGCCTTCCATGGCTCCGTCTTCACAATCCTACAATTGATTGGACGACTACGCAAATCCTGGCATGGGGTTCCTCCTGTGCAGAGACATGTTTGTTTAAAGTATTGCCTGTCTGTTCTTCCTCCCCCAGGTCGTCTGATGTTCCACCTCCTCCATATCAAGATTTCACGGATGTGTTCAGTAAAGCTTCTGCTGATATCCTTCCTCCTCATAGAGAATGGGACTGCCCGATTGATCTCGTTCCAGGGAAGGTTCCACCTCGAGGCCGAACTTATCCGTTGTCTCTGCCTGAGACGCATTCTATGGAGGAATACATTAAAGAGAACCTAGCAAAGGGGTTCATTCGACCTTCTTCTTCCCCAGCCGGCGCAGGCTTCTTTTTTGTAAAAAAGAAAGATGGTGGTCTGCGGCCGTGCATCGACTACAGAGGTTTGAACGACATTACCATCAAGAACCGTTATCCTTTACCCCTGATTACTGAGCTCTTTGACAGAGTTAGCGGAGCTACCATCTTTACAAAGCTGGACTTGCGAGGTGCATACAATCTCATCCGGATCCGTGAGGGTGACGAGTGGAAGACCGCCTTTAACACCCGTGACGGACATTATGAGTACCTCGTCATGCCCTTCGGATTGAGCAATGCTCCAGCTGTCTTCCAGCATTTTGTCAATGAGATCTTCAGAGACATTCTATACCGTCATGTCGTGGTCTATCTAGACGATATCCTCATTTTTGCCAACGATTTAGAGGAACATCGTTTTTGGGTTAAAGAGGTTCTGTCCCGTCTCCGTGTCAATCATCTCTATTGCAAATTAGAAAAATGCGTCTTTGAAGTCAAGTCCATTCCGTTTCTAGGGTACATTGTGTCCGGTTCCGGACTAGAGATGGATCCTGAGAAACTACAAGCAATCCAAAATTGGCCGGTACCCTTAACCCTCAAAGGGGTCCAGAGGTTCTTAAGGTTCGCCAACTATTACCGAAAGTTTATACGAGACTTTTCCACCATTGTGGCGCCTATTACTGCTTTCACTAAGAAGGGTGCTAACCCGTCCAAGTGGTCTGAAGAAGCCATGCAAGCATTTCATCTTTTAAAACAAAGGTTCATCTCTGTGCCTGTTCTGAAACAGCCTGACATCGACTCTCCTTTCATCTTAGAGGTGGATGCCTCCTCCGTTGGAGTAGGAGCGGTGTTATCTCAGAGGGCTAAAGATGGCCATTTACACCCTTGCAGTTTCTTCTCCCGGAAGTTCTCCCCAGCTGAGCGCAACTATGCCATTGGCGACCAGGAGTTGCTAGCCATCAAGCTCGCTCTAGAAGAGTGGAGGTATCTGTTGGAGGGAGCTTCTCATTCAATCACCATACTTACAGACCACAAGAACCTTTTATACCTGAAGGGCGCACAATGTCTCAACCCTCGTCAGGCCAGATGGGCACTTTTCTTTTCCAGGTTCGACTTTAAACTCCAGTTCTGTCCGGGCTCTCAGAATCGCAAGGCCGATGCCCTTTCCCGCTCATGGGAGCAAGAAAATGAGTCAGATTCTTCAGACAAGCATCCTATTATAAATCCGTTGGCATTCTCCACGGTAGGGATGGACTCTACGCCCCCATCAGGGAAAAGTTTTGTGAAGCCGATGCTAAGGAAGAAGCTCATGCATTGGGCCCATGCTTCCCGTTTTGCCGGACATACAGGTATCCAAAAAACCCTGGAGTTTATCTCTAGGTCCTATTGGTGGCCAACTCTGAAAAAGGACGTCTTGGAGTTTATTGCATCTTGCCCAAAGTGTGCCCAACATAAAGTATCCCGCCAGTCGCCTGCGGGGCAACTGGTTCCACTATCCGTTCCCCGTCGACCATGGACCCACTTGTCGATGGATTTCATTACAGACTTACCCATGTGCAACAAGTTCAATACCATCTGGGTGGTAGTTGACCGGTTCACCAAGATGGCACACTTCATTCCTCTCACCGGTCTTCCGTCAGCTTCCAAGTTGGCTCAAGTATTCATACAAGAGATCTTCCGACTCCACGGTCTTCCTGAAGAAATTATCTCAGATCGAGGAGTTCAATTCACAGCCAAATTCTGGCGAAGTTTATGTCAAGTCCTCCAAGTCAAGCTAAAGTTTTCCACGGCTTACCATCCTCAGACCAATGGTCAAACCGAGAGGGTGAATCAGGACTTGGAGGCCTTCCTCCGCATCTATGTGTCCTCCTCTCAAGATGACTGGGTTCAATTACTTCCCTGGGCCGAGTTCTGTCATAACAACCAGTATCATTCTTCATCTGCTTCAACACCATTCTTCACTAACTTTGGATTCCACCCTAAAGTCCCTGAGTTCCAACCGCTTCCAGCAACTTCTGTTCCCGCAGTGGATATCACCTTGCATCAGTTTGCCAATATCTGGAAGAGCGTACGATCAGCTCTGCTCAAGGCATCGTTCAGGTACAAGAAGTTTGCGGATAAGAAGCGTCGAGCAGTTCCTGCTCTCAAGGTGGGTGATCGGGTATGGTTATCCACGAAGAATTTGAGGTTAAGAGTTCCCAGTATGAAGTTTGCACCTCGCTATATCGGTCCTTTCAAAATTGAACAAGTCATCAATCCTGTTGCTTACAGACTCCAGTTGCCTCCCTTCTTAAAAATACCCAGGACATTCCATGTTTCCCTGTTGAAACCGCTGATCTTGAATCGGTTTCATTCCTCACTTCCTCCAACTCCGAAAGTCCAAACTCAACGAGGCGTTGAGTATGAAGTGGCCAAGATCCTGGACTCACGTCACCGTTACGGTCAACTACAGTATCTTATTGACTGGAAGGGTTACGGCCCTGAGGAACGTTCATGGACCAATGCTTCTGATGTCCATGCTCCTGCCTTGGTCCGGAGATTCCATTCCAAGTTTCCTCAAAAGCCAAAGAAGTGTCCTGGGGCCACTCCTAAAGGGGGGGGTGCTGTCACGATCCGGGTATCTGGACGCCATTTCTTACCCATCAGATGCCTCCTAAGGCTGGCTCAGCGCTCCAGGACCGGATCCCATCTGTTATCCTAATGTTCACATTCCTGCATCCTCTCCTGTCTCTCTGAGACGCTGTCACAGTAACGCCTTATTACATCTGGCATGGCGTCTCCCGCGGCCTCCGCCGCCGTCCCTGAGCTTCTGCATGCAGAGTGTCAGAGTGGCGATTACGTCAGCCGCGGCCTCCGCTGTGTCCGCGTGGTTGGATGTGCACTTGTCAGCCTGGCGTCTCCTGTCTCCAGTGGCCGGCGCCGCCATTACTGTTTTCATTACCACATGGATTACAAACCAAACTTCCCTCCAAGTGTCTGCATGGGCGCAGCCATCTTGGATTCTGTCAGCTGATCATTTCCTCCAATCTGTTGTCAGTATTGTTAATCTGCATAATTGCCTAGCCAATCCCTTCCTTGCTGCAGGTATAAATACACTGTGCCTGAGCAAGGAAGGCGTCAGTGCTTTGGTTGTCAAACCTAGTTCCTGTTTGTCTCTCTCCTGTGATTGTCTTCCAGGTTCCAGCTCCTGTCTCAAGACTTCCACCATAGAGACCCGCACCAGCATTCCACCTGCGGTGTAGCCTGACTCTCCAATCCATTGTGGATTCATCTGTTTCCAGCTACAACATTACCTGCTTCCAGCTCAGCTTCCAGCAGAGTACAGCTTTCCTTAAAGGGCCGGTGTCCTTTCTACACTTTACCACTCTCCACCGGTATTATTATTTCTCCGCTCTCAAGTTCTACATTTCAGTTCATATTTCATCGCTCCCAAGTTCATTTATTATTTAACTGGTTCCAGCCAGTATCCACTCCGTGCTAACAACAGTCTGGTTCCAGCCAGTATCCACAGCAGCTGTTTTACCTTCAGCAACCCAGCTTTTCCTGGAACACCAGCTGGCACAATCCTGGGTTATCTCCATTGCTACAGTCGGGCCTGGTAAGGACTTTCCATCTAGAAGATCATAAGAACTATCTCACACTACCAGTGCCCTGTGGCTCCTGCCATCCTGTAGTACCCAGGAACTGTATTTATTATTTGCTGACTTTTACGTTTTCTTTTACTGCTGCTGTGTTGCGGAGTTGTCATAATAAACATCATTGACTTTTATCCAAGTTGTCGTGGTCACGCCTTCGGGCAGTTATTATTCATGTTACTTACATGTCCAGGGGTCTGATACAACCTCCCAGGTTCCGGTACATCTCAGCCCCTACAACTGAGGCTGCCTCCCGTCAGCTCAGGCCCTCAGTTGTGACAGGGGGATGAGGATGGAAAGAGATGAGGAAGAGGCTGTAGATGTAAAGACGGAGAGAGAGAGAGAGAGAGAGAGAGAGGGATAGAGGCCCCCAAAAACATGAGTGTATCAGACCCCAAGATTTATGTTACTAGTTCTGCACCCAGAACAGAAGGAGAGATAGCTATTGGGCAACTTTGTTAATGTAACCTAAGCACACTATAAGCTAGGTCCGGAACATCTGAGTAATCCAAGGCTAATGGCAAAAGAAATATAAAAACCTTTATATAAAACCTAAATATAAAAATATATAAAATTCAATGCGATCGCATTGCTGAATTGTGGGGCCTCCCCTGCCTCCACTGCCAGGCTACTAAGGCAGGCACAGAGTGGGCATTTTTTGGGTCGCACCCACCACCCCGAATCCGTCCCCGTTTCTGATAACACACCTGCCCAACGCTGCATCACTGCGCCCACAATGCCTCATTGCCACCCTTGACCACCCCACGAATGTGGCGTTCGCATCAATGCGATTGCATTGGCCGCCCAGCGCACGCGCAGATCGGGATCTGCGCGTGTGCACTGAGGCAAACAACGGCACAATGCGTTCGCATTGCATTAGTCGGCCAACCTGAATAAGGCCATAGACCCCAATTTTTCATTACTTCGAGTACTGAGTGATCACTTGCTGCTTAATATAGCTCACTCCTGGACAGGTGCCATTGTATCAAGATAATCAGTGTTATTCACTTCACCTGCCACTATTCTTAATGTTATGGCTAATGATAATGTCGATTATCAATACAGGAATAAAAGCTATACCTTGTACACACTTAGAATACACTTTACCATGGAGCCGCTGCGGCCGCTAAACCTAGTACACACGCTACGTACTTTATACACTGTTTGCGTACGGAATCCAGTATCACTGTACGGACTTAGCGTACAAACGCCGCGCTGGGGGTACAAAGTACACACAGCGCGCACACACCCAGAGATACACTTTAAACCTTCACAGTAATGCAATGCAATGATATTACACTTTAAACCTTATGCAGCAATGCAGTGTGATGCTATTACACTTTAAACCTTAGCAGGGCAATGAGCACACGACACCGATTGTAATTAACCGCTGGGTTCCGACACAAAGTGGATTATTTCTGAAAGGGGGTTTACAATACAAATTATACACTACAATACAAGACAATATATATAACAGAATAATGGCTACAGTCAATGTACATACGTGAGAATATTCGCGTGCGCTTCCTGGTCCAGTCCTCCGTAATCAAATAGATAACGTTGTGAGTCTTGTGTCTGGCCGGCCTGCAGCAGGCTTTATTTATACAAGTCTTCCAAAAGCAATACAATGGATACTGTAATCCCTTTGTCCATTGGACACAGGGATGCACTTTTACAGTACAGGAGAGGTCATAGGTTGATTTGAATAGGTGGGCGATGTCTTTCTCAACTGCTCTTGTGGGTGGTCTCCTTGGATTCCCGCCGCATACATAATATACAGTAAATACAGTTTATATCTATATTCTACTTCTGCACATAACTATACGCAGGAACATGCGATCTTCCGCAGACCAACACCGGAATGTTACCCTTAAAATACCCTACAGCTGGATACCAAATACCACCTTATAACCTTAGTCTGTCCCCTCTTATCCTGTAAAGGTGAATCCCTTTGTTCTGCAACCATTTAAACAGCTATAACTTTCTGATGTGGTGCAAGGAGACTGTGTACATTGTGCACTATTTGGATTAAATATGTGATGTGTTTTGATGGCTCTCCATGCGTACACAAACTCTGCCGTAAATACCCATACCACGTGCCGATGCGCAAGTCCGCGGGAGCGACCATACACAAATTGCGGATATGTGCACGCACGGCAGAACGAGTGCACGCGCAGTGGGCATGTGTGTGCAGTTTATACGTGCTGTGTGTTCTTCAATATTTTTCGACTTTGACACTAATAACACTGTAAACTCTGTATCACACAGTAATTCATTCACAATACAGAGACAGTTGTGTGGGGGAACTGGAAGGAAGGGCAGGGCAGAGGGGATAATAATGGGTGGGACACAGAGCTGCTATTACAGAACTACATGTCCCGTGATGCTTTGCTCCGGACGTGCTCCTGTGTTTATGGCCGTGCGTGCTGACGTCACCGGTGAGCGATTCTTTGCCTCTAGCAGCCACAGTGATATTTTCTCCGCTGTTGCTGCCACTGGTGTGGAAGTGTAGCAGCCGGAACCGAGCTCGGTGCGCCCCGCCATCTCCTGCCTGCTCCTGTGGTGGAGAGGAGGGCGCCATATTTGTCACTGGCATCGCTATCCATCATTAATATTATTATCACGGGGAAGGAACACGGAGCAGCTTCCACAGCCATCGTGACAGCACCGGGCTGGGGACTTGTGCTGTCATACACGGAGAGGGCCGGTGCACTCAGCTCCATCGTTCTGTAAGTTATGGCGAGGATCCCCCGGATAGGGCTTGTTAAGTTCTTGGGAGGGGGTGAGGGTCCATCTTTCTGCCCATCTTGTTTTGATAAACGCACCCAGTCTGTCTCTGAGAGGGCACTTGCACCCACAGCACAGGGCCACCCCCACATCTTGGCCCTTAGGGCCCAGGCATTGTTCTCAGCTGCTCCATGTGATCACTGCAAGCTGCTGTGCCCGGGGAGTGACGCCCTGTGGCCCCTGCACAGCAGATGTGTCTGGCTGGAGGGGGCCCCTGAGTCCTGCTCACCTTGATATGGTCCATCTGTGTCTCAGATTGGTATGATGGATGCCCATGTGAGGGCCTCTGGATGTGGAGCCACCCTTTATTATAGCCCTATCTGGGCCAGCCTTGCTCTTGCAGCGCACATGAACACACCAGTCAGTATTGCAATTTGCATGTGTGTGTTACTAAGGACACATGAACGCTGCCGGATGAGAAGCCTTTGTACTGTATTGAGCATGTTGTGATATTGGTGGTCATTGGCCAATAGCACAGACAATGCAGTGGGTATGTTTGTACATTTTGCTGCTGTGTTTCCTTCTTTAACACCTTTATGGTTATGATCTGATTTGTGCAATCCCTCCCTGATGTCATTGTGACTGTGATCTATATCAGATGTGTATTCGCAGCTCGTTGTCTTGGGACATTTCTCATACAAAGGTTACCGCTCTGAATCATTGGTGTGCTGAACGCTGTATTTGCTTCTGCGTGTCTGATGACTTGTTTGGGCTGGGGGAGCCTGTTGGTTATTTAGTGTATCATTTTAAAAAATGTTAAATTCATCAAAGCTTACTCATTGTGGGGACAGAATAAAGAGGAGGCCTGTCACACATTGCTACTTCCAGGCAGATAAAGGGTTCGTTTCTGCTTTGTCGATTAATTCCATGTCCCACTATGCCCCCTCCGGAGGGGCTTGCATCTGTCTTCCTTGGCAGCACCACAAGTCTTTGTCATGAAGGCTGTTGCCTTGGGATCCTGCCTTTCGCGATTTTATGGACGTAACCCTCCCCAATCATTTCATTTCACTACGTTGCTCTTCCTTTTCCAGTGTGTTGGGGGGCTTCCTTCCCATTGTTAATATGCAGATTATATGTTTCCTGATATTTAATTACATACCCAGCAAATATTTTTGAAAATGTGTTGTCACTATATGTCATTAAAAGAAGACATTCTCTTGTAGGTCTTTCATTCTTCTATTAGGAGTTTAGGCACTACAGAAAACAAATAGAATATTGTTGCACAAATGGTTATTGTTGTGTTTACTTAACTTTGGAGTTCAGTCTTATCCTGGTACCATAGATCTAGACATCCATCTGTTTGACGTTTTAAGTATCAATCTGGTTGGTTGGTTTTCAAGCTATCAAATTTGTTTAATGTTTTAGTGCTTTTTTGTAGAAAAGCTTTTGTCATTACTGTAAATATTTAAGAATTGTTGCTGTGACGGCACATAATATTTTATTTATTATTACCAGTTATTTATATAGTGCATACATATTCCCCAGCACTTTACAGAGAATATTTGCCCATTCTCATCAGTCCCTGCCCCAGTGGAGTTTACAATCTATATTCCCTATCATGACTTTTACCTATGGAATTTTGGGGATCCGGTCTCTAGGTCGACCACTATTGGTCGACAGTAACTAGGTCGACAGGGTGTCTAGGTGGACAGGGTCTTTAGGTCGACATCTTCTAGGTGGACAGGTCAAAAGGTCGACATGAGATTTTCACAATTTTTTTTTTAACCTTTTCATACTTAACGATCCACGTGGACTACGATTGGACCGGTAATCTGTGCCAAGCGAAGGCACCATGCCCGAAGCATGGCGATCGAAGCGGTGCACTAATTGGGGTTCCCGGTCACTCTACGAAGAAAACGACACCAAAATAACATAAAAAACTCATGTCGACATTTTGACCTGTCAACCTAGAACATGTCGACCTAAAGACCCTGTCGACCTAGACACCCTGTCGACCTAGTTACTGTCGACCAATAGTGGTCGACCTAGACATTGTCAACCTAGTTACTGTCGACCTTCCATACCACACCCGGAATTTTGCAAAGAAAATGCCAAAAATATAATGAGCCGGTATTGAAAGAGAAGGGGAAGTGATGTTAAGTTCCCTATGGAATGACAAGTTTGTATACAGTTTGTACATGTATGTTATTTGGGGTATCAACCTTTTTTATTTTTATTTTTTTATTTTTTTTATTAAAATGATTGTTTTTAAAATATTCTAAAACTATTTTGCTATTGGCTCTGGTATTGTCCAACAAAATTGTCAAATATAATCATCATTTGCAATATAGGAGGCCAACTGGCAGCCTCAGTCCTTCAATATTTTTTTTTTTTTTTATTGCAATCATACATATTTTGGAATATGATCCGGGTTGATATAAAATGTAATGCATCAACACAAAGTCCACACCACAGATCTTACTATAACGAGGTCTGCATAGGATTGACTAACGTGAGCCATGCATTACTAAGTAGTCTGTGATTATAATGCAGAAATCTATCGTGTGTAGTTCAAAAAGTTGTTTGCCCAGGAAAACTAGAAAACCCACAATGATGATAGAGCCAATTACTTATTCCTATCTTCAACTAAAAATCATTGCTCATGGGGGTATTCATTGTTTATCATGCAGTCTCAAAGACTATTAAACATGCATTGACCCTGACTTGTTCAAAAAATAATGAAAGGAAATGGTTATGTGCATTTGCACTTTCTGACGAATGTTGGCTTGCCTTCGCAACAATTTCTGTATTGTTTTAAGAGCACTAATACTAAATACAATGGATTTGTTTAAGAGCACTCAATAAGTAAGTTATGGTATATACTGTACTTTAGGAAAACTTTAGAACTATAAATGAACACACTGCTAACTGTTAATACCTTGAACTTTGTCCCTCCTTTTATCTACACTTTAAACCACAATTGTCTCCCACTAGATATGAACCTCCCCCCCCAAAAAAATAAACATGTTATTACTTGTGCAACAATCGGCCACTGTCCCGCGGAAGAATCGGCGTGGTGCTGCTGGGTTTTGATATATTGGTCACCTACTGCCCATTGTGGGCAATTTACACATCAATCTTGTGCCTTTTTTTTTTTGTAAAACTTTATAGGGTGCCACGTGTGGTCCGCAGCGCTGTGCAGTGGCACTGTATGTATTGTCATCTTTAGACTGAACATCTACTTATAGGTGGTTTTATATACTCGGAAGTACCAAATTTAGAATGAGCAGAAGTCAGGGTTGCGTTGGGTATGAAATGCCGCTGTTCGGGATGCCGGCGGTCAGACTGCAGCATCCGATGGTGGTAATCCTGACAGGGTAAAGGTAAGTATACTTATCTTTACCCATTGCCCCCCCCCCCCCCCAGCCCTGACCCTCCTTACCCACAGACTAAACCTAACCCGCCCCCAAACCCTGCCACCCCCCCCCCCCCCCCCCACTCGGCAGCTTAACCCTAATCCTCCCCAGTGGTGCCTAAACCTAACCACCTCCCTTCCCGCAGCCTAAACCTATCCCTCCTCGGGGTCGGCTAACCCCTCCCCTTTCCGCAGCCTAAACCTAACCCCCACTCACCCCTCCCCCCCCACCCCTTTCTCCCTGCGGCTTACCTCCCCATTGGCCCGGCATATGCTCATTCAGGATCCTGGAGGTGGTTTATGAACCTTGTCGGCATTTTGGCTACCGGGATACCAACAGCCGGGATCCTGACTAGATCCCTCAGGGATCATTAAACTTTTTACGATAAGTTCTGTCTGTAATTAAATATTTCTTCATGCTAGAGATCCATTGAACTCCGCTGACTGCATCACACTATAAGTGGTTGTAAACCTGCCTGTGAATACATGTCTTTAGAGTTCACTGTTGCCTATCTCAGCCCTTTTTTCAGCTTGTAAAAAGTTGCAAGATAATGACCCTCTTGTGGGTATGTCAGTCTGCCTGTAAGAGGCACACACTCATACTGGCTTATGTTTTGGTCTACAGTCTTGACTTTTTTGCAGACATGCCGGGATAATTTTTTTGCTGTATCTGTTTAAATCCAAAATTATTTGTACAGTAATGGAAAGATCTGCTCTCTTTTTATACAGTATGTTTATTAATACTTGTGACATGCAAATAGCTAAAGAAGTTCTAACAGTGCGTTGCCTATACATGACCTGTGAAGATAGTTAAGTATTCTCCTAAACACTGACCACACATGCAGAGTTTTGGACCATTACTAAGGTCACTTCTGACCTCAATGTATGTATCGGTACAATCTGCGTTTAATATGACGGCTGGTAGATGAGTTAGGTGTATGACGGTACATTCGGTAAAAATCAAACTGCGCTAACAAAGCTGTGTCTCACATTATGGGGGTGATTCAACTGTTTTGCCTTGCGAGTGCCACTAGATGGCGCCCTATGGCGCAATTCAGTTGTTGCTCAAATAGTCGCTGGGCAAGCATTTCTGCTCGCTGTCTCCCGAGGTGGGTTAAGTCCAAATTGTAGTTTGGGGTCCAAAGCAGTACTTTGGACTGGATAAGCCGCTTTGCATGGCTAAACTCGATACTTCTTGGTGCACACACCATAGGGGTGCCCATAAAACTCAAATTGCCCCCATAATGTGTGTGGCCAAATCTGATGGAGAACCAATTGCCAGCAGTGTGGGGGAGGGTTTGGATCAGACAGCTTGCATGTTCATACTGTAGGTGGCTTTGTTTAATTCACCTATGAATATGCAAGTTTCCAAGTAACTCTTAATGTTTTGCTGGAGTCCTCCATGTTCGTTTCCTTCCTTCTCCTTACACCTAGCTCAAGGATGCGGTATAGAATTCCAAATGATGTGCTGTTTTAGTAAGAGACGTCTTAATGATTGTACTGCGTGAAACGCAAGGAAAGAAGGTGAATCAATTCTACCCTGTTCTGCATCACATCTAACAATATATATAAAATCTAGGTAGGGCTCATTCTGACTACGGTCTGTTCTGGGAAAATGGGTTAAAACCTAAAAACACCCTCTGGGCCTAATTCAGGGCTAGAAGCAAATGGCAAACAAAGAGCAATTTGTTCTTGGAACAAACCAAGGGCCTAATTCAGAAATGTACGTAAAACCACTGTTTACATACATTACCAGCGTTTTTAGATCTGCGCAGGCACAGAAGCGGCACTGCACATGTGCAGATATGGGGGTGCAATTTTGCTCTGTGCCTCAAACGCTGCAGTTTGATTGACATGTTGTTGGCATTTGGAGCTGGCAACAGGCAGAGTTACAGAAAATGGGGGACCTGTTATCTGGGTGTGCTGAAGCCAGGTGCTGGGTCCTTGGATGCAGCTTCAGTGGCTGGTAGCTCTGGGAATTTCCCAGCCATCCTGAGTAAACTGAGGGATACTCAGACGACCTACTGTATGTTCACGCAGATGACCCGAGGCTGCGTGTTTGGACTCAGCAGCGAATCAGGGGAGCCAACATTAGCGAGGAGAAAAAAAGAACCCCTTCCTCTTTCTACACACACACACACACACACACACACACACACACACACACACACACACACACACACACACACACACACACATTTTTTGGCAATTTGAGGTGTTGTGTTTTTTTTAACGTATTGGAATAATTAAAAAGTCTAATGGTATTATCTGTGTGTGGGTACCACATCGTTGATGTTTGAATGTGGCGAGCCTGACGTCGGAAAATGGCCTCGGCACAGGGTGAGAAAACACTCCGCAGTGAAGGGGTTAAAGTACTAATGTACCAAGTCATTTTGTCTTCAGCTGTTTTTAATTTGTCAATATACATTTAGTGCAGCTCATGCATACATTGTTATATTTTTGCTAGTTTTTGTGTGCCCTATTTTGCAAGAAAGACTATCCGGCCTTTTATGGCTAAAGTTGATGGTATTCTGCGCACAGTAAATGTTGGTATTTTATGGAACCACCTCAATAAGTACAAAAATTAACTTTTCTAAATTTCTACATAAAAGAAAAACTATATCATAGTGTAGAAGGATTTCAGCAAAGCTCTTTACCTTGTACGTACAGTATGAGGACATGAGCTCTGTATTTTAATTCTAGGGGCATTCTTTAGAAATGACATTTTTTTCCTGTAACTATGCAGCAGTAGATAAATATAAAATCCTATTTCATATTTTTCCTGTTGTCAAGAAATTAATTTTTAAGTGCAAAGTCCCAAGACCGGTTACATTTTTCCCCTCCTTTGACAATCGGCAGTGCTCTATGTTGATGTCATAACGGAAGAATATGCCCTTGTTGGGTGAGCCTAAGGTATTCAGGCTGAGCCAGTCCCTTTGTTCTGGGCAGACGCACCACTGGGATATATTGCGGAGAGTAGGCGAGGAAACCAAATAATGCAATAGTGAGAGAACTTATGTGAAAGACATGCGTCAGACCATAGCAACTACAGCCGTCTTATTGCAATATAAGGCTGGGGATTTGTACAGAAAGGTGCTGATACATAGTTGCTCACAAGTCATTTTGTGGGCTGATGATGCGATTGATAGCATTGCACATTGAACAAGCCGACCATACATGTCTGTGGATGATTTCTAGTCATGCACATCTCAATCACTACTCCACTACATAGGATGTAGGTGAATGGTAACAGTGCATTTGCACGTAGGTTAAGTTTAGTGAGGCCTCTTAAGTCGGAATGGTGGGCTATGCTGGAGTCGAGTGTATACAGTGATCTATGTAATTTCAGTTGCGTCTGGTGCCTATTTGAACAAGCTTGTATAGGGGCTCCCTGGTCACATAGATGCGAGCAACTCTGCATATGGGAGAATATCTGCATTTAATTCCTTGCATGCCGTATGAGTGTAGGTGCAGGCAATTTGTTTGCAGCTCTGATAAGCCGCTTCCTTTTTTTTTTTTTTGTGTGGCCTCTCTGTTGTGGCTACAGCTATATGCTGCGATGAACTTTAATGCAAATACATGTTTCTGTCAGTGTGCATATTTTGAGGAAATGACGAAAGATGCACTTTAAATGATTTTGATAAAAGAACAGATGCCGCTGGTTCATATGGGGTGCTAATTAGTAGACAATCTCTAGGACTGTCAAAGAGATTTTTGGGCAAATCCAAAAATATATGAATACCCTGATTAGAAGAGACCTTCAAACCACCTGCCTAATATTGTGAAGGTCCCGCTTGTGCAACCGATACAGCTCTGAATTGTCAAGGCAGGCATGGACTACACAAGGTGTTAGCAACAGATCCTTTAAGTACTGTAAGTTGTGAGGTGGAGACTCCATGGCTTGGACATGATTTGCAGCACATCCCACAGATGCTCAATCCAACTGAGATCTGTGGAAATTGAAGGCCAAGTCAACATCTTGAGATCTTCATCATGTTCCTTTAAAACATTCCTGTACAATTTTTTCAGTGTGGCAGGACGCATCGTCATGCTGAAAGAGGCTGCTGCCATCAGGGAATACAATTGTCATGAAGGGGTGTATTTGATCTGCAATGTATAGTCTAGTGGTACTTGTCAATGTAACATTCACATGAATGCCAGGAACCAAGGTTACCCAGCAGAACGTTGCCCAGAGCATAACGCTGCCTCTTCCAGTTTGCCTTCTTCTCATAGTGTATCCTGGTGCCATTTGCTTCCCCAGGTTAACGATGCACGCTCAGCCAGTCGTCCACATGATGTAAAAGAATGTGATTAATCGGACCGGGCCACCTTCTTCCATTGTTCCATGGTCCAGGTTGGACGCTCGCGTGCCATTTTAGACCCTTTCAGTGGTGAACGGCACTCTGACCGGTCTGCGTCTACGCAGCCCCATAGACAGCAGGCTGTGATGCAGAGTTTTCTGATACTTTCCTATCATAGCCAGCATTGTCTTTTTCAGCAATTTGTGCTACATTAGCTCTTATATGGGATCAGACCAGATTGTCTAGCATTCGCACCCACGCGGATCAATGAGCCTTATACCCATTTCATATCGCAAAAATAACCCGGTATCGTCCCGGAATATTGCCGGGTCGATACGAGTCGCTGTGCGATGTGAAAGGGCCCATGGAGAATTCCCGAGTCGCCTGACCCAGTAATTCAACCCAGGTAATAAGAAGGGTTATTCCCAGGTTGAATACCAGGTCAGTGGCAGTGTAAACGGGTTCCCGGGTCGATGCCGGTTCCGCTCCCTGCTGCTATGGCAACCCGAGTGGCATATTGACTGTTAGGGAAGCCTGCTATTAGGGTCCAATGTCTGATCCCACTCGGGAAGGACCCGTTTCCAATTGCCGGGTGGGATCCAGCATTGGACATGTGAAAGGGGTATTAGCTGTCCATGACCAGATTCACCATTTGGGGATACGGTCATTAGTTCAACACAGCTAGGTCGACAGTCATTAGATCGACCACTGAAGGTCGACATGCATTAGGTCAAAAGGTCGACATGAGTTTTTCACTTTTTTTCTTCATTTTTTGGATATTTCCGTACTTGACGATCCACGTGGACTACGATTGGAATGGTAACCTGTGCCGAACGAAGCGGTAGCAGAGCGAGGCACCTTGCCCGAAGCATGGCGAGCGAAGCGAACCATGCGAGGGGATACTGTGCACTAATTGGGGTTCCCCGTCACTTTACAAAGAAAACGACACCAATTTTTTCCCCAAAAACTCATGTCGACCTTTTCACCTGTCGACCTAGTGTATATGTCGACCTTCAGTCATCGACCTAATGACTGTCAACCTAAGTTGAGTCGACCCAACGACCCATACCCACCATTTGTCCTTTCTTGAACCACTTCTGGTAGGTGCAAACCAGTGCATATATATGTGATGTCATGCCAGGAAACTACCTTTTTACTTATTGCTGTGATGATACTGGCACCAGAGATCTATCGAAAGAAATGGACACTCCAAATTAAAATGTCTTCATTGTGGTTGCCGGGATATAATAATTGTAGTTTAAAGTGAATCGAACAAACACCAAAGTGTTTATTCAGCATCAGGATACAGACCGCAATGTTTCAAGCAACTGTGTGTTCTTTCTCAAGCTTTTGCAGTTGCCCGAAACATTGCGGTCTGTATCCTGATTCTTCAATTGACACTTTGGTGTTTTAACTTCATTACAGAGTGTAGCTTTCACATAAACTTCGAGCAGTAGTTACATAATAGACTTGTTGTTTTTGTCTTTAAGGCTATCCGATATCTTTGGACTGCTTTTAATTTTATTTTTTTTCTCAATCCAGCCCTGAAGCTTTACAAATAAATCAGTAAAAAAGTGGTCATTCGGAGTAGTAGGGGCATAAACGGTAGCTAGGGTGTATAAAGAGCCACACGACAATCCAAGTATCCCGTATAGTAAAATGTAAATGTTTTCTAAACTAAATGAGAACTCCCCTACGTTTGGCTGTAAACGAGGAGGCCTTATAATCACCTAGCCAATTATCCCTTAAGACAGTAGGGTCTTTGGCATCCCATTGGGTCTCTTGGAGAAACGCCACATCAGGTTTTAAACGTTTTTGGTGAGTCAGTACCTTACGCCTCTTGATTGGGGAGTTCAACCCCTCCACATTCCACAACACAAATTTAAGGAATTTTTGTACCCTGTTAGAGTTATTGGAAGAATCAGCCATATCAGCCTATACCCACCCTAAGCCAGGAGAAAGATATAGATGGGTGCAGTGATCGTCCCTTACCCGTTCCAGCGAGCGGGTAATGTGGACACAATAGAAGCCTATAATACCATATTATCAGTATACCAAATAATCGAGAAGGACAGCAGTTTTAACTTTTTTGGAACCGGAGGAGGCGAACTGTAAGGACGCCCATAAAACACACTTCTATGAGACAGCCAAGAAAAGGGAAAAAGGATAAGAAAAGCAGGAAAAAGAAGTAGAAGAATGTCCGATACCCAAGGCAGGTCAAGAACCGCCAAATAATGAACTAGCGAAAGAGAACAAGAGGGTGTAGGGCAAGAAGGAAAAATCAGTCTCCCTGGAGGCAGAGGAACACAATGCACAAACAACAAATAAACCACAATATTAGGTGGACAAAAAACAGTAACCTTAATGGTGAAAGCCATGACCTAAGTAACATGAATGCGAAGCAAACAGAGGATGCAATGTCCGATGGTCACATAACGGTCACTCCTCTTCAGTCGCACGTGTCGAAGATGCAGACGACAGTGAGTCCACAAAGTTCTTTGCAGCGTACGGAGAATCAAAGAACAATTTTCCATTGTTGGACACCCGTAATTTTGCAGGATACAGCAAAGCAAATCGGAGATTCATAGCGAACAGGCGTTTACAAACTGGAGCATATTCTCTTTTCTTCATGGTGACCATGTAGGAAAAGTCCTGAAACAATAACAATTTGGTATCGCAAATCAGAGTGTTTCATTTATGCCTCAAAAAGTTGGACCGTGTCCACATAATTTAGCAACTTCATTATTACAAGATGAGGTCCATCATGAAAGGCCTGTCTGTCAGGACCAATGCGGTGGACATGTTCCACAATTAGCGAGCCAGTACTGAAAACTGTGCCCAAATCCCGTGGGAGCCAATCCGAGACTAATTCATGAGATAAGCAGGTTTGACAGATTCCGGAAGGCCTATTATGCGAACATTGTTTCGCAATTTCTATTCTCCAAGTGCTCCAGCCTGTCATGCATTGAGACTACAGCCTTCCCATGGTTAGATATGGTCGTGTGCGCAGTAGTCAACTCATCCTCCAAGTCCGAAATCCTTTATTCCGCCTCTGATAGACGCTGCTCATGTTGGGTGAATTGAGCAAGAACGGAATCTAATGAATTCTTTAGAGGGGCCAATTTTTGATCAAGTAATGTAGCAAGAAGGTGCATAAGTTCTTGTGTAGGAAATGAGCTAGCAGCCTCAGAGGATGGCGCAATCAAATCAGCTCGTTTAGGGCTACTGTAGGAACCTGTGGCAGTCGATACAGGAGAGTTAGGACCAGGAAGATCTTTGCCACGTCCCTTCCCAGTTTGGTTACCCCTGAGGCCCCGTGGGGGTTTCGCCACAAACTTGAGAACGGCCACAGTAGTGATAGACTAGAAACAGGCCGGCCAAAGCAGACAGGCAGGAAGGAATCTAAGTAATGCCAGTACAGTAATGGATGCAATATATTAGGGCAATCTTGAACACTCCAATAACTAGTACTATCCGTGCAGTGAATAATCAGGGCGCTCACAGCAGCCTTTTGCAGAAAATAGCAACTTGTGGCTGATGAGGGAGGCAGCCCCTAATAGACAGTGTGCTGTTGTAATAATGCTGGTCTGCCAGCGATGTATAGAAAACAGCAGGGGGGGGTTTCATACACTCACCTCCGAACCCTTGTTTAGAAGCAGCACAGGAGGGAGAGAGAAGAGAAGCCACAGCACGGCTAAGGCAGAGGAAGAGGGGAAAGCCGCTACTGCAGCAGCGCCAGGCCGAACCAAAATGGCGGCAGCGCCCTGTAGTTGCAGGGCTGGAGATTTGGCGTTCTGGACGAGCGGGGAGGTGGCAAGTTCTCACATCCAGCTCCAGGACTCTCTCACTGGCACCGGGGTGATGGAAACCGGGGTATACCGCACTCAACCCGCTCGTGGGTGATGACGGACCCGAGAGTTCGTGGGGAGCTCTGTGAGCCAGCAGCCTATCAGCGCGGTCCACCCACCGGAAGTGCTATAATACTTTGGGAACTGTATATGCTTGTCTGTTACAGAACTGTAAAATAATATTATTAAATGCAGAAGTGTTAATCATCCATGTATGATCACCCGCACCTTTAGTCTGTGATGTGGAGATGTCCCTATTTACAAAAGCACTCATCTCATGCCTTTATATGACTGAATAAATCCTTTTCTGAATCTTTTTATCCTTTACACTGCTAGGAGATGCTAGAAAACACTTCATAAATAGTTTTCCCACCTCGCACCAATGCGCCTTTACCGGCAGCTATTCACTTGTTTCAATTTCTACTTGCAGCCTCTCATGCCGGCAAGTAGAAATGTGCGAAAAGTGAACTGTTTGGACTCAAACTGCACTTTTCATGTCGTACCAAACGCTTTAGTCTGGTTTAGTCATTTTACACGGCTAAACCCGAACTGCAGGCCGTGATCAGTATAATTATGCAATTTAGGGCGCCAATTAAACAATTGAATTGCCCGCTTCAAGTGCTAAAGATTCGACTGTAAATTCTGAAACAACTCTCTTCTGCTGCTGTGCAAAGAGATACCTATTCCTATTGATAAAGATCTATACAACTAAACATGTTTTTTGTTTGCTTTTATTGACAGTAAGTGCTTGTTTAAGCCAGCTCTTCATTTAATAGTATAGGTTCTTTTTCACCAATAGGTGTAGACATGTATGAGAACACGATACTGATACAATTAGGTCCTATTTCTTTACACTAGGACATACATCATTTCATTGTATATTTGTGCAAATATGAAATCTATATCTGTAGTCACACACCCAGATATTTATAATAATTTTTTATTTTTTTAGGGGTACTGGTCTCCTGATTATGTTCAGAGGGGCAAAATATCTTCTAATTTGTCAAGATTATTCTAAATTTTGAGCTCGACCACTTTTTAAAGCTCTTCTGTTTGGGATGATGTAAGAATGTCGACATGTGAAATCCTAATATAGGGCCTGATTCGGAGATGGACGCAAATGCCTACACGGCTGTAATTAGGGGGGTAGTTCAGATCTGATCGCTGGGCTGCATTTTTTTGCTGTCCTGCGTTGAGATAGTCGCCGCCTACAGGAGCATTGTATTTTCGGCGGGCAAGTGTGCGATGTTATATGTACGCTGAGCTGCTAAAATTCAGTGCGTGCAGTCTCTGCGCAGCCCAGGACTTATCCAGTATGATCACATCAGGCTGATCGGGGCCAGAGCTGACGTCACACACCCTCCCTGAAAATGCTTGGGCACGCCTGCGTTTTTCCAAACACTCCCAGTAAACGGCCTGTTACCACCCACAAACGGCTTTCTCTTGTCAATCGCCTTGCGAACTGATTTTTCGCATCATCCTGCCGCTGACCAGTGATGTCCTTTGTTGTTGCACGCGCATTGCAGTGCATACGCGTGCGCTTTTAGTACCTGATTGCCTGCTGTGCGAAAACGCACAACAGCGATCAGATCTGAATTACCCCCTTAGTATGCAGCGGCTGTGCGAAAATATGCAAATGTCGCAGCTGCAGGGATTTATGTTAAAATGCCCCCTGGAGGTGTCAAAGATACTTCTCTTGAGTACAAAGAAGCAACCAACGGATGCACATCAGTAGATAATCAGCCTTCTGAGTAACCTTAGGGTCAGAAAGAGATACCAAATAAAGAGAAATGGAAAGAAAGTAGACTCTTGTTTGGGAGCACTCAACCTCAGATGGACTAAAGTATATCAATGTCTTATACTGATAAAATCATGTATTTAATAATTTCTTAATAGAATATGTTGAATTATCGGAGTTCAATTAGTTTGTGATTTCAAGGCTGTTAAGTAAAAATATTTATGTAGATTAGAGTAGATATATATTAGCAAAAGATGCTATAATAATAACCTTAGGGTCACGCAGCACGGGAGTAGGAAGCGAGACACCAGAG
Organism: Pseudophryne corroboree; assembly: GCF_028390025.1. Lineage (NCBI taxonomy): Eukaryota > Metazoa > Chordata > Amphibia > Anura > Myobatrachidae > Pseudophryne > Pseudophryne corroboree. The sequence goes on from NC_086447.1 coordinate 813,323,833, forward strand.
CCATTTTAACTGCACACCGGATTGTATTCTCAAGTTGTGTCATGGTTCTGAAACGGACACCAAATTCCCGTGTTTGGCCACTCACCCGTATCTCCCACAAATGCTTCCTACTGGTCCCTCACTTTGCAAAAAATTCCTCACTGCAACCGCTGCTGCGAGACCGTTGCGGGACATGTGCGGTGCTGCTTATTCGCAGTAGCAAATAAATCACTCCACTATGTACAACATCAACATTGCATCCGTCTCAGAATCAGGTCTATACTCAGAATGTTGACATTAGGGTTAGGCTGTGGCGTGGGCGGATTAGGGCTAAAATACGGGGGCAGGCAAGTGATGAGTACTATAAATGACGCTCTCTAAATCCAGCCTTCTGGAACGTTTTTAACATAGAAATAAAATAAAAGGGGAGAAGAACCGTCTTTACGGCCATATCGTCAGTGTGCTATATTGGAAGGGAAACTAGTATAAAAGATGCATATCCTTGGGGGAAATGCCTTTCATCATTAATTTAAGATCTGGGGATGAGTGCCTGGAGCTATTCTGTTGCCCGCACTGTGTAAACCCACTGAAGTCGATGAGATGCTGTTTGCTGCAACTAATTCTCAGAAATAAGTCGCAGTAAACTGCATTTTCCGACATAACACTGCAACTAGCTCCAAGGCACTGGTTATTGCGGATTTCTGCACCCACTCAGGAAGGTGCAAGCAGTAATCTGCTAGTGGTGGGATTACAGTGCGGGCAATTGGATAGCTCTGGGCACTCATCCCCAGAAGTTAACAATCTCGCACTAAAGTGAATTAATCCCCCTTGTATAGCTCCACTGGTATCTAAATGCAATGACTGCAATTTTGTAGGCAGAATCAATATTCATCCCTAAAATAGAGGTATTACTGATCCCTACAGATAGTCTACACTTTGATGCTATGTGGACAAAACTGATTGGACACTGACAGCAAATAGAGCAAACAATATTTTATGGACGTCAGTACTTTGTAGGTCCACCACGTGCAGTGATTACTGCAGACACCCTTGTTGGCAAACTGTCCACAAGTTCCTGGAAAACAGAAGGCAGTATGTTTTTCCATTCCACCTTAAGTACAGTGACCAACTGTGACCCTGAAGAAGGCCAAGTCTGCCTACAACACACCCATCACTCCGATTTGTCCTGGAGATTCTCAGTGGGATTAAGAGCTGGCCTCTGAGCTGGCAGTCCATCTGGATTGCCGAATTTTCTGTATACCAATCCATCGTCACCCTGGAAACATGACAGATGACTGTCGTCCTGATAAAAACATTTGCCGTTTCCATAGAACTGCCACAATGTAGGGAGCATGGAGTTCTTGAGAACATCTAAAAACTTCTCAGAGTTAATGTGACCATGCATTACAACTAGTGAACCCATGCCAAACCAGATGAAACACACAGAATAATGCCACCACCTCCATGCTTTACTGTAGGTACTGAACACTCTGGCATCAGACGTTTTCTTGGCAATCACCAATTCCAAACACGTCCATCTGATCTAAAAAAATAAACAGTGATTCATCACTCCGTAGCACTCGCCACCATTGTTCCACTGTCCAGTTTTCGTGCTCTTTTCACTGCTGGGCAGTATTCTTCTTTATAATTAGATGTTTATAGGCAGCTGCTCGCCCATAATATCCAAGTCCAAGGGCCTGTCTACGAAGTGTTCCTATCAAAACCGGCACATTCATGGCCATTTGGAACTCGTATGCATGGGACAACCCCTCTTCTTTCGCAGCTCCCTGGCACTCTCTGGTCCTTGGGTTGCAATTTCTTCCAGGGTGAGGTGCATTCCTGTGATGACCGTTCTTCTACCCATTGACAAGACAGTGGATTTAGTAACCTTACTAACATCAGCAATGCTTCTCACACTCACACCTCCGGTCCAGCAGCCTACAATGATCCCCATGCCCCTCTACTCAGTTTATATATTCACAAACACATCTGCCACAGGAGCACACCATTTAGTTTGCGCGGGGGTGTACAATCACTTTTGTCTACATAGGGGTTTATTCAATTGAAGTCGGAATTGTCGTCAAGTCAGAAAGACGTCAGTTTCCGACTTTTTTAGGTCGAATAAGGATTCGACCTATTCAAATGAGTTGACGTTTTTTTCGACTTGTCGGAAAACATGTGGATCGGTGTATTAGCCGCGGATCCACCTATTTTGTTGAATTTGCGTCCATTTCCGACAGGTTTTTGTCCCGTTTTCGACAATGCTGATTCGACTTTAAAAAAAAAAAGTCGGATCAGCATTGTCGAAAAAAAAACTGTCGGAAATGCCGCAAATTGATATACTGAATTGAATTGATTTGATCCTCTACGTCGGAGAGGATCTGAAAGGCATTGAATAGACCCCATAATGTATGTTGTGGTCACATTGGGCCTGATTTATATTTGTAAGTTTAAAAGCTAGCAGTTGGGCAAAACCATGTTGCACTGCAGGTGGGGCAGATGTAACCTGTGCAGAGAGAATTAGATTTGGAATTAGAATTAGAATTTGAATTAGAATTGAAATCTAAATTGCAGTGTAAAAATAAAGCTGTCCAACATTTGTTAGCTTAATGCAAAAGCAGCCAGTATTTACCCTGCACAGAAAAAATATAACCCACCAAATCTAAAACTCTCTGCATGTTACATCAGCCCCACCTGCAGTACAACATGGTTTTGCCCAGTTGCTTGTTTTTTTGCTTTAAGTACAAACATGAATCAGGCCCATTCCATAGCATTCAGTAATCTCTATTCTGAAGTAGTCTTATCAGGCTTTTGGCTTCTTTCAAGGATCCACAGATTTTATGAGCTTAGTATCTTTTTACTATTATCATTACTTGATCGTGTTCAGATCTCTGGTTGATGGCTCTGGAGTTTGCAATTATCATTTAATAGAAGGTATATTGCATGCTGGAATGTTAGTATGATGCAATAACAACGAACAATAACATTTACTCATCCACTTTGGGCAATAATACTGAGAAAAATAAAACCTGACCTCTTTATTGGAGTTCAGCTGAAGATATTGACCTGTCATGTGTTTTAAAGAGAGAAGTGACATCATCTAGTACAACCCTTTTGCAGTCAGAAAATTAGACCGTCATGTATTTGTGCAATGACCTCATTTGAAACTTGGCTGTTCATGAATGCATGGGAGTATCCGATCCCTTGCAAATTAGAAGCCTTTTACCACTGGAACAAGTCCCTAGCAGTTTTGGCAGCAAAATGGTTAACTGTGCATTCTTTATTGACTGGAAATTGTACATTTGTACTGGTCTTTGTCATTTAATTAAACAATCAGTGCATGTAGTAAATTTAGTAAGAGATCTCTTCATGATGGGCTCCCAGCGCGCTGGAAAAACTATCCTCTGTCTGTCTGATCTCAAGTGATCTTATTAACCCTACAAGTCATTTCTGGCTCAAGTTTCCTACAGCCTTTTTATTTAGCCTGTGAACGTAAGCGGCCTCACTAATCAAAAGCACAGAATGGTTCAGGTAACGAGTTCTGTGTTTCCCCTGGGACAGCATAATCAAGCAGAGAACTTAGTAATCGGCCCTTCTGCTGTTACTGACGCCACGTGCCAATAGGAAACATACTTTCCGCTGCATACTCAGATAGTAGTTTGAGATTTGGCAATCACGGGGTGAATACGTAAATTAGTTTTAGTCCGATGTATGGAGAGATCACATATGTTGGTACTCTAGAGCAGGGGTATTCCACATGCAGCCCTCCAGTTGCTGTGGAACTACACATCGCAGCATGCTGCAACGCACTTTTAGCTTGCCGTAATAGCAAGACTGGCAAGGCATGCTGAGTTGTGTAGTTCCACAGCAACTGGAGGGCCACAGGAGTGCTTCTGCGGTATAGGACGTGTCGCATGGATAGGAGCAGCTGGGTTGTTTTTTTTCACGGAGATGGACACTGTTCATACAGCAGCTGCTGTATGATAATAAGCAAAATGAGCTGCAGGCATGCATCAGATCACTTGCTTGAACATCGGCCACCTGAGAACCCTCAGGTTACGCGGAATTGCCGGGCTGTTGGGGCCAGTGAAACTGCGTCCAAGGATGTAGCCAGTGCCACTGGCCTAGCCACTTCCAGAAAACAGTGTTTTCAGGACCGCAGCCCAGCTCCGCCCACCTCCAACCCCCAAACGTGGAAGCCAGTCAATCAGTCTGCTGCTTGGGGTCAATACGTATGAAGACGCAGGACCTGTTTTGCATATGCGCAGTTCCCCCACCGACAGGTTAAAATGTAAACCACCGGGTTTAAGTGCCAGTTTGAATCCGGCCACCAGTGTAATCTCAAACAGGCTGTCCAGTCAGCAGCTGCTAACCAGGCTTATTACATTGATGGGAATTTTGAATCTCCTGAACAACCACCCTGTGTTATGCCACCTGTCACTGCACCCTGTAATGCCGACCACACGTTGTGGTCAGGTGGGATTATTGCGGTCAGATCCGCTAAGTGAGTAATATAGCCACACATTTTTACATCTAAGCTGCACTGATTCAGTCAGAATGCATGGTATCCTATTAACCCCTTCAAGGCTAGTGATTTACTTCTCAGTGTCTTAACGGTCAGAGGGTAAGTAATAGACCATATTTCTTGGTTTTGTAGTGCTTAAGGATACCCTGGAATTATATTCTAATTTTCTTTTATCAACTTGAAATCCCCCCCCCCCCCCCCCCCCTTAGTTACTTTTACATATGAACAGAAAATGTCACTTGTTCTCCCGAGTACATGGATAACAAACTTTTGGGACATTATAGGGATGAAAAGAGGGGTGTCTTTTTTTTTTTATTTTTATTTTATTAACTTTTTTCCCATACATCAGGAAATACATTGGTAGGTTAATTACGAATACATCCAAACTGAATCGGTTAGTGACTTTAATGACCGTTAATGTTAAATCAGTGTCTGCATTTTAATGGTGATTCAACTATCCCATGCAAAATAGGTGGCCCTGCTATCAGGAGGAAATCCATAGTGATGACTCGCGTTAACGTCACTGGTATTTCCTTTGACAGCACGGAAATGCTCTGTTGCTTTTCTATTGTACAGACAGCCCTCAGATTTGACAGATGTACACAATCTGGGGCCATGGACAAAACCGTTAATGGCGTCTCTTGCGTCTGAGAGCTCAGCGAAAGTTGCCTACTCCATGATCCGCAACAATTTGAAGCTGCATATGTGACCTCTGTGAGCCCTAATGCGCCCTAGAAGTTTAGGGTCCGCAGATGGCCTTGCATGCACGCTGATGCAGTCCCATTCATTCCATTCAGAATTGGGTTACATGCAGTAGGTCGATGTCACACTTTCTGAAGCTGATGGTTGTTTTTGTTGTACTGACCAAAGTCTTACTATGCTCAGTGATCGTGCTGACCCACGGACCCCTCACTTTTAAAAATTGGGGTCCTATCTGTCCTTTTCTGGGTATTACTTCTTCAAATATAAAATCAGACTTGATTTGGACACTACAAAAGTATTGCGAGGGGGAGGAGGGAGTGACAATGCTGCTGGGCTGTGTAGCATACAGGACACTCTGCACCAGAGCTGTAACTAGACATTTCAGTGCCCATTGGCAGAAAGTAAATTGGTGCTCCCCCGGCCATACTTCTTCGGCACGCACCAAAAATTTAGGGGCGTGGCTTCATGGGGAAAGAGCATGGCCACATAACAGTACCAATTCACATTACACCACACAGGTAGAGCACGTTATATACACATTGCGCCAGGTAGAGCACGTTACACACACTGCGCCAGGTAGAGCACGTTACACACACTGCGCCAGGTAGAGCACGTTGCACACACTGCGCCAGGTAGAGCACGTTGCACACACTGCGCCAGGTAGAGCACGTTGCACACACTGCGCCAGGTAGAGCACGTTGCACACACTGCGCCAGGTAGAGCACGTTGCACACACTGCGCCAGGTAGAGCACGTTACACACACTGCGCCAGGTAGAGCACGTTACACACACTGCGCCAGGTAGAGCACGTTACACACACTGCGCCAGGTAGAGCACGTTGCACACACTGCGCCAGGTAGAGCACGTTGCACACACTGCGCCAGGTAGAGCACGTTGCACACACTGCGCCAGGTAGAGCACGTTGCACACACTGCGCCAGGTAGAGCACGTTGCACACACTGCGCCAGGTAGAGCACGTTGCACACACTGCGCCAGGTAGAGCACGTTGCACACACTGCGCCAGGTAGAGCACGTTGCACACACTGCGCCAGGTAGAGCACGTTGCACACACTGCGCCAGGTAGAGCACGTTACACACACTGCGCCAGGTAGAGCACGTTACACACACTGCGCCAGGTAGAGCACGTTACACACACTGCGCCAGGTAGAGCACGTTACACACACTGCGCCAGGTAGAGCACGTTACACACGTTTTATACGTTTTTACCAGGGAGTAGGGACAGAGGTAGCGGAGTAGGGACAGAGAGAGGCACCAGGGGGTAGGGACAGAGGTAGCGGAGTAGGGACAGAGAGAGGCACCAGGGGGTAGGGACAGAGGCACCAGGGAGTAGGGACAGAGAGGCAGGAGAGTGCAGCCAGAAACCCCACCACCATAACAACACCCTCCAGGGACCAGGCCCCCACTGCTTACCATGGACACTGCCAGCAGCAGCGGAGTCAGACCGGTGGGGTATAGTCCGTGGATCAGCATGAGGCCACACCGCCGCCAGCCTGGAGTCAGAGGATGCGGCCAGGGGGGAGCGGTAAACGCGGAGTGGCGGCCGCATGGGTGAGGAGGGAGAAGAGGAGAATCAGCGGGGAGAGCGGCAGCATCCAGCCGGGGGAACAGGGACCGAACTGCCCCCACCTCAGGTTTATACAGCAGCTGACTCAGCCATTAATTGAGAGGGGGGGGGGGGGAGCAGAGGATGAGGGGAGGGCGGGAGATCATACTCTTCATGGTCTCCGCCTCTTCCAAGTTCCTCCCTCCCGTTGTTATGGATACCGGATTAATTGACCGGACAGGACAGCGCTGCGGGTCATAGCACGTCCTGAGGGACCCGGCGTTTTTTTTTTTTTTTTGTGTCCCCACCATCAATTCTGCGGTAAACTACGTGCTATAGCGCGTTTTTGCGATTGCTGGTGGGAAACTTAAGAGGACTCAGATTTTAATAGACATTGTGAAAACCAGATAGCAGTGTTTGCTACACTGACTGTGATGATAATGGACAATTTGTGATACGATCGCCATAGACGCGAATGAGCCTTTGGTTATTACCGATGTAAATGCCCATGTTTAAAAAGTTCTGCAACTGATGTTTGCTATCTCGTAAACCCCTAGAATGTTAGAGACTTGCCCAACAAAGAGGTGACCTTGATGTTGGTGGGCAGGCCCATATCTTTGGCCAAAGTTATGCTAACAACCTCTTATGATATTGTAATCTATAGTTCAGTTTTGAGTAATGTTTGCATAGTGCACCTGCATCCTTTTTTTTTCTATGTGTAGAACTACAAGCCTTAGCAAGGTAGCACCTTTCATTACAGGCAGGTAGTGTGCAGTCTAGAGCCCCTCCCCCTCTATATTCTGTATTATGTTGTTTCCTGTCACCCTGATACTGACCACGTACACACGCAGCAACTACTGTTTATCTCAACACGGAGATTGTTGTTTTTGACCAGTGTAAATTGCCACGTAGGATTTTAACTGGTCAGAACTGAAAATCTGTCTGGCAGGACGATTCCGTCTGTCAGTTGCACTGTGGTTTTCAATTACCGAATCAACATGTTTGGCCCATACCACTTTCTCTTCACATCTTTAATTGGCATGGTACTATAGCAAGTTTTAACTTTGGTTATCTGGGCACTAGGTCAACCATGAAAAGGTTGACCACTAACAGTCAAAAGGTCGTCATGTAAAAGGTCGACAAGTACAAAAGGTTGACAGGTTCAAATTGTCGACATGCCAATGGTCGAAACATATAGTCAACACAGGTGTTTTTAGTATTTTAAGGCACTTTTTCATACTTTACTGTCTGTGTGGACTACGATTGGGAATAGTAACTTGTGCCTAGCAGAGGGAGGCACCTTGCCCGCAGCATGGCGAGCAAAGTGGGTCATGCGAGGGGAAGCGGCACACTAATTGGGGTTTCACGTGCTTTGACGGTGCAAACACTAGAAAAACGTTAAAATGTTGCATTTGAGCTTTTGTCATGTCGACCTTTTGATCCTGTCCTAATGCATGTCGACCATTAGTGGTTGCCCTAATGACTGCAGACCTTTTTTTATGTAGGTCTGATGATCCATATGCCTTACTTTGTATGTTGGCCTTAATCTGTCAGCGATCTTTGGAAGACTTCCCTAACAAGGGATGCATATTTTTAGCAATCGGCATAAACTGACTTGTGACGTAGATTTTTTGTTGTTGTTTAATTAGGTCTTATGTTGTTTTGATGACCCTGTCCTTCCTATTTGGCTCTGGAGAAGACCTCTTTCCTGTTCCTTTATCCCAGTCTTTCCGTCCATGAGAAAAGTTTCAGTGTTTACGTCCTGGTTCCTGTAATGATTTGGGCAGATTCTATTTCATAAGTGGGCCACCAGGTCTGGGGCTGCAGCGTTCAGCCTTGAGTCTAGCAGTGCGCACTAATAGCCCGTCTCCTGAACTGTCATGTCCTCCCTTTCACACTACTGAGAGCTTTTGTGGTTACTATAGAAGCAGACATTTTTGTGATCTTTTGGTTAAACCAGTAGACTGTGCGATATCAGTGGGACTGGCGGAGACAGCAGTAGTTTTGCTTATAGGAAGTAAGCATTTTCATTACATTGCTAAGTAACAAGGCAACAGAATGTCATTGAATGCAGCAGCCATTCTCTTCCACTGTGTGTTCTGTTTTCATTTTTGCAGGCTTGTAAAAGTGTTTGGTCAGTACTGCTCTCGATAGTACACATTTAATCTCCTTTTAACCAAATGTCAATGGCTAGCCACTGATGCTCTCAGTCTGTCACAGATACTATAGTTTCACATGGGTAGTTTAGTAAAACTGCAAATAGTAGTGTTTATATTTTAGAAGTGAAGGGACCGTACTGCCCATGAGGTGATGTTGGGCTAGCTTCACTCAGGGGCAGATGTATGAAGTCTGGAGAAGTGATAAAGCAGTGATAAGTGGACGGTGATAATGCACCAGCCAATCCATTACAATATGTAATTTACATGTTGGAGCTGATTGGCTGCTGCGTTATCACCTTCCACTTATTACTGCTTTATCGCTTCTCCAGGCTTCATACATCTCCCCCCCCCCAGTAAGTGGAACGCAGGTCACCTGCACTGCTTCTCTGGTCACGCACGTCTGACTGTATCAGCAAGCACATTTAATTGGGCATGCAATCCATTTAGGATTGGAAAGTTATTGCCCAGCCTCCACCAAGTGTAGACACAATTGCTCATATACTGAGCCAGGAGAGTGAAATTGGAAGATTTGCTGATCCATTTGCTGTTCTTTATGTAGCATGTTTGTACTCCTGCAAACTTTAGAATAATCTACATTGTGGAATTTGCAATGGGATTCAGTGATCCCTATAGTAAACTGCTGAAAAAACATATTGAGAGTAGCAGTTTGACAGGCGCTATGCAGAAATACTGTTAGTGTGAAAACTGACACTTATTTCAAGTGCGTGAAATATGGTCAGGATTCCTTTCCGTTAGTAACCAGGTAGGGAATAAATCGCTACCTTGTCAGTGGGAGCCATTTGTGGTAATGTGATGTGGCAGGTGACATGCACCAGCAGCCGCAAGTGTTGAAATTGTTTTACACCTTCGGGTGCCCATTATGTAGGGGCGCACATGAAACCGTTAACCCCCCCCCCCCCCCCCCCTCAGACGATCAGTTGCAGTAAAGATCTCCTACATTTGATACTTTCTTCCCTCATTCACCCTCAAAGTTTTTTCTTCCATTAAATGATTGACCACCTCTGTGTGGTTTGTTTAAGGTTAATGTGTCAGAAGCTCTTCGCCTTTACCGCTACACCACTGGCTCGGGTTATCTACCACTAAAGAGCTTATTGCATAACCTGGTGCAAAGACTGATGCGTTGACACAGATTGGATATAGACATCTTGAGGGCAATTCAATTCTGAGCAATGTGTGTCTGCACACACCACTCAGAATTACGGTGATCTATCATCCCAGCATTGTCTGCCCTCCTTTGTGCGATGCGAGGACAAACCTGCGCTATTCAATTGCCTCCAGTATTGTATTTTATTATTGCTGTTTATGTAGCATCTGCATATTTCGTTGCACTTTACATGACTGCAATAACAGGTAGACAGAGGTAAGAGGGCCCTGCTCGCATGCTTACAGTATAACCACACAAAACGAAAACAAATCCGTGCTTGTTGTGGGTTACACACTTTTTTTGTTGTTGTTTATTTCATTATTACTATTTGCTTAATTGTATAAAATAAGTAATATTTAGTGTTTCTGGAAAGCCTCCTTCTTTGCATACATGTAAATGGTGCTCCGTTTATTTCCAGAGTTGATGTGTGGAAATTTCTAGCAACTCATGTCACATACCTATATTTATGCAGCACATGGTGAGATGGCAGGATGATTCCGATTAGGGATTTACACTTGGCTTCCTCCAGTTCAGCACAAGGTGTTATCCTTTAATAGCAATAGCTCCTGGTGCCTTCCAGATGACATATCTGCGTTCAGGTCTCGCGTCCCTCTTCAAATTCATGCTGCTTAGTAACTAGGTCAAAGAATCACAAAACGGCCTCATTTTCAAGTCAGTTGTTCATATTTCAGGATTAGAAAGGAATCCTTAGTATGATTTGTATTGGCTTCTGTGCGTGGCATCTTTCCAACGTTAAATCTTTGTGCAGATTTGTTCTAGGGAAGCAGGGACTTCTGTTTCATGGGAAGGCTACATAGGTTTCTCCTTTCTATGGCAGTAAAAGTCCTATAGGAGTATCTGTGGCAGAAATGTGCTAGAATCAGCCACAGTTCAGGAATATGTAAAATCTAATGAAAGCTGAGATCAGCCAAAGATTACACTCTATCCACTGTACATGCACCTTAGCATTAGCATGGTGATGTCTGTAGTTCTTGGGCGCATCACAAAAATACGGGCAGATGTATTAACCTGGAGAAGGCATAAGGAAGTGATAAACCAGTGATAAGTGCAAGGTGATAACGCACCAGCCAGTCAGCTCCTGTCAATTTGTATATTGGAGCTGCTTGGCTGGTGCGTTATCACCTCACACTTATCACTGGTTTATCACTTCCTTATGCCTTCTCCAGGTTAATACATCTACCCCAAACACACTGCACACTGCGTGACTGGCCGCAGAGGTGCCCGGGAAGGGGGGGTGTCGGGGCCCCCCCGTCACCCGGAATAGCCCTGCATAGTAATATGGACGAGATTGTCCATATTATCTTGCTTGTATAAACAGGCCGGCACTAACGATGGACGAGCGCGAGATCGTTCATATCTTTCAGTGTAATCGCTAAGTGTGTAGGGCCCAATCGTTTTTAAGACATGGGGTATATTCAATTGATGTCGGATCCTTTCCGACAGAAAGGATCCGACATTTCAATATTCAATTGTCAGCCAAATCCAACAGGATTTGGCCATTGCCGACAATGCCAATTGGATTGTCGGATTGACATTGTCGGAAATGGGGCTAAAACCTGTCTAATTTGGCCGCAAATCTGACAAAACACGTGGATCCGCTGCTAATCCGCCGATCCACGTGTTTTCCGACAAGTTGGAATTGCTGACCTGTTGGAAAAACGCCAGCCCAATTGAATAGGTCCGAACACTATCTGACCTAAAAAAGTCAGAAACTGCCGTCTTTCCGACAAGACGGCAGTTCCGACTTGAATTGAATACCCCCCTTAAAATGTATTTTTGTAATGGGTAATAAAACCTGATTTTCTCTAACGTCCTAGTGGATGCTGGGGACTCCGAAAGGACCATGGGGAATAGCGGCTCCGCAGGAGACTGGGCACAAAAGTAAAAGCTTTAGGACTACCTGGTGTGCACTGGTTCCTCCCCCTATGACCCTCCTCCAAGCCTTAGTTAGATTTTTGTGCCCGAACGAGAAGGGTGCAATCTAGGTGGCTCTCCTGAGCTGCTTAGAGTAAAAGTTTAAAGTAGGTTTTTTATTTTCAGTGAGACCTGCTGGCAACAGGCTCACTGCACCGAGGGACTAAGGGGAGAAGAAGCGAACTCACCTGTGTGCAGAGTGGATTGGGCTTCTTAGGCTACTGGACATTAGCTCCAGAGGGACGATCACAGGCCCAGCCATGGATGGGTCCCAGAGCCGCGCCGCCGGCCCCCTTACAGAGCCAGAAGACTGAAGAGGTCCGGAAAATCGGCGGCAGAAGACGTCCTGTCTTCAATAAGGTAGCGCACAGCACCGCAGCTGTGCGCCATTGCTCTCAGCACTCTTCACACTCCGGTCACTGAGGGTGCAGGGCGCTGGGGGGGGGGCGCCCTGAGACGCAATAAAAACACCTTTTTTGGCAAAAAATACATCGCATATAGCTCCTGGGCTATATGGATGCATTTAACCCCTGACAATTTTTCCATAAAAAAGCGGGAGAAAGGCCGCCGAGAAGGGGGCGGAGCCTATCTCCTCAGCACACTGGCGCCATTTTTTCCTCACAGCTCCGTTGGAGGAAGGCTCCCTGACTCTCCCCTGCAGTCCTGAACTACAGAAACAGGGTAAAACAAGAGAGGGGGGGCACTAATTTGGCAGATAAATATATACAGCAGCTATATCAGGGAAAAACACTTATATAAGGTTATCCCTATATATATATAGCGCTCTGGTGTGTGCTGGCAAACTCTCCCTCTGTCTCCCCAAAGGGCTAGTGGGGTCCTGTCCTCTGTCAGAGCATTCCCTGTGTGTGTGCTGTGTGTCGGTACGTTGTGTCGACATGTATGAGGAGGAAAATGGTGTGGAGGCGGAGCAATTGCCTGTGTTAGTGATGTCACCCCCTAGGGAGTCGACACCTGACTGGATGGTCTTATGGAAAGAATTACGTGATAGTGTCAGCACTTTACAAAAGACTGTTGACGACATGAGACAGCCGGCAAATCAGTTAATACCTGTACAGGCGTCTCAAACACCGTCAGGGGCTCTAAAACGCCCGTTACCTCAGGTCGATACAGACACTGACACGGACACTGACTCCAGTGTCGACGGTGAGGAAACAAACGTATTTTCCAGTAGGGCCACACGTTACATGATCACGGCAATGAAGGAGGTTTTGAACATTTCTGATACTACAAGTACCACAAAAAAGGGTATTATGTGGGGTGTGAAAAAACTACCCGTAGTTTTTCCTGAATCAGATGAATTAAATGAGGTGTGTGATGAAGCGTGGGTTTCCCCCGATAAAAAAACTGCTAATTTCTAAAAAATTATTGGCATTATACCCTTTCCCGCCAGAGGTTAGGGCACGTTGGGAAACACCCCCTAGGGTAGATAAGGCGCTCACACGCTTATCAAAACAAGTGGCGTTACCGTCTCCTGATACGGCCGCCCTCAAGGAACCAGCTGATAGGAAGCTGGAAAATATCCTAAAAAGTATATACACACATACTGGTATTATACTGCGACCAGCAATCGCCTCAGCCTGGATGTGCAGTGCTGGGGTGGCTTGGTCGGATTCCCTGACTGAAAATATTGATACCCTGGACAGGGACAGTATATTATTGACTATAGAGCATTTAAAGGATGCATTTCTATATATGCGAGATGCACAGAGGGATATTTGCACTCTGGCATCAAGAGTAAGTGCGATGTCCATTTCTGCCAGAAGAGGGTTATGGACGCGACAGTGGTCAGGTGATGCGGATTCCAAACGGCATATGGAAGTATTGCCGTATAAAGGGGAGGAGTTATTTGGGGTCGGTCTATCGGACCTGGTGGCCACGGCAACGGCTGGGAAATCCACCTTTTTACCCCAGGTCACCTCTCAGCAGAAAAAGATACCGTCTTTTCAGGCTCAGTCCTTTCGTCCCCATAAGGGCAAGCGGGCAAAAGGCCACTCATATCTGCCCCGGGGCAGAGGAAGGGGAAAAAGACTGCAGCAGACAGCCTCTTCCCACGAACAGAAGCCCTCCCCCGCTTCTGCCAAGTCCTCAGCATGACGCTGGGGCCTTACAAGCGGACTCAGGCAAGGTGGGGGCCCGTCTCAAGAATTTCAGCGCGCAGTGGGCTCACTCGCAAGTGGACCCCTGGATCCTGCAGGTAGTATCTCAGGGGTACAAATTGGAATTCGAGACGTCTCCCCCTCGCCGGTTCCTGAAGTCTGCTTTACCAACGTCTCCCCCCGACAGGGAGGCGGTATTGGAAGCCATTCACAAGCTGTATTCCCAGCAGGTGATAATCAAGGTACCCCTCCTACAACAGGGAAAGGGGTATTATTCCACGCTGTTTGTGGTACCGAAGCCGGACGGCTCGGTGAGACCCATTTTAAATCTGAAATCCTTGAACACTTACATAAAAAGGTTCAAGTTCAAGATGGAGTCACTCAGAGCAGTGATAGCGAACCTGGAAGAAGGGGACTATATGGTGTCTCTGGACATCAAGGATGCTTACCTCCATGTCCCAATTTGCCCTTCTCACCAAGGGTACCTCAGGTTTGTGGTACAGAACTGTCACTATCAGTTTCAGACGCTGCCGTTTGGATTGTCCACGGCACCCCGGGTCTTTACCAAGGTAATGGCCGAAATGATGATTCTTCTTCGAAGAAAAGGCGTCTTAATTATCCCTTACTTGGACGATCTCCTGATAAGGGCAAGGTCCAGAGAACAGTTAGAGGTCGGAGTAGCACTATCTCAAGTAGTACTACGACAGCACGGATGGATTCTAAATATTCCAAAATCGCAGCTGATTCCGACGACACGTCTGCTGTTCCTAGGGATGATTCTGGACACAGTACAGAAAAAGGTGTTTCTCCCGGAGGAGAAAGCCAGGGAGTTATCCGACCTAGTCAGGAACCTCCTAAGACCAGGCCAAGTGTCAGTGCATCAATGCACAAGGGTCCTGGGAAAGATGGTGGCTTCTTACGAAGCGATTCCATTCGGCAGATTCCACGCAAGAACTTTTCAGTGGGATCTGCTGGACAAATGGTCCGGATCGCATCTTCAAATGCATCAGCGGACAACCCTGTCTCCAAGGACAAGGGTGTCTCTCCTGTGGTGGTTACAGAGTGCTCATCTCCTAGAGGGCCGCAGATTCGGCATTCAGGATTGGGTCCTGGTGACCACGGATGCCAGCCTGAGAGGCTGGGGAGCAGTCACACAGGGAAAAAATTTCCAGGGCTTGTGGTCAAGCATGGAAACGTCACTTCACATAAATATCCTGGAACTAAGGGCCATTTACAATGCCCTAAGTCAGGCAAGGCCTCTGCTTCAGGGTCAGCCGGTGTTGATCCAGTCGGACAACATCACGGCAGTCGCCCACGTAAACAGACAGGGCGGCACAAGAAGCAGGAGGGCAATGACGGAAGTTGCAAGGATTCTTCGCTGGGCGGAAAATCATGTGATAGCACTGTCAGCAGTGTTCATTCTGGGAGTGGACAACTGGGAAGCAGACTTCCTCACCAGACACGATCTTCACCCGGGGGAGTGGGGACTTCACCCAGAAGTCTTCCACATGATTGTGAACCGTTGGGAAAAACCAAAGGTGGACATGATGGCGTCCCGCCTCAACAAAAAACTGGACAGATATTGCGCCAGGTCAAGGGACCCTCAGGCAATAGCTGTGGACGCTCTGGTAACACCGTGGGTGTACCAGTCAGTATATGTGTTCCCTCCTCTGCCTCTCATACCCAAGGTACTGAGAATCATAAGAAGGAGAGGTGTAAAGACTATACTCGTGGCTCCGGATTGGCCAAGAAGGACTTGGTACCCGGAAATTCAAGAGATGCTCACGGAAGACCCGTGGCCTCTACCTCTAAGAAAGGACCTGCTCCAGCAGGGACCATGTCTGTTCCAAGACTTACCGCGGCTGCGTTTGACGGCATGGCGGTTGAACGCCGGATCCTGAAGGAAAAAGGCATTCCGGATGAAGTTATCCCTACCCTGATCAAAGCCAGGAAGGATGTAACTGTGCAACATTATCACCGTATTTGGCGTAAATATGTTGCGTGGTGTGAGGCCAGGAAGGCCCCTACAGAGGAATTTCAACTGGGTCGATTCCTGCATTTCCTGCAAACAGGACTGTCTATGGGCCTCAAATTAGGGTCCATTAAGGTTCAAATTTCGGCCCTGTCAATATTCTTCCAAAAAGAACTAGCTTCAGTTCCTGAAGTTCAGACGTTTGTCAAGGGGGTACTGCATATACAGCCTCCTTTTGTGCCTCCAGTGGCACCTTGGGATCTCAATGTAGTTTTGGGATTCCTAAAATCACATTGGTTTGAACCACTCACCACTGTGGACTTAAAATATCTCACATGGAAAGTGGTAATGCTGTTAGCCCTGGCTTCAGCCAGGCGTGTATCAGAATTGGCGGCTTTAATCCTATAAAAGCCCTTACCTAATTTTTCATACGGACAGGGCAGAATTGAGGACTCGTCCTCAATTTCTCCCTAAGGTGGTTTCAGCATTTCACTTAAACCAGCCTATGTGGTGCCTGCGGCTACTAGGGACTTGGAGGATTCCAAGTTGCTGGACGTAGTCAGGGCCCTGAAAATATGTTTCCAGGACGGCTGGAGTCAGAAAATCTGACTCGCTGTTTATCCTGTATGCACCCAACAAGCTGGGTGCCCCTGCTTCTAAGCAGACGATTGCTCGTTGGATTTGTAGTACAATTCAGCTTGCACATTCTGTGGCAGGCCTGCCACAGCCAAAATCTGTAAAAGCCCATTCCACACGGAAAGTGGGCTCATCTTGGGCGGCTGCCCGAGGGGTCTCGGCTTTACAACTTTGCCGAGCAGCTACTTGGTCAGGGGCAAATACGTTTGCAAAATTCTACAAATTTGATACCCTGGCTGAGGAGGACCTGGAGTTCTCTCATTCGGTGCTGCAGAGTCATCCGCACTCTCCCGCCCGTTTGGGAGCTTTGGTATAATCCCCATGGTCCTTTCGGAGTCCCCAGCATCCACTAGGACGTTAGAGAAAATAAGAATTTACTTACCGATAATTCTATTTCTCATAGTCCGTAGTGGATGCTGGGCGCCCATCCCAAGTGCGGATTGTCTGCAATACTTGTACATAGTTATTGTTACAAAAATCGGGTTATTATTGTTGTGAGCCATCTTTTCAGAGGCTCCTCTGTTATCATGCTGTTAACTGGGTTCAAATCACAAGTTGTACGGTGTGATTGGTGTGGCTGGTATAAGTCTTACCCGGGATTCAAAATCCTTCCTTATTGTGTACGCTCGTCCGGGCACAGTATCCTAACTGAGGCTTGGAGGAGGGTCATAGGGGGAGGAGCCAGTGCACACCAGGTAGTCCTAAAGCTTTTACTTTTGTGCCCAGTCTCCTGCGGAGCCGCTATTCCCCATGGTCCTTTCGGAGTCCCCAGCATCCACTACGGACTATGAGAAATAGAATTATCGGTAAGTAAATTCTTATTATTTTTATTTATTATTTCTCTATTTACCTAATATAAATATTGGCTCACTCCATATACAGTAGATAAGTGCATGCTGCCGTTTTTGAGAATTGGCGATAAAAGATGATTAGAGAAGATGTAGACGCTTTATTTATTTATTTATTTTTTTTATTTGTATTTTAGAATAGTGTACGAAACCTTGAGAACAAATAATTAAATTTTGATTAACTGTTATGGGAACTCTATTTCTAAAGAAGAAATGTACAGCGCTAAGCATGGCATTGAATTGAGATACATTACAGTGCCAGACCAGAAAACCAGATGCACCTATATCGCCCACCAAATGCCAGTTTGTTGCTCATTCTTGAATGAGCCTTTGTGCACACCTTTGCAGCCTTGCGTCCCATGATTGGACTGCACATCAGAGTACAAGTAGATGTCACGTTGAGGTACTCCTTTACTGTCCCTTTTAGCTCAACCCCTTAATACAACTTTCCTTTTCTTTCCTGTTGTAATGGGTTTTACCAGTTAAATGCTCAGTCTCCATCTTTTTGAAACTTATTTAAATACATTTTTTAATTTGGGTATTTTTATTAGCATTTAATATTTCTGAGTGTAAAATTCTGTCTTGTTGGTGTGCACGCCTAATTTATGGAGTAAACGTTCATCCCTGTGATCACTACGAAGAAGCCAGGAAATGCAGAGGGAGAAATAAACCAATGAATGTGAAACCGGACTGGGGTTATGCTGCATGGGGTGAGAGGGAGGGGGTTATGCTGTATGGTGTGGGAGAGCGAGGGGGTTATGCTGTATGGTGTGGAAGAGGGAGGGGGTTATGCTGTATGGTGTGAGAGAGGGAGGGGGTTATGCTGTATGGGGTGAGAGGGAGGGTGTTATGCTGTATGGTGTGAGAGGGAGGGGGTTATGCTGTATGGGGTGAGAGGGAGGGGGTTATGCTGTATGGTGTGAAAGAGGGAGGGGGTTATGCTGTATAGGGTGAGAGGGAGGGGGTTATGCTGTATGGTGTGGGAGAGGGAGGGGGTTATGCTGTATGGTGTGGGAGAGGGAGGGGGTTATGCTGTATGGTGTGGGAGAGGGAGGGGGTTATGCTGTATGGTGTGGGAGAGGGAGGGGGTTATGCTGTATGGTGTAGGAGAAGGAGGGGGTTATGCTGGAAGGGGCGAGAGAGTGTTATGCTGTATGGTGTGAGAGAGGGAGGGGGTCATGCTGGAAGGGGCGAGAGAGGGAGGGGGTCATGCTGGAAGGGGCGAGAGAGGGAGGGGGTCATGCTGGAAGGGGCGAGAGAGGGAGGGGGTCATGCTGGAAGGGGCGAGAGAGGGAGGGGGTCATGCTGGAAGGGGCGAGAGAGGGAGGGGGTCATGCTGGAAGGGGCGAGAGAGGGAGGGGGGGTCTTGCTGGAAGGGGCGAGAGAGGGAGGGGGTCATGCTGGAAGGGGCGAGAGAGAGGGAGGGGGTTATGCTGGAAGGGGGGAGAGAGGGAGGGAGTTATGCTGGAAGGGGAGAGAGAGGGAGGGAGTTATGCTGGAAGGGGAGGGAGAGAGAGAGGGAGGGGGTTATGCTGGAAGGGGCGAGAGAGAGGGAGGGGGTTATGCTGGAAGGGGGGAGAGAGGGAGGGAGTTATGCTGGAAGGGGGGAGAGAGAGGGAGGGGGTTATGCTGGAAAGGGGGAGAGAGGGAGTGGGTTATGCTGGAAGGGGCGAGAGAGGGAGGAGGTTATGCTGGAAGGGGCGAGAGAGGGAGGGGGTTATGCTGGAAGGGGCGAGAGAGGGAGGGGTTTATGCTGGAAGGGGGGAGAGAGGGAGGGGGTTATGCTGGAAGGGGTGAGAGGGAGGGGGTTATGCTGGAAGGGGCGAGAGAGAGGGAGGGGGTTATGCTGTATGGTGTGGGAGAAGGAGGGGGTTATGCTGGAAGGGGCGAGAGAGGGAGGGGGTCATGCTGGAAGGGGCGAGAGAGGGAGGGGGTTTGCTGGAATTGGCGAGAGGGAGCAGGTTATGCTGGAGGGGCGAAAGAGGGAGGGGGTTATGCTGGAAGATGCGAGAGAGGGAGGAGGTTATGCTGGAAGGGGCGGGAGAGGGGTTTGCTGGAATCTGCGAGAGGGAGCGGGTTATGCTGGAGGGGCGAGAGAGAGAGGGAGGGGGTTATGCTGGATGGGGCGAGAGAGAGGGAGGGGTTTATGCTGGAAGGGGAGAGAGGGAGGGGGTTATGCTGGAAGGGGGGAGAGAGGGAGGGGGTTATGCTGGAAGGGGCGAGAGAGAGAGGGAGGGGGTTATGCTGGAAGGGGCGAGAGAGGGAGGGGATTATGCTGGAAGGGGTGAGAGAGGTAGGGGGTTATGCTGTAAGGGGATGAGTGGTTTTGCTGTATGGAATGAGAGAAGAAGGTTATGCTTTACAGGATGAGAGGAGGAGGAGAGGTTATACTGCATGGGACAAGAAGGGGAGGGGATTTCACCTGATGGGAGGGGTTATTTAGTACACATTGGCCATAAATTACACCCACATTTGCAGCCAACTCTAGAGATAGGGCCTGATTCATGTAAGTAAAGCAAATAAGGAAGCAACTGAACAAAACCATGTGTAGAGAGTTAGATCTGGGTGGGGTGTGCTCGAACTGAAATTAAACTGCAGTGTAAAAATAAAGCTGTCTAACATTTGTGGGCTACATGCAAAAGCAACCAGTATTTACCCTGCACAGAAAAAAATATATATGTATTTTAATCCCTTGCATGGCAACATGGTTTAATCCAGGCACAAAGGGGTCTATTTTCTAAGCACTGGATGGAGATAAAGTCGCTGGAGATAAAGTACCAGCCAATCGGCTCCTAATTGTCATTTTTAAAACACAGCCTGTGATATGGCAGTTAGGAGCTGATTGGCTGGTACTTTATCTCCAGCGACTTTATCTCCATTCAAGGCTTAGTAAATAGACCCCAAAGTTCCTTGCTTTGTTTGCTTTACTTCCAAACATGAATCAGGCCCATAGTGTCAGCACATTCCATTTTGCTTTACAATTGGGTATGTGGCTGTCCCCAAATACAAGTAATGTGGCTGTATTAGTTTTACCATAATATCTGCCCTGTTGGCATCTCTGCATGGCAGCACCACATTAATCTAATTAGAAAAAATATATATTTTACGTTTAAATTGTCATCACCTGCACATTTTCAGATGTGAGGAGAGCGTTCTTGTAGGGTTAGAAGGAGGTTCTGGGTAACTGAAAGCTACTTTGTGTTCCATTGATGTACAGATGGGATGACAGGACAAAACTCTACACAAAAGGGTATAAGAAAGAGACCGAAATGCATAAACAGAAGGAGGGAACAGAAATTGGGGGGGGGGGGGGGGGAGAGGCAGATGTACGTACGTACATACATACAATCCTCCTACAGCAGGGAATGAGGAGAATCAACGCTGTCAGTCTGCTCTCTCCTGCTCTGCTGAATGCATCTGCCTGCAGCTGGATAGAAACACCTGCTGCTCACCTTTACATTGTAGCAGTCTCTGTGCTCAAATCAATTGAGTAGCAGGTACTTAGGGGGTCATTCAGATCTGATCGCTGCTGTGCGTTTCGTACAGCGGGTGATCAGGTCCAAACTGCGCATACATATGCACCGCAATGCGCAGGCGCGTCGGCCAGCTACAACGGGCATCGCTGATCAGCGACGGGTTGGTGCGAAGGATCATTCGCATGGGCGTTTGACAGGAAGAGGCCATTTGTGGGTGGTAACTGACTGTTTACAGGGAGTGTCAGGAAAAACGCAGGTGTTCCCAAGCGTTTTCAGGGAAGGGTGTCTGATGTCCGCTCCAGCCCCGATCAGCAGGATTCAATGGCACTGGAAGAGTAAGTCCTGGGCTGCGCAGAGACTGCACACACTGATTTATAGCAGCTCTGCTAACACAGCATCGCACACTTGCACAGCGAAAATACACTCCCACTGTAGGCGGCGTCTATCTGATCGCAGGACTGCAAAAAACGCAGCCCAGCGATCAGATCTGAATTACCCCCTTAGGCCGATACACATCAGGCTATATATTGGACGACCGATTGTTCAGACGCGAATCTGCTATATCGCTCTGTGTGTACACGCAATTGCGCGCTTTTGGGTCGTCCCCTCTGATGTGCTATATGTCAGATGGACCGACCAGGCTTACGGCAGCATACAGGTGAATGCAACGAGTAACGGTTTCTTGCGCGGTTGTACACCGGATTGTGCAGTGTGTACAGCCATGCGATATATCATAACATCAGTCCTCCAGTCCAATTGGATACACATTATCCTGATGTGTATCCAGCCTAACTGAACTGTTTCCAATGTTGCCTGCTGCAGAGGGAACAAGGAAACTGTTCACCCAGATAGAGCTGGGGGCGGAGTCTGCACTCCTCAAATGGAGTTAGCTGCACTGTTTCTAAGGACCCCAAATTCCAATGGTCTAACACCATTAATGTTTCTTTTTGTGATGGTAGGGTTACCATTCATTGGCTTCTTTTTGATAGCAGCCACCATCGAATGGCATGGAATCTATGGCCATTCGATTTTAAAATACAGCTCAATTCAGCTATTTAACATTGAGAACCAATGTAGGTGGTTCTTGCGCATGCATAAATCAGCCATATGGTTTTTTTTTTCCATTGTTTTTCTTTTGATGCGATGTTTAGTTACAATGACATTAAAAACTTTGATGGCAGACTTCCACCAGTGTCCATCCCTATTGTTTTCTAGGAAGGGCCATCGGTGGGGACAGGGCTTTGCGGTTCACAGTGGGGGCGGGGCTATGCTCTAGGTCTTGGCGTGCTGGGATACACTGGAGAAGAAAAAAAACATTGCAGGGTTCTGTGCCATCGGTCATCGGAGGTTTACCATCGGTGGTTGTTAACCACCAGTGGACAATGGCCAATCCTAGTATTTTCTCTTCTATGTCTGGCTGTATACAGCATGTAGAATATTCTGCAGTCGCCATGAGGATGTGTCTATTCCAGCACAGGGGGGTTTCTAGTTACCCACAAACCCTCCCTAAGTGTGCCACTGATAAGCATATCGGTTTCTCTGGGTCCCCCCTCATAAAAATGATTTCAGTCCTGTAATTGTAGCTGTGGCAGTAGCATAAAAACATAAACTACTGTGCATTGTACATCTGTAGTTTGCAGCTTTGTGAATCACTTTTTGTTTGTTAAATTGGTGCCTGGTAATTTTCAGCGAGTATAGTTTTGTCTGCGTTACAAAAAAAATGAGAATACAAAGATCAAGCTGACTCTATATCACCCCCTCCCAATCTTTCATCTGGAAGCACTGTAATAATGCAGTCACTGTTGTGTAGCTTGGTACCGTTTACATCCCCTTCAGAAGCCCCCGTTGAATGCAGTCATGTGTATTCCAGCAGGAAGCTCCCCTGCTGTCATTGGCAGACACTGTCTCGTACAGTAACTTGTCCTCCACACTCCCCTATATGGTGGAGACATGTAATTAACCGGTTTAGTTCAACTATGAAGTGGCATAAACACCAGTACCAGTGTGCGTCCTTTGCTATCCAGTGATCAGCTGAGCTCATTCTCAAAGAGCGTTAGGTTAGAGATGATCTGTAATTTGTAAAGTGCCATCCGATGCAAGACCAACCAGCGAGGAAATAGAAGTACCAGGCTGAACCCTCTCGTTTTGATACAGTATGTGACTTGAATGGCTGGGAGGTGTGTATCGCATGTCCTGCATAAGCTAGTGTTGCAGCGACTTGCTATCCATCAGCACTCCCCGTCGTCTGTGCTATGTAGGAGGTGTGTGTTAGAAGCTGTTGGCGAAGTCGTGCATCCTTTCCCTTCCTTTAGAAGCCAGGGATCAATGTGTGGAAGCTCAGGAGCTATGAGTCAGATCTCAGCCTGTCCTATTGGTTGCAGGATGGTGTTTACCTGTTTTGCATAGCACCTTCCCACCCGTCTGAGTCAGCATGCATCACGAAACACATAAGTAAAAGAAAGCAGGCAATCAGGATATTGTGTGTGCCAGGAAGAGTTGCTGAAGGATATTGCCACATTTGCTCTAGATATATTTCTCTAACAACCAAAGCGGAATCTTTACTATGTGATATGAAGGTATGTGACTCTATTCTCTCAGTAGGCCTTGCTGTGTTGGCAGTCTGTGCCGTGTGGTTTGTTTTGTACGTTGTGAGGACTAAGGGGGAGATGCACTAAGCAGCGATTTAAAAGTGGAAAAGTGAGCCAGTGGAGAAGTTGGCCATGGCAACCAATCAGCATTGACGTAACATTTATCATTTGCATACTATAAAAGTATACAGAGCAGCTGATTGGTTGCTATGGGCAACTTCTCCACTGGCTCACTTCTCTTCTTTTATCACTGCTTAGTACATCTCCCCCTTAGCTGTGTAGTGCTTGGAGAAGAAACTGAGACAGCGGTGTGGCAGGATGCTTCTTTCTTACAAGCCCCTCATACAAGTATTTTACTGGGTTTCTCTTAATTCATAGTCTAATTTAAGGACATACTTTTAAACTTATTTTATTAACGCCTATATTCCACTGTGCTTTACAAACCCTATTCAGTCATTCACATGTACAAACAAACTTGTGCCAATAAACCCATCAGTGTGTTCTTAGAGTGTGGAAGGAGGACACCCACGCAAACGCATAGAGATCATACAAACTCCACACAGATGAATGAGCCATGACCGGGATTTGAACTCATGACTTCAGTGCTGTGAGGCAGTAATGCTAGCCACTACGCCATCCATGCTCAATCCAAAGTGCTCCATCGTGTGTGTGTGTGTGTGTGTGTGTGTGTGTGTTTGTGTGTGTTAAGTTGTATCAGTTACATCACAGCACATCTATAAAACAAGCTAATTATCCCTCAACATTTCGAAATTGCATTTGTTTGAGCAATATGTAATAGTATAATCACTTTTACTAAACTATGCTTGTGTTGTGCTGTTGACCTGGTTAATTCTTGGGGCTGTGTAGGAGAGCCTTTGTAGTGGGTGATCTGAATTCCTGTAAGCGAGTCAGGAAATGTGTTTTCCTCTTATTGTATCCCCAATATGATGATGCTGTCAGACAAGGTGTCAAATACACCAACTGCTTACTTTAAACCTGCCCATTAGTTAAGCTTGTGTCTAGCACGGGATCCGTCTGATATCCTGGCTGTCAGGATCCCGGCGGCTGGGAGGCCGACGCCGGGATCCCAACATCCGGAATATAAGCGGCTAGCGCAGCATGTATCCTCGCGGGCTGGCCGCGTTTCGGGCCCCGTGGCGACATATTCCTCCTCAGGTGGCGCTGTGGACCACCACCCAAGTGGGGGATTTCTGCCGTTGGTCAGGATTCCGACCTCCAGTACTTCACCGATTGTCGGGATTCCGGCGTCAGTCTCCTGACAGCTGGGATCCCGACAATCGGCAAATTGAATGCCTCCCGTTTAGTAGAATGCGTTTTAAGCAATATGGGTTCATTTATGCAAAGATTTGTAAGGTCAAGTGATTAATAACAAGATCTAGGGAGAGATGTACTAAACCTTGGAGAGACAAAATGAATAGAGCTAAAGTACTAGCCAATCTGCTCCTTACTGTCTTGTTGCTAATTCTGTTGGGCCATGTATCTCCATCCATTTTATCACTCTCAAAAGCTTAGTACATCTGGCTCCTAGTTCTTTGTTTTTCTGGCTTCTCTCTTTCAGCCTATTCTGACAGGTGTCTATACACTAGGACACCTCATACCCCATGTCACTGTCCTGCTGTAGTGAGTGTCACCTGTTACTGCAGTTAATCTGTTGTGCATTACTACATTAGATCCATACATTGCAGAGTATTACATTTATTGTAGATTTGTTGCATTGTTCCAGGTATCCAGAGATTTTTCAGATAGGGGAAATCCCAGGTGAATGCCAATGTGACGTTTTGCTGTGTTCATATACTATACAACAGGAAGTAGATGGCGTTACACTTTCCCTACTAACTCCAATGCTGTATTTCTAATGATGTAAAGAGTTTGTAAATGTCAACGGCCTGAAATCATTTGTTTCTATGAGTACCCTATTAATATCTGTATTTCTGCTCATAGTGCAGCAAATAAATTCAGATCTGAGTGTTTATTCCTTGTTTGCTGTAGTTCGCTAATCCAAAAGCTCAGATGCTTCCTATCAAGTGCCGCCATACTGCGATACCAAATTCTACATACTTTTCTCACATTTCTACAGCGCTTCATTAATGTGTATAACTTTCAGCAGCTGAGCAGGTCCCAGTTCACCTCCATGATGTCCAATCAGTGGTGTGAGGGGAGTGGCCGGTGGAAGTAGAGTCTACCATGCAGCTAAAGAACAGACATGTCCTTGATTTTGTGGATCCCACATAAGGGGTCAATCCTATTGCTTACGAAGGGTGTGAGGTGCCATTGCCCCAGCGTTTCAGCGCTGGCAACGGCACCCAATCTCGCACCCTTTGCTGGCTGAAATCAGCCCTACTTAGCATAAAGTTACTCAGAGCACTATGGGGCAACGAGCACTTTTATGCAAATAAATTGATATGCAGAGAAAACTTTACAATTAAGTGGTAACGCTGCTTTAAGAACATAAAGCCATGGTATACAGTCATAGAAACAGACAACAGATAAGAACCACTTGGGCCATCTAGTCTGCCTATGCACACACGTGTACCTACTAGGGTTCATGTTTGTTTGGAGACAGTTAAGCTACCAGTATATATTTGGAATGTGGTCTGAAAATGGAGTATCTGGAGGAAACCCACGCAAGCTTGGGGAGACTATACAAACTCCACACAGTTAGGGCCGTGGTGGGAATTAAACCCACAACCTCAGTACTGTGAGGCAGTAATGCTAATCCGTACTACCATGTGTCATGTGGTTTCAATGTCTGTTTGCACAGCCTTGCCAGTAGTCCTGAGCAATAAGTTATCATGGACAAGAATGTTTTTTTGTGGACGTTAGCCACTACTAGTAATTGCCATTTCCTGCCCTGAGAAGACCTATAAGTAGGCTTGCCATATTATCCTTTTAATTTGGGACAGCACTGATTTACGCAGGTTCCATGGCTGATTTAAAAACAGGTGAATGGCAGGCTTGAATTTAGCAATCCACAAACTTGTGTAAATCATGGATGTCATGGATTAAAGGGATATTATGGCAAGCCAAGCTATAAGCGAAGCAGTGTTAGGCTGTTGGCATGTGCTGGGTACTTATAGCAGCCGGGCACACACACAATGCATCGTCTCCTGTTCCGGAAGTAGTAGTGATAGACTACAAACATTCTTTACATTGACATTCATGGCTAAGCAGGAGCTGGTAAGTGCACCCTATTCAGCAATGAGCAGATCATTATAGTGTGAGATCCTGCCCTCAGAACGTGGCACTGCTTGGTTCTTTCAGATATGGAGAATCAGGCCAGTCTATCACTAATGAGCAGCAAGGAGGAGGATGCAGGCTGTGGAACTTGTTTTTATGTTTTGTAGCGCTCAGCAGTGCTACCCAACACCTGACCCTGAGGATGGCCTGTGTCACAGCCAGATGTCATTAGAGAAGATTTATAGGGCGCTACAAACATGCAAGCGTGTTCCTTTCTCATATGGGTATAAACTACTGTGCAGCCACTGGATACATCCATTGACAGGTGTTGGATATTTGTCAGGGGTTGTACCACTTATGATTTCCGTAGCTTACTTGCCACAGGGGTGAATGAAATGGTGCAGCCCCCATTGCACAGGCAATCTCATGCTAGGTACATACTAGACTATCCTGGATTGTGGCTGTCAGCATGGCCGATGGAACAGTAAGCTGGTTGGCCGTACACACTGAACGATATGTTGTGTGACAGCGCGGTGTATCATACAGTGGCCACATCAGCTCAAAGCAACAAAAATCATCCAATATATCATCTAGAGTGTACTCTGCATAAGGCTTTGCTGTTTATTTGGGGTGATAGAACCGCCCGGCAAACTGGTTACTCTGAAAGGTTTCAAATAAGAAAATGTGATGACGTTACTGGGTCAATTTAACCATTTCAGCGGCAGTAAGCGAGAAATGTGTTATGCAGCTACACACTTGCATCTTCTCCTTGTTCTAAGTGTGGGCTTATCTTTTTGGTTCTGGAAAACTCTGCCAGCTGCTTTAAATATCCATCTTATTAACATGTTAAATGTTCCAGCCAGCCCACACACACAGCTCTGAGTTACTGCAATGTAATGTGGAGGCTTTGTGAGGGGAGAATCAGCTGTTCTCTCCGTCTTTCAAATATGGGGATGATTATTAAGGCACAAATGATGTGGGTCTCCCGACAGCTGAGATTTCCTCCTACCAGTGAGCAGTGATTTGCAGTATTACTCATGATGCTGAGTGAACTCTGTGCTAAGGGTAATTAAGCCATCACCATTAATGATCTGTGATATGAAAAAGTTCTTTGTATGAAAGTTGTTGGGCATGCTTTTTTCCACTTGTGAAAGGTCATGTCATTTTGCTCATTGTTCTTGAAGAAAGAATAATCCAGTTATACCCATTTCAGACATAGTCCCGGGATTTCGCCGGGGCTTTTGTCTCGATCTGGGTCTTGGTGATGTGTGAACAGACCCGGCCCGGGTCAGACCTCCCAGGTGCGTGACCCTGTCCTGCACCAGGTTTATTCCGTCTGTTCCGTCTAGAGCAGGGGTGGGCAATTATTTCAGCTGGGGGGCCGCTTAACACTTCCAGCGAATATTCGAGGGCCACACACATAATACTCAAAAAGAGATCCCTTTTTACACATTACGGCAGACAGCGTGCCCTTTTTACACATTACGGCAGACAGCGTCCCCCTTTTTGCACATTACGACAGACAGCGTCCCCTTTTTACAGATTACGACAGACAGCACCCCCATTTTTATAATTACGGCAGACAGCGCCCCCGTTTTTATACATTACGGCAGACAGCGCCCCCGTTTTTATACATTACGGCAGACAGCGCCCCCGTTTTTATACATTACGGCAGACAGCGCCCCCGTTTTTATACATTACGGCAGACAGCGTCCCCGTTTTATACATTATGGCAGACAGTGCCCCCGTTTTTACACATTACGGCAGACAGCACCCCCGTTTTTACACATTACGGCAGACAGGGCCCCCGTTTTTACACATTACGGCAGACAGTCCCTACCCCCCTTTCCCCACCCTCCCCTAAACCTATATAGCAGTCCTTACCCTCCCCCCCCCCCTCCCCCTCCCCTAAACCCATATAACCGTTTTTAACTCCCCTCCCCTGAACTTATATGGCAGCTTTAGCTTTATCCAGGACAGGGGGTTTACCTATTTGTCAGTGGCAGACGATCCCTGCTGTCTGATGATCCGCACTGCTGCTGCTGCCGCCGCCGCTTCTCCTCACTGGCCGCCGCTTCTTCTCCCCGCTGGCCGCCGCTTCTTCTCCCCGCTGGCCGCCGTTTCTTCTCCCCACTGGCCTTCGCAGTGCTCCCCACTGGCCGCTTCTGCTCCGAAACCCCACTGCAGTGCCCGCCAAGCGCCGCCCCCCGTGCCGCCCAGCGCCGCCCAGCGCATGATAGAGGAAATCCCGGTCAGCTGACCCTGTGACGTGACCGGGATTTCCTCAGCGGCGCCGCGTCTGAGAGCTGTGCAATGACAAGCGGCCTGTCGGGCCTCTTGTCATTGCACTCTGGTGGGGCACAGCGGGCCAGGCAGGATCGGTCCGCGGGCCGGATCCGGCCTGCGGGCCGCCTGTTGCCCACCCCTAGTCTAGAGTGTGATCCAGGTTTTTTTAGAAACAGGTTGCCTAGAAAATACTTGATTGGCTGTTTGGGGCACTTGCAGATGACCTCATCAGCCGGCGCCAGAGCACATTGCGCAATGAGTTACACTGAATGGTAGATGCTAGATTCAAGTGGCCCAAGGGACCTATGACGTAAGGGGGAGGAGCCACATCACCAGGGGGAGGAGCTAGGCCAGTGGGATAGTTCTTCTACTATCCACGCCACCAGCTATTACCTTTAGAAACCCGGTGGCAAGCTTAGCGGAGCGAGCCACCGAGCCTGAAGCGTGGCGAGCAAAGTGAGCCACCGAGGGTACTTTTCAGGTACCTTGTTCGGGCCTGGCTCCTCCCCCTGGTGATGTGGCTCCGCCCCCTGGTGACGTCAAAGGTCCCTTACCCCACTCCGATTTAGAACCAACCTACACTGAATGCCAGGGCAGACACTGGTTTAGTGTGAACTGACTCAGCACGGAAATTTCACAGGTCCAAGATGCAAAGTGAAATGGGGTCCCTAACTGAGACACTGGTTGGAGCTGTGTCGGGGCCATGGCTCATGTCTGACAGGGATAAAAGTGTAGTAATATCCTGGGCATCAGCAAACTGCCATTGGGTAACAATTCTGACTGCACTGTACAGTCAGTTCCGCATGTTAGTCCCGGGTTACCATAGAGCTTGAGCCTGTTTCATGGGGGGGGGGGGGGGAGGAGAGAAGTGACCTGTGTTCAGTTTGCTCTGAGCAGGTATAAATCTGACTGGTGGGGACTAGAATACCTGGAATCTGTATGTTTTACCGACAGATGGGATGACTTCTGTCCGTATATTGACAGCGGAATCCCGTCTGTCCGAATCCTGGCAGCGAGGCATAGGGGTGTATTTAATAAGATTCGGATCCATTCCGACATGCATTTGTCAGAAATGGATCCGACAACCCCTATTCAATAGATGGCCAAATCAGACTGTCTGATTTGGCCGTACCCGGGGTCCTGCCCTGCCGCTGCTGTGGGCGGCTGCTGGGTGCACTGACGGCGGCGGCGGGGAGTGCAGATGGTGGTAGCTGGCGGGGGGGACTAATGGCGGTGGGGGTAAGCTGGACAGCGGCAGCCAGTAGGGGGAGCTGGCAGCGGGGGGACATGTCTGCGGCAACGGGGGGAGGTGCTGCAGGGAGAGAGGTGCCTGGCCGTGGGCGGCCAGGCAAATTACCTCTCATCCCCGTCTCCTCGCCTTAATCTGACTTGTTTTCAAGTCTGATTGAGTTTGTCGTAAAGGGTGCCAAAACCTGTCTGATTTGGCCCCATTTCCGACAGAAGCACGCGGATCAGCAGCTATCCCGCTGATCCACGTGTTTTCCGACAAGTCGGAATTGCTGACCTGTCGGAAAAATGGCAGCCCAATTTAATAGGTCCGAACACTATCTGACCTAAAAGTAAGAAACTGACGCTTTCCGACAAGATGGCAGTTCCGACTTGAATTGAATACCCCCCTTAAAATGTATTTTCGACTCGTCTGAAAAAACTGCCTCTAATGAATAGGTCGGAACCCCTTCCGGCCTATTTCTGTCGGAAGCTGCCGTCTCTCCGACAGTTATTGAATACACCCCATAGAGTCCCCTCGCGGGCTGGCTGCGCTCGCCACACTATGGACCCATTGGCTCTCTTCGCTCGCACTAGGATATATTCCCACTTGGTTGGTGGCGTGGACCCACCGACCGAGTGTAAATACTCTTTCGGTCTTCTGTACGTCGGCATCCCAACAGCTGGTATTTTAACTGCATCCCAAACACAGAGTTCATTACAGGGTTCTCTGTGCCACATGTATCCAGCCTTCTCTACTTAGAGCAGCATGCTGGCGGCATTGTCGGCTGTCGGGATTACAGCGTCCGATTACCGCCTGGAACCCGATAGCCAGCAAATTGAACGAATCCCCTTCTAGGTACATTCTTATTTTGAAGCGTTTTTTCCACACCTGCCTTAAACTTTTGCACAGTACTGCTAGCAGAGTGCCTGTAAAAAAAAAAAAAGAGGGGGGTTGGGGGGGGGGGGGGGACCAGGATTACAGCATCATTCAGCATTTTTATAAGTTGTGACTTGTTAATCATTATAACAATGTTTCATTGTTCTACTTGTTCATAAAAATAATCAAGTATTGTAGTATAATCGTGTAATTACTACTGAATGCCTTTTACTGTTACCACCATCCAACAAGATTTTGCCATGAATCCTTAACTTCTTGTCACCTCATTAATTAGGGTATATTTTATTTACTAAACCCTCCTGCTACTGCCCCCACCACTTACCTTGTTACTGTCTGGCTGCTGTCTTTGAAGTTCACCAGCAGACTACAGTAAGTGTCTTGATCCTGGAGGAACCACAGGTAACATACATACACTACACCCAGTCCACACACTACAGGCACACACCAGGACATCTAGCTCCGGTGTATGGTGTCCACTTCAATCTATGACCTTAAAACAGAAGGATATTTAGGTTAAAAGAAGCAAAATCTGTTTCATAAGTGAGCATCAGTGCTTGTGATGAGAGAGCCCTGTGCCAGACCATCCTCTAGATATAAGTACCCTGGAGGATAGCTGCTAGAGGTCTCCTTACTAACCAGGGTTAGCGACGCGTTTCACTTGACATCTTACATTTAATCAGGCTGGTGGTACTAATAAAGTGAAACATTGTATTGATTATTACAGAATCCAGTTGATTATCACGCTCTATCTCCTATCTGACGTGATGGGAGAACACGGTGGCGATATTCAATTGAGTCCCGTCATCATGCTAATTGTGCCATACGGGTCACACTTCGCGCATTTCCGGGAAGGGGGGGGGGGTGAGCTAAAATGCTGACGCTGGCAGTAATCGCGCCCACACGAAGCTACAATTGAATAGCTTGGAGATATATACATAGAATGATGGATACTTTCAGCTATTTTACACCATGATTGGGTAACTTGTTCTCCAGTTTGCCTTGCAGGCTAGTGGCTGGCAGTAGATGCTTAGTCTTGTAGTCCACAACAAATGTGAAACTACAGTTTGCATACTGCCCTACTCTTTGTCTAACCGTAAATGGATGTAACATAGTTGTGATTTTTATATTTGTCTATATGCAGTAAAAATACTTCATTTAGAATTCATACGTATTTGTGTACCAATTTTCTGCTGGTCAGATGATTTGGAAGAAAGCGATATTTCAAAGATACCAAAAGCATGTTTTCTTATATAAACTATTAAGTTAAAACTCAGCATTCAAACCTAAAGTGCTGGTCTCTGTGAATCCTTATTGAATGTCTGATATGCATCGCAAAAAAGGTTCCTTACCTTAACCAAATAGCTCCAGTTATGCAGTGCGAATCACCCACAGGAAAGTAGCATATGGCAGTGGTTCTCAAACTGTGTGCCGTGGCACCCTTGGATGCCTTAGGGTCTCTTGCAGGGGTGCCCTGGTTTGGTGGTCCAGGACCAATTCAAATTATTCATGATCAGTATAATAAGCAAAACCAGTGCTTGTGGCTGCTAATCATAAAATAAGTGGACATACCGGAGAGAATCTTGTCCCTTTACCATCGCATAACTGAACCTAAGTATAACTTATAAACACATATATATACTTTATATATAAATATATTTACTTAATTTGATGTTGTTATTTTCTAAATTTCTCAATAAAATTTTTTTGCCTAGGGGTGCCGTGAAAGAAATTCTGATACTGTAGGGCGCCGTGATTCAAAAAAGTTTGGGAACTACTGGCGTAGGGTATAGCTCTGTAATTCTTTGTTGTGCAGCAAAGTCTTGATGGTTATGGCACATAGGTTACTAGGATATGATACAAAATACTCTGACCCTAAAATAATAGATAACATTTGCATCTTCAGAGTAAAGAGATCTTTGGGCTTCACTTTTTTTTTTGTCTGTGATCAGATGATTCAAAAAAATTTTCGTTATGACAATGGCACTGTTTCCTTAGTTTATTGATGGTATCACCAATCAAGCAATATGACAGCTCCCATTCATATTATTAAATGAAAATTGGCAGAGAAGGTAAAGTCCATTTATTTAGGAAAATATGTACCTGCTAGCTAGAGCTCAGAATTTATATCATTTATAGCAATGTATTTAAGACCCCTACTAGAAAATATTTGTCAGTGGACCAGACTAGAGTAAGAGATTGTCCACTGTCTAGCATCTTCCATCAATGAGCTTAATGGTGGCAGAATGTCTAAATTTACAGGAAGTGGACTAAAGTGTATAAGCCCTTCTACTTCAGTTGGATATTAGAAAGTGAATGTATAATCAGAGAGGTGTTTGTGTTTATTGGCCTTAAAGTTACATTGCACAACTGACGTCTTTACAGTGGACACACAGAGAGAGAACTGGGCTCACTCATGTCCGGAAAATATCTTGTGTTGGTCTAAATCTGTTTAAGCAAGCATGGGTGATGTGTGAATGGGTTGATATTCATATTTCATTTAATCATCCGCTCTCAAATTGGCCTTTTTACATGCACAGCTTTAAAATCCAGCATTTAGTATTATATTGCATTTATAGAAGGACCTAAGGCCTAACAGGAGGATCTTTTATCAGCGTAACATATGCAAATGTTTAGCAGCGCACACAAGCAAAGTGTTTTATGCAGATGTAAGAGAGGCTTGCTGGAAGTCTTGCACCTTACCTGACTCCTGCTGGGAAATAGAGCACTGTGCATCTTCCAGACATAACGAGTTTACCTTCTAGGAACAACTGCTATGTCTCTTACCTTAGTCGCTCTTCATCTCGGTTATGAGCGATGAAATAGAACAATTGCTGCTTTTGTTTGTCAGCTGTTGGCTCTAATGCAGATTACTGTGCATTGTTGGTTAGACTAAACTAGAGCATTGTTTAAAGACTTTTTACACCTGGATTGTGTATAGAACGTACCCTGCAGGTACATATAAATGAAAGAAGAAAAAAAAAAAACCTCTTCCAGATCTTTAACATTTGCTCACAGTATGTCGTGCAGTGACTGACTGTCTTCTGTTGCTTAACGAGAAGCAGATCTTGGTTGTCTGGATTCATTCAGTTTGCTAAAAACTAGAGTCCCCTAAATATTGGACTGAAAAGTCTGATTTATAGGGATAATAACCCAAATGCCTGCAATTGTGTGTAAAAGGCTATTAAGTAGGTACTACCACCACAGTCCTTCTAGCTATCCACACCTTGGTATTGAATGCTCTATTAAAATTAAGCATTTTTTTTTTTCAAATCTAAAACGATAAAATACTTAAAACATTATTATTATTATTATTATTATTATTATTATTATTATTATTACTATTACATTTTATTTATAAGGCGCCACATGTGTTTCGCAGCGCCGTACAAAGGACAGTACACGGAGACAAAACATTGCATTATAGTAAATTAAATAACAGAAATAGAATACAGGTAAAAGAGCACCACACATTCTCAAGACATAATACAGCTAAGATGTAAGTATTGATGGAGTGATCATCGTACTACTAGAGGCTGGTGGCCATAGATGGAGATAAGCCTTTACTAGCAGGATAAAGATGGTCGTTGAGTAGGGGAGAGCTGCGAGTGAAATGTGTCGAGACGAGGGCTTAGATAACAAGAGGAAAGAGGGCCCTGCTCTGAAGAGCTAACAATCTAGTGGGGAGGGGCGACAGACAGATGACAAGAGGTGCAGCCAAGTGGGAGGTAGCCTGATGGCAGTATGCAAGCAAAGCTGAGATGTTCACGGCATGAGGCAGGGGGATGGAGGCGCGGCTTCAGCACTGGGTTATGCATCGGGAGGGTATGCTTTGATGAATAGGTGGGTTTTTAGTGCCCGTTTGAAGCTTTGCATGGTCGGGGAGAGTCTAATGGAGCGGGGGAGTGCGTTCCACTGAAGGGGTGCAGCACGGGCATTTATTATTATTATTATTATTATTATTATTATTATTATTATTTATTATTATTTAATTTCCACACAGCATGCATAGAAGACTGACCAGTGACGTGTTTAGTTGTCCTTATGGTAAATTATAGCCATAGAAATGTTTGATCGCTGGAAAAGCAATGATGGGAGGTTATTACGATCGCCACATGGTGATAAATAGACCCCCCCACTGATGTGGCTGGTAAGCATTCTGTGTTCCAAATATGGCTCTACCCCCAA
This sequence comes from Pseudophryne corroboree, assembly GCF_028390025.1. NCBI lineage: Eukaryota > Metazoa > Chordata > Amphibia > Anura > Myobatrachidae > Pseudophryne > Pseudophryne corroboree. The sequence continues at coordinate 813,359,296 of NC_086447.1, forward strand.
AATGCCTGCCTTAGTCATACATACAGTATCTAGTGTTCATTCGGGAAGCGGTTAAAATACAGCCAGTCGGGATCCCAGTGGTCACAATACCAACATCGGAATCCCGACAGTGGGTGAAATGCCGCCGCCAGAATACCGGCGACACAGGCTATTCTTCCTCTGGGTGTCCACGACACCCATAGAGGGTGAGTATAACCTGCGTAAGGGGCTTTCTAGCGCTCGCCCCGCAGACGGCATTCTGGCGGACGGGATCCTGCTGTCGGGATCATTACAGCCGGCAGATCATGCATATCCTGTTCATTCTAGCACCCTGCACCTTTCAAACCCCGTGCTGTTCTGCTTCCCTGCCTGGGGAGTCGCTCTCTGCTTTGGTGCTTCTAGCACAGTCTGGTGTATAACTTCGCTTTGAGAACGCATCAGTTGCCACATGATGAAACCTAAATCTCCCATTGTCATTGTTATTTGAATCCCATTGTGTGAAAGAAAACGGCAATTCACCAATATAGTGACGCTCAATATATTTAGCGATATTGTAACTTTGTTAATTGCTGGCTGTTTTCAGCAACAAGACATTGTGAAACCTCATTGTACAGTATTGTTCCAGCTAATGATGTTCTCTCCAGCATTGTGTTTGTTCCCTTACTGAATTCACAGGTATATAATTGAATCTCAAATCACATCCTCCGTTCATTTTTACGAACATGTCATTTGTAATGAAGCAGCAGGGTGCGAAGTCAGGTCTGAATCATAGCTCACAGGAGCATATAATGATAGTGCAGTGACTCCCACTACTGTATTGCTCTTTATACCACAGATTCCTTTTGATTTATTTCAACCAACTTAGCTTGTGTCTCCTGCGTCCTGCTGCCCATAGTTACTGTTGCTATGTTCTGCAAGTTGGTTTGACACAGCACTGAGGAAATATGAGCCCAGAGTTTCCACGCCAGATTAATTTGCTGCTGTCCTTACTTTCTAATTAACCCTTTGTTGAGAGTGCTGAAGAGTAAGACCGTATCTATAGGTTGCATAGGCTCTCACTTGTTGCCTTATGTTGAAAATCTTTGACACACTGTGCATTTGATGTGAGTTCTCCACCCTGCTCCGGCAGGTGTTTTTATACCCGTGCGTGGACATGTGCATGATAGCACCTGTACCCATTTGTTTGTGTACCTGGGTACATATCCTTAACGCGTGGCCGGGATTTTTTAGAAGCCGAGTGTAGAAACACAGTGTTGATATATCGAGTATTTCTGTTTAGTTAGTCATGATGACACTGCCAGTGGCATATCCTGCCTGACGGAACACTGATGCCTGGGTACAAACTCCTATCTGTATCACACACTGGACAGAGATCAGTGCGGTAAAGTATATTGGGGTAGATGTGTTAACCTGGAGAAGGTATAAGGAAGTGATAAAGCAGTGTCAAGTGCAAGGTGATAATGCACCAGCCAATCAGCTCCTAACTGTTCATTTACATATGGGAGCTGATTGGCTGGTGTGTTTATCACCTTGCATTTATTTATCACTGGTTTATCACTTCCTTATGCATTCTCCAGGTTAATACATCTGCCCCGTTGTTTTCTGTACATGCAGAATGTTTGTCAGCGATTAGGAACCATTTTAGGCTCCAAAGGTCCTTCGCAAAGTCCAAAGTAGGGTTAAAGGTATCCGGTCTTTAGGTCGACATGGCAAAGGTCGACATGAGGCTTTTTTTCACTTTTTTCCAATTTTTTAAAAACTTTTTCATACTTTACGATCTACGTGTACTATGATTGGGAATAGTAACCTGTGCCGAGCGCATCGGTAGCAGAGCGAAGCACCTTGCCTGAAGCATGGCAGTGTGAGCGGACACTGTGAACTAATTGGGGTTCCTGGTCACTTTACAAAGAAAACAACACCCCAAAAAATATGAAAATCTCATGTCGACCTTTTCCATGGCGACCTAATGACAGTGTAGACCTATTTTAGGTATCTACCTAGGCACTGTCGACCAATAGTGGTCGACCTAATGACTGTCAACCTAGGGACAGTAATGTTAGTAAGCATTGCAATTAATGATACCTGTCCATGCTGGACACTAAGGGGTATATTCAATGAGTCGGGTCCATTCCGACATGCAGGGGGGGGAGCAGCGGAGGAGACGGAGCGGACGGGGGAGGAGATGGGGGAGCAGCGGCTGCAGCAGCGGAGGCTCACGGCAGCGTCCACCCGGCTCCAGCAAGCGGGACCTCGCTTGCTGGAGCCGGGTGGCCGCTGCCGCTGGGTCCCTGCTCTCCCCACTGCTCCCCCGTCTCCTGCTCTCGGCTCACTCATCTCAATCCAACTTTTTTTAAAGTCGAATTGAGATTGTCAGAAACGGGGCTAAAACCTGTTTGGGTTGGTCCCGCTTCCGACAATGCTGAAGCCGCCGATCAGCGTGCATTCCGACAAGTCGGGTTTCCCGACTTGTTGGAATAAATGGGGCCGTAATGAATAGGTCGGTCGGAACCCCTTCCGACCTAAAACTGACGTAAACTGCCGTCTTTCCGACAAGACGGCAGCTTCAGACAGTTATTGACTATACCCCTATATGTGGCACAGAACTGTGATAAATGTTTCTTGCTCTGTGGTCTGTTAGGGGGAGGGGGTCATCTTATACAAACAGAAAAACTGCAAGTATTTTTTTTTTTTTATAGAATATTTTTTATTCAAAATAGAATATCATATACAGAGATCGCATAGCACACATGGAACACGTGCAGTACACATACGCACCACAACGTAATAAAACATAGAGCGTATTGAGCAGAAAGCACCACGGACAATACAGTTTATCAAATTTGGAACAGTGTGCCGAAATCATAATTACATGTCAAGAAACCCAGTATTAAAAATGTACATGTGAACAGGCAAATATTCATACCGAATAGAATTGCGAAATCTGTAAACCTTATAATAGCCATCAGTAATCTTATATACAATAAGTTGCATTTGAAAAAAACTAACTAACCTATAAAAAAAACCTTAAAAGATAAAGGAAAGGGAAGTAAAATCACAATTACGAATCACTCAAAGCACAACACCCACCTAGGGCCCAGCAAGACCCAACATCCTGTTAGCCACTATAATTGAAGATCGGGGGAGGAGTATGGAGATTCGAGAAAGTGAAGGACTATTAGGAGCCATAGTCTCGCAAGGCATACCTTAGCCAAGGCACATACACTGCGAGCATACAGGCTCTCCCATCTGGACACACAAGCAGAGCCTCCCATCCCCAAAAGACAAAACTGTGGGGTGAGCAAGTCCCCAGATATACCTGTTCCTTCCAGAATTTATCTGATCCCAGACCAAAACATACACACCAATGGACAATCCCACACGAGATGCCAGAAGGAACCCCCACAGCAACACCACATTTAGGGCAGATGTCGGAATGACCAGTCCCGAACTTAGCCAGCCGAACCGGTGTCGTGTACGTTCTATGGTAAATAAAAAACTGAATCTGTTGGAATCTAAGTGACTTAGTGACTGTACCAGGGTACTCCAAAGCAAGAGCCCAGTCTTCATCTATAGGGCCTAGATTTCCCTCCCATTTCTCGAGTAGACTAGATAGAGGGTCCATATGAAGCTTAGCAAGGAGATATGCATAGGCAAGGGAAATCGCCTTAACTCGACCCAATTTGGTTACAAAGGTCTTAATGGGAAATGGGAGGATAGTACGGGTATGATACCTGGAACTGAGTCTGTAGAGCGTGCCGAAGTTGTAAATATCTACAGAAATATGAGTTGGGTAAATTGAACTCGTCTTTCAGTTGCTGGAAAGATTTTAATGTGTCCGTTTCGTATAGGTGGGATATGGGAACATTGGATCTAGGAGCCCAAACCTCCCACCCCTCATGAGTATTTAATTCAGGGAGCCAAGTAGAGTACCAGAGGGGAGTGTCCGGATCTAAGCTATCAAATTTGAGGAGAACCCTCAGGGCCTGCCAGATTTTTGTAGCCTGAAAAACAACAGGAGGAAAAAACTGAGAGATGTTCCCACTTAATAAAACCTGCATTGGGGAGAGGCCAGGAACGTAACATTGGATAAACACCCAGTGTAGAGAATCAACATTAACGTCTTGCACCCAAGCACTAAGATGCGCCAACTGAGCGGAATAATAATACATTTGAAAATTAGGTAGTGCCAGTCCGCCATCACATCGCTGCCTGGTGAGAGTATATACAACTGTATTCTGGGTCTTTTATTAGCCCATATTAAAGACCATAAAATACTGTTCAATTTCCTAAAAAATGTAGGAAAAATATAAACAGGAGATTGCAGAACAATATACAAAATTTTGGGCAGTAGTAACATTTTGATGAGGCTGACCCTGCCAGTCACCGTCAACGGAAGCTTACACCAAGTTTTGGATTTACTCGAGATTTGTTGCATGACCGAGTCAAGATTCAAAGGTATGAAGTCAAAAGGGTCATTTGTAATTTGGACATTGAGGTACTTAAATTGTGCCGTCCAGCAAAGCGGCAAAGAAATTTTAGGAACAGTAGGAGGGGGGCCAATAACTAGCATTATAAACTATTTAGTCCAGTTAATATGGAGACCAAAATAACAGCCAAATTCCTCAATCACCAGCAACAGAATAGGCATAGACGTGGCATAATCCTGCAAAATTAACAGGTCATCTGCATAAAGGGCAATCTTATCAGTGTGAGGGCCGGTAGAGATTCCTATAATACCCGGGTGTGATCTAATTAGACAGGCCAAGGGCTCGATGGCTAGAGCAAACAACATGGGGGAAAGGGGGCAGCCCTGCCTGGTGCCACGAGATAGTGTAAAGAAGGAAGAAACATAACCGTTTACTGAGATCCTGGCACTCGGATGTTGGTCCACTGTATATAATTAGGCCCGAAGCCCATACATTGCATGACCTCCCATAGGTAAGACCATTCAACACTGTCAAACGCCTTGGCCGCGTCCAGAGAGACCACGACCGAATCAGAAGGAAAGGCATGTGGGGCCTGTAGAATGGTATGCAATCTACGCAAGTTAATGGAAGTGGACATCCCAGGCATAAAGCCGGTTTGGTCTGGGTGAATGATGGAGGTAATAACTGTGTTAAGCCGGAGTGCCAAAATTTTTGGCAGGATCTTTGCATTTGTGGGAATCGGGGAAATTGAACTATAGGAATCCAGAAACCTAAGGTCCTTACCAGGTTTCGGTATCACTATGATAACAGCCTCAGACACTCAGACATAGAAGGGGAAAATTGATTGTTAGCAAAGATATCCGAAAATAGGGTGAGTAACCTGGGGCCATAAAAATCAATATGGGTTTTGTAAACTTCATTGGGGATTCTGTCACAACCCGGTGCCTTACCGTTAGGAGATAAGCCAATGGCCGCAGTCACCACATAGGTGCCTCTAAAAAAAAAAAAATCACGAGCCTCAGAGGAGAGTGTAGGTGGAGCAGTATTCCTCAGGTAAAGGCAAAGGTCCGCATCGGAGCATACCAGCCGAGACCTATAAACATGCCGGAATGCTTCAGCGCTAAGGGCTGCTGGGAGCTGTAGTTTATTGAGTGCTTCTTCTTCCCTGTAATGCGGCGCGTTGGGACACCGGCGCTAACAGTAGTGACTGGCTGCTGTGTGAATCTATGGGAGAGCCACTGCCAAAGGGAGGACAGCAGTTTAGCAGCTGACAGGAGAAGCAGGATAAGCATTACCCGCCCCTCCCCCACTCACAGTACCTCCGTGCCCCATCTGCTGCACCCCCACACACCCCCTCCAGCGGTAGCTCCGGACCCCTTCCCGCACCCGCCCCTCCCCCTGCACCACCGCATTCGCCCCTCCCCCACCCGGGGCACCCCCGCAACTGCTCCTCCCCCACCCACGGTGGCTCCAGACCCCCACCTGCAGCACCACTGCACCAGCCCCTCCCCCACCTGCAGCACCACCGCAACTGCCCCTTCCCCTCCTGCGGCACCCCCGGATCCCATCCGCGTCTTGTCCGCACCCGCCACTCCTCCAACCAAAGTACCTACTTGGTGATTCGTCAGGCCCTTCGTGCGCTGTTCACACCATTGCAAGGGGCTTCGACCCCTTAACCATTGCACGCCCTTTGTCCGTGCAACATTTAACCACTCACACAATTATAATTGTAGGTAATACTCCATATAATACAAATATTGCACGCCACAAGGGTATGCAAGGGTTAAGGGGGCGTAGCCCCTTACGACGGTGTGAAGAGCGCCTGTAGGGCGCGATGAATCACCTAGTGTGTATATATATATATATATATATATATATATATAATTAGTAGCACGAAACAAGAGAGCGTGAGTTTTTATCTATCAACCAGTGCGTCTTAAGTGCAGGGGTACCATCTGCAAAATATTGAGCCTCCAGATTCCTAAAATCAGTTTCAAGGACCTTCTTTTCCCTGCAAGACATTTTATGGGCTGCTATATGTCCAATAAATGTACCACGCAGGAAAGCCTTAAATGAATCCCAGACCGCGGTTACCGGAGCAGAACCTGTATGATCAGGGAAATAACCCTCCTACTGTGTCTCTAGATCGTGACCGTCGCCCAACTGGGCCAGCCAGGAAGGATGTAGCTTCCAGTAGGACTGTCCCCTCTGGTACTCCACATTAAGTGACAACAACAAAGGTGAATGATCAGAAACACCCCGGGCCTCATAATGGACATCCGTGATTTTAGGCAGCAAAAATTGCAAGTATTTAGTGAATGAATGTCTGATGTATAGATCAGAAGCTTCCCTAAGACCCTATAAATACCTTCAGTCTTCATAAGCTAGTAAAAACCTTTAAATATTTGCATATGTTGTTAGCATGTGTTTTAGGTAAAGCATTTACTATGTACTGGTCCTTTCATCCTTTTACCGGTGGATGAAATGCAGTTTGAGAGTAGGGAGTCGATCTATTACCCACGATATCATTGCGGCAGTGGCTGCACTGTACGGCGCCCCGAATTCGGGGCGCCCTCCTGCATCTCCGGCGGCAGCGGCGTCTGTGTGGTAAAGGAAGTGCACGAACCGGCACTTCCTTTAACACACGCCACTGCCGCCGGAGACGCAAGAGGGACACAGGAGAGCCGCGTGCTGCGCTCTCCGTGTCCCTCCTTCAGACGACAGCGCGGGAGCGACGGAGGGTAAGTATCTAGCACTGTGGGGCATATCTGGCACACATGGCACTGTGGGGCATATCTGGCACACATGGCACTGTGGGGCATATCTGGCACACATGGCACTGTGGGGCATATCTGGCACACCTGGCACTGTGGGGCACACCTGGCACTGTAGGGCACATCTGGCACTGTGGGGCATATCTGGCACATCTGGCACTGTGGGGCATATCTGGCACTGTGGGGCACACCTGGCACTGTGGGGCATATCTGGCACTGTGGGGCACACCTGGCACTGTGGGGCACACCTGGCACTGTGGGGCACACCTGGCACTGTGGGGCACACCTGGCACTGTGGGGCACATCTGGCACTGTGGGGCACATCTGGCACTGTGGGGCACATCTGGCCATCTGGCACTGTGGGGCATATCTGGCACTGTGGGGCATATCTGGCACATCTGGCACTGTGGGGCATATCTGGCACTATGAGGTCTGTGTACGGGTAGAGCTGCATTTCCCACCCTAGGCTTATACTCGAGTCAATACGTTTTCCCAGGTTTTTGTGGTAAAATTAGGTGCCTCGGCTTATATTCGGGTCGACTTATACTCGAGTATATACGGTACTTAGGGGTTTATTTACTAAGCCTTGGATGGAGATAAAGTGGACAGAGATAAAGTACTAGCCAATCAGCTCCTAACTGTCATGATACAGGCTGTGTTTTTAAAAATGACAGGAGCTGGTTGGTTGGTACTTTATCTCCATCCAAGGCCTAGGGGTCTATTCCTACAGCAGAGGAAAGGCCTATTTTGCGGAAAACGGGGGTTTTCTCAGCTTTGGGTTGTTCATAGAGCGGGTTACCATGGAGAAGTTCCTGACTTCTCCAGCGCCACCCCCACCATCTCCATACTTTGGTATGGTGAATGCTGTTCATTAAGGAATGCTTAATGCTTTCCGCTTTTTCAGTGTGTTCAGATTTGCCTTCTCAGGTTGGCGCAATCTGCACTGCAGTGCAAAACGGGCAGGGAAGCTCAATGCTGCCCAGCACCTGGCACTAGCTGCAGCCCCTGCAGTTTCCCGGCGGTGCATGTGCAGAAGTGACCTGTTGGCTGACTCCACGCATCACAGAGGTGACTGACGCTGAAGACTGGATAACTGGAGCCGTGGATACCGTACCACATCTCCAGAAAGTAATGTATATACATGAATAGCTACTTATCAAACCTATATGTTGCTTTGTACTGATGCAATCTATAGTGATAAGCATCAATTCACTTTTTTTTTTTTTGTACATGAATAAACCCCTTAGTAAATAGACCCCCAATTCTTTAAACGTAACCTCTGAACCTGGTTGTGCTTTGATGGTTTTGCTCTGAAACAATTGGTCACTTGTGTGTGTTTGCATAACCCCCAACTGTCCCGATTTTCGCAGGACAGTCCGTTTTTTTGAGGAACTGTCCCACCCACGGGCCGCAGTGTCCCGCGGTGGGGTGGGGGTGGGGGGGCAGTTGGGAGCCTCCTGTTACTGCATGCGCACAGCATCTATTCAGTGAAGACACAGGGAGACGGGGCATGCCAGTGGCTCACAGAGCGATGGGCATGCCGCCTTCTGTGCCTGCAAACGGGGGCATGACTCGCGATCGCGGCACTGCCGCTAGGGCATGCCCCCTTTCAAATAGACCACACCCCTTTTTCTGAGAGTCCATCTTCTATATGTTAACATGTTGGGAGGTATGTGTTTTAGTCATCTGCTTTATATTGATTGTGAAAGGAGACATTACGGAATACGGGACAGATGTATTACGTCTTTGAGAGAGATAAAGTACCAACTAATCCGCTTTAAAGTCCTTTTTGTAACATGGCAGTTAGGAGCTGACTGGTACTTTATCTCTCTCCACTGTGTATCTATCCAATGCTTAGTACATCTCCCACTACCTATATCGCTCTAATTTTGGAGCATTATTAGACCCAGATTATTGAGGGGGCTGAAAGGGTGTACATTTTCAGTACGTGTCTACAGGAAGATTGATAGCAGGCATATAACCCATAGCACAGCACATCGTGTACAATGTATGGTCTATTCTAAGAATCTCGCTCATTTAGGAGCTGACACATTTCAAAATGTAATTTTCATGCTTACATGTATAATTTCTATTTCATTACAAAGTGAATCAATTCACCTAGACTGAACATCTGTGTAGGTCTTGATTTGAAATCCCGGTTTATCCAATCATGCATGAAATGGCTTAATTGAAATAAGATATTAAATTATGACAATTCATATCACATCTATTTCTTTAGAGTATCGCTACATCGAAAAGGCAGATTTTTATTTATTTATTTTGTTGCTAAAGAGCATCTAATTAAATTCAGATTAATACACAGGACCGGTGTTTTACATCTTACGGGTCTATTCAATTATTGTCGGAATTTCCGACAAGTCGGAAAAACGGCACTTTTCGACTTTTTTAGGTCAAATCTGGATTCGACCTATTCAAGTCCAGTGCAGTTTTCCTGACTTGTCGGAAAACACGTGGATCGCCGTATTAGCCGCGTATCCACGTATTTTGTTGATTTTGAGGACGTTTCTAACAGGATCGGCATTGTCGAAAACGGGCAAAAACTTGTCGGAAATGCCCGCAAATTTAAATAGTGATGTGTCGGATCCTCTCCATCAACACTAATTGAATATACCCCTTAGTAGTAGTAGTAGTAGTAGTAGTAGTAATAATTTTATTTATATAGCGCTCTTTCTCTAACAGGACTTAAGACGCTTTACAGACATCAAAAACAATGCACATAATACAGAAGATTTAAGTAAAACAGCAATAGATGAGCCACACAGACATAAAATGAAATCCTTGAGCACACAAAGCATAATGCAGGATTGGTGTAGGCTTTTTGTGTAATAACTTCCAAGTGTTGTGTAATCTACCCTCACAAGGTACCAGATGAGGCAGCCATCTTGGGTGCACTGCGTAGGATTACCCTGGGTTGAATAGTCTACCCCTAGAAAAATCTAGAAAATGGGGATATTGTAGCGTCCTAACACTAAACTGTAGGGTCCCAACTAAACCACCAGGTCCATGTATTTTTCATCCCATTCCCAAACGTACCTGATGAGGCAGCCATGTTGTGGGCACTATGAAGGTTACACTGTGGGAGGTGAGCCATACAAGAGCCCAGTGCATATATGGGAAAACGGACACTTGTGGAGTAGTAATAGTAGCAACATGAAGAACATCCTGACCACAGAGGAACCAACTCATGTGCACTGCATAGGTCACACTGGCAGGGTGCGCAATAAGTGGAGGTACACATTACAGAAATAGCACACAATGGGGTGGAACAGAAAAGAAAAACCATGGTCAGAAAACATTTACAGGTAACCAATGGAAGGGGAGACGCAACATACTTAAATTGTCATTCATTAAACAAAAAAAATTGGACAACATGAAGTCTTGTGAGATGCTGATCATCGGGTAAAAGCAGAGCATAAGGTTTGCAATCACCCCAGGGAAGCCATCATAGCTGTTTGATAAGGACTGTTAAATCTGTTTGCAAACAATGTGAAAACCATCATTTATTTTATTTCTAAATGCAGAGCATAGAAGACCGTAGCCATCTTCCCAGGAATGGGCACCAAGCAAATTCAACCAAAGGTCACATGGGGGTGGAGTTTCAATTGTTTTTGGGCACGCGCAGCACCTGTCTAAGTAACGGGAGATATTAAATTGTTTGTGTCGATGGGCGTGAGTTTAGCGGATGACAACAAACAAAAATAAGTCATTGTTACAGGGTATCACAAAGTCCAGCAACAAATACAAAATGCTTGGCAGTGTACATAAATCAATAACAGAAATAAAACCTGACAATAATGAAGGCAAAAGACTGCTCAAAGTACCATGTGCGAAAGAAACACATACAAAAAACATGTCCTAAAAAATAGTAGAAAAACAGTAGAAAAGATGTACGTACATGCATATAAATACAGCAATAAATACAATAAGGGGGTGTAAGTCTTAACAAACCTAAAGTATAGACTCTACACTAGAGATCCAATGAGTATCAGCATGTTTGCCCAGTCTGGATTGCTATGCACAAAGTAATGTACTTAAACTTCTGAACTGAAGTTGTATTGTAAGAGGGATTGGACAAAAAGATGGTCAAATAAGACGCAGGGCTGGATACACACAGCAAGATGATCTGTCCAATCTTTCAAGTTGGAGTGATAATCTGGTAATGTATGGGAGCAAATGACAATCAACCATTTCCTTCCAAAAGTCGGAAAATGGGCACAAATGGTTGTGTGGATAAATCAGATGGATTTAACCACATTGTCTGACCACATTTGTCTGTTTTCCAGTGTTTGGGAGCAAATGGACAATTGCCATTTGCTCCCATACATTACCAGATTTTCGTTCCAACCAGAAAGATTGGACAGAATCTTATAGTGTGTATCCAGTTTAAGACCCCAACTCATACAGAAAATGAATGCTTACTTGTTTGCTGCTAATGGGGTTTCTACTGCTACTAGACCAGGCCTGACCAACTTGTGGCTCTCCAGATGTTGTGAAACTACATATCCCAGCATGCCCTGCCACAGGTTTAGCATCCCCTAACAGCAAAACTGTGGCAGGGCATGCTGGGACTTGTAGTTTCACAACAGCTGGCGAGCCACAGGTTGGCCCGGCCTGTACTAGCTTATTGGGTTTATTTACTTTTTCACACTGTTATTTATATTGCTTTATATGTTCTTGAATAAATATTGACAAACTAAAATCTGCTTGTTTATTTTTCACTTGAGATTAGACTTCTCACATTTTATTATTCAGTGTGGAGTAGATTGTTAATGATGTCTTCTTATATTAAGACAGTGTAGATTTTGGTATCCGGACTCTATCAACAGTGTCTAGGTCGACACCTATTGGTCGACAGTGAGTAGGTCGACATGGAAAAAGGTTTACCTGCGTTTCTCACATTTTTTTCCCCCGTTTTTTAAAACTTTTTCATACTTTACGATCCATGTGGACTGCAATTGGGAACGGTAATCTGTGCCGAGTGCAGCGAGGCACCTTGCTCGAAGCCATGCGAGGGGACCTGGTGCACTAATTGGGGTTCCTGGTCACTTTACGAAGAAAACAACACCAAAAAAACAAACTCATGTCTACCTTTTTCTATGTCGACCTTGTTCATGTCGACCTAATGGCCATATCGACCTATTTCCAGTGTCGACACTCAGTCCCAGATCGTGAGCAGCTTCAATTTCCTGGACAAATAGATGCAAAGGAAGATACCCAATTAGGTTGTTGGTAAAGGGCCTAATTCAGATCTGATCGCAGCAGCAAATTTGTTAGCTAATGGGCAAAACCATGTGCACTGCAGGTAGGACAGATATAACACGTGCAGAGAGCGTTAGATTTGGGTGAGGTGTGTTCAAACTGAAATCTAAATTGCAGTGTAAAAATAAAGCAGCCAGTATTTACCCTGCACATAAACAATATAACCCACCCAAATCTAACTCTCTCTGCACATGTTATATCTGACCCCCCCCCCCCCCCCCTCGCCCCCCTGCAGTGCACATGGTTTTGCCCTTTTAGCTAACAAATTTGCTGCTGCAGTCAGATCTGAATTAGGCCCAAATTCTACTGTGGCACATCCAATAAATATTAGCTTTTTTCCAGTCGGACATAATTCAGAGTTGCTAATCTTCTTGGGCTGAGTGATATCTGTGCAGTTTGACAGATTTTACTGTAATCTGTAAATGTATGGGTAACTTGGTAGAGTTGCCCATGTTAAACAGTATTCTTCCGTTACTCTGTTTATTGTCCGCTCTGATTAGGTACTGCAGAGTTTAGATCCCTATCTGTCTGTTAATGTATTTCATTGCCTCTCTTAGAATGGGGCCACTTTTATTTCACCTTCACCGGTCCTTTTAAAAGCGTGCTTTCTTTTCATATTTAATTTTTTTGTGTGTGTTTTTTTTCCTTCCAGACAAAATAATGAAAAAAGCCCAACAGAGCTCATGATAAGACTAACTGCAGTAAAACCAACGGCCACGCTAATGTTTTCTCCTGATCAAGAAAACCATCCCGCTAAAGCGCCTGTGAAGTATGGGGAGCTCATTGTACTGGGGTGAGTGCTGTCTTTTATTATTATTATTATTATTTTTATTATTATTATTATTATTAGTTATCCATTTATTCCTATTATCTCAACTTTATAATTCTAAGCGAGGAAAATCTGCCAGTAGAGCTTTTTGCTGAGTGGAATAAAACGAGAATGCGACACAGCATATATATTACTAAATAGACTCCCTAAAAGGTCTAATTTTAGGAAAGATCTCCATGATGTGTTCTCTGCCCGTCATGAATCGCCATTGCCACGATTTCTGTAGGCCATCTCCAACCTAATCCGTTTTAGGTGCGTTGGAATGTAGTGTGGCGTAGCCAGCTTCCCCTGAATCCATTGCACTGCGCCGATAATAAAGGTTTAAAGTATTTTTTTGCTGTTGGATTATGTGTCATCGTAAAGCGTAAAAATTATACCAAGTCATGTGCCTTTGGGCAGGATTACTAGGTGTTGTTCATAGGCCTGTCCACACTATCAGAAATGTAATGACATTTGGGAGGGGTCTAATATATTTTGGATTTCCCAACAGTGTTGTGCTACCCAGTAAATTACCGATTTATATCCACCTAAGGCAGGCATTCCCAATCATGGTTCTCAAGGCACACTAATAGGCCCTACACACTTGTCAATGTAACTGAAAGATATGAACGATCTCGTTCATTAATGAACGAGATACCATTCATATCTTTGTGTGGAGGCACCAGCGATGAACGAGGCGCGGCCCCACGCTCGTTCATCGCTGGTGCCCCGTCGGCTGTGCATGCAGGCCAATATGGTCCATATTTGCCTGCACCATCTCGTCCATATTTGCCTGCACTTGTATGGAGCCGTGTGATGGGGGGAGTGAAGAAACTTCACTCCCCCCGTCACTGCCCCCCGTCGGGTCGCCCGTCTGCCGTATCGGCGGTCTGGCAACTCGGCGGCGTATCGCCATGTCTGTAGGGCCCATTACAGTGCATGTTTTAGTGATATCCAGGCTTCAGCACAGGTGACTTAATTAGTAGCTGAGCTATTTTGATTTAACCATCTGTGCTGCAGCCTGGATATCACTAAAACCTGCACTGTTGGTGTGCCTTGAGGACCGAGGTTGGGAATGCCTGACCTAAAGGTATGGGTCACTTGGTCGACAAGACTTAAGTCAACAGTCATTGGGTCGACCACTATTGGTCGACATGAATTAGGTCAACAGGGTCATTAGGTCGACATTTTTATTAATTTATTTTACTTTTTTGGATGTCGTTTTCTTCGTAAAGTGACGGGGAACCCCAATTAGTTCAGTGTCCTCTCGCATGGCTTGCTTCGCTCGCCATGCTTTAGGCAAGGTTACCGTTCCCAATTGTAGTCCACGTGGATTGAAAATTATGAAAATTTTCTAAAATGAAGAAAAAAAGGTGAAAAACTCTTGTCGACCTAATGACCATGTCGACCTAATGCATGTCGACAAATAGTGGTCGACCTAATGACTGTCGACCTAAGTCTTGTTGACCAAATGACCGTAAGCCCCACCTAATACAAACAGAGTGACCACTTGTAAACATAAGTCCATATCTTTAGCCCGGTAATGGGGTCTTGTGAGGAGCACAAGTCAGTATTTCTCTCTAAACCATCTTCATCAGGATTAATATTGAAAAGCAAAAGGTATACAGCTTTTAGATATTAATGTGTATGTGTAACTTATCAGGGTAATTCCCTGTCCCACCAATGTCTGGGGTGGGGGGTTGGATATATCCAGCATGTTACGAATCCTTGATTTCATTAATTCCAGGTTAAAAAAAAAAAAATATCGGGATTGGTGGGTCAGGAATCTATAACATTCGGCAGAATTCCCTGGCGCATCACTTATTATCCATCTCAGTCTGTTGGGGTGTTTTACTTTACTCATAGCTAGCCATGTCAGCGTTACTAAATAAACATACACAAATTGTGTCACAGCTAATAATATTTAATATTCTACAGGTATAAACATAACTGTATATTATTATTAGCTTTGACTGAATTGTTTATGGCAATAGAAATGTAACTTTGGTTTGGTTATAGCAGCTGAGGCCAAAATATTTTATATGTAACTTTTTTATGATTGTGACATTGGTGCTAACAATGGTTATTTGAATACATGTTGAATTATTTCACATTCATGGTATTTAGATTGTAAAACCATTCTTCTAGAACATTACGGTTTGAGGTTATTATACTGTTTTAGATTTTTAATGCTGTTTTCCAGTAATACACCAGGCTGTGTAATCTACCGATTGGAGGCAGTCATATTGTGGGTAGAACAGGAGTATTAAGCCTATTATTAGGGTATGTGGTTCTCTGCTTGTCCAATCACTAGGACCCAGTGTTTTTCAAGAATATTGGTTAAGCTAACAAAATGGCTGCCTTGCCGGTAAAATGCATGAAGGGATGAATCATTTTTAACAGATTTTTATTATTATTATTATTATTATTATCAGTTATTTATATAGCGCGCACACATTCTGCAGCGCTTTACAGAAAATATTTGGCCATTCACATCAGTCCCTGCCCCAGTGGAGCTTACAATCTATATTCCCTACCACATGTACACGCACACACATTCACGCTAGGGTTAATTTGTGTTGGGATCCAATTGACCTACCAGTATATTTTTGGATTGTGGGAGGAAACCGGAGTACCCGTAGGAAACCCATGCAAGTACGGGGAGAATATACAAATTTTTATATTACTTTTGCTTTGGCAGAGTGTGTTTTTAAATATTGTGCTGTGTGTTCTTGTTTGTCATTGATCAAGCAAAGTCCGTGTTATAATATGTAAATCATTTCGGAATTGTTCTTGGAATCCTTTAGATACAATGGCTCCCTGCCAAACGGTGACAGAGGCAGAAGAAAAAGCAGGTTCGCTTTATTGAAAAGACTCAAAGCAAATGGGGTGAAGCCAAGTACTGTTCACATTGCCTGTACCCCGCAGGCAGCAAAGGTAAATCCGCTGATTGTTCGGAGTCTCTCTAAGGACTGATTTTACCTTTTTTGTGTCTCTAACAAGTTTAGTAGCCTCAAACTATATGTTGCACTGTTCACTAGTGGGTCTATCCTCTTAGATTTGTGCCTATGTGTCCTCCATCTAACCATTGCTGCTATTGTAACCTTGACTGGTAGCATGAAACTAGTTTTAATAGGCTGCAGAATGTAAACATGCCGTTCCGCTCTGTGACACGCTCTTGTGTTCTAATGAGAAATGGCTTGTTTCATTTTTCAATCTCAGGCCCAGATTTATCAAGAGGAGAGCGATAAATTGCAAAGTGATAAAGTACCAGCCAATCAGCTTCTCACTGCCATGTTAGAGGCTGTGTTTGAAAAATGACGAGCTGATTGGTTGGTACTTCATCACCGTGCACTTTACCACTCGCCAAGGCTTGCTAAATCTGGGACTCAACATTGTATGTGTATACAGGGCCTGATTCGGAGTTGGACGCAGTACACACAGCAGCTACGTCTTTGGATGCAGCTGCTGTCTGTAAAGATGCTAATTCTGCAGGAGGTGTTTTGTGTTCCTAGACGCCTCCTGCAATCCTCTGTGTTTTGCTGCTGCAGGTCGGACAATGCAGGACCTGTTCTCCACATGCGCATAATGGCTCCTGTGCACGTTCAGTCCATCGGAGTAGTGCATAAACCATCGGGTTTGCGAGCTACCCTGAATCAGGCTCACACAGTTACCCAATACGCCAAGTCTATTTCAACAGGAAAAACATTTATCATTACTTATGAATTAACATTTTCAGAAGTGACCGATCGTAGATGCATAAGAGTAGGTATTGCCGGAACAACCTTTGTTCAAGTATGCTTACTCCTTTTACTTATGGTCCATCCCACATCTTCCTTTCTCATTCATTGTTATCCCACACTCTCCTGCAATAGACGGGTGAGATGCTGTGGGGTGTGGTTCAGGTTACCTGCCATGGCCAGCACGTTCGTGTTACAGATTTGTAGTATAACCTGCAGGGCATACTCTATATGGATTGGAGGAAAATGTCAGTGTTAAAGTTTCCTTCTGTGTCTGATCAGCTGTCCAACATATCCTTATATGGTGCTGTTAACGTGTATGATTTCTGTGGGATATTACAGCATGTCATTACTAGAATTGACTAGATCCTGACAATTCGGGCTTTAGTTTACTCCAGTGGTGTAGCACAGTGGTACTCAAACTCTGTCCTCAGGACCCCGCACGGTTCATGTTTTCCATGTCACCCAGCAGGTGCACCAACTATCACATTTTAAAAATCTACAGGTGACCTGCAAAACGTGGACCGTGTGGGGTCCTGAGGACCGAGTTTGAGAACCTGTGGTGTAGCAAATGATAGATAATACAGATTGTGGCTTTCCAGCTATTGTTGAACTAGAACTACCAACATGTCCTTTCAGCCAAAACCACAAGTAGTCTGCCTCTGAAATATAGGATTGCGCTCTATAAAACTGGGAGGCTGCGTGATGGCACCACCTCTACCGTATGGGTGTCTGATGGTAGGAATATGTCTTTGTTTTAGGCAATAAGTAACAAGGACCAGCACAGCATATCTTACACTTTGTCACGGGCGCAGACTGTGGTGGTAGAGTACACGCATGACAGCAACACGGACATGTTTCAGGTAAGCTTTTGCTGCCCAAACTTAAATAATGGATTTATGTTTAATGCATGGTAATGTGACCACAGAACGTTGATCCTCTGCTTTCCTCAAAGACCTAAATGCTGCAATAGCTACAGTACGTCAAGCTGTAAATACAAAACAGAACCACAATGGTTGCAAGCGCTTATCCCCACTGTGTATCTGGCAAAGTGAATGCATAAGGACATTTTTCATATTTTCATCAAGACATTCAGCTTGCAGGCCAACTTAAACGCATAAATGACCATATTGAAGTGAACTTGCGTATATGTTAATTGTGGGTCCAGCCAGATTGGGAAGATTGTGGTGCGAGTGGGTCAGCTTAATATGTACAGCATATCAGTATGTGGAGCCCTATAAATATAGCAAATCATAGCTTGAAGTGTATGTGATGTATGTGCTTTTTAATTAAGATAATGAACCGTATGTAATGATGTCCGAGTTTGCTGGACATATGCCTTATAAATGATTGCTGCTTTAAAAAAATGTCAAAGTTCGACTGGGAACCCGCACCCCCAGCCCAATAAGACTGCCGCTTGCTCCATTTATGAGTGGTTGGCTAATGCATGGCTGACAGATTCAAAGACAAAAGGAATGCTGGTCATGTTCTAAAATACTATTCTACGGCGAGCATAGTATTAATGTAATTTGCCCACCGTATTACACTTTTTGTATCTAGTGCTGATCACGGTCTACCAGTTGGTATGTTTTATATTGCCCATTTAAGACTATAAGGATCTGAAGCATAGGGTACCAGTTGTTTAATGGGATTTTTCGGACTGTTTTCCTTCCTCTTCTGTCATGCAAAATAAAATAACGGGCATCCGTTCTATTGCTGTTTTAAAACATTGGGTAGACTTGCCGGGAACTTGACGATTCTTGCAGTTCACAGCCTATTACATTTACCCCTGAGAGTGTTTCAGGCCATCAGCACTTCAAAGTCTGTTTCTTAGGGACAGAAGGGGCCTTGTGATAGGTACCCCGTGCCGTAGTAGACTGACAGCCCATAAGCTTCAGTGATTTGGTACAGTGGGGCAGATGTACTAACCCTGGAGAAGGCATAAAGACGTGATACTGCGGTGATAAGTGCAAGGTGATAACGCATCAGCCAATCGGCTCCAATATGTAACAGTTATGCGCTGATTGGCTGGTGCGTTTTCACCTTGCACTTATCACAGCTTTATCACTTCTTTATGCCTTCTCCAGGCTTAATACATCTGCCCCAGTATTTGTGTGACTTGCTGTTGAGTCCATTTAAGTTTTTGTAAATGAAGAATATGCACGCAACAGTGTTGTGGCTGAAAGGAAAAGAAACCCTAGTCTGAGGCAGATTAATGCCCATCAGTAAGTGTATGAAAGTTTGTTGAGAGACAGTAGATTTCCTTGTTTATCCTGCAGAGATTTCTAGTGTGTAATGCTTAGCCTTGATAATACCCTTGTTGTCTTGACGAGCCATTCGCCGCACACTGCTCTTTCTCTGTACAACGATACCATCTCTCTGCTAATGCATTTCTAGATTGGAAGGTCGACAGAAAGCCCTATTGATTTTGTAGTAACTGACACAGTTCCAGGAAGCCAGAGCAACTCCGATACGCAGTCCGTGCAGAGCACCATATCCAGATTTGCCTGCAGAATCATATGTGAAAGAAACCCTCCCTTCACTGCAAGAATATATGCCGCAGGCTTTGACTCATCAAAGAATATATTTCTTGGGGTAAAGAATAGTATTTACTTACTTTTGTGATCTTCTGTAAAGCATGCTTGATTGCTCATGGCCTTCCCCCTCCCTTAATAGGAGAAAGCTGCTAAATGGAAGACCTTAGATGGTCAGATGGATGGGCTAACCACAAACGGAGTCCTGGTCATGCATCCACGCAACGGATTCACAGAGGACTCGAAGCCTGGGGTGTGGCGAGAGATATCTGTGTGCGGGAATGTGTTTAGCCTGCGAGAAACCCGCTCCGCTCAACAGAGAGGAAAAATGGTGAGTTCTGCCCTGAAGCCGCTTCCCTGCTAACCTTCTGTCGGTTCTCCAATAATCCTTCGTTAGCCTCATCATACTTGGTGTCTGTGAAATAAAAGGTTTATTTCATTAGATACTTTTTTTTAATTTTTTTTTAAATAACCTGAATTCTCATGCTTTAAATGTATTTATAGCAATTTTCAAGTGAATTTCATCTTGTTAAATTCAGAACATGCTGTTCCTCTATGAAAAAATGTTAATGCTGGGTGATGATTCATCTTAACATGTTTTCCTTGATATAACTGGGCTGTTCTTTGACAGATTGAGTTGCAAAGACCTGGCATTTAAAGTCGGCTCCATTTAACCACTTTGCTGCCGTTTGTGACATCCTTGGTGACGCATGACATTGGTGCCATATAAATAGGGGCTGTCACCGTTACACTTCTATTCTAAAGATGGTCTTGGTAGTAGCTTTCTCATTTGTGTTCACATTTCAGCACACGCTACATGTTATCACATCCTCTAGCAGTTCCTTTGTGGCTTAAGCTGGGTACACACCTGAACGATTGTGCAGCACAGCATCACTAATAGAAAGATGCATCGTATCGCCATACTCACTACACAATACTTTATACGCGGGTGTCATGTATCGTTACATGCTGCACCCTTTGGATATGCAGCACAACCAGTGAAACGATTCAATATACGACGGCTGGGAACGACTGATTGAGCATACAAACTATACAATGGTTGAGCAGATTGCTAGAAAGTACCAATATCACACAATGGGGCAGAGGTATTAACCTGGAGAAGGGATAAAGCAGTGATAAGTGCAAGGTGATAACGCACCAACCAATCGGCTCCAATATGTAAATTTACAGTTAGGAGCTGATTGGCTGGTGCGTTATCACCTTGCACTTATCACTACTTTATCCCTTCTCCAGGCTTAATACATCTGCCCCAATATATCGTGTAGTGTGCACACAATTTAAGGTAGAGTTTGGTGTTAACTATTGAAACGTGACTGTACCTGTTTAAAAAAAATAAGTAAAATACTGTAAATGGCACACTGTAATTTTATTTTTTGTAATTATTATTTTTTAAGAATCTACACAATGCATTCTAATACAGTTTTTATCTTTTTATTGTACATTTTACAAAAAAGTGCATGAGGTTAAAAATTTACATTATATGACGAATGAGCTTTATTGTGAATATCTGTCCATAAGTACTAGGGAATGTTATCCAGTGCTGTCATCCCGATTAGATGTTAACGCTCTTATGCTGTGTATCGGACGCGAATGATCAGAATCCTTTCACTTTACAGGTAGAAAATGAAAGCAATGAACTTCAGGACGGTTCCCTTATTGATCTCTGCGGTGCAACTTTGTTATGGCGTACTGCCGAAGGGCTTTCCAGAACTCCAACCGTGAAACATTTGGAAGCACTCAGACAGGAAATCAATGCAGCAAGACCTCAGTGTCCTGTTGGCTTTAACACACTGGCTTTCCCGAGCATGAAAAGGAAGGACGTTGTTGATGAGAAACAGCCTTGGGTCTATCTGAACTGCGGCCACGTGCATGGCTACCACAACTGGGGAAACAAAGAGGAGCGAGATGGGAAGGACCGAGAGTGTCCAATGTGTCGCTCTGTGGGACCCTACGTCCCACTTTGGCTAGGATGTGAAGCTGGATTTTACGTTGACGCAGGGCCCCCAACTCATGCCTTCAGCCCCTGTGGACACGTGTGCTCAGAAAAAACAACTTCCTACTGGTCACAGATTCCACTTCCTCATGGTACTCACACTTTTCATGCAGCGTGCCCGTTTTGTGCACACCAGCTGGCAGGAGAACAAGGTTACATCAGACTCATTTTCCAAGGACCTCTAGACTAGTGGCGCTTTCAGGGCTTGCACTGACCACACCAAACTAAGATCGGTTCGGTTGGCTTCCGAGCCGTCTTCTCCAAGTCATCAGGACCCCTCTGGCAAGTTTGCATTGGAAAGAAGAGTTCGGCAATGGAGAGTCACCACACACAAGAGGCAGACTGTTTTTGCAAGCAGACATTTCAAATGGGATTATGCAGATATGATTTAAATGCCTTCATTATTATTTCTGAATGACCCACCTCAGTGTTAAATTATTTTGGGAAACTGGGGAGAATACAGTCAGCGCAAACTACATTAGTTTACAGTTAAAAACACATTGTAAAATATAGCATACAACACTTTTTCTATTTAACTTTAGTATGGAAAATGCCCAGTGACTTGATATATTTGTTCTGCATATTGACCCATTTACTTTGGAAGCTGAAAGTAGCTTGGGCACAAATTATAAAAACCTGGACCATGTTTCTTTCTTTCGGTTTGCTTTCGTTATTGAGTTATGGGACATTTTACTATTGAATCATGTAACATTGTAACACGATAAGTGCTCACCAGAGAGTTCTGTAAATATGTAGTTCAATCATGTCCTCCTTGTTTTTAGTCTTAAATGTTAATAATTTTGCATACACTTGCAACATTTCAGGGTTGTATTTATCACCATTTTATTTCATATTTTTTACTCCTGAAGTATTTGTGACTACATACATATATATACATATATATATATATATATATATATATATATATATATATGTGTGTAATATAGAGAGAGATCAGGCCAGAATGTTTTTAAAATCAGATTTTCTTGGGGACATGGAATATTTTTGCTGGCTCTTAAATACTTTGATTAAATGTTTTTCATTAACGTGTTCCAGCAGCAGGTTGTTATTTATTTTATGTTTTCCTTCTTTTTTTTTTTTTAATACTTTTTCTCTCCATGTTTTATGATCGTAGCATAGCATTTGCTTTAATACACCTTGTCCTTGCCAGGAGAGGTGAAAAACCATCAGTAAAGTGTTTTTGTGATCTTGGAACAAAATAATAGACGCAAGCAAACTGTAATTTATTTTATTATTATAATTTTTTCTATGCCACCTGTTATTTTTCTTGGTTTTTTTTTTTATTTTATTTTTTTTTTCATTTATTTTCACAAACACTCAGGAAAACGAAGTACATGGGTAGCTAACATAATTATTTAGTTTTGATTCTTTAAAAATTTGTCTATTCAGGTGTTTGTGTGGAACCAGAACCTGAAATGTAGTGATGGAAGGTATAAAGTCTACCCATCTCCTACACGCATTATAGATGGCCATTTTGTAAGCTATTCATGAGAATGTAATCTATCAATTTGCTAGGAACCCCTTACATCAGTGAAGTTTGTGTCCTAGAGGTGTCACTGGGTCCTACATGTGTCACTAGTTCCAGTTTCTATAGACTGCCTACATAATGAGTCAGGAGGGGAGCATTTGTATGCATTGGTTCTGTCCACAAAATGGCCACTGTATGTGTGTGTGTGTGTGATTGGTACATTTTAAGCTTACTTAATGCACCCGTGAGCTGCTTTGTGTTCAGACATGTAAATAAAACCTGCAAATGATTTGTTAAATATATATATATGTAAGAGTCCATACTGTAAAATTTTATTTGATTTTAATCATAATTTATTCTCTTTGAGAAGGAGTCCTGGCTTACCGTTGTGTTTGGGAGAAGTTACTAGCAGAGGTTAAAAGCGTCTATTCATGTTTAATGGGGATATTGGGGGCTCAGTGGATTAGTGGGAACCATTCATTATTTTACAAAAATTCTATATGAAAAAGGAAAAAAAAAAAAGTTCAAAATTGTCTACTATGCATTTACTTACTGCATAAAAGATTGTGATTGTATTTGTCAATGAATTCATTTTTCTCTTGCTTGCTGTGGCGGCTGTGGCGACTTATTTGGATATGTATGTTAAAATATGCAACTTCTGGTCAGCATTACTATGCCTACTTGTTTCCGGGCTTACACCTGCAGCCTGTACAATGGTGAATGTGTATCTCCATTTAAAGATATATCAGGAATATCTTCTGTATTAGGTGGAGCATTTTTAATTCACACATTTATAAAGCATTCCTTCTAAAAGATCTGTTTTAGAGCTAAGCCATAATTGGTGCCCTTTTGTGCAGACAAGCATACTATGTATGAAATTTACATCTAAAATATCTAAATGGGGCAGTTACCAATAAATCTTAAGTATATTTGCATATTAAATGAATTCTGTGAAACTTGACATTCTCATTTTAAGTGTCTATGTTTGTTATATGTTTAGGCATGCTGCCTATTAGTGGCAGTTCCCTAGTAAGGAGTGAGCACTGCAATGTAACATAAAGGATCCCTTTAAGTGGTACGCCAGCTGCACTTATGCGTCAAGCAAGCTTAGTAAAGCTAAAATAATATATTTATTTTATTGAACACATTAGCACAACACTCATTGCCCCGTAGATGTAGTCCTATTTCTCTGACGTCCTAGTGGATGCTGGGAACTCCGTAAGGACCATGGGGAATAGCGGCTCCGCAGGAGACTGGGCACATCTAAAGAAAGCTTTAGGACTATCTGGTGTGCACTGGCTCCTCCCCCTATGACCCTCCTCCAAGCCTCAGTTAGATTTTTGTGCCCGACCGAGCAGGGTGCAATCTAGGAGCTCTCCTGAGCTTCTTAGAAAAAGTTAGTTTTAGGTTTTTTATTTTCAGTGAGACCTGCTGGCAACAGGCTCACTGCATCGAGGGACTAAGGGGAGAAGAAGCGAACCTGCCTGCTTGCAGCCAGCTTGGGCTTCTTAGGCTACTGGACACCATTAGCTCCAGAGGGACCGAACACAGGCCCAGCCTCGGAGTCCGGTCCCAGAGCCGCGCCGCCGGCCCCCTTACAGAGCCAGAAGCAAGAAGAGGTCCGGAAAATCGGCGGCAGAAGACATCAGTCTTCACCAAGGTAGCGCACAGCACTGCAGCTGTGCGCCATTGCTCCTCATGCACACCACACACTCCGGTCACTGAGGGTGCAGGGCGCTAGGGGGGGGGCGCCCTGAGCAGCAATATAAACACCTTGGCTGGCAAAAATACATCACATATAACCCCCAGGGCTATATGGATGTATATTAACCCCTGCCAGATTCCATAAAAATGCGGGAGAAAAGTCAGCGAAAAAGGGGCGGAGCCTATCTCCTCAGCACACTGGCGCCATTTTTCCCTCACAGCTCCGTTGGAGGGAAGCTCCCTGGCTCTCCCCTGCAGTTAATACACTACAGAAAGGGTTAAAAAGAGAGGGGGGGGGGCACAATTTAGGCGCAGTATACAACATATAGGCAGCTACAAGGGAAAACACTTTTTTATAGGTGCTATCCCTGTGATATATAGCGCCCTGGTGTGTGCTGGCATACTCTCCCTCTGTCTCCCCAAAGGGCTTTGTGGGGTCCTGTCCTCTATCAGAGCATTCCCTGTGTGTGTGCTGTGTGTCGGTACGGCTGTGTCGACAGGTATGTGGAGGATAAGGTGGAGGCGGAGCGAATGCCTGTAAATATGTTGTCACCCCCTGCGGGGTCGACACCGGTGTGGTTGAACTTATGGAAGAATTACGTGAAAATGTCAACTCCTTACATAAAAGGCCGACGACACGGAACAGCCGGCTACTCAGCTTGTGCCTGTTCCAGCGTCTCAAATGTCATGGGGGGCTCTAAAATCGCCCGCTACCTCAGATAACAGACACAGATGTCGACACGGATACTGACTCCAGTGTCGACATCGATGAAACTGGTGTACCCTCCAAATAGGTCCACCCGTTACAGGATTGAGACAATGAAAAATGTATTACACATTTATGATTATACCCCAGGTACCCCATAAAAGGGTATTGTGTTTGGTGAGAGAAAACTATTAGTAGTTTTTCCTGCATCTGAGAAATTAAATGAGGTGTGTGAGAAAGAGTGGTCTTCCCCCGGTAAGAAATTGATAATTTCTACAACGGTTATTGGCAGCGTACCCTTTCCCGCCAGAGGATAGGTCACGCGGGGAAACACCCCATAGGGTAGATACAGCGCTTACACGCTTATCAGAAAAGGTGGCACTACCGTCTTCGGGTACGGCCGCCCTGAAGGAACCTGCTGATAGAAAGCAGGAGGTTACCCTATAAGATATGGTCACACACTAGGGCATTATATTGCGACCAGCCGTTGCTTCGGCATGGATGGGCAGTGCTCCCGCTGCGTGGTCAGATTCCCTGTCGGAAAATAACTATGGATAGGGACAATATTTTGCTGACAATAGAGCATATAAAAGACGTGGTCTTATACATGCGTGATGCACAGAGGGATATTTGCCGGCTGGCATCAAAAATAAGCGCTAGGTCCATTGCCGCCAGACGGGGGTTATGGACTTGGCAATGGTCAGGCGATGCCGACTCGAATCGGCACATGGAAGTTGCCCTATAAGGGGGTAAAACTGTTTGGGGATAGTTTTTCAGACCTCGTTTCCACAGCTACTGCTGGGAAATTAATTTTTTTGCCACAGGCTACCCCACAACAAAAGAAAGCACCGTATCATCAAGTACAGTCCTTTCGGCCCCAGAAAAACAAGTGGGCTAGAGGCTCATCCTTTCTGCCGAGAGGCAAAGGTAGAGGAAAAAAGCTGCAACACACAGCTAGTTCCCAAGAGCAGAAGTCCTCCCTGCGTCCGGTAGGTCCACAGCATAGTGCTGGGGCTGCTCAGGCGGACCCGGGTACGGTGGGGGCCCGTCTCAGATATTTCAGCGGACAGTGGGCTCTCTCACATAGATCCCTGGGTCCTTCAAGTAGTATCTCAGGGGTACAGGCTGGAGTTCGAGACGTTCTTCCCCCCGCCGTTTCCTAAAATCTGCCTTACCGGCACCTCCCTCTGCCAGGGAGACGGTGTTGGTGGATATTCAACACTATAATCAGTGATTGTCAAGGTGCCCCTCCTTCAGCAAGGAAGGGGTTACTATTCCACAGTGGTTGTGGTACCACAACGGTTCGGTGAGACCCATCTTGAAATTAAAATACTTGAACTTTTATATCAGAAGATTCAAGTTCAAGATGGAATCGCTCAGGGCGCTTATTACGAGCCTGGACGAGGGGGATTACAGGGTCTCCCTGGACATCAAGGATGCGTACCTGCATGTCCCTATCCCCCCCCCCCCTCACCAGGAGTACCTCAGATATGTGGTACAGGACTGTCACTATCAGTTCCAGACGCGGCCGTTGGAGTTGTCCACGGCACCGAAGGTCTTTACCTAGGTAATGGCCGAAGTGATGATACTCCTTCACAAGAAGGAAGTTTTTATTATCCCGTACTTGGACGATCTCCTGATAAAGGCGAGGTCCAAAGAACAGTTGGTAGTGGGGGTAGCACTCTCTCGGGAAGTGCTACAACAGCACGACTGGATTCTCAATATTCCAAAGTCACAGCTGGTCCCGACGACACGTCTTCTGTTCCTGGGAATGTTTCTGAACGCAGACCAGAAAAGAGTGTTTCTTCCAGTGGAAAAAGCCGAGGAGTTGTCATCTCTAGTCAGAGACATCCTAAAACCAGGACAGGTGTCGGTACATCAATGCACACGAGTCCTGGGAAAAATGGTAGCTTCGTACGAAGCATAATTCCATTCGGAAGACTCCACGCAAGGACGTTCCAGTGGGACCTGTGGGACTAATGGTCCGGGTCCCATGTACAGATACAACAGCGGATAACCCTGTCAGCAAGAAACAGGGTGTCGCTGCTGTGTTGGCTGCAGAGGGCTCATCTACTAGTGGGCCGCAGATTCGGAATACAGGACTGGGTCCTGGTGACCACGGATGCCAGCCTTCGGGGCTGGGGTGCAGTCACACAGGGAAGAAATTTCCAAGGAGATTTCGCTTCACATAAATATTCTGCAGCTAAGGGCCATTTACAATGCCCTAAGACAAGCAAGGCCCCTGCTTCAGAACCAGCCGGTACTGATCCAATCAGACGACATCACGGCGGTCGCCCATGTACACAGACAGGGCGGCACAAGAAGCAGGATGGCGATGGCAGAAGCCACAAGGATTCTCCGATGGGCGACCTACACCCAGGAGAATGGGGACTTCATCCAGAAGTTTTCCAAATGCGGGTAAGCCGTTGGGAATGACCACGGGTGGACATGATGGCGTCCCGCCTCAACAAGAAGTTGAAAAGATATTGCGCCAGGTCAAGGGACCCTCAGGCGATCGCTGGGGACGCTCTAGTGACACCGTGGGTGTACCAGTCGGTTTATGTGTCTCCTCCTCTACCTCTCATACCCAAGGTACTGAGAATAATAAGAAGGCGAGGAGTGAAAACCATACTCGGGGTTTCCGGATTGGCCATGAAGAGCTTGGTACCCGGAACTTCAAGAGATGCTGGCAGAGGACCCTTGGCCTCTGCCGCTCAGACAAGACCTGCTGCAGCAGGGACCCTGTCTGTTCCAAGACTTACCGCGGCTGCGTTTGACGGCATGGCGGTAGAACACCGGATCCTAAAGGAAAAGGGTATTCCGAAGGAAGTCATCCCTACCCTGATCATAGCCAGGAAGGATGTCACCGCAAGACATTATCGCCGCGTTTGGCGAAAATTTGTTGCTTGGTGGGAGGCCATGAAGGCCCCGACGGAGGAATTTCAACTATGCCGATTCCTGCACTTCCTGCAAGCAGGGGTGACGTTTGGGCCTCAAATTGGGGTCCATCAAGGTCCAGATTTCGGCTCTGTCGATTTTCTTCCAGAAAAAACTGGCTTCACTGCCTGAAGTTCAGACTTTGGTTAAAGGAGTACTACATATTCAGCCTCCTTTTGTGTCTCCTGTGGCACTTTTTGGATCTCAACGTGGTGTTGGATTTCCTAATGTCGCATTGGTTGAGCCACTTAAAACCATGGAGCTAAAGTATCTCGCGTGGAAAGTGGTCATGCTGTTGGCCTTGGCCAGGCGTGTGTCAGAATTGGCGGCTTTGTCATGTAAAAGGCCTTATCTGATTTTCTGTATGGATAGGGCAGAGTTGAGGACTCGTCCTCAGTTTCTCCCGAAGGTGGTCTCAGGTTTTCACTTGAACCAACCTATTGTGGTGCCTGCGGCTACTGGGGACTTGGAGGATTCCAAGTTGCTGGACGTAGTCAGAGCCCTGTAAATTTTATTTTTCCAGGACGGCTGGAGTCAGGAAAACTGACTCGCTGTTTATCCTGATGGCACCCAACAAGCTGGGTGCTCCTGCTTCTAGGCAGTCTATTGCGCGCTGGTTTTGTAGCACTATTCAGCTGGCGCATTCTGCGGTAGGATTACCGCAGCCTAAATCAATAAAAGCCCATTCCACAAGGACGGTGGGCTCATCTTGGGCGGCTGCCCGAGGGGTCTCGGCTTTACAACTTTGCCGAGCAGCTACTTGGTCAGGGGCAAACACGTTTGCAAAATTCTACGAATTGATACCCTGGCTGAGGAGGACCTGGAGTTCTCTCATTTGGTGCTGCAGAGTCATCCGCACTCTCCCGCCCGTTTGGGAGCTTTGGTATAATCCCCATGGTCCTTACGGAGTTCCCAGCATCCACTAGGACGTCAGAGAAAATAAGAATTTACTTACCGATAATTCTATTTCTCGTAGTCCGTAGTGGATGCTGGGCGCCCATCCCAAGTGCGGATTGTCTGCAATACTTGTACATAGTTATTGTTAACTAATCGGGTTCTTGTTGTGAGCCATCTATTCAGAGGCTCCTCTGTTATCATGCTGTTAACTGGGTTTCATATCACAAGTTGTACGGTGTGATTGGTGTGGCTGGTATGAGTCTTACCCGGGATTCAAAATCCTTCCTTATTGTGTACGCTCGTCCGGGCACAGTATCCTAACTGAGGCTTGGAGGAGGGTCATAGGGGGAGGAGCCAGTGCACACCAGATAGTCCTAAAGCTTTCTTTAGATGTGCCCAGTCTCCTGCGGAGCCGCTATTCCCCATGGTCCTTACGGAGTTCCCAGCATCCACTACGGACTACGAGAAATAGAATTATCGGTAAGTAAATTCTTATTATTACAATCTGCTAATAATGTGATGCCAGGGAACCCCGTTGTAACGGTCTCAGATCTGGACGTCTGAGACCATTACTATTAGGCCATTTCACAAAAAAAGGACAACTTTGGTAAAAAGATGTAATTTCAGTATTCATTTTCTATGTCCTACAAATTAGGGCATAGCAATATTAAGCATAAATATAATGTTGGTATCTGCATTATTAAGTAGAGTTAACATTATTCTAAAGAAGAAAATGTTGATAAGGGATGTACTGTAATGTTTGATTTTCCCACATTACAAATGGGAGTTCCACAATTTATCACTAGGTGGTGTTACTATTAGTATATGGTGGCTGACCACATGTGTTCACATGCAAGAGCAATCACTGTTTGAAGCTGAATATTTAAGGTGAACATTACTATAACTTGTAACGTTAGTTACAAAACATGAATAAGTTTCCTTCAGCTTTGTAAGATGTGTAATTTTTAGATACTATAAGGTTATTCTGGACATCTAACCAACACCTCAATGTCCATTAAATAAAATAGCTTATCTTATAAATGGCAACTAACGTTACATGTGTATTTAAGTCCGTATCATACGCTAAATAAATGTTATTATCGAATACTTTGTCCTCTTTTAGAAAGCTACTAGGGGTAAAGCAAATCAAGTGTAAAAATACAACAGGCTCTAGAAAATTGTACTTCATTTAAAAAAAAATGAAATTCTGAAACTTTAAAATACACAAAAGGGGGAATCATTGGTAGGATGCTGATCATTTGATGGCAAGGGGTAGGGACCCCTTTTGGAATTTTTTTTGTGCTTTCAGGTTTATTTTATTTGCAAAGACAGAGCAAGTGGACCTCATACATGAAACATGCACTTGTTGCATTTAACAGATGTACCCCTTGCTGTATGTATAAAGTATTGGCGCTGTGGGTTGAGCTGCCTGCGTTTCCTGCTAATTGGCTCCCATGATGACACTGCTCTGCGGCAGACTGTGTACTGGGATCCATGCTGCAGCGTCAGTGACCATTAGTGGAGGGGCTTATAAGGAGTGAGTCATCACCCAGTACGTCTAGACAATTATATAGTAGGTGTGGACTGGACAATGGAGGCGTGTCCAGACCGTTTTCAGGGCGGCTGCGTGACATCACATGCGGCCTCTGCAACACGAAAAATGTTGGGGATGCACCTGCATTCACAGCCATGCTGCATATGAAGGGAGTCATCCCTAATTTCCCATCCTGCGCTGGGTGGCTTCCAGCATGCGATCTTCAGCAGTAGCAGATTCTGCTTTTTAGCAAAATCTGCCACTGAAGCTGAATAGGGTTCATAATCTTATGTAGGACTATTGCTACTGTAAAGGAAAAAGTTACCATTTACCTAATTTTAACAAATTTATATTTAAAAAAAAAAAAAAAAGTTTAATACTGAGGTTTTTTAATCATTCATGTCATGTAGTCCTAACTTTTAAAAAATGTGTGAGAAAAGTTACTTCTCTAATTTACCAAATAGAATTGAGTTTATTCTTATTGTTCACATGGGACAGTGTCCTCACAAACTAAGTTATCTAAGTAGTATAGTTTTTAGTGTCATGCATCAGGATAGGTGTGTCTCAGCCATTGAGTGAATGAGTTATTCAGGAGAATATCAAAGTCCCCTTATTTGAGCAAAGTGTAACGGAATATCATGGAATAACGCTCCTAAATACACTTTCACCTTTCCCAGTAGAATGACTAAGGTGGAAGGAATGTCACATGTTTGGAACAGCAATACTTGACATTAACCCAATTGAAATGCTGTTGCATAACCTGAAGAGTGGAGTTTATTTCAGACGACTCAAAAATATCAAATCACTGAAGT
This sequence comes from Pseudophryne corroboree, assembly GCF_028390025.1. Taxonomy (NCBI): domain Eukaryota; kingdom Metazoa; phylum Chordata; class Amphibia; order Anura; family Myobatrachidae; genus Pseudophryne; species Pseudophryne corroboree. Next base: position 813,390,931 of record NC_086447.1, read on the forward strand.
AATTTTGTGAAGAGGTATTGGGCTAAAATACCTTCAAACCGAAATGCAGGATTGCTCAACAGATACAAGAAACTATTTGTTTAAGTGACAACTGCTATAGAAGGTCCTGGCTGCCCTTTTCAAACACAGTGATGAATATTGAGTCAGTGTGTTAATAAACAGTACAACTTTTCATTTCATTAACTTTTCTTAGATCATGTGAAGACTGATTATTAACATTTACTTATAGCATTATCATATTCCTCAGGTCTCTACCAATTGCAACAAAGATGTTGTTAAAAACAAAACAAAACTGGGCAGTAACAAACAGGTAAGTGGACCCTATTTACAGACTTACAAATTAACGCGATATCCGGCACGATTTACCTTGAAGCTCACCTTGAGATAAATCGCATCGAAAGTGCTTTTTTGTGCATTTGATGCGTATGTAATCCTGTGATTTATCGCAAGCCCCTTACGACCATAAATCGTGAGGCATCGGATGATCGAATGCAAGCGCATCGCATGCTGACCAAAGCACACCAGATTTATCTGCAAGATCTTTAAAAATGTAAAGAGAGGGCTGGCCTATCTGGGGGATATATACACAGGCAGCCATTTTAACTCTGTGCACTTCTGTTTGCTTTGTGACTAGAGAAGTTTGGTTTATACCTGCTGCTCGTTCCACATTGCTAGCTACCGTGCACTGCTTTGTTCTGCTTGCATTACAAAGTGTTTCTATACTGCTGTGTGTGTGTGTGTTACACCGTGCTGAAGATGAGGGAAGACAGGGAGAGGGCCCAGCAAAGGTGGAGAGAGAGATCTTGCTGGACGAAGGAGTGGCTGCTTAAGCGGCCTACTCGTTCCTACATGCCCCTCCTGGATGAGATCAGGGACAACAACCCAGATGACTACCGCAACTTCCTGCGCATGGATGATGCCACCTTCCAGGAGTTGCTGCGTCTGGTGACCCCCCTCATACAGAAGCGGGATACCAAATGGCGGGAATATGAACAAAACAAGAAATACCAACTGCGCTAACATAAATTGAATTTTTATATTAATTAAAATCAATATCACAAATACACATACACATAAACAAACTAGAATAATATAATACGACACTGATAATAACAAGAAATAATATTAAAACTGAGCCTTAGTAAGCCACTCTCTGACAGTGATTATTCACTTGGGGCAGTCTTTATGCAAAATATCCGGTATGTACAACTGATTGTTGGAGGATGGTAAAAGTCCTGCAACGCATGCGTTGATGTAAATAAAGGCGTCCAGGTGATGGAGAATATTTACCAGGCCCCTGGTGATGATTCAGCCGGGTATCCCACCTAGCGGGGTTCTGGATAGAGATGAGCGGATTCGGTTTTACTCGGTTCTCAAAATGGCATCTTATTGGCTCACGGATGTCACGTGTTTTGGATAGCCAATAAGATGCCGTTTTGAGAACCGAGTAAAACCGAGTAAAACCGAATCCGCTCATCTCTAGTTCTGGAGCAATCTCCCTATCCCACGCAATGAAGATGATGGTTCTCCCTTTATTAATGTCCACACCGAAGGGACTGGAATCTCCTGGTGGAAACAAAGTCCTGTGTATCGCCTGCAGGAATCCTCAGAAATGCCCTGGTCAGAGGTGTGGCCCCCCTAACGCGTTTCACTGTCACTTGGCAGCTTTATCAAAGGTCTTTATCATAAAAAACAGTCTAATTCTCTTTGAGCAGCAGCAAGAAGACAGACCCTTCCACTATCCATTAATCACCTTTGATAAAGCTGCCAAGTGACAGTGAAACGCGTTAGGGGGGGGGCCACACCTCTGACCAGGGCATTTCTGAGGATTCCTGCAGGCGATACACAGGACTTTGTTTCCACCAGGAGATTCCAGTCCCTTCGGTGTGGACATTAATAAAGGGAGAACCATCACCTTCATTGCGTGGGATAGAGAGATTGCTCCAGAACCCCGCTAGGTGGGATACCCGGCTGAATCATCACCAGGGACCTGGTAAATATTCTCCATCACCTGGACGCCTTTATTTACATCAACGCATGCGTTGCAGGACTTTTACCATCCTCCAACAATCAGTTGTACATACCGGCTATTTTGCATAAAGACTGCCCCAAGTGAACAATCACTGTCAGAGAGTGGCTTACTAAGGCTCAGTTTTAATATTATTTCTTGTTATTATCAGTGTCGTATTATATTATTCTAGTTTGTTTATGTGTATGTGTATTTGTGATATTGATTTTAATTAATATAAAAATTCAATTTATATGTTAGCGCAGTTGGTATTTCTTGTTTTGTTCATATTTATGCTATTGGGGTGAACGACTATCACCCCTTTTCCAACAGCGGCTTAGAAAACCAGCCCAGTTACAGCGCCTGTTGTTTTTACCATTCATGGTAAAATTTACTTTTTCTTTGCTCTACCAAATGGCGGGAGCCTATCCCTACTGAGGAGAGGCTCGTGGCTACCCTGCGGTTCCTTGCTACTGGACACTCGTTTGAGGAGCTGAAGTTTGGGACCTGCATCTCTGCTCAGGCTTTGGGACACATCATACCTGAAACCTGCCAGGCTATTATCAAAGTGCTTCAGTACAAGTACTGTAAGGTAAGAAAATGACACCATACATTGCTTGTCGTGTAACAAAATGTTTTATTTTGCAAACTTAATTTTGGTAGAAAAAAGATATGCTTTTTATTTCAAGACATAACTTTAATAAGTATGTGGCCAACATGGCTGAACTTTAGCAAACCGTATACGTTTTCATGATGCAGCACATCTACATCACTACATTTATGAAATGAAAAAAAAAGTTTTATATATAGCGACGAATGTGGTGCATTCTGATACTACGCCATGGAGTGGCACCGCAGCCAGGGGCACAATGCACACATGCAACTTGGGGTAGGAAGATGGGTCCCCGGTACCATCAGCCTGCATCAAGTTGCATGTGTGCATTGTGCCCCTGGCAGGGGTGCCACTCAACGCCACAGTATCGGAATGCACCACATCTGTTGCTATATATAGCAAGGGCAGCATTACATTTGTGAAACGCAAAACAAATGCGATATATATATATATATATATATATATATATATATATATATATATGCAGCCAACATTGTAGAACTTTTTCAAACAGTATCTTTATAAGTAGCATCTGGTGCAGTATGAGATATGGTGGTAGTTGCACATGATTTCAGACTCTGCCGTGAGGAAGAGTGCCTGTGGGTGGGTGACTGAGCAAACAGAAGAGAGAGACTGCCTATAACCACCTGGTGGTGTAGTCAAAGCCCACCTTCTTAGCGGACACTGTGGCCTGGGTCTGGAAAAATTGAGGTTCCTCGCACCAACAACCTGCCCCTAGCAGCATGTGTGTAATGTGCGCCTGAAAGCGGTGCCACTCTCAACCATGGTTTTCTCATACGTCCTAGAGGATGCTGGAGACACCATTAGAACCATGGGGTATAGACGGGATCCGCAGGAGACATGGCACTTTAAGACTTTCAAAAGGGGTGTGCAGTGGCTCCTCCCTCTATGCCCTTCCTCCAGACTCCAGTTTTAGAATTGTGCCCAGTGAGACTGGACACACTACAGGGGAGCTCTACTGAGTTTCTCTGAAAAAGACTCCTGTTAGGTTTTTTTATGTTCAGGGAGGCTGCTGGCAACAGTCCGTGCTTCGTGGGACTTAGGGGAGAGAAGTATGACCTACTTCCAGTGAGTTCAATGGCTCTGCTTCTGGCTACAGGACACCATTAGCTTCTGAGGGTGCTGATCGCTGGGTACGCCTAGATCAGGGGTGGGCAATTATTTCAGCTGGGGGGCCGCTTAACACTTCCAGCGAATATTCGAGGGCCACACACAAAATACTCAAAAAGAGATCCCTTTTTTACACATTACGACAGACAGCGTTCCGTTTTTACAAATTACGGCAGACAGCGTCCCCTTTTTACACATTACGGCAGACAGCGGCCCCTTTTCTCTAACGTCCTAGAGGATGCTGGGGACTCCGTAAGTACCATGGGGAAGAGACGGGCTCCGCAGGAGACATAGGCACTTTAAGAAAGAATTTAGTTCCTGGTGTGCACTGGCTCCTCCCTCTATGCCCCTCCTCCAGACCTCAGTTTGATACTGTGCCCAGACGAGCTGGGTGCTTTTCAGTGAGCTCTCCTCAGTTTACTGATAGAAAGTATTTTGTTAGGTTTTTTTTATTTTCAGGGAGCTCTGCTGGCAACAGACTCCCTGCATCGTGGGACTGAGGGGAGAGAAGCAGCCCTACTCTCTGAAACTAGGTCCTGCTTCTTAGGCTACTGGACACCATTAGCTCCAGAGGGATCGGTACGCAGGATCTCACCCTCGCCGTCCGTCCCAGAGCCGCGCCGCCGTCCCCCTCGCAGAGCCGGAAGACTGAAGCTGGGTGAGTATGAGAAGCAAGAAGACTTCACAGGCGGCAGAAGACTTCGTGATCTTCACTGGAGGTAACGCACTGCAGCTGTGCGCCATTGCGCCACACACCTACACATACTCCGGTCACTGTTAGGGTGCAGGGGGGGGGGCAGCATTTGGGACCTCATTCTGGCAAATAAACACATATATACAGCTGGGCACTGTACATATGTAGGAGCCCCTGCCAAAGAAATAAAATTTCTTCTCCCTCAGCACTCACCAGCGCCATTTTTTTTCTCCACAGCACGCTGAGAGGAAGCTCCACAGGCTCTCCCCTGCTGATACACGGTAGAAGAGGGTTGAAAAGAGAGGGGGGGCACATAATTAGGCGCAAAAAAGTATATAAACAGCAGCTACTGGGTTAACATTAAGTTACTGTGTTATTCCTGGGTTATATAGCGCTGGGGTGTGTGCTGGCATACTCTCTCTCTGTCTCTCCAAAGGGCCTCGTGGGGGAACTGTCTTCAGAAAGGACATTCCCTGCGTGTGTGGTGTGTCGGTACGCTTGTGTCGACATGTCTGATGTGGAAGGCTATGTGGGAGAGGAGCGGGAGCAAATGAATGTGGTGTCTCCGCCGACGGCGCCGACACCTGATTGGATGGAGATGTGGAAGGTTTTAAATGATAATGTAAATTCCTTGCATCAAAGATTAGACAAGGCTGATGCATTGGGACAGTCAGGGTCTCAACCCGTGCCTGATCCTATGTCGCAGGGACCGTCGGGGTCTCATAAGCGCCCACTATCCCAAATTGTTGACACAGATACCGACATGGATTCTGACTCCAGTGTCGATTACGATGATGCAAAGTTACAGCCAAAGTTGGCTAAATCACTCCGATATATGATTATAGCAATTAAGGAGGTTTTGCACATCAGAGGAAACCCCTGTCCCTGACACAAGGGTTTATATGTATAAGGGAAAGAAACCTGAGGTAACTTTCCCCCCCTCACACGAACTGAATGAGTTATGTGAAAAAGCTTGGGAATCTCCAGATAAAAAACTGCAGATTTCCAAACGGATTCTTATGGCGTATCCTTTCCCGCCAACGAACAGGTTACGATGGGAATCCTCCCCTAGGGTGGACAAAGCTTTAACACGCTTATCCAAAAAGGTAGCCCTGCCGTCCCAGGATACGGCTACCCTCAAGGATGCTGCTGATCGCAAACAGGAGGGTACCCTGAAGTCCATTTATACACATTCAGGTACCTTGCTCAGACCGGCAATCGCGTCGGCCTGGGTCTGTAGTGCAGTAGCGGCATGGACTGATACCTTATCAGAGGAGTTTGATACCCTAGATAGGGATACTGGTTTATTGACCCTGGGGCATATTAAAGATGCTGTCCTTTATATGAGAGATGCTCAAAGAGACATTAGTCTGCTGGGTTCTAGAATAAACGCTATGTCGATTTCTGCCAGAAGGGTCCTGTGGACTCGGCAATAGACAGGTGATGCCGACTCAAAACGGCATATGGAGGTTTTACCTTACAAGGGTGAGGAATTGTTCGGTGAAGGTCTCTCGGACCTGGTCTCCACAGCTACGGCTGGAAAGTAAAAATTTTTGCCTTATGTTTCCTCACAGCCTAAGAGAGCACCGCATTATCAAATGCAGTCCTTTCGTTCACCAAGAAACAAGAAAGTCCGAGGTGCGTCCTTTCTTCCCAGTGGGAGGGGCAGAGGAAAGAAGCTACACAATACAGCTAGTTCCCAGGAACAGAATTTCTCCCCGGCCTCTGCAAAATCCACTGCATGACGCTGGGGCTCTACTGGCGGAGTCGGGGCCAGTGGGGGCGCGTCTTCGGAATTTCAGACACATGTGGGTTCACTCCCAGGTGGATCCCTGGGCAATAGAAATTGTGTCTCAGGGTTACAAGCTGGAATTCGAAGAGGTGCCTCCTCGCCGGTTTTTCAAATCGGCCCTACCGTCTTCTCCCCTAGAGAGGGAGATAGTGTTAACTGCAATACAAAAATTGTATCTTCAGCAGGTGGTGGTCGAGGTTCCCCTCCTTCAACAGGGAAGGGGTTATTATTCGACCATGTTTGTGGTTCCGAAACCGGACGGTTCGGTCAGACCCATATTGAATTTAAAATCTCTGAACCTATACTTGAAGAGATTCAAGTTCAAGATGGAATCGCTAAGAGCGGTCCTCGCCAGCCTGGAAGGGGGGGATTTTATGGTGTCACTGGACATAAAGGATGCGTACCTTCATGTCCCCATTTATCCACTTCATCAGGCGTACCTAAGATTGCGGTACAGGACTGTCATTACCAATTTCAGACGTTGCCGTTTGGTCTCAACGGCTCCGAGGATTTTCACCAAGGTAATGGCGGAAATGATGGTGCTCCTGCGCAAGCAGGGTGTCACAATTATCCCGTACTTGGACGATCGCCTCATAAAAGCGAGATCAAGAGAGCAGTTGCTGAACAGCGTATCTCTTTCACTGAAAGTGTTACAACAACACGGCTGGATTCTCAATATCCCAAAGTCGCAGTTGGTTCCAACGACTCGTCTGCCTTTCTTGGGCATGATTCTGGACACGACCCAGAAAAGGGTTTATCTTCCGATAGAAAAAGCCCAGGAACTTATGACTCTGGTCAGGAACCTTTTGAAATCAAGACAGGTGTCCGTGCATCATTGCACTCGAGTCCTGGGAAAGATGGTGGCCTCATACGAGGCCATTCTCTTTGGCAGGTTCCATGCGAGGACTTTCCAATGGGATCTGTTGGACAAGTGGTCCGGATCACATCTACAGATGCATCGGTTGATCACCCTGTCCCCCAGGGCCAGGGTGTCGCTCCTGTGGTGGCTGCAGAGTGCTCACCTTCTCGAGGGCCGCAGATTCGGCATTCAGGATTGGATCCTGGTGACCACGGACGCAAGCCTCCGAGGTTGGGGAGCAGTCACACAGGGAAGAAATTTCCATGGTCTTTGGTCAAGTCAAGAGACTTGTCTGCACATCAACATCCTGGAACTAAGGGCTATATACAACGCCCTATGTCAAGCGGAGGCCTTACTTCGCGACCAACCAGTTCTGATCCAGTCAGACAACATCACCGCAGTGGCTCATGTAAACCGCCAAGGCGGCACAAGGAGCAGAGCGGCAATGGCGGAAGCTACCAGGATTCTTCGCTGGGCGGAGAATCATGTAAGCGCACTGTCAGCAGTGTTCATTCCGGGAGTGAACAACTGGGAAGCAGACTTCCTCAGCAGACACGACCTACACCCGGGAGAGTGGGGACTTCATCCAGAAGTCTTCGCACAGATTGTGAGTCGGTGGGAACTGCCACAGATAGACATGATGGTGTCCCGCCTCAACAAAAAGCTACAGAGGTATTGCGCCAGGTCCAGAGACCCTCAGGCGATAGCGGTATACGCCCTCGTGACACCGTGGGTGTTCCGGTCCGTCTATGTATTTCCTCCTCTTCCTCTCATACCCAAGGTGTTGAGAATAGTAAGAAGAAAAGGAGTGAGAACAATCCTCGTTCCAGATTGGCCACGACGGACCTGGTATCCAGATCTGCAGGAAATGCTCACGGAAGATCCGTGGCCTCTTCCTCTAAGGCAGGACCTGTTGCAACAGGGACCCTGTCTGTTCCAAGACTTACCAGGGCTGCGTTTGACGGCATGGCGGTTGAACGCCGGATCCTAGCGGAAAAAGGTATTCCGGTTGAGGTTATCCTTACGCTGATAAAGGCTAGGAAGGAAGTAACAGCAAAACATTATCACCGTATATGGCGAAGATATGTTTCTTGGTGTGATGCCAGGAATGCTCCTACGGAAGAATTCCATCTGGGCCGTTTCCTTCACTTCCTACAAACTGGAGTGGATTTGGGCCTTAAATTAGGCTCCATTAAGGTCCAGATTTCGGCCCTATCCATTTTCTTTCAAAAAGAATTGGCTTCTCTCCCAGAAGTTCAGACTTTTGTTAAGGGAGTACTGCATATTCAGCCTCCGTTTGTGCTTCCGGTGGCGCCTTGGGACCTTAATGTGGTCTTGGACTTCCTAAAGTCACACTGGTTTGAACCACTGAAAACGGTGGAGTTGAAATATCTCACTTGGAAGGTGGTCATGTTATTAGCCCTGGCTTCGGCTAGGCGAGTGTCGGAATTAGCGGCTTTATCACATAAAAGCCCCTATCTGGTTTTCCATATGGATCGAGCGGAATTGCGGACACGTCCTCAGTTCCTGCCAAAAGTGGTTTCATCCTTTCATATGAACCAACCTATTGTGGTGCCTGTGGCTACAAGGGACTTAGAGGATTCCGAGTCCCAGATGTGGTCAGGGCTTTGAAAATGTATGTAGCCAGGACGGCTAGAGTCCAAAAAACAGAAGCACTGTTTGTTCTGTATGCAGCCAACAAGCTTGGCGGCCCTGCTTCAAAGCAGACTCTTGCTCGCTGGATCTGTATCACGATTCAGCAGGCACATTCTACGGCAGGATTGCCGTTACCTTAATCGATCAAGGCCCATTCCACTAGGAAAGTGGGCTCTTCTTGGGCGGCTGCCCGAGGGGTCTCGGCACTACAGCTGTGTCGAGCTGCTACTTGGTCGGGTACAAACACCTTTGCAAAATTCTATAAGTTTGATACCCTGGCTGAGGAGGACCTCATGTTTGCTCAATCGGTGCTGCAGAGTTATCTGCACTCTCCCGCCCGTTTGGGAGCTTTGGTATAATCCCCATGGTCCTTACGGAGTCCCCAGCATCCTCTAGGACGTTAGAGAAAATAAGATTTTACTTACCGGTAAATCTGTTTCTCGTAGTCCGTAGAGGATGCTGGGCGCCCGTCCCAAGTGCGGACTTCTTCTGCAATACTTGTATATAGTTATTGCTTCAATAAGGGTTACGTTATTGTTGCATCGGGCGTGAACTGATGCTATGTTATTGTCATACTGTTTACTGGATTGTTATCACAAGTTTATACGGTGTGATTGGTGTGGCTGGTATGAATCTTGCCCTTGGATTAACAAAAATCCTTTCCTCGTACTGTCCATCTCCTCTGGGCACAGTTCTCTAACTGAGGTCTGGAGGAGGGGCAGAGAGGGAGGAGCCAGTGCACACCAGGAACTAAATTCTTTCTTTAAAGTGCCCATGTCTCCGGCGGAGCCCGTCTCTTCCCCATGGTCCTTACGGAGTCCCCAGCATCCTCTACGGACTACGAGAAATAGATTTACCGGTAAGTAAAATCTTATTTTTACACACTACGACAGACAGCGCCCCCGTTTTTACACATTACGGCAGACAGCGTCCCCGTTTTTACACATTACGGCAGACAGCGTCCCCGTTTTTACACATTACGGCAGACAGCGTCCCCGTTTTTACACATTACGGCAGACAGCGTCCCCTTTTTACACATTACGGCAGACAGCGCCCCCGTTTTTACACATTACGGCAGACAGTCCCTACCCCCTTCCCCCCCCCTCCCCTAAACCCATATTGCAGTTTTTAACTCCCCTCCCTGCCCACCCCTAAACCTATATGGCAGCTTAAGCAGTGATCCAGGGGCTGGCTGGACATGGGGTTTACCTGTTTGTCACAGTGGCAGACGATCCCCGCTGTCCGATGATCTGCGCTGCTGCCGGCCGGAGTCACTGCTGATGTGGCCTCTCCTGCTCCCGCTCGCTGCCCGCCGCTTCTCGGCCGCCGCTCCTGCTCACTGCAGTGCCCGCCCCCCGTGCCACCCAGCGCATGATAAGTCAGCTGACCCTGTGACGTGACCGGGATTTCCTCAGCGGCGCCGCGTCTGAGAGCAGTGCAATGACAAGCGGCATGTCGGGCCGCTTGTCATTGCACTCTGGTGGGGCACAGCGGGCCAGGCAGGATCGGTTCGCGAGCCGCCTGTTGCCCACCCCTAGCCTAGATGCTCACTCCCACAGCCAGCCGTCACCCCCTTACAGAGCCAGAAGTCAGAAGACAGGTGAGTAGCAGAAGAAAAGAAGACTTCAGCGATGGCATTTCTGAGGTACCGCGCAGTGAACGGACGCTGCGCGCCAAGCTCCCACACACACAGTACTACATCGTGCAGGGCGTGGGAAAAGGGGCGCCCTGGGCAGCTTGTAAAAACCTCATTTCCACTGGCAAGAGGGGACATTAGGGTGCAAAACGGGGGGGGGGGGGCACAGGATAATTTGGTGCAATATACTTGATATTAAAAGCGCTACAGTTCTGGGGCATTTTTTATTAGTCGCTTCAGACCCGTTGATTTGGTGCTGGGTTGTGAGCTGGAAAATTCCCTCTGTCTCTCTGACAGACTTTTTACTGTGGGTCTGTCCCCTATTGGCCTGGTGTGTCTGTGTGTGTTTGGTACATGTGTGTAGACATGTCTGAGGCTGAGTGCTTTTCCCAGGAGGAGGCTGTATTAGACAAAAGGCTGTGGGGGTGGCCCTGTCGGGTAAATGTTTTGAATGCTAATGTGGCTCGTATTAGTAAGAGGTTAGACAAGTCTGAGTCTCAGACCCAGGCATGGAAGAAATCTGTGGAGGATATGTTATTACAAGTCCAGGGCCCCTCGGAGTCACAGAAACGTACGTTTGCCCAGTTGGCAGACACTGATACCGACACGGACACTGATTCCAGTGTCGACTATAGCGATTCCAGATTAGATCCAAAATTGTCAAAGAGCATTCAGTACATGATTGTGGCGGTTAAAGAGGTATTACATATCACTGAGGACCCTGCTGTTCCTGATAAAAGGGTCTGTATGTATAAGGAAAGGAAACCTGAGATAACGTTTCCTCCCTCTAATGAACTGAACACTCTATTTGAAAAAGTCTGGGAGAGTCCTGACAGAAAGTTTCAGATTCCCAAAAGGATTCCTGTGGCTTATCCGTTTCCCTCTGGGGATAGGGAAAAGTGGGAGTCACCCCCCCCCCCCCCCCTTCCCATTGTAGACAAGGCCCTATCACGTTTGTCTAAAAAGGTGGCTCTTCCGTCACCTGGCACGGCAGCCCTTAAAGACCCTGCGGATTGTAAGCAGGAAGATACGTTAAAATCCATTTATACGACCACAGGTACACTACTCAGACCGGTCATTGCATCTGCGTAGGTGAGTTGTGCTATCGTAAAGTGGGCAGATAACTTGTCATCTGATATAGATACCCTAGATAGGGATTGCATCCTCTTGACGCTGGGTTATATCAAGGACGCTGCAGCTTATCTAAAGGAAACTGCAAGAGATATTGGCCTTTTGGGATCAAAGGCCAATGCCATGGCAGTCTCAGCTAGACGAGCGTTGTGGATTCATCAATGGAATGCTGATGCTGACTCCAAGAAAAATATGGAATCTCTACCATATAAAGGTGGTGTCTTGTTTGGTGACGGCCTCGCTGATTTGGTAACTACGGCTACCACGGGTAAGTCATCATTTTTACCTTATGTGCCTTCACAACAAAAGAAAACATACCACTATCAAATGCAGTCCTTTCGGCCCAATAAATACAAGAAAGGGCGAGGTTCTTCCTTCCTTGCTACTAGAGGAAGGGGAAAGGGGAAAATATCACCAGCTGTGGCGGGTTCCCAGGAGCAGAAGTCCTCCCCGACTTCTGCCAAATCCAGCACATGAGGGCTCCTCTGCGGGAGTCCGCACCGGTGGGGGCACGTCTCAAACTCTTCAGTCAGTTCTGGATTCGTTCGGACCTGGACCCATGGATTTTACAAATAGTATCCCAAGGGTACAAACTGGAGTTTCAAGATGTTCCCCCTCGCCGATATTTCAAATCGGCCTTACCAGCTTCTCTTCAGGACAGGGAGGTAGTTTGCGACGCAATACAAAAGTTGTGTCAAAATCAGGTCATCGTCAAGGTTCCCCAGTCACAACAGGGAGAAGGCTTTTATTCAAGCCTGTTTGTGGTCCCGAAAACGGATGGCTCGGTCAGACCAATCCTAAACCTGAAATCCCTCAATTTCTACCTGAAAAAATTCAAGATGGATTCTCTCCGAGCGGTGATCTCCAGTCTGGAGGAAGGGGATTTTATGGTGTCGGTTGACATAAAGGATGCCTACTTACATTTATTCATTTATCCTCCGCATCAGGCTTACCTGAGGTTTGCAATTCAAGATTGTCATTACCAATTTCAGACGTTACCGTTTGGTCTGTCCACGGCTCCAAGGATTTTCACCAAAGTGATGGCGGAAATGATGGTTCTCCTTCGCAAACAAGGAGTCATGATTATACCGTACTTGGACAATCTCCTGATAAAGGCGAGATCCAGGGACCAGTTGGTGAGAAACATTGCACTGTCCCTGACAGTTCTTCAACAACATGGTTGGCTCCTAAACTTACCAAAATCACAGTTGATTCCGGCAACGCGGTTGTCGTTTTTAGGAATGATACTAGACACAGAACTACAGAGAGTTTTTCTTCCAGTGGAAAAAGCTCAGGAACTTCAGACTCTGGTCAAACAAATTCTGAAACCGGCAAGAGTGTCAATCCATCAATGCACTCGGTTGCTGGGAAAGATGGTTGCGGCCTACGAGGCCATTCAGTTTGGCAGATTCCATGCCAGGGTCTTTCAGTGAGACCTATTGGACATTGCACCGGAGGATAATCCTGTCTTCCAAGACCAGAATATCACTCCTGTGATGGCTACACAGTTCTAACCTCCTAGAGGGGCGCAGGTTCGGGATCCAGGACTGGATCCTAGTAACCACGGATGCAAGTCTCCGAGGATGGGGAGCAGTCACGCAGGGGGAAAACTTCCAAAGAAGATGGTCAAGCCAGGAAACTTGTCTCCAGATATACGTTCTGGAGTTAAAGGCCGTTTACAACGGCCTTGTGCAGGCGGAACATCTTCGCAATCTACCCGTACTGATCCAGTCAGACAATGTTACAGCAGTGGCGTACATAAACCGCCAGGGCGGAACAAAAAGCAGAGCGGCAATGGCAGAAGGCAATGGCGGAAAAGCATACAAGCGCACTGTCAGCGATCTTCATTCCAGGAGTGGTACAACTGGGAACCAGACTTCCTCAGCAGACACGATCTCCATCCAGGAGAGTGGAGCCTCCATCAGGAGGTCTTCACAGAAGTGACAAGTCATTGGGGAATTCCTCAAATAGAAATGATGGCGTCTCATCTCAACAAGAAGCTTCAGAGATATTGTTCCAGGTCGAGGGACCCTCAAGCAATAGCAGTGGATGCACTGGTGACACCATGGGTGTTTCTGTCGGTGTATGTATTCCCGCCGCTGCCTCTCATTCCAAAAGTTCTAAAGATCATAAGAAGAACAAAGGTTCAAGCGATCCTCATTGTCCCGGACTGGCCAAGCAGGGCTTGGTATCTAGATCTTCAGGAATTACTCATAGGAGATCCCTGGCCTCTTCCTCTACGCGAGGACCTGTTACAACAAGGGCCGTGCGTATACCAAGACTTAACGCAGCTGCGTTTGACGGCATGGCGGTTGAACACCAAATCCTAGCCAGAAAAGGTATTCCCAGTGAAGTCATTCCCACACTTCTTCAGGCCAGGAAGGGAGTAACGGCTCGACATTACCACCGCATTTGGAGAAAATATGTGTCTTGGGGTGAATCCAAGAAGGCTCCTGCGGAAGAGTTTCAGCTAGGACGTTTTCTCCATTTTCTACAAGCAGGTGTGGAGGCGGGCCTAAAGTTGGGCTCAGTTAAGATGCAGATTTCAGCCTTTTCTGTTTTCTTTTAAAAACAATTGGCCTCCCTTCCAGAAGTTCAGACTTTCGTGAAAGGTGTGTTGCACATCCAACCTCCATTTGTGGCACCATGGGATCTTAACATGGTGTTGCAGTCACTTCAATCACATTGGTTTGAACCTTTACAGAAGGTGGAGTTGAAGTTTCTCACTTGGAAAGTGGTGATCCTGTTGGCTTTGGCATCTGCAAGGCGGGTGTCTGAGTTAGCGGCCTTGTCTCACAAGAGCACTTATTTAATCTTTCATGAAGATAGAGCAGAGTTGAGGACTCGTCAGCATTTTCTGCCGAAAGTGGTTTCATATTTCCACATTAACCAGCCTATTGTGGTGCTAGTGGCTACTAACGCTTTCGTTGAGTCAAAGTCTCTGGATGTGGTAAGAGCTCTGAAAATCTATGTCGCCAGAACGGCTCAGGTTAGGAAAACCGAGGCTCAGTTTGTCCTGTATGCTCCCAACAAGATTGGGTGTCCTGCTTCCAAACAAACCATTGCACGCTGGATCTGTAACACGATTCAGCATGCTCATTCCACGGCTTGATTGCAGTTACCAAAATCGGTGAAGGCCCATTCTACTAGAAAGGTGGGCTCATCCTGGGCGACTGCCCGGGGGTCTCCGCATTAGAACTTTGCCGTGCTGCTACTTGGTCGGGTTCAAACACTTTTGCAAAGTTTTACAAGTTTGACACCCTGGCCGATGACGACCTCAAGTTTGGTCAATCGGAGCTGCAGAGTCATCCGCACTCTCCCACCCGTTCTAGAGCTTTGGTATAACCCCATGGTTCTAATGGTGTCCCAAGCATCCTCTAGGACGTATGAGAAAATAGGATTTTAATACCCACCGGTAAATCCTTTTCTCTTCGTCCGTAGAGGATGCTGGGCGCCCGTCCCAGTGCGTACTGTATCTACAGTTATTAGTTGTGGTTACACACATGTTGTGTTACGTTTGTCAGCATGTTGCTGCAATTGTTCATGCCGTTGGCTTGTGTTCTGTTGAATGCCATATTGTGTGGCATGCTTGAGGTGTGTGCTGGTATGAATCTCACCTTAGTTTAACAATAAATCCTTTCCTCGAAATATGTCCGTCTCCCTGGGCATAGTTCCTATAACTGGAGCCTGGAGGAGGGGCATAGAGGGAGGAGCCAGTGTACACCCCTTTTGAAAGTCTTAAAGTGCCCATGTCTCCTGCGGATCCCGTCTATACCCATGGTTCTAATGGTGTCCCCAACATCCTCTACGGTCTAAGAGAAAAGGATTTACCGGTAGGTATTAAAATCCTATTTTCATGATGCAGCACATGTGCATCATTACATTTATGAAGAGAAAAGAAATTGCTAGATATAGCAGCAGATGTGGTGCATTCTGATACCATGGCGTTGAGTGGCACCGCAGCCAGGGGCACAATGCACACATGCAGCGGGTGGTATTCAGTATGCCGGCTGTTGGATCCCGGCGCTCAGTATACCGGTGCCGGAATCCCGGCATACAGACAACTATACTCCCTCTTTGGGGTCCACGACCCCCCTGGAGGGAGAATAAATAGCGTGGCGCAGCGAGCCAGCAAGGGGCTCATTTGCGCTCGCCCAGCTGTCGGTATGCCGGCAGTCGGGATCCTGGTGCCAATATGCTGTCCGCTGGGATCCCAGCCGCCGGCATACCATACTATACCCCATGCAGCTTGGAGTAGGAAGATGGGTCCCCGGTTCCATCAACCTGCACCAGGTTGCATGTGTGCATTGTGACCCTGGCTGCGGTGCCACTCAAGGCCGTAGTATCAGAATGCACCACATCTGTTGCAATATATAAGTGCATGAATACATTTGTGAACCAAATAAATAATTGTATATATATTTCTGCTGCGGGGTACACTAGGCTCCACAAGGATTAACATTGGGGTGTACAGTAGGATCTTGATCCGAGGCACCAACAGGCTCAAAGCTTTGACTGTTCCCAAGATGCACAGCGCCGCCTCCTCTATAACCCCACCTCCGTGCACATGAGCTCAGTTTGTAAGTTGGTGTCATGCAGTTAGCGGGAATGCAACAGGGTGGCTGCTCCTGCAGCCCTAAGAGAAGCTATTTTTCAGAAGGAAAAAGAATAATGAAGACTTCAAGGGCTGCAGCAGTGTCAGATGTCAGTCAGACATCCCCTGCTGCAGCTCCATCCCTCCCCCAGCGGCACTGTATACTCCCGTGCCCTGGTTGCCAGGTAACTACAGTGGAGGCTCCGGTGTTCTTCTCAGTTAGTCACAAACTCGCCGTTGTCTCCTGTATCGCTTGGCCGCGTTCAGAGGGGAGGTAAGGGGTCTCTTTGGCCCGCTGTAATCACGATCCGGTGCGGCCGTGGACACTGTAAGGGGCAGCCGCTCCACTAGCCTCCGGGACACAGGGCACAGGTGGGGTTTTTGTCTCTGTTAAAAGCCATTTCATTGTAGCCCACAGCGCCCGGTGGGGAAGCCAGCAGGGGGATAAGGCCTGACCTGTAGCCCCTTCCCCAGCCCCAGGGTGCCATTTGGGTAAATGTTCCCGCCCTGGAGCTGCATTTCTCTCCCTCTCAGCCACCATTGCACGGAGCTGCGCTGTTCCTGGGACTGCTTGGGCAAATCCTTCTCTGTAAAGCCACCTGCTCGTCAGCATTGTGCATTTTACAGGACACTTAAGTATTCTACCTGTCAGTGGACAGTGTTAGTTAAGAAAGAGTGCATACAGTCAGGGTTGTGTGGTACAAACACCCTGTAATATACATCCAGTATTTACTGTGTGTTGTTATATCTACTGTGTATATATATATATATATATATATATATATATATATAGCGCTATACTGAGTATTACTTTGTATTGCTAGTCCAGTGCAGTTTTATTGTTTGGTATAACTTCTGCATTGTACATTTGTGATTATATGTGTGTGTGCATGTAGCTGCTGTGTGGCTTCCATCTCGTGTATTTCACTCAGCTTGCTACTCCTATGTTCTGTAACCTGAGGGGCCTAAGTGCGTCAGGTTTATTAACTAATAAGATATACTTACTGTGTATTTTTCGCTGTGATTTATAGTCACCATAAATCTCTTGGATTTCCGGTTTGTGCTGACACACTACACTGGGAGTTCTTGATAGATCTATTGCTGCTAATATTGTACTAGGTTGCCTGTTATTGAGCTTATCGTTATGTCAGCTACACGGGGCAACGGAACTGGGGCTTCTCCCACATTGGGTGGAGGTGATGCTGCAGACACTTTTGAGGAAAACATGGCAGCAGAGTTCAGGTTCTGGGGGTTCCTTACCTCCCAGTGGGTCTGTAGCACGGGGGGCCAATAATGACCCACCTTGGGCTACCTTCTCCACTTTATTAAATATGTAGGAAACAAAACTTATGCCCCCTGTGGGACCTCCTATGCCAGTGCAGCAGTTTATGGTCCCTGCAGACAATCCACCATGGGCAGATCAAATTTCATCTCAGTTATAGCACTTGAACCGATCGCTGACTAAAAATAAGTCTCACTCTCGCCCACCTAAGACTAAGACGTCTTCTAAATGGGGCGCTACTTCCTCACAATCCACCGCTGTTGCGGACACATCCTGAGGAGGATGGTGCATATACTGACCCCACAGACACTGACTCTGATGCTTCTGATGGGGAAGGGAAGTCACTGGTGGATGTCCATGATTTGATTGAGGCTATCAGGCACATTCTTCAAGTCTCTGATAAACCTGAGCCTGCGGCTGTCTCTAAAAATCCGGACAGATTTAAACGTAAGAAGGTGGTTAAACAAGTTTTACCTCATTCTCAACACCTGGCTGACATACGTCAGGAATCCTGGGAAAATCCGGGACAAAATTCACACCGCATAAGAGACTGTTGGCTCGCTATCCTCTCTCTGCGGAACTATGTAAAAATTGGGAAACTACTCCGCCTGTAGATTCTCATGTTGCACGCATGGTAGTTTCCTCAGCTCTGCCAGTGACTACTGTCACCTCTCTAAAGGAACCGATGGATAGACGTGTGGAGGGTTGTTTGAAAGCGATTTACTCCCTAACGGGGGCTGTGCATAGACCAACCATTGCAGCGACATGGGCTGCTGAAGCTGTTGAAGCATGGGCTCAGGAGCTGGAGGTGGCGCTACCTTCCAATGCTTCTGATCATGCCAGACAATGTCTCTCATATATTGCCACGGTTTCTCTTTACCTTAAGGAGGCGGCTTCCGATGCCGGGGTACTGGCGGCCAAGGCTGCCACTACGTCCATCTTGGCTCGACATATCCTTTGGTTGAGATCCTGGTCGGTGGATATGGATTCTAAGAAAACCCTTGAGGTGCTTCCTTTTAAGGGAGACATTCTTTTTGGAGAAGGCCTCAATAAGATCGTGGCTGACCTGGCTTCTGCTAAAACAGCTTGCCTACCAAGTACGGCTCCTTCTGCACAGAATGCTAAAAGTACTTTCTCTCTGCCCTTTCGTCCTCCAGGAAAAGCAAAAGGTCTGGCGTACCCGAAACAAGCTCGTACTTCCAAACCTGCCAAGCCCAGACCAAAGCGGGCCTGGGCTGCCCGTCAGCCTGCTTCCAAAACTGACAAGCCTGCCGCATGACGGGGCGGGCCTCCTCCTGGGGGATCCCAGGGTGGGGGGCCGGCTTCTAGGTTTTGCCCAGGAATGGTTGAAGACCACTTCAGATGCCTGGGTAAGGGAAGTCGTCACTCGAGGTTATGCCGTATCCTTCAAGAAACGTCCCCCTCATCGATTTTGCCTGACAGACGTCCCTTTGGACCCGGTGAAGGCAAACACTCCATTCAGTAGTACAATCCCTCCTGACCACAGGAATGATAGTACAGGTGCCTCTGGCTCAGAGAGGCAAGGGGTACTATTCACCGCTGTTTCTAGTCCCGAAACCGAACGGGTCCTCGCAGCCCATTCTCAATCTCAAGTCCTTGAACAAGTATGTGAGGGTCTCCACGTTTCGTATGGAAACTCTACGCTCTATTGTTCTGGCCTTGGAGCCTGGGGACTATATGGTCTCCCTGGACATACAGGATGCCTACCTGCATATTCCCATTGCAATGTCACATCAGCAGTACCTGAGATTTGCGGTGGGCAATCTTCATTACCAATTTTGCGCGTTACCTTTTGTTTTGACAACGGCTTCGCGAGTTTTCACCAAAGTAATGGTGGTAATGATGGCTGTACTCCGCCGTCAAGGGGTCAGGATCCTGCCGTACCTGGACGATTTGTTGATCCTGGCAAATTCCCCAGATATTCTCCTGCGTCATCTAGATCTGGCTGTCCAGTTCATGAAAGCCCACGGGTGGCTAGTTAACTGGAAGAAATTTTCCCTGGTTCCTGCTCGGAGCATGGTGCACCTGGGAGTGTTATTGGACACTCACAACCAGCGGTTGTTCTTGTCTCAGGAGAAAGTCCTGAAGCTTCAGGACAGGATTCAATGCTTCCTATCTCGTCCGCAAGTGTCGATACATTCGGCAATGCAAGTGCTAGGTCTCATGGTGTCGGCTTTCCACATGGTGGAGTATGCTCCATTCCATTCTCGCCCTCTGCAGAAGTTAATTCTTGCCAAGTGGAACGGCCTGCCTCCCCGGATTAGATCTCAAATGATCTCCTTGTCTCCGGAGGTCCGCCTGTCACTGAGCTGGTGGCTTCAGGACCATCGATTGAGCAGGGGTCATCCCTTCTGGATATCCAACTGGGTCCTGCTGACGACGGATGCAAGTCTGAGAGGTTGGGACGCGGTGTTGGAACAACACTCCCTTCAGGGGCGGTGGACCAAGGAGGAGTCTCTACTCCCGATAAACATTCTGGAACTGCGGGCGGTGTTCAATGCACTGAACCCGCCCAGCATTTGATACAGAACAGACCTGTTCAAGTACAATCGGACAACGCCACCATGGTGGCGTACATCAATCATCAAGGCGGCACTCGAAGCCGCATGGCAATGAGGGAAGTATCATGGATTCTTCAGTGGGTAGAACGCCATCTGCCGGCCCTTTCCACAGTGTTCATTCCGGGGGTCCTAAACTGGGGAGCTGACTTTCTCAGCCGCCAGGACGTACACGCCAGAGAGTGGAGCCTCCATCTGGAGGTTTTTCAACTTCTCGTGGACAAGTGGGGCCTTCCAGATGTGGACCTGATGGCGTCTCGACACAATCACAAGGTTCCAGTCTTCGGAGCAAGGACAAGGGATCCTCAAGCAGCGTTCGTGGACGCTCTGGAAATTCTATGGAACTTTTGGCTGCCGTACGTGTTCCCTCCAGTGTCACTCCTGCCCAGAGTAATAAGGAAGTTAAAGCAAGAAGGAGGAATCCTACTTCTGATCGCTCCAGCGTGGCCCAGACGGCTCTGGTTCTCTGATCTACAGGTCCTCTCGCTAGATCGTCCCCTTCTACTTCCACTACGACCAGACCTCCTCGTTCAGGGCCCTTGTGTTTACCAGGATTTGGCCCGTCTGGCTTTGATGGTGTGGCTCTTGAAGCTTCCATCTTGAGGGCCAAGGGTTTTTCTGAGGCGGTCATTCAAACTATGTTGAAGGCCCGTAAGCCGTCTTCTGCTCGGATTTACCATAGGGTCTGGAATTCTTACTTTACTTGGTGCGCATCTCATAATCATGACGTTTTCAAGTTTAGTACGGTCAAATTGTTAGCCTTCCTACAAAAGGGCCTGGACTTAGGCCTTCGTCTGGCCTCCTTCAAGGTTCACATTTCTGCCTTGTCGGTTTGGTTTCAGAGAAAGATTGCTACCCTACCAGATGTTCATACTTTCACTCAAGGTGTGTTGTGGATTCAGCCTCCTTATGTGCCACCCGTGGCCCCTTGGGATCTGTCGGTGGTTCTGGAGGCCTTGCAAGAGTCTCCGTTTGAACCTCTTGCATCTGCAGACCTTAATTGGCTTTCCCTTAAGGTTTTGTTTTTGCTGGCTATCGCGTCAGCTAGAAGGGTCTCAGACTTGGGTGCCTTATCCTGTAAGTCCCCCTATCTGATTTTTCACCGTGACCGGGCGGTTCTTAGAACGCGTCCGGGTTATCTACCCGAGGTGGTTTCGGCCTTTAGTTCTCCTGAGTTGTATTCCAAAGAGCGGTCTTTGGATGTGGTACGGGCTCTCCATATCTATGTGAAGAGAACTGCCTCCATTAGGAAGTCTGATTCTCTCTTTGTGCTGTTTGGATTTCACAAACGTGGCTGGCCTGCTAACAAGCAGACCTTGGCCAGATGGATTAGAATGGTAATTGCACATGCTTATGTACAGGCTGGTCTGCCAGCTCCTGCTACCATCAAAGCCCATTCTACTCGGTCTGTTGGACCTTCTTGGGTGGCCCATTGAACAATTGTGCAAGGTGGCTACGTGGTCCTCAGTGAACACGTTCATAAGGTTCTATGGCTTCGATACTTCCGCTTCCCAGGATGCTTCCTTTGGACGCCGGGTTCTTGTGCTCGCTGCTATGCGTCCCCTCCCATAAGGAACTGCTTTAGGACATCCCCGATGTTAATCCTTGTGGAGCCCAGTGTACCCCGCAGCAGAAAACGAGATTTATGGTAAGAACTTACGATTGTTAAATCTTTCTGCGAGGTACACTGGGCTCCACAAGGCGCCCACCCTGACGCACTCGGTTTCTTTAGGTTGGTATGGCATTAGCCGCTGACACCCTCTCCTGTAGTGAGTGTGTGGTGTTTGTGGTTACTAACGATTGTTGTCTCTGGTACCTGCTACTGCATTGGACTGGTTAACGAAACTGAGCTCCTGTGCACGGAGGCGGAGTTATAGAGGAGGCGGTGCTGTGCATCTTGGGAACAGTCAAAGCTTTGAGTCTGTTGGTGCCTCGGATCAAGATCCTACTCTACACCCCAATGTTAATCCTTGTGGAGCCCAGTGTACCTCGCAGAAAGAGATTTAACAATGGTAAGTTCTTACCATAAATCTCGTTTTATATATAAACATAAGTATTTTTAGTAATATGCGGCCAACATGGCTGAACTTTTTCAAACAATAGAACTTTATATTAATGTTTCTTAAAATTTTAATTTTGAATATAAATGTGGTGCATTGTTATATACAGTGTTTTTGAGTGGCAGCGCTTTCAGGAGCACAGCCGACTTCAGGCTCCCCGGCACCATCAACCTGACCTGCAGCTTGGCAATGTATACCAGGGCAGCAGGAATTTTCTATATACCAACAGATGTGATGCATTCTGATACTACGGTGTTGAGTGTCACCGGTGCCAGGGGCGCAATGCACACATGCAGCTGGGGGCAGGAAGATGGGTCCCCGATACCATCAACCTGTCCATAGCAGCATGTGTGCATTGTCCGCCTGAAAGCGTTGACACTCACTGTATTATCAGAATGCACCTCATCTGTTGGTCTGTATAACAAGGGCAGCAGTAAATGAGAATCACCCTACATTTGAAAGAGACTTGTCTCCTCCACCTCCTCTTGTCCCCCCTGTGACATCAAGGAGGTCAAAATTGCGGTGGGACGGTGGATGTGTGGCTGGCTTGGGAAGGGTCGCTGGGTTGAGGAGGAAGGAAAGTGGAGGAAGGGTAGGTGGATGGGGTCTGCGGTTGCAGATAACCGGAATGGTAGTTAGAATGCGGAGGAGGATGGGTACTGGAGGAAGAGTAGGTGGGTGGTGAACTGAAGGTCAATGGGAGATGAGCAGGTGCTTGAGGTTCTGGCCCATGAACGTTCCACTCTAGTGTCAGTTGTCCTGTGATTGTTTTGTACAAAACATGTGACACCAGGCGCTGGCACTTGACTTGCTGCTGCTCAGAAACCTTACGCATGGTTTTGCTAACATATGATGCAAAGTCATCAAATTCATCAGGTTTCTGGAGCAGCTGTGAACGGGCCACCAATAGTAGCGGGTCTTCAACAAATTTGGTTTTCTGTGGCTTCCTCCTGGAACCCTGTAGCTGTGGAGATTTTGTTTCCTCTGGTGATGTGTTGTTGAGGTCAGGAGTACGGCTGAGGTCTTCAGGTGTCTCTAGGGTAAAAAAAAATTTAGTAAATATTCAAACATTTTTTTTATTTTTACTTTACAGTTCCCTACAAGCGTGGCAGAATGGCAAGCTATTGCAGAGGACTTTGACAGGTGCTGGAATGTCCCAAACTGTGGTGGTGCGATAGATGGGAAACGTGCGCATCACCAAATCCACCAAAAGTGGGTCAGACTACTTCAATTATAAAGGCTACTTTAGCATTGTTCTCATGGCGGTGGTCAATGCAGACTATGAATTTATTTTCCTGGATTTTGGGAAAAATGGTCGTTGCTCAGATGGTGGATCCTTGAAAAATATGCGCTTCTGTGATAGGCTCACCACCAACTCCATTCATCTGCCGCCTGTTGAGCAAACCATGTCCTGGGATTTGTGTTCGTGGCAGATGAGGCCTTCGCTCTGCACAAAAACATAATGAAGCTCTACCCACAGAGAGTCCTGAACCACGATAGGCGCATTTTGCAACTACAGCATTTCTGGGGCCCGTCAGCTTGTTGAGAATGCATTTGGCATTCTCAGCAACCGGTTCAGGATCTTCCACCGACCCATCAACATGAGGCTGGACAAAATTGACTGTGTAGTAACAGCATGCTGTAGACTGCACAACATGCTCTGACACAAGGCCACAAGTCAAATGCCTTTGCTCCCAGCAGGACCGGAAGACCCCAACCAGACATTGTTGAAAGTGACGATTTCCTTGGTGGGACCACCTGCAGTAACCTTACGCGGCACTGCAAGGGCAAAAGAGGTCTGTGAAAAATATAATGCCTTTTTCAATGGAGAAGAAGCTGTGGCATGGCAGGAGGAATATATTCGCAAAGAACAATTTAAAAGCAATTTACCCCTTTGGCCTCCTCCACATCCAGACTTCCCTCCTCGGACTCTGCCATCACCACTAGGGACTCCTAAGCTGACCGTTTCTCCAGGAGGAAGTTTAGTTGTTTGCAGTACCACAGCTGCGGCACATAGACCTTGTCAGCACCGGCTCCTGGCCTCTTGGACTCCTCCATCTTGCGGTTCTCTTTTACGAAGACTGTCCGTACATTGGGAATTTTCTTCCGGACCCAGGCCACCGAGGCCCCAAAGAGGGTGGGCTTGGAGTACTCCACAAGGCGGTTATAAGCAGCCTCCCTCTTCTGTTTGTAGTTGTAGTCCGGTGAGAACATCAGCCACAGACACTCCTCCTCACGGTACAGGCTGATAAAGCCCAGTAGGAAATCGCAGTTCTCATAGGACATCTGCAGAATGCAAAAAAAGGAAAATGAATAAACATGAAAAAAGTTCCATTATTCTGGTTAAATAACGTTTGTTTTCTAGTATTATTCTGGTTAAAGTTTTTCTAGTATTATTCTCGTTAAATAAAGTTTGTTTTCTAGTTACTGCTGTGAGTTATGAAATATGTTGTGATAATACATTGGTGTGCAGGGTGCAGCAGCATAATGGTGGGCAGTGGGGCAGCATAATGGCGGACAGGGCGCAGACAGGGGCTTGCAGTGGTGTGCAGCATTTTGGGCAATGTGCCAGTATAATGGTGGGAGCAGCAGCATAATGGTGGGCAGCGGGGCAGCATAATGGCGGACAGGGTGCAGACAGGGGCTTGCAGTGGTGTGCAGCATTTTGGGCAGTGGGCCAGTATAATGGTGGGTGCAGCAGCATAATGGTGGGCAGTGGCTTGCAGTGGGGGAGAATAATGGCGGACAGGGGCTTGCAGTGGTGCAGCTTTTTGGGCAATGGGCCAGTATAATGGTGGGAGCAGCAACATAATGGTGGGCAGTGGCTTGCAGTGGGGGAGAATAATGGTGGACAGGGGCTTGCAGTGGTGCAGCATTTTGGGCAGTGGGCCAGTATAATGGTGGGAGCAGCAACATAATGGTGGGCAGTGGCTTGCAGTGGGGGAGAATAATGGTGGACAGGGGCTTGCAGTGGTGCAGCATTTTGGGCAGTAAGCCAGTATAATGGTGGGAGCAGCAACATAATGGTGGGCAGTGGCGCAGTATAATGGCGGACAGGGTTTTGCAGTGGGGCAGCATTTTGGTCAGTGAGCCAGTATAATGATGGGTAGAGCAGCATAATGGTGGGCAGTGGTGGTAAAACATCATAATAATCATTGGTGGCCAGTGGTGTAGCCTGTCTATCTTGTCCGCTGTTTGGGAGCTCAGCAGTGTCCTTCCGGCCTCCTCTCCGGTCATGTGCGCAGTGGGGGGAAGAGGAGTGGCCAAGAAGTCGGCTCCTATCTTCACATATCGCACATCGCAGTGTGATAAATTGAAAGTGGTAAAAAAACAGCATGCGATCGCACTGAGATTTGATAAATATTAAGTGCAGCACATACTGTCTTGAGACGCGAGATTCGTCTGGCGTGCCTGCGCATTGCGTCGCATGGTACCTAAAATGTGCATACAATCCTTCGACTTATCTCACAAATGCGGTCGAAATCAAAGGATTGTACCTGATATCTCACAAGTGAATGGGCTACATACATCGTATTGGTCCAGCAAGATTTCAGTAGGAAACAGTACGCAATCTAATAACAAAGCATTATTTGTTTGAGTCTAAGATGTATATTTGGGTCTAAAGTGTATAGAAAGAACACACCAAGAAGACATGTAAGTTTTGTGTGAACTTTGTAGAGAGGTGTTTGGGTGATAGTATGGAATAGAGAAGAAAAAAAATTCT
Source organism: Pseudophryne corroboree (assembly GCF_028390025.1). Lineage (NCBI taxonomy): Eukaryota > Metazoa > Chordata > Amphibia > Anura > Myobatrachidae > Pseudophryne > Pseudophryne corroboree. Next base: position 813,416,690 of record NC_086447.1, read on the forward strand.
TGTAAACCACACAAATAGGCGCAAGGGAAAGCTGCCGATGTAAAAAATTGACCCAATTGGATCTCCCCCCTGATCCAAAATAATTTACACAAAATCATACAAGATAGGGTTAATTAATTCCTTTGGCACGTGGGAAAAGGGGAAGGGATTTTCTTCACAATGTTATACTACTTTCCTAAATGGTGGATGGATGGGATTCTGATATTATGCGTACCCCCACTCACGCTGTTAGGGAGTAGGCTATACACATCAAGGTATCTTTTCCTTTCTAATTGAAGTAAAATATCTGAAGACAAGCCTGGGTGTCGTACCCCAACTCACACAGTGATGGAAATGTCGACTCCTATCAAGGTTTCTTTTTACTGTTGTCCAGATATGATTCCCAATGTCTGTTCATAGCTCATGATGGTCTCATAAAGATGGAAACAGAAAGAAACACAACCAATGTGTAGTATTTTCTATCACTTATTACTCATTAGAATAAATTAAAAAAAAATTCCCGTGCCTCAACACCAAGATTTGGTCTGACGTATGTAATATAGTTGTATCTTATCCACATATAGACCCTTCACCAATCTTTGATGCAAATATACGTACCCCTAACTCACACAGTGATCAATAGGGTGACTCCTATAACGGTATCTTTAAGTGACCAATCACGTTTTATAGGCGTACCCCAACTCACAAGTAGATTTGTGGAATAAATCCCATCATGGCATCTTTACTGGATCCCTGCTTCACAAATGTTCCCAGGCCGGATCTCAAACAGAAACTCTTGGTCTCCAAAAGTTTGACAGTTTATTTATTCCTCAAAAAAACATGCAAATGGGTCCAAGCACACATGAATGTGCATAGACACAATCATAAACATCCAAAAAGATCCATAAAATTCATAAAAGTAAAAAAAAAGTTCAAAATATGTAAAAATTCCACATCTATTGTAACAAAAAGTCCATACATTATTCCTGTTTGAAAAATGGCTACTCACTAGTGATGAGCGGGTTCGGTTCCTCGGAATCCGAACCCCCACGAACTTCACCCATTTTACACGGGTCCGAGGCATACTCGGATTCTCCCGTATGGCTCGGTTAACCCGAGCGCGCCCGAACGTCATCATCCCGCTGTCGGATTCTCGCGAGATTCGGATTCTATATAAGCAGCCGCGCGTCGCCGCCATTTTCACTCGTGCATTGGAAAAGTTAGGGAGAGGACGTGGCTGGCGTCCTCTGCGTTATTGTTGAACTTGATTGTGCTTTATTGCTTATTTGTGGGGAGGACTGGGGAGCAGCTGTATAATATAGGAGGAGTACAGTGCAGAGTTTTGCTGATCAGTGACCACCAGTTTTATCCGTTCTCTGCCTGAAAAAAACGCTCCTTATCTGTGCTCAGTGTGTTGCATATATCTGTGCTCACACTGCTTAATTGTGGGGACTGGGGAGCAGCTGTATTATATAGCAGGAGTACAGTGCAGAGTTTTGCTGACAGTGACCACCAGTATACGTTGTCTGCCTGAAAACACTCCATATCTGTGCTCAGTGTGCTGCTTTATTGTGGGGACTGGGGACCACCAGTATAATATTTATATAGGAGGAGTACAGTGCAGAGTTTTGCTGACCAGTGACCACCAGTATATAATATATAGCATTACGGTACAGTAGGCCACTGCTGTACCTACCTCTGTGTCGTCAAGTATACTATCCATCTAGATTCTATACCTGTGGTGCATTTCAGTTGTGCAGTTTGCTGACACAGTGACCACCAGTATATATAGCAGTACGGTACGGAAGGCCACTGCTGTACCTACCTCTGTGTCGTCATTAAGTATACTATCCATCTACATTCTATACCTGTGGTGCATTTTAGTTTTGCAGTTTGCTGACACAGTGACCACCAGTATATATAGCAGTACGGTACGGAAGGCCACTGCTGTACCTACCTCTGTGTCGTCATTAAGTATACTATCCATCTACATTCTATACCTGTGGTGCATTTTAGTTGTGCGCAGTATATATAGTAGTAGGCCATTGCTATTGATACTGGCATATAACTCCACACATTAAAAAATGGAGAACAAAAATGTGGAGGTTAAAATAGGGAAAGATCAAGATCCACTTCCACCTCGTGCTGAAGCTGCTGCCACTAGTCATGGCTGAGACGATGAAATGCCATCAACGTCGTCTGCCAAGGCCAATGCCCAATGTCATAGTAGAGAGCATGTAAAATCCAAAAAGCAAAAGTTCAGTAAAATGACCCAAAAATCAAAATTGAAAGCGTCTGATGAGAAGCGTAAACTTGCCAATATGCCATTTACGACACGGAGTGGCAAGGAACGGCTGAGGCCCTGGCCTATGTTCATGGCTAGTGGTTCAGATTCACATGAGGATGGAAGCACCCATCCTCTCGCTAGAAAAATTAAAAGACAAGCTGGCAAAAGCACAGCAAAGAACTGTGCGTTCTTCTAAATCACAAATCCCCAAAGAGAGTCCAATTGTGTCGGTTGCGATGCCTGACCTTCCCAACACTGGACGGGAAGAGCTTGCGCCTTCCACCATTTGCACGCCCCCTGCAAGTGCTGGAAGGAGCACCCGCAGTCCAGTTCCTGATAGTCAAATTGAAGATGTCACTGTTGAAGTACACCAGGATGAGGATATGGGTGTTGCTGGCGCTGGGGAGGAAATTGACAAGGAGGATTCTGATGGTGAGTTGGTTTGTTTAAGTCAGGCACCCGGGGAGACACCTGTTGTCCGTTGGACGAATATGGCCATTGACATGCCTGGTCAAAATACAAAAAAAATCAGCTCTTCGGTGTGGAATTATTTCAACACAAATGCAGACAACAGGTGTCAAGCCGTGTGTTGCCTTTGTCAAGCTGTAATAAGTAGGGGTAAGGACGTTAACCACCTCGGAACATCCTCCCTTATACGTCACCTGCAGCGCATTCATCATAAGTCAGTGACAAGTTCAAAAACTTTGGATGACAGCGGAAGCAGTCCACTGACCACTAAATCCCTTCCTCTTGTAACCAAGCTCCTGCAAACCACACCACCAACTCCCTCAGTGTCAATTTCCTCCTTACCCAGGAAAGCCAATAGTCCTGCAGGCCATGTCACTGGCAAGTCTGACGAGTCCTCTCCTGCCTGGGATTCCTCCGATGCATCCTTGAGTGTAACGCCTACTGCTGCTGGCGCTGCTGTTGTTGCTGCTGGGAGTCGATCGTCATCCCAGAGGGGAAGTCGGAAGACCACTTGTACTACTTCCAGTAAGCAATTGACTGTCCAACAGTCCTTTGCGAGGAAGATGAAATATCACAGCAGTCATCCTGCTGCAAAGCAGATAACTCAGGCCTCGGCAGCCTGGGCGGTGAGAAACGTGGTTCCGGTATCCACCGTTAATTCAGAGGCAACTAGAGACTTGATTGAGGTACTGTGTCCCCGGTACCAAATACCATCTAGGTTCCATTTCTCTAGGCAGGCGATTCCGACAATGTACACAGACGTCAGAAAAAGAGTCACCAGTGTCCTAAAATATGCAGTTGTACCCAATGTCCACTTAACCACGGACATGTGGACAAGTGGAGCAGGGCAGACTCAGGACTATATGACTGTGACAGCTCACTGGGTAGATGTATTGCCTCCCGCAGCAAGAACAGCAGCGGCGGCACCAGTAGCAGCATCTCGCAAACGCCAACTCGTTCCTAGGCAGGCTACACTTTGTATCACCGCTTTCCACAAGAGGCACACAGCTGACAACCTCTTACGGAAACTGAGGAAGATCATCGCAGAATGGCTTACCCCAATTGGACTCTCCTGGGGATTTGTGACATCGGACAACGCCACCAATATTGTGCGTGCATTACATCTGGGCAAATTCCAGCACGTCCCATGTTTTGCACATACATTGAATTTGGTGGTGCAGAATTATTTAAAAAACGACAGGGGCGTGCAAGAGATGCTGTCGGTGGCCCGAAGAATTGCGGGCCACTTTCGGCATTCAGCCACCACGTACAGAAGACTGGAGCACCACCAAACAATCCTGAACCTGCCCTGCCATCATCTGAAGCAAGAGGTGGTAACGAGGTGGAATTCAACCCTCTATATGCTTCAGAGGATGGAGGAGCAGCAAAAGGCCATTCAAGCCTATACATCTGCCCACGATATAGGCAAAGGAGGGGGAATGCACCTGACTCAAGCGCAGTGGAGAATGATTTCAACGTTGTGCAAGGTTCTGCAACCCTTTGAACTTGCCACACGTGAAGTCAGTTCAGACACTGCCAGCCTGAGTCAGGTCATTCCCCTCATCAGGCTTTTGCAGAAGAAGCTGGAGACATTGAAGGAGGAGCTAAAACAGAGTGATTCCGCTAGGCATGTGGGACTTGTGGATGGAGCCCTTAATTCGCTTAACCAGGATTCACGGGTGGTCAATCTGTTGAAATCAGAGCACTACATTTTGGCCACCGTGCTCGATCCTAGATTTAAAACCTACGTTGTATCTCTCTTTCCGGCAGACACAAGTCTGCAGAGGTTCAAAGACCTGCTGGTGAGAAAATTGTCAAGTCAAGCGGAACGTGACCCGTCAACATCTCCTCCTTCACATTCTCCCGCAACTGGGGGTGTGAGGAAAAGGCTAAGAATTCCGAGCCCACCCGCTGGCGGTGATGCAGGGCAGTCTGGAGCGAGTGCTGACATCTGGTCCGGACTGAAGGACCTGCCAACGATTACTGACATGTCGTCTACTATCACTGCATATGATTCTCTCACCATTGAAAGAATGGTGGAGGATTATATGAGTGACCGCATCCAAGTAGGCACGTCAGACAGTCCGTACGTATACTGGCAGGAAAAAGAGGCAATTTGGAGGCCCTTGCACAACTGGCTTTATTCTACCTAAGTTGCCCTCCCTCCAGTGTGTACTCCGAAAGAGTGTTTAGTGCAGCCGCTCACCTTGTCAGCAATCGGCGTACGAGGTTACTTCCAAAAAATGTGGAGAAGATGATGTTCATCAAAATTAATTATAATCAATTCCTCCGTGGAGACATTCACCAGCAATTGCCTCCAGAAAGTACACAGGGATCTGAGATGGTGGTTTCCAGTGAGGACGAATTAATAATCTGTGAGGAGGGGGATGTACACAGTGAAAGGGGTGATGAAATGGAGGATGATGATGAGGAGGACATCTTGCCTCTGTAGAGCCAGTTTGTGCAAGGAGAGATTGATTGCTTCTTTTTTGGTGGGGGCCCAAACCAACCAGTCATTTCAGTCACAGTCGTGTGGCAGACCCTGTCGCTGAAATGATGGGTTCGTTAAAGTGTGCATGTCCTGTTTATACAACATAAGGGTGGGTGGGAGGGCCCAAGGACAATTCCATCTTGCACCTCTTTTTTCTTTCATTTTTCTTTGCATCATGTGCTGTTTGGGGACAATTTTTTTGAAGTGCCATCCTGTCTGACACTGCAGTGCCACTCCTAGATGGGCCAGGTGTTTGTGTCGGCCACTTGTGTCGCTTAGCTTAGTCACACAGTGACCTTGGTGCGCCTCTTTTTTTCTTTGCATCATGTGCTGTTTAGGGACAATTTTTTTTGAAGTGCCATCCTGTCTGACACTGCAGTGCCACTCCTAGATGGGCCAGGTGTTTGTGTCGCTTTGCTTAGTCACACGGCGACCTTGGTGCGCCTCTTTTTTTCTTTGCATCATGTGCTGTTTGGGGACAATTTTTTTGAAGTGCCTTCCTGTCTGACACTGCAGTGCCACTCCTAGATGGGCCAGGTGTTTGTGTCGGCCACTTGTGTCGCTTTGCTTAGTCACACAGCGACCTTGGTGCGCCTCTTTTTTTCTTTGCATCATGTGCTGTTTGGGGACTATTTTTTTGAAGTGCCATCCTGCCTGACACTGCAGTGCCACTCCTAGATGGGCCAGGTGTTTGTGTCGGCCACTTGTGTCGCTTAGCTTAGCCATCCAGCGAACTCGGTGCAAATTTTAGGACTAAAAATAATATTGTGAGGTGTGAGGTGTTCAGAATAGACTGGAAATGAGTGGAAATTATGGTTATTGAGGTTAATAATACTATGGGATCAAAATGACCCCCAAATTCTATGATTTAAGCTGTTTTTTAGGTTTTTTTTAAAAAAAACACCCGAATCCAAAACACACCCGAATCCGACAAAAAAATTTCGGTGAGGTTTTGCCAAAATGCGTCCGAATCCAAAACACGGCCGCGGAACCGAATCCAAAACCAAAACACAAAACCCGAAAAATGTCCGGTGCACATCACTACTACTCACACAGCGGTCTGTCGACGCGTTTCGGTCCTTGGACCTTTGTCAAGACATGACCTGCTGTGTGGGAAGCCAGATATTTATGGTGCCGGTAGCCAATGGTGTCCTAACAGGAAATCAATACATGGGAAGTGACATCATCCGGTAGTTCCCCACATTAAATAAGATAAAACTCATTTATCAATTCTTAAATCCAACTAAATATCCTTATAAATCCTTATAATGTGGCCATATATACTAAAAGAAATCTTTCATAAAAACGCTATACATAGGTTCACTAATCTCCATTACCGCAAAGGATTCTGGATGATATAGTTCTATATTCAACAGCCTATTTTCAATCCTATATTAACTCATCATGGTATAAAACGAATCCAATGGGGGTTTTTTAAATGTCTTATCCGACGGTATTCTAATATTCATATAAAACATTGCTGTCCATTCCATCCATCCTTGTATAATGTTATTATCTTTCCATCCCGATTACAAACCGAAACCGGAAGTGTTCCCCCGCAGTCGTCCATCGCAAAGAGTCTTTGGATATGTAGTTCCTAATATATAGTTTGCGCTGATGTCATTCACTCCGTTCATTCAAATATGATGTTGGTGTCCATACCCTCCCGGTTATAAATCAAAATCGGACATATTACCTCATAGTGATCCATACTACAGGAGTATTGAAATATATAGTTCTCAACATGTAATTCGCGCATGCGTCCTCATCGGGTATCGTCATTTTGTTAGGACACGTCCTCCATCAAGATTTCTCAGTTGATTTATGGGTAATGTAGTTCTAAAAGCTGGGCGCCTCCGTTGTTAGTTCTATACAAACGGACTGTGGCGGTTTCCATCGAATTGATCGAGGACTACTTCAAATATATCTCGAAAGTGCCCAATAAATGCTCTTGTAGCCGGCCATATATCATTAGCGAAATTACATACAAGAAACAAAAATAAAGACAAAGTGTCATTATTATGTGTCATATCAAAAACATGTCAAGAAAAATATACAAAAATTGTCCAGATCATAGGAACCATTTTAATTCGAAATCCAAATTAAGGCCATTAGGAAACAAAGTTTTACATTGATTTATCAATTTCATTTCAGCCTTTGCTAGCACTGGGGCTGTATCTCTATCTCTAAGGTTTGTTTTGATGTGCTTTAGACCGTAAAAACCTGTTATTTCCAAAGGAGAACAATTATGATGTTCTTTAAAATGTGCAGACAATGTATGTGTAATTAACCCCTTTCTCACATTTCTAATATGTTCCCCCATACGGATCTTTAGGTGACGTGATGTGCGGCCAATATAGAAAAGACCGCAACTGCAACCAATAGCATACACTACATTCTTGGTATCGCATGTAATGAAATCAGAAATCTTAATAGTTTGACTATTGATGCAAACCTCATTAATCTTATTTTCTCCGGCTGGGTCCACAGGTTATCCACAGGATAACATTGGGATATGCCGGAGCGACAGCGGAAATGGCACCAAATAGTCATAAGCTTTCTGGCCTCCCAGGATGCATCGGGCTCCTCCATATAATCCCGCCCACCGACTCAGGCAAATCAGTTTTTTGTTTTTGTGCGGCAGGAGCCGGACCATGGTCACAGTGCTGCTGCTAAGGCAGCTGTAAGCTTTTGTTATTTTATTTTTATAGTCTTACTAAGTTTTGAGTGATCTTTCCTAACAGCGTCTTAAACGCATGCTGGAAAGAGTCACTCCAACAACTCTCCACCGGGTCGCAACAATGCTTACCTGCGGGTATTAGTGCTGTCTCAACGAGCGTCTGCGTCGGATGTTCTAGCAGGTTCAGCAGACATTACCAGGCTGTGGCCGAAGCATGGGGAGAAGGTAAGGCATCGATTCCACTTACTAGAGGAATTCAGACACAGCCGCACTGTATTGGAGGAGACTACCAAACAGTGGCTGATGCGCCGCCACTCTTAAGTGCAACAGCGCTATGCTGCAGGGACCATAGGTGCCAGGACTAGACTGAGGCCACGATCCTTGTGGTTTATGTCAGCAGGGGGAGTCAGACGCTCTCCTGGTTGCTCCCCCCCCCCCCAGTCCATGACCAGTTTCCGCGCGTCTCCTGTCCATGAACTGATGACCTCACTTCCGTCTCAGACGCTACCACGAGGGTACTCTGTCGCAGCTTAGACGTTGCGATTGTGTACACTAGAGTTGCCACAGAGACCGGGTCGCAGACAGGAGCGTCTGCATACACTCATCGTTCACTGAGCGTCTGGGTCCGTTATTGAGCGTCTGTGTCTCTCTTCAGTTACTGGAGCGGTAGTGTACACCAGTAGCGTCTGAATCCACTCAGCGTCTGTCGGGCGAATTAATTGATTCTGGAAGTGGGGTGAGTCTCCCTGTATCCCACTCTAACTGAGTAAGGGTTATACAGTACTAAAATTATTTCTACTTATTAGTATGAATAGTTAATTTTGGTACACAATGCATATGAGACCTGTACAGTACTGTTGTTTTCTGCATAACATGTCTGAGAAAACTTGTGATATTGGGGGTAATTCCAAGTTGATCGCAGCAGGAAATTTTTTAGCAGTTGGGCAAAACCATGTGCACTGCAGGGGAGGCAGATTTAACATGTGCAGAGAGAGTTAAATTTGGGTGTGGTGTGTTCAATCTGCAATCTAATTTGCAGTGTAAAAATAAAGCCGCCAGTATTTACCCTGCACAGAAATAAAATAACCCACCCAAATCTAACTCTTTCTGCACGTTATATCTGCCTCCCATGCAGTGCATAAACTGCATATGGTTTTGCCCAACTGCTAAAAAATTTCCTGCTGCGATCAACTTGGAATTACCCCCAATAGCTGTTTAAAAACAGAAATGCAGTAATTGTAATCCTACATACTAGAAAAGTATTCTGTGGTTGATTATATTCTCATATGACAATGTCTAATAATTAACATGTGACTGACTGCTAGTGTGATTGCTGACTTTTATATGTTTGTCAAGCATTGTTTCTGATCCTCAATTCAGGTGCTCGGATTGTGGTCAGATTGATATCACTTCTATATCCATATAGGTGATTTTCAGTCACAGAGAGTGTAGTTTTTGTAAGACGGATTATTTACCATGTCTATGAGCGGCAAAAGTGACGAGGACACTTTATCAGGGGCTCCTACACCTTTAACATGCTTATCTTGTAAGATCAGGATTTTGGATGAAATAACCCAGTATGTGGCTTATGAGAGCTTATGTGCTAACTGTTTTATGTATAAGCAAACTAAAAAGCAGGCCCTAGTGCAGCAACCAGTAGAGCCACCATGAGGTATGTTCGCACAGACTTTGTCTACAATAGCGGACAGATTAACACCTGCAGTGCCACCACCGGGAATAGGTTACACTATTAACCCATACATGTAGCTCCCTCCTTATGGGTTGATGCCAACAGCTTCTACAAGTTACCAGGCTATTAATACCAGGGTAGATACATCCATGTTACAGACTACACAAGATGATACAACAGATGAGGATACAGTGTATTCAAATACCCCATATGACGACCAGTCGGAGGGCTTCAGCACAGAGGATACAGCTGAGCTCATTGATGCCATGAAAGCTATTATGTGTCTTGAGGAAACAGCCAAAGCAGTGTCAAAATCTAAGGCACCTAAGTTTAAACGTCCAAAATCAGTTAAGACTGAGTTTCTGGAGTCAGATGATCTGACGGAAATTATGGAAGGACCGTGGGCTACTCCTAATAAAAAGTATAAGATTCTGAAGAAATAATATTCTTATTATCCTTTTCCAGCTGGGGACTGCTCAAAAAGGGAGGTTCCTCCTAAGGTAGATGCACATGTTGTACGACTTGTGCGTAAGTCTGCTTTACCATTACTGTCTACCTCACTGGATGATGTCACAGATAGAAGAGTAGATGGTTTCTTGAAAAATATTTTTTCTCTCTCAGGGGCTGTGGTAAGGCCAGCTATCGCTTCAGCCTGGATGGCGAAAGCAGTGGTAGAATGGGCGGAGGAATTAGAGAGTGGCCTCTCCATACCTACCAGGGAGCAGGAGTCTCAGCTAGGCTATATAAAACAAGCTGCGCAATATTTGGAAGAAGCAGCAATTGATATGGGTACGATTGCTTCAAAAGCAGCAGCCTTAACGGTAGCCGCTCGTAGAGCAGTCTGGCTACGTACTTGGAAAGCGGATGCAGAATCCAAGAAAGCTCTTGAAGCGTTGCCTTTCACTGGGAATATTCTGTTCGGAAAGCAATTTACAGATATCCTGGAGTCGGAAGCTGAATCCAAGAAAGTTACGTTTCTGGCTAGCTATGCCCCTAAACCGAGGGGAGCAAAATTTCGTCCGTTTCGATGGCAAGGTAGATCTAAAGGAAAGGTTGGGACTAACCAACCCCAGTACAATAAATCAGCTAGGGGCAAGAAGCAGTGGGCCAGTAGACGGCCAGCTTCCAAACCAGAGCAGAAGCCATCAGTTTAAGGCAGTGATTTTCAACCTTTTTCAACTTGCGGCACACTGAAAAGTTTTTAAAATTGCCAAGGCACACCATTGTCCCCCATGGGAAAAAAAAGCATGCACATTGCCCCCCATATAAAAACCATTATATTGACTGGCCCCCACAGAAAAAAACAATCACATTGCTCTCTATAGAAAAAAAATAACACATTGTTGTCCCTGTCCCTCATCAGCTGGGGTTGTACAGTAAGACTCGCGCTGCTGTGCATTGAGCAGTGTGAGGGGGCAAGCTGGCTGGCGGGGGGACGGGCATGCAGGTGATCTGGCGGGCTCGCAGGAAGGCAACAGAGCATGTGTGACTCATGATGTCACGCTGCTGCGTCTCCATAGGTCCCGGCTGCTGCATGCCTGAACCGCCTAGGAGAGCCCATCTATTTAAACACACCGCCCCTAGCCGTAAGCTTGTTTTCTAATCTGCCACCATTATCAGTGCTCAGGTGCACCAGCCTGATCCTTGCTGCAAGTAGTATTTCTGCCTACGTATAACTCTGCATTGCCCGCAATTGCGTCAACACGCCCTTGTTACTATCGATTTGCACCCCTTCCGCTGCAAGTGGCAGAGTCCTGCATAATTGCCTGTCGTTTGACGTTTCATACTCACAGATTTGGAATACGCAAGATCCGTCCACAAAATTGACTTGTATCAGCTATGAAGTCTGTCTTTTCCAACATACTATTTATATTCTGTGGTAGGGAAGGCAAAATTCCTCTCACGTACTGTACTTTTTTCCTTCTGCAGCATTATACTAACATTACATGCAAATCCATTGCAACCTTACAGCAACCAGACATGTAAGCAATATTTGTTAATATTAAAAAACCTGGACTAATATAGGCCAGCAGTGTCTGCAAATGCACCTGTCACTCATTGCAGCCTATGGACCATGAATGACTGATGCCCCTTTATTACTGATATATATATAGGGGACCTGGCACAGTAGTGCAGGATTGCAGGGTACTCCCAGGGTGCAAATGACACAGTAACCCCGGCACCCCCCTGTACACTGTGTGCGACTAATGTAACATCAGGCGGTGACAGAGCCCGGCCGTTGCAAAGGTGACCGGGCTGACTGGAAGACGTGTGGATCCCTGGCCGGGCTGGAATGCAGGAAGCCGGTCACGTGGTGTTCCGGACGCTTGTGTGCGTTACACAATGCCGGCTCTTCATGTCATCTCAGGCAGCACCTGACTCCTGTGTCATCCCTGTGTGTGTGCGCACTTGTCAGGCCAGTACTGCTGCAGAGCACGCTGCTACGTCTCCATAGGTCACGGCCGCGGCATGCCTGAGCCGCCTAGGAGAGTCCAGCGCTGCCCGGCCATTCTATTAAACTGAAGGCAGCTCCGACTCCGCTGACTCCACGGCACACTTGACAACCGCTGGCGGCACACTAGTGTGCCGCGGCACAGCGGTTGAAAAACGCTGGTTTAAGGATACGGGCCTTTGCCTGGAGGATTCCAGGGTTGGGGGCCGACTCCTTCACTTTGCACACATTTGGCGCCAGGTAACGACAGATGCTTGGGTGCAGAAGGTGGTATCTCTCGGTTATGGTTTCCCTTTCAGGAAGCAGCCTCCTCAAAGGTTCTTTTGCACCAGCCCGTCTCGCATAGAGTCGAAGGCCAGGGCTTTGCAAGAAGCAGTTCAGAAATTGCTTCAGTCTGGGGTAATTATCCCGGTACCCCTGACACAAAGGGGAAGGGGGTTTTACTCAAACCTGTTTTTGATCCAGAAGCCAAATGGGTCATTCCGACCAATTCTCAACCTCAGAAGGTTAAACGAATACATTTGGGTTCCAAAGTTTCACATGGAGACGTTACGCTCCATAGTATTGGCCATGGAACCAGGAGATTACATGGTATCGCTGGATGTACAGGATGCTTACCTGCATGTGCCCATGCCCATAGCATGGTCACATCAGTGTTACCTCAGGTTTGCCATCCTCCAGCAGCATTATCAGTTCCAGGCTTTGACCTTTGGGCTAGCAACAGCCCCAAGGGTATTTACCAAGATTATGGTGGTTATGGCAGTTTATCTCCGCAAGCATGGAATAAGAATTTTTCCATACCTAGACAATCTGTTAATCCTGGCTCAATCCCAGGAGTTACTCTTGGGCCATCTCCAACAAACAATAGCTTGTCTACAAAGACACGGATGGCTCATTTGTTGGGAGAAGTCGTCCCTGAATCCATCACAATGGATGGTTCACTTGAGGGCCATATTGGATTCAAGTCTACAAAGGATTATGTTACCGGAGAAGAAGATCTCCAAGGTACAGGTAATGACTCAGGAATTGTTGCACAGTCAGACAGTTTCAGTCCATGCAGCAATGCGACTGATGGGTCTGATGGTGTCAACATTCGACATGGTGGAATATGCGCAATTCCACTCCAGACCCTTACAGCACCTCATTCTAACCAGATGGGATGGAAGACATCAGACAATAAAGAGACAGATGATAAAGCTTCCAGTAAGCATAAAAATGTCACTAGCTTGATGGCTACAGAAGGACCAGCTAGACAAGGGGAGACCCTTTTGGATAGCAGTTGGCAAGTACTGACAACGGATGCAGTCTTCAAGGCTAGGGAGCAGTGATCGAAAATGTTTGGTTCCAGGGAAAATGGACCATGAAGGAAAGTTGCCTGCCAATAAATTTGTTGGAAATAAGGGCCATATATATGGCTCTAGTTCAGGCAAAGGACATTCTGCGGGGAAGACCAGTCCAGATCCGTTCAGACAATGCAACAGCAGTAGCGTACCTCAACCATCAGGGAGGAACTCACAGCAAAGGACTGATGGAGGAAGTAACTCACATACTAAGGTGGGCAGAACTTAATCTTCTGGCAGTGTTTGTACCGGGAGTGCTAAACTGGGAAGCGGATTTTCTCAGTCGACACACCATTCAGGAGACCGAATGGGCATTACACCCGGAGGTATTTCAAACTCTAGTAGACAGATGGTGTCTGACAGAGAGAGATCTTATGGCGTCCCTTTGGAACAACAAAGTTCCAGCATACTATTAGACGCACTGTCAGTGAAATGGGAATTTCATCTGGCATATCTATTTCCTCCTACTGTATCTCCCTGTTGCCCAGGGTAGTAAGGAAAGTAAAGCAGGCAAAGGGAGCCATAATTCTAATAGCTCCAGCCTGGCCCAGAAGACATCGGTACATAGATCTGCTAAGGATGTCACTGGAAGCTCCAATTCTGCTTCCTCTACGTCCAGATCTACTGATGCAGGGGCTTTGTTATCACAGCCACCTGGAGCGGCTGTCTTTTACGGCGTGGCTGTTGAAACCTCTATCTTGAAATCAAGAGGTTTTTCACAACAGGTAATTCAAACCATGCTTAGAGCAAGAAAGCCTTCTTCAGCTCGGATTTATCATCGAATATGGCAGGCCTATATTCTTTGGTGTAACAAGGGAAGTATGAATCCAAGATCTTTTAAAGTATCCAGGATTTTGGATTTTCTCCAAACAGGAATGGATAAGGGTTTAAAAGTGGCTACTTTTAGAGTTCAAGTATCAGCATTAAGAAAGATTGCGAACCTGCAGGATGTGCATACTTTCTTTCAGGGAATGTTGCGCATTCAACCACCGTTTGTTGCTCCTGCAGTACCCTGGGATTTAAATCTGGTTCTTAAATTCCTTCAGGGGGCTTCGTTTGAACCACTTAAGAGAGCAGATCTTAAATGGTTAACGGCTAAAGTTCTTTTTCCACTGGCAATGGCGTCAGCTAGAAGAGTGTCAGATTTAGGAGCACTGTCGTGTAATTCTCCTTTTCTGATCTTTAATCCAGATAAAGCAGTTCTCAGAACTAGATCTGGTTATCTTCCGAAGGTGGTCTCAAAGTTTCACCTGAACGAAGAGATTGTAGTCCCAGCTTTTCAGGTATCGGGACTGTCTGCGGGAGAAGCGTCGCTGGACGTAGTCCGTGCATTAAAAATTTACGTGGATCGTACTAGTGCCATCAGAAAGACAGATTCTCTCTTCATTCTCTACGGATTTCACAAAAGAGGATGGCCTGCTACTAAGCAGATGCTAGCAAGATGGCTTCGAATGACAATTTCAGAAGCATATTCTCGTGCTGATCTCCCTGTTCCGGCTAATGTCTCTGCACACTCTACACGTACGGTAGGTCCTTCATGGGCAGCACAGCATGGTGCTTCAGCAGAACAGATTTGTAAGGCAGCCACATGGTCTTCCAGTAACACATTCATTAGACATTACGCCTTGGATACTTTTGCCTCTCATTACGCAGAATTCAGGCGAAAAGGTTCTCCTGGTTAATCAGGAGCGTCCCCACCACTAATAATGGCTTTGGGAATCCCAATGTTATCCTGTGGATAACCTGTGGACCCAGCCGGAGAAATATACTGTTATGGTAAGAACTTACCGTTGATAACGGGATTTCTCCTATGTCCACAGGTATCCACAGGGATCTCACCCTGACGCACCTGATTTGAGGATCTTGACAATCACTAAACGTCTTCCCTCTTGTACGGAAGAGTGTGCATGTGTGTTCTTATCGCCTGAATAGGGTTCTACATGATACTACTGCCTAATTGCTGTGAAAACAAGTGATTTGACTGAGTCGGTGGGCGGGATTATATGGAGGAGCCCGATGCATCCTGAGAGGCCAGAAAGCTTGTGACTATTTGGTGTCATTTCCGCTGTCGCTCCGGCATATCCCAATGTTATCCTGTGGACATAGGAGAAATCCCGTTATCAATGGTAAGTTCTTACCATAATGGTATATGTTTCCTTTAGTATTCCTACAACCTACACAGTTCAAGCATCTATAGAAACCTTTAGATAGAACTTTAGGATGTGTTGGGGTTACTGATAGAGCACTTGATACCAACTTCGATTTGATATTGGGGGCTTTTCGGTATATATGGATAGGTTTATATTAGGCTATACTAAACAGAATGTAGAAAGAGCAAAAACCAACATAGATCTTGTACCACGTTAGAAATTATTAAAGAAAAAAATCAGTCAATCTAAACAAGAAAAGAGATTTTAATGGGCTTTTATTACAGAATATGGCACACACCATAAACAAGTGGAAAACCTCTTTAAGAAACACTGGAATCTGCTTAAAAGGGATCCTTTGATTGGCCCTTTGGTGCCAGATAAACCTATCCATATATACCGAAAAGCCCCCAATATCAAATCGAAGTTGGTATCAAGTGCTCTATCAGTAACCCCAACACATCCTAAAGTTCTTTCTAAAGGTTTCTGTAGATGCTTGAACTGTGTAGGCTGTAAGAATACTAAAGGGAGCAATAAGATTAATGAGGTTTGCATCAATAGTCAAACTATTAAGATTTCTGATTTCATTACATGCGATACCAAGAATGTAGTATATGCTATTGGTTGCAGTTGCGGTCTTTTCTATATTGGCCACACATCACGTCCCCTAAAGATCCGTATGGGGGAACATATTAGAAATGTGAGAAAGGGGTTAATTACACATACATTGTCGCACATTTTAAAGAACATCATAATTGTTCTCCTTTGGAAATAACAGGTTTTTACGGTCTAAAGCACATCAAAACAAACCTTAGAAATAGAGATACAGCCCCAGTGCTAGCAAAGGCTGAAATGAAATTGATGTATCAATGTAAAACTTTGTCTCCTAATGGCCTTAATTTGGATTTCGAATTAAAATGGTTCCTATGATCTGGACAATTTTTGTATATTTTTCTTGACATGTGTTTTTGATATGACACATAATAATGACACTTTGGGGTATATTTACTAAGATTCGTAATTTCCGAAAATAGGTCAAAGTTCAATCACGAATGACATCGAGAGTGTAAAACTGCAACTTTTTGAATTTATTACGATGGATTTACTAAGCTGTCGTATTCGTGTTTTTCTTTTCTTCCGATGTCGATGTCATTCGTTTTTTTTTTCCTAATTTTACGGCAGTGATTAGCAAAACACTGCCGTTTTTTTTTACAATCAATCTCGGCCGGATCTGTGTGATCCGTGCTGGGGTTCTTTTTATTTTTTATTTTTAATTAAACAATGTAAAATCCCCCCAAAAAATGCGTGGGGTCCCCCCTCCTAAGCATAACCAGCCTCGGGCTCTTTGAGCCGATCCTGGTTGCAGAAATATGGGAAAAAAATGACAGGGGTTCCCCCATATTTAAGCAACCAGCATCGGGCTCTGCGCCTGGTCCTGGTCCCAAAAATACGGGGGACAAAAAGAGTAGGGGTCCCCCGTATTTTTAAAACCAGCACCGGGCTCCACTAGCTGGACAGATAATGCCACAGCCGGGGGTCACTTTTATATAGTGCCCTGCGGCCGTGGCATCAAAAATCCAACTAGTCACCCCTGGCCGGGGTACCATGGGGGAGTGGGGACCCCTTCAATCAAGGGGTCCCCCCCCCCCAGCCACCCAAGGGCCAGGGGTGAAGCCCGAGGCTGTCCCCCCCCATCCAATGGGCTGCGGATGGGGGGGCTGATAGCCTTTGTTGTAAAATAAAAGATATTGTTTTTAGTAGCAGTACTACAAGTCCCAGCAAGCCTCCCCCGCATGCTGGTACTTGGAGAACCACAAGTACCAGCATGCGGCGGAAAAACGGGCCCGCTGGTACCTGTAGTACTACCACTAAAAAAATACCCAAAAAAACACAAGACACACACACCGTGAAAGTATAATTTTATTACATACATACACACATACATACATACTTACCTTATGTTCCCACGCAGGTCGGTCCTCTTCTCCAGTAGAATCCAAGGGGTACCTGTTGAATAAATTCTACTCACGAGATCCAGGGGTCCAGGCTCCTCGGCAAATCCAGGGATAATCCACGTACTTGAATAAAACAAAAAAACGGTTGCCCGACCACGAACTGAAAGGTGACCCATGTTTGCACATGGGTCACCTTCCCACGAATGCCAGAAACCCACTTTGCCTTCTGGCTAAGTGGGTTTCTTCAGCCAATCAGGGAGTGCCACGTTGTAGCACTCTCCTGATCAGCTGTGTGCTGCTGTCCTCACTGACAGGCAGCACGCGGCAGTGTTACAATGTTGCGCCTATGCGCTACATTGTAACCAATGGTGGGAACTTTCTGCTCAGCGGTGACGTCACTTTAGGTCAACCGCAGGGCAGAAAGTTCCCACCATTGGTTACAATGTAGCGCATAGGCGCTACATTGTAACACTGCCGTGTGCTGCCTGTCAGTGTGGACAAGAGCACACAGCCGATCAGGAGGGTGCTACAACGTGGCACTCCCTGATTGGCTGAAGAAACCCACTTAGCCAGAAGGCAAAGTGGGTTTCTGGCATTCGTGGGAAGGTGACCCATGTGCAAACATGGGTCACCTTTCAGTTCGTGGTCGGGCAACCGTTTTTTTGTTTTATTCAAGTACGTGGATTATCCCTGGATTTGCCGAGGAGCCTGGACCCCTGGATCTCGTGAGTAGAATTTATTCAACAGGTACCCCTTGGATTCTACTGGAGAAGAGGACCGACCTGCGTGGGAACATAAGGTAAGTATGTATGTATGTGTGTATGTATGTAATAAAATTATACTTTCACGGTGTGTGTGTCTTGTGTTTTTTTGGGTATTTTTTTAGTGGTAGTACTACAGGTACCAGCGGGCCCGTTTTTCCGCCGCATGCTGGTACTTGTGGTTCTCCAAGTACCAGCATGCGGGGGAGGCTTGCTGGGACTTGTAGTACTGCTACTAAAAACAATATCTTTTATTTTACAACAAAGGCTATCAGCCCTCCCATCCGCAGCCCATTGGATGGGGGGGGACAGCCTCGGGCTTCACCCCTGGCCCTTGGGTGGCTGGGGGGGGGGGACCCCTTGATTGAAGGGGTTCCCACTCCCCCAGGGTACCCCGGCCAGGGGTGACTAGTTGGATTTTTGATGCCACGGCCGCAGGGCGCTGTATAAAAGTGACCCCCGGCTGTGGCATTATCTGTCCAGCTAGTGGAGCCCGGTGCTGGTTTTAAAAATACGGGGGACCCCTACTCTTTTTTCCCCCCGTATTTTTGGGACCAGGACCAGGCGCAGAGCCCGATGCTGGTTGCTTAAATATGGGGGAACCCCTGTCATTTTTTTCACCATATTTCTGCAACCAGGATCGGCTCAAAGAGCCCGAGGCTGGTTATGCTTAGGAGGGGGGACCCCACGCAATTTTTTTTGAAAAAATAAGCACTTTCCCACCCCTTCCCACTGATATACATGCACGGATCTCATGGATCCGTGCATGCCTATCCAATCACGAATAAAAAAAAAAGGTCTGTTTTTTTTTAGCACTTTTTTACGAGTTGTAATTTTTCACGGCAGTGTTTGTTCTTTTTTGGCTTTGCACTTCTTAGTAAATGACCGAGATTCATACTTAAACAGCCGCGTTTTGACCGATGGTGTATTCATTCGTAATTTTTTACCTGAACTTGCAAAAAATTACGAATGCCCTCATCACTGCCGTGATTAGTGTTTAGTAAATTACCGAGATTAACCGAGATGACACTTTGAAGAAAAAACGGCATCTCGGTCAAAATCGGGAGCTTAGTAAATATACCCCTTTGTCTTTATTTTCGTTTCTTGTATGTCATTTTGCTAATGATATATGGCCGGCTATGGATCACTATGGGGTAATATGTCCGATTTTGATTTATAACCGGGACTGTATAGACACCAACATCATATTTGAATGAACGGAGTGAATGACATCAGCGCAAACTATATATTAGGAACTACATATCCCAAGACTCTATGCGATGGACGACTGCGGGGGAACACTTCCGGTTTCGGTTTGTAATCGGGACAGAAAGATAATAACATTATACAAGGATGGATGGAATGTACAACAATGTTTTATATGAATATTAGAATACCGTCGGATAAGACATTAAAAAAAAAACATTGAATTTGTTTTATACCATGATGAGTTAATATATGATTGAATAGAGGCTGTTGAATATAGAACTACATCATCCAGAATCCTTTGCGGTAATGGAGATTAGTGAACCTATGTATAGCGTTTCTATGAAAGATTTATTTTAGTAGATATGGCCACATTATAAGGATTTATAAGGATAGATGAATATTTAGTTGGATTTAAGAATGGATAAATGAGTTTTATCTTATTTAATGTGGGGAACTACCGGATGATGTCACTTCCCATGTATTGATTTCCTGTTAGGACACCATTGGCTACCGGCACCATAAATATCTGGCTTCCCACACAGCAGGTCATGTCTTGACAAAGGTCCAAGGACCGAAATGCGTCGACAGACCGCTGTGTGAGTAGACATTTTTCCAACAGAAATAATTTATGGACTTTTTGTTACAATTGATGTGGAATTTTTACATATTTTGAACTTTTTTAACTTTTATGAATTTTATGGATCTTTTTGTATGTTTATGATTGTGTCTATGCACATTCGTGTGTGCTTGGACCCATTTGCATGTTTTTTTGAGGAATAAATAAACTGTCAAACTTTTGGAGACCAAGAGTCTCTGTCTGAGATCCGGCCTGGGAACATTTGTGAAGCAGGGATCCAGTAAAGATACCATGATGGGATTTATTCCACAAATCTACTTGTGAGTTGGGGTACGCCTATAAAACGTGATTGGTCACTTAAAGATACCATTATAGGAGTCACCCTATTGATCACTGTGTGAGTTAGGGGTACGCATATTTGCATCAAAGATTGGTGAAGGGTCTATATGTGGTTAAGATACAACTATATTACATACGTCAGACCAAATCTTGGTGGAGTTGAGGCACAGGAATTTTTTTTTTATTTATTCTACTGAGTAATAAGTGATAGAAAATACTACACATTGGTTGTGTTTCTTTCTGTTTCCATCTTTATGAGACCATCATGAGCTATGAACAGACATTGGGAATCATATCTGGACAACAGTAAAAAGAAACCTTGATAGGAGTCGACACTTCCATCACTGTGTGAGTTGGGGTATGACACCCAGGCTTGTCTTCAGATATTTTACTTCAGTTAGAAAGGAAAAGATACCTTGATGCTTATAGCCTACTCCCTAACAGCGTGAGTGGGGATACGCATAATATCAGAATCCCATCCATCCACCATTTAGGAAAGTAGTATAACATTGTGAAGAAAATCCCTTCCCCTTTTCTCATGCGCCAAAGGAATTAATTGACCCTATCTTGTATGATTTTGATAGTATGGAATAGCCTGGTATTGGGAGTTTAATCAGCTTGTCTGAGGAGGTGAGTTTACAGGGAACGCTTTTAGATTGTAACCCTAGAGGAAAGTCAAACAAATGATTAATGACCTAGGTAGGCTTGAGAAATGGTCAAGAACGTGGCAACTACAGTTTAATGCTAAAAAATGCAAAATCATGCACTTGGGTCTCAAAAACCCAAAGGCTAAGTATAGTATCAAGGGTACTATAATGGAAACTACTGAGGAGGAAAGAGATTTAGGAGTCACTATTTCAAGTGACTTGAAGGCAGGAAAGCAATGCAACAAAGCAATGAGAAAGGCAAGTCAGATGCTTGGTTGCATAGGGAGAGGAATCAGTAGCAGGAAAAAAGAAGTGATAATGCCACTGTATAGGTCATTGGTACGGCCCCATCTGGAATACTGTGTCCAGTTCTGGAGACCCTATCTCCAGAAGGATATAAATACATTAGAGAGTGTACAAAGAAGGGCAACTAAAATGGTGCATGGCCTACATCACAAAACTTACCCGGAAAGGCTAAAAGATCTTAACATGTATAGTTTGGAGGAGAGAAGGGAAAGGGGGGACATGATAGAAACTTTCAAATATATCAAGGGTCTTAACAAAGTTCAGGAGGGAAACATTCTTCAAAGGAAAAGAAGTATTAGAACTCGAGGGCATACATTGAGACTGGAGGAGGGGAGGTTCAGGGGAAATTTAAGGAAAAATTACTTCACAGAAAGGGTAGTGGATAAGTGGAATAGCCTCCCATCAGAGGTGGTAGAGGCTAAGACTGTAGGGCAATTTAAACATGCTTGGGACAGGCATATGAATATACTTACAAAGAATTAAGGTTAAAAAAGGGTTGAGATTGCCTAAAGGATAAAATAAAAAAGGGGCAGACTAGATGGGCCAAGTGGTTCTTATCTGCCGTCAAATTCTATGTTTCTATGTAAAGTCGTTTGTGTGAAAGAAGGAATTTCTGCCGAGTGAGTGCAAACCCCAATCAATCCTGTACACTGGAATAGAAGAAGGCAATGAGAGCGGATGAAGGACATAGAGGGGTCAAGTTTGGAGATGTTTTGAGACAAGTAAAGAGTTTTACTGTATGTTGGTGCAGTTTTATTGTAGGACTTGCATGTTCTATAGTAGTATTTTATATTAGAATCTAAAATTCAGGCATCTAGTGTAGGGACTGGTAGAGCATCAGTAGATGAATGCTTTACGAGGAAAATTAGTTTAGGTGCTGCATTTCAAAAAGATTGTAAGTCTGTTTCAACTCAATACTGGAGATTGACTGCGTGAATTTTTTTTTTTGCAGTTTCTTGTGTGAGATGTGCGTATATTGGAATTCTTTCTTATGCTGGCCATACATGGTCTGATCAAACTCTCCATCAGACTGACAGATCAATTATCTGAAATTGCCACACGCAGTCAGATAATTGGTCGGCCTGTCTGATGGAGGATATATCCACTGTCAGATCCGCACACAGATGATCGCTTCTGTCTGGCGTGCTGGAGGATTTCTCATACTGACGGAGTGATAATTCGGTCACAGTCATCCAAATCAATAATTGGCTGATCAGGCCAAAAACTGCACAGTGTATGGCTTCCTTTTGATGTAAGTAGTAGGCTTCGGATGGGAGTAACACAGGACCGTTTGGAACCAAGAATTTAGACAGTAAACTAAAGTTGGAGGGTTTGTTGTATTGTCAACAGAAATAGTACTGTCAGGTATACCATTTCTGTCGATTGATGGGAATATTATTAGATCTGAAAGATTTGAGGTGTCACGATGACATGGCAGAAAAGCATTGAGCAGCACAGGCTTACATAGACGGCTAGAAATCTGAAACGGTTAGATACATTTGGATATAGTCCACTTTGAAATAACAGTGAAATTCAAATATGCTTATAGTTTTCAAAGAGCAGTTGGTGTGGATGGAAGAGCAGAGGACCTATCACTGAGCCGTGTAGTATTCCAACTCGTAAGGAAAGTGGAAAGGAGGTGGATCCAGAGAAACAAAAACTGAAAGTGCAATTTAATAAATAGGATGAGAGCCAGGATAGGACTGTGTCCTGAAGACCTAGGTATTGTAGCGTTTGTAAGAGGAGTGCATAACGTATCAAATAACAGCAGAGAGACCCCGCTGAATTAAACGTTAGTAATGGCCATTACGTTGTAGTTTACATTGTAATGTAGTTTACCAAGCCGTCCAAGAGCGGCTTGGGATGTGAGATCTGTTATGATAATCTGAGTAAGATTTAAAGGTAACAACTAGCTTTTGTTTCAGAATAAAAATAGCCACCGCGTACTTGAATAATGATGAAAATAAACCAGTTAAGAGAGATTACAAATACAGTTGTAGTCAGAGGGGTTGATTTGAGATGGTTGTGAATAGATTTAAATGTATTAAAAAGGCATTTGGGGGTTAGATAAAGTGTAGACAGTAATAATATCCCCTATTTTGTGTTTTTAATTCTTTTTACACATAGATCTATCACAATTTTCCAGTTCCAGTTAGAGAAATCTGAATTTTATTATAAAATGACATTAATTAAAATCACAATATTCAAATTATGTCATTGTGGATAGTGATCTAAGGACTATCACAAGACTTTTTAAGAAACGTATAAATTTTTGTGTGTCCTAAACATCAGCAAATAATAGGGCAGGGCCCTGGTTTGTGGTAACAGGTATGATAACTGACCAACCAAAATAGATGAAAGGCCCCCATACATCCGCGATTAATTGTGGCAATTGTGCAAATAAATTTGCAAAGTATGAGGTTCACAGATCAAAAATCGATTGGGATTGTTAAATCATGTTGTCAAACATGTTGGATTCTACAGATGAATTGGGGCTGTCGATTGCTAGTGTATGGTACTTATCAGCAGATTTGCAGACCGTTTCTACTAAACTAATGAGCCTTTCAAGATTGGCAGATCTGTATTTGCTGAAATTGATCTGCAAATCACTGTAAAATATCTAATGTATGGGCGTGGATATAGATAATTTTGAAGAATTCTCAAGTTCTCAAAGCAACTTTAAAAGATAAAACCTGGGAAAATGAGATGTGGAAACTTAAATGCAACTACCTTCACTTGCCACTTTAAGGGTTTGCTCAAACCTGCTATTTATCTTTTATACTTGTTGATGCCTGAAAGCCACAAATATTCTTTCTCCAATTTAAAAAAAAATAGTAATTGCAGGATTGTTTCTCAGTGGATTATCGCATAGTAAATATAGAAGAGAAGGTGCAGCTAGCACATAACACATGTCAACAGCACACGTACAAAGTAGATACACTTTTTGGGAACATCAGAGAATAGGATGTTCCGTTACATCGCAGAACAGTGGATGATGATGCAGAATGAAAGATGTATGATATGGTAGAGCTGATGGAGTACTTTTAGAGTAATCTCAATTTCTAAAGGTTTAACAAAACTGAAATCTTGGACTAAATATAATTTTTTTCAGCTTTCTACTGTAGAGTCCTAGTCATTATACAGTTATTTTATATATAATATAAACTTTTAGTTGATTACATCAGCAAAGTGCACAATGCAGGGGAGGGTTGCAGCCAATTTGTCAAATTTCATGCCATTTTCTTACTAGTCTAATAAAGAGCCCCCTCATACAGCCTCCTCATGGACCTACAGTATATATGCCTCAGAGAGCCTCATGCCTTTATGCTGCCAGCCTAGTCTCATAGCTAACCAACGTCTCCATCGTTATAATTCATCGGCTTCTATCCATGTTCATGGCTTCCTGCCCTAGCTGGCATCTGCTGCGCATATAGTGGCTATTTGAAGTCCTTATGGCAAACCAAACTAGGCTCAACAAAACTTGTAGACACCGCTGCATGTGCCTGTGGCCAGGAGGAACATTCATAGGAGGTTGGCTGGAGGAGGAGGAACAGCAGATAAGACCAGCCCCATGTCAAGGGATTTCCTGGACACTGCTCATCCACGATTAGCAAGCTTCCAGACAATGTGACTGATTCCTAATATGCGAAGGAATCCAGGACAGGTGGTGATACCTTGGGCTACACTACAGGACTGCAAGTTTGACATGGCTGTTCTAAAGAGGCTTTTCCAGGGACATACAAAGTAACATTGGGTCTAATTCAGATCTGATCACAGCAGCAAATTTGTTAGCTAATGGGGAAAACCATGTGCACTGCAGGGGGGGCAGATATAACTTGTGCAGAGAGAGTTAGATTTGGGTGGGGTGTGTTCAAGCTGAAACATAAATTGCAGAGTAAAAATAAAGCAGCCAGTATTTACCCTGCACAGAAACAAAATAACCAACCCAAATCTAACTCTCTCTGCAAATGTTATATCTGCCCCCCCCCCCCCCTGCAGTGCACATGGTTTTGCCCAATTTCTAACAAATTTGCTGCTGCGATCAACTCAGAATTACCCCCTCTGATCACTCTCCTAATTAGCACACCTGTACCAGGATTCTTATATTCATTTAATAGTAATTAATATACTGATGTTATCTATTGTAGCATAATTTGCAATACTTTGTATATACTCAATGGCAACTTTTTACTTCATTTAGAATTTATGTACAGCACGTACATTAACAGAACAATATTGAATTGGATACACTCTGCATATGTTGGGATATTTATCCCTTGTATTTTCTGTTAATTGGGGTGCTGACTTGGAAAAAACTCATGAGGAGCTATTCCTATATTTTATGATGTCTCTATATACTTTCACCTGTAGCACTCATACTTTTATATATTGTATTTGAGCTCATTTTCTGTGTGCAGTATAGCATAAAATGTTATATCTGACCCCCCCCTGCAGTGCACATGGTTTTGACAATCAGCTAACAAATTTGCTGCTGTGAATTAGGATCATTGTTATACATGTTACACATGGCCCATCGTTGAACAAACACTCTGGGTTTATTAGTTTAATCAAGTAATTGCCCACCTATAAGCAACTAGTCGCTGAATAAAGTGTAAATAATACAATAAAGTCTCTCCAGTAATAAGTATCCAGGTGTTTGTTTTTCAGTTTATCCTCTATAAATAGTGGTGCTGAGTGTTACAAGTCTAAGTGACAAGCACATATAGTAAGCTATTAAAGGGAAACTAGGTTACATTGTCATCTTGATTGGACTGTCATCTATTTTAAAACGTACACAAATCATTAAGGATCTCGTAATCTCCACTCCAAATAATAAATGCATCAGGGTATGATGATAACCAAGCTTTAGTTCCTTAGTTAATTTGATTTAACTGTCTGTGCTCCAACATGGATATTCTAAAAACCTGGACTGTTAGACTGCCTTGAGGACTGAGTTTGGGAACCACTGATATAGTTATTCAAAAGTGCATATAAAAATGTGTGCAAATGATGGTGCATTATTTTTCCCCATTGCCATGCCTGTGCTTCGCAGGTGTTCAGAAGCTTCATATTTCAGTAGATTAAGGCAGAGGTTCCTAAACTCGGTCCTCAAGGCACCCCAGCAGTCCAGGTTTTAAATATATCCAAGGCTCAGCACAGATGGTTAAATCAAATTGGCAGAGGTTCTAATTAAGTAATCTGTAGCCAAGCATAGATGTACATAAAACCTGGACCGTTGGGGTGCCTTGGCGACCGCATTTGAGAACCTCTGGATTAAGGGTCAAAATTCATTTTGTAAGAGTTAAGAAGAGTGTTGAACAGCATTAATGCCTTCTGGGTGAGGCATACAAGTATAGCGGCTGGAAACCTCCATAGTGACTAGCAATCTTTACTGGAATAGAGTAAAGGCCAGTACTCACGGCCTGATTTGGGAAAGATGTGTGCTGAGCGAACCGCTCAGCACACATCTCTCCCGGCGCTCAGCACAGCGCGATCTGTGCTGAGCGTGCGGGGGGAGACGGGGGGGGGGGGGGGGCGCTCATTTCACCCAGCGGGTGAAGGGAGCGACCCGCTAGATTGGCCTGCATGCAGGCCAATCTAGCAGCAGCGATAGCGATGTGCGGGGCCGCGCATCGCTATCGCTAAGGGGGCTACACACGGAGCGATGTTGCTGAAAATCTAAGCAATCTAGTCAGATTGCTTAGATTATCGCTCCGTGTGTACCCCCCTTAAGTTTATCTCTGATGTTTTGATAATTGCTGTGCTGCTATAAATCTTCAGGCGTGTTTCAGAGTTTCACCTAAGCCTGTTTTAAGGATGGATCTTGTAATTTTTTGCACCGTGCATGTGTCCAAGCCAATAATATGCTACTAGGAGTAGCTGTAGGCGAGACAGAGTGAAAACTATTGTATAACAATAGTTTACAAATAGACATTCACACACAGGCTTCTCTTGCACCAGGTATAGGGCTACATACGCAAGCTGATGGATAGAGGCGAGATTCCATATTTGCTCTGAAAGGCACACTAAATGTTGGTTTTTGTGATATCCAGGCTTCAGTTCAGATGGTTAAAGCAACATATCTGAGGTATTTATTAAGTCACCTGTCCTCAAGCATGGATATCACGAAAACCTGGACAGTTAGTGTTCCTTGAGGACAGAGGTTGGGAATGCCTGCGCTATTCTATGGACTATAATAGGGCCTTAATGATATTGGAAAGGGAAGACTACTGCTTCTCTTTCTCAGTATGATATATTTGGGACTGTTAATGAATAAGACAGAAGATGAGCTTTTATCTGATACTTTTGATTTTTTTCAACCTTGTATCTAATTTTTCTATTTGGATCACAGGTGGCTGCAATTTAGCTTGAATGGTCTGAAATTAGACTGTGTACAAGCTATCATTCAGTTCCTCTTCATAACACTGATCTTTATGTAATTGGCCTACATATTTTTTAATAATAATGAACTATTTATGTATTATAATTTATAAATCAGTACTTCAATCAGTTATTGCTCTTAACAGTGTAACATATGTGGATACAATCAGGGCCGGTTCTACATGTGGCGCCGAGTGCGAAAGTTTCCACTAGCGCGCCCCCCCCCCCCCCCCCCCAACGCGGCAAAAAAGTTAGTGCACGCAAACAAAATAGGGGTGTGGCTTCATAGGGGAGGGGCGTGGTCACAGTTATGCTCCCAGCCCCCAGTAGTTTTGCCCCCTGTCGTTGTGTCCCCTGTAGTTTTGCCCACAGTAGTTGTGCCCCCTGTTGCTTTGCCCCTGTAGTTGTGCCCTGTTTCTATGCCCCCAGTAGTTGTGCCCCCTCTTTCTTTGCCCCCAGTAGTTGTGCCCCGTTTCTTTGCCCCAGTAGTTGTGCCCCCTCTTTCTTTGCCCCCAGTAGTTGTGCCCCCTCTTTCTTTGCCCCCAGTAGTTGTGCCCCCTCTTTCTTTGCCCCCAGTAGTTGTACCCCCTGTCGCCGCTTACAAACACACACACACAAAAATTAAAAAAAACAATACTTACCACTGCCCCGCCCCTGCTTCCCGATCGCTGCTGCTGCTGCTGCTCCGTCTCTGGCCGCCGGCTCCTCTCTATGGCAGAGACATCATGACATCTCTCTCATAGCAGCGCCACACAGACACTAGAGGTCAATACTGACCTCTAGTGTCTGTCCCTGGAGCCGGCTGCAGTGGACGCTCACACAGCCCACGGCGTTCGCTGCAGCCGGGGAGCGGGATGCGGATAGGTGGCGGTGCCTGCGGCCGCGCCCCCAGGCCGCAGCGCCCCGGGCGAAGGCACTGCTTGCCCGCACCAAGAACCGCTCCTGGGTACAATTGTAATTATACTTTCTCTATCGTCCTAGTGGATGCTGGGGTTCCTGAAAGGACCATGGGGAATAGCGGCTCCGCAGGAGACAGGGCACAAAAAGTAAAGCTTTAGGATCAGGTGGTGTGCACTGGCTCCTCCCCCTATGACCCTCCTCCAAGCCTCAGTTAGATTTTTGTGCCCGGCCGAGAAGGGTGCAATCTAGGTGGCTCTCCTAAAGAGCTGCTTAGAAAAGTTTAGCTTAGGTTTTTTATTTTACAGTGAGTCCTGATGGCAACAGGATCACTGCAACGAGGGACTTAGGGGAGAAGAAGTGAACTCACCTGCGTGCAGGATGGATTGGCTTCTTTGGCTACTGGACATTAGCTCCAGAGGGACGATCACAGGTACAGCCTGGATGGTCACCGGAGCCTCGCCGCCGGCCCCCTTGCAGATGCTGAAACGAGAAGAGGTCCAGAATCGGCGGCAGAAGACTCCTCAGTCTTCTTAAGGTAGCGCACAGCACTGCAGCTGTGCGCCATTTCCTCTCAGCACACTTCACACGGCAGTCACTGAGGGTGCAGGGCGCTGGGAGGGGGGCGCCCTGGGAGGCAAATGAAAACCTTTTTTGGCTAAAAATACCTCACATATAGCCTCCGGGGGCTATATGGAGATATTTAACCCCTGCCAGAATCCATTAAAGAGCGGGAGACGAGCCCGCCGAAAAAGGGGCGGGGCCTATCTCCTCAGCACACAGCGCCATTTTCCCTCACAGAAAGGCTGGAGGGAAGGCTCCCAGGCTCTCCCCTGCACTGCACTACAGAAACAGGGTTACAACAGAGAGGGGGGGCACTAATTTGGCGTTAGAAATATATAAAAGATGCTATAAGGGAAAACACTTATATAAGGTTGTCCCTATATAATTATAGCGTTTTTGGTGTGTGCTGGCAAACTCTCCCTCTGTCTCTCCAAAGGGCTAGTGGGTCCTGTCCTCTATCAGAGCATTCCCTGTGTGTGTGCTGTGTGTCGGTACGTGTGTGTCGACATGTATGAGGACGATGTTGGTGAGGAGGCGGAGCAATTGCCTGTAATGGTGATGTCACTCTCTAGGGAGTCGACACCGGAATGGATGGCTTATTTAGGGAATTACGTGATAATGTCAACACGCTGCAAGGTCGGTTGACGACATGAGACGGCCGACAAACAATTAGTACCGGTCCAGACGTCTCAGAAACACCGTCAGGGGTTTTAAAACGCCCGTTTACTTTAGTCGGTCGACACAGACACGGACACTGAATCCAGTGTCGACGGTGAATAAACAAACGTATTCCTTATTAGGGCCACACGTTAAGGGCAATGAAGGAGGTGTTACATATTTCTGATACTACAAGTACCACAAAAGAGGGTATTATGTGGGATGTGAAAAAACTACCGTAGTTTTTCCTGAATCAGATAAATTAAATGAAGTGTGTGATGATGCGTGGGTTCCCCCCGATAGAAAATTATGGGCGGTATACCCTTTCCCGCCAGAAGTTAGGGCGCGTTGGGAAACACCCCTTAGGGTGGATAAGGCGCTCACACGCTTATCAAAACAAGTGGCGGTACCGTCTATAGATAGGGCCGCCCTCAAGGAGCCAGCTGACAGGAGGCTGGAAAATATCATAAAAAGTATATACACACATACTGGTGTTATACTGCGATCAGCGATCGCCTCAGCCTGGATGTGCAGAGCTGGGGTGGCTTGGTCGGATTCCCTGACTAAAAATATTGATACCCTTGACAGGGACAGTATTTTATTGACTATAGAGCATTTAAAGGATGCATTTTCTATATATGCGAGATGCACAGAGGGATATTTGCACTCTGGCATCAAGAGTAAGTGCGATGTCCATATCTGCCAGAAGATGTTTATGGACACGACAGTGGTCAGGTGATGCAGATTCCAAACGGCACAAAGGTGTATTGCCGTATAAAGGAAGAGGAGTTATTTGGGGTCGGTCCATCGGACCTGGTGGCCACGGCAACTGCTGGAAAATCCACCGTTTTTACCCTAAGTCACATCTCTGCAGAAAAAGACACCGTCTTTTCAGCCTCAGTCCTTTTGTCCCTATAAGAGTCATATCTGCCCAGGGATAGAGGAAAGGGAAGAAGACTGCAGCAGGCAGCCCATTCCCAGGAACAGAAGCGTTCCACCGCTTCTGCCAAGCTCTCAGCATGACGCTGGGACCGTACAGGACCCCTGGATCCTACATGTAGTATCCCAGGGGTACAGATTGGAATGTCGAGACGTTTCCCCTTCGCAGGCTCCTGAAGTCTGGTTTACCAAGGTCTCCCTCCGACAAGGAGGCAGTATGGGAAACAATTCACAAGCTGTATTCCCAGCAGGTGATAATCAAATTACCCCTCCTACAACAAGAAAAGGGGTATTATTCCACATTATATTGTGGTACTGAAGCCAGAAGGCTAGGTGAGACCTATTCTAAATCTAAAAAAATTTGAACACTTACAAAGGTTCAAATCAAGATGGAGTCACTCAGAGCAGTGATAACGAACCAGGAAGAAGGGGACTATATAGTGTCCCGAGACATCAGGGATGCTTACCTCCATGTCCAAAATTTGCCCTTCTCACTAAGGGTACCTCAGGTTCGTGGTACAGAACTGTCACTATCAGTTTCAGACGCTGCCGTTTGGATTGTCCACGGCACCCCGGGTCTTTACCAAGGTAATGGCCGAAATGATGATTCTTCTTCGAAGAAAAGGCGTCTTAATTATCCCTTACTTGGACGATCTCCTGATAAGGGCAAAGTCCAGGGAACAGTTGGAGGTCGGAGTAGCACTATCTCGGATACTGCTACAACAGCACGGGTGGATTCTAAATATCCCAAAATCGCAGCTGATCCCGACGACAAGTCTGCTGTGCCTAGGGATGATTCTGGACACAGTCCAGAAAAAGGTGTTTCTCCCGGAAGAGAAAGCCAGGGAGTTATCCGAGCTAGTCAGGAACCTCCTAAAATCAGTGCATCATTGCACAAGGGTCCTGGTAAAGATGGTGACTTCCTACGAAGCAATTCCATTCGGCAGATTTCACGCAAGAATTTTTCAGTGGGATCTGCTGGACAAATGGTCCGGATCGCATCTTCAGATGCATCAGCGGATAACCCTATATCCAAGGACAAGGGTGTCTCTCCTGTGGTGGTTACAGAGTGCTCATCTTCTAGAGGGCCGCAGATTCGGCATTCAGGATTGGATGCTGGTGACCACGGAGGCCAGCCCGAGAGGCTGGGGAGCAGTCACACAAGGAAAAAATTTCCAGGGAGTGTGATCAAGTCTGGAGACTTTTCTCCACATAAATATACTGGAGCTAAGGGTAAATTTATAATACTCTAAGCTTAGCAAGACCTCTGCTTCAAGGTCAGCCGGTATTGATCCAGTGGGAAAAACATCACGGCAGTCGCCCACGTAAATAGACAGGGCGGCACAAGAAGCAGGAGGGCAATGGCAAAAACTGCAAGGACTTTTCGCTGGGCGGAAAATCATGTGATAGCACTGTCAGCAGTGTTTCATTCCGGGAATGGAAACTGGGAAGCAGACTTCCTCAGCAGGCACGACCTCCACCCGGCAGAGTGGAAACTTCATCGGGAAGTTTTCCACATGATTGTAAACCGTTGGGAAATACCAAAGGTGGACATGATGGCGTCCCGTCTGAACAAAAAACGGGACAGGTATTGCGCCAGGTTAAGAGACCCTCAGGCAATAGCTGTGGACGTTCTGGTAACACCATGGATGTACCAGTCGGTGTATGTGTTCCATCCTCTGCTTCTCATACCTAAGGTACTGAGACTTATAAGACGTAGAGGAGTAAGAACTATACTCATGGCTCCGGATTGGCC
Source organism: Pseudophryne corroboree (assembly GCF_028390025.1). Taxonomy (NCBI): domain Eukaryota; kingdom Metazoa; phylum Chordata; class Amphibia; order Anura; family Myobatrachidae; genus Pseudophryne; species Pseudophryne corroboree. The sequence goes on from NC_086447.1 coordinate 813,449,212, forward strand.
AAGAAGGACTTGGTACCCGGAACTTCAAGAGATGCTCACAGAGGACTTATGGCCTCTGCCGCTAAGAAGGGATTTGTTTCAGCAAGTACCATGTCTGTTCCAAGACTTACCGCAGCTGCGTTTGACGGCATGGCGGTGGAACGCCGGATCCTAAGGGAAAAAGGCATTCCGGAAGAGGTCATTCCTACCCTGGTCAAAGCCAGAAAGGAGGTGACCGCACAACATTATCACCACATGTGGCAAAAATATGTTGCGTGGTGTGAGGCCAGAAAGGCCCCACGAAGAAATTTCAACTCGGTCGATTCCTGCATTTCCTGCAAACAGGAGTGTCTATGGGCCTCAAATTGGGGTCCATTAAGGTTCAAAATTTCGGCCCTGTCGATTTTCTTCCAGAAAGAAGTGGCTTCAGTTCCTGAAGTCCAGAAGTTTGTCAAGGGAGTATTGCATATACAACCCCCTTTTGTGCCTCCAGTGGCACTGTGGGATCTCAACGTAGTTCTGGGATTCCTCAAATCACATTGGTTTAAAACCAGTCAAATCTGTGGATTTGAAGCATCTCACATGAAAAGTGACCATGCTCTTGGCCCTGGCCTGGACCAGGCGAGTGTCAAATTGGTGTTTTTTTTCTCAAAAAAGCCCATATCTGGTTGTCCATTTGGACAGGGCAGAGCTGCGGACTCGTCCCCAGTTCTCTCCCTAAGGTGGTGTCAGTGTTTCACCTGAACCAGCTTATTTTGGTGCCTTGCGCCTACTAGGGACTTGGAGGACTCCAGGTTGCTAGATGTTGTCAGGGCCCTGTAAATATAGGTTCCAGGACGGCTGGAGTCAGGAAAACTGACTTGCTGTTATCCTGTATGCACCCAACAAACTGGGTGCTCTTGCTTCTAAGCAGACTATTGCTAGTTGGATGTGTAATACAATTCAGCTTGCACATTCTGTGGCAGGCCTGCCACAGCCAAAATATGTAAATGCCCATTCCACAAGGAAGGTGGGCTTATCTTGGGCGGCTGCCCGAGGGGTCTCGGCTTTACAACTTTGCCGAGCGGCTATTTAGTCAGGGGCAAACACGTTGGTAAAATCCTACAAATTTGATACCCTGGCTAAGGAGGACCTGGAGTTCTCTCATTCGGTGCTGCAGAGTCATCCGCACTCTCCCGCCCGTTTGGGAGCTTTGGTATTATCCCCATGGTCCTTTCAGGAACCCCAGCATCCACTAGGACGATAGAGAAAATAAGAATTTACTTACCGATAATTCTATTTCTCGGAGTCCGTAGTGGATGCTGGGCGCCCATCCCAAGTGCGGATTATCTGCAATACTTGTACATAGTTACAAAAATCGGGTTATTATTGTTGTGAGCCATCTTTTCAGAGGCTCCGCTGTTATCATACTGTTAACTGGGTTCAGATCACAGGTTGTACAGTGTGATTGGTGTGGCTGGTATGAGTCTTACCCGGGATTCAAAATCCTTCCTTATTGTGTACGCTCGTCCGGGCACAGTATCCTAACTGAGGCTTGGAGGAGGGTCATAGGGGGAGGAGCCAGTGCACACCACCTGATCCTAAAGCTTTACTTTTTGTGCCCTGTCTCCTGCGGAGCCGCTATTCCCCATGGTCCTTTCAGGAACCCCAGCATCCACTACGGACTCCGAGAAATAGAATTATCGGTAAGTAAATTCTTATTTTAGTACAGTTTCACCTTACCAAGCCCTTAATACAATATTCTGCTGACTCCATAACACTTTGATTATTCCCCTTTCACACTGCACAAATAACCTGTTATCAAACCGGTATATTTCCGGGGTGATACGGGTCACTGTGCGGTGTGAGAGGGGTCACTCCCGAACTCCCAGGTCGCCTGACCCGGTATTTCAACCTGGGGGGAATAAAGAAGGGTTATTCCCAGGTCAGGTACAGTGTGAATGGGTTGCCAGGTTGATGCGACCCAGGACTCGTTCACAGTATAGGAAGATGTGGCGCGGAGATGATCTCATCGCCCAGCGACGCCTCCGCACCCGCCCCCGATGGCAACCTGACCTGGCATATTGCCAAGTCGGGAAGCCAGTGTGAAAGGGCCCAGTGCCTGGTTGCACCTGGAAAGGACCCGGCATTGTGATCTGAATGCGGTATTACTAGACTAGGTGATTAATTAAAATAGTATGGGAACTGGGAATACTAATGTGTGAGCTACTGTAGCTGCTGCACTATAGGTGAACAAACCTGTATAATCATTCAGCAGGTGAATAATTGGCTGAATTATTTCATGCTTATGGTCTTTTTATTTTATCTAGAAATTCTCTAGAATAGTTGCTAATTTTATGCATGCTTGGTTACTCTACTGGAACATTCAGGAGACTCACCAATTTTGGTCACTTTCCTGCATCCTGACCACTCCCTAGTGTAATGGGCGGGATAACCAGTGTGATAATGCGAATTTCAGCTAAATACATCATCATGCTCCTCCCCCTCCACACAATTCAGTTTGCCCTGCCCATTGCATTGATTAGCCGCTTTCATCTTCCCCTTCCAGAGGGAAGATAATAAAAGTATGCAAGTTTCTTTTGCATTTTGTTTCTTAGCTTGGCTACATTACCTTACTTTTATGATGACCAATCTGTCAAAGTCAGAAAAATATCTCTATGCACACTACCATATTTGCACCTCACACAGGTCCGTGCTGCGCATGCGTACGCTCTCCCGTACGTGCGCATACTCAGTCGCGTGCACCCGCAGGCGCACGGTGTGCGCATTTACGGTAGAGTTTATGTGTTCGTAGCGTGCGACTCAATCGTTACATAATTTAATCAAAATAATGTATTTTATAAGTTAATATTCCCCTGAGTCCAGCAGGTATCAGTGGGTCTCAAATGGCTCTTTGACCTTAGAGATCCCCCAAACAATAGTTTGCATGTTGGGAGGGCTTCACATGGTGTTATGCATAGGTAAGCACAGGAATAGTAATTGAAGATTAATTGTATTCCAAATCAGTATCTTTCCTGCAGACGGAGTACAATAGCCTTTAATTACACTGAGCTTTGAGACTCAATGAGGAGGGCCAACACCTGTGTTTACCAATGGGGCCGGATTTGTCTCCAGAAGAATGATTGCTGAGATGTCATTGTCTCAACTGAGAGTGGACAGTGAGATAGTATTCGCCAAACAATAGCTTCCCACAAGACAGGAATGTGTTGGTCATCACCCATTGTTTTGCATAACCAAGGCCACTGATGCAGCTGGCTCACATGCTGTGAGGGACACACACACATCTTGTTGTTGACACACCCCCACAGCTGGAATGAGGGTATGATATACCCACTGGAGATCACAGGGCTCACTGACTCACTCACACAGCCACCTGGCACCCAGCAGCATGGCGGCTACATCCCCAGGACATCCTCCAAACTAAAGGCTAAGTATTGAATTCACATGGCTAGATAAGGAAATATAGACAGATTGCTTTCTGGTTTAAATAGGATATTGTAACTTGGTTGTGTGATTGTTGGGTGTTTGTGTTGACACTCTGTGAAGTCTGTGATGAATTGGAACAGTAGACAATCTGTAGCATAGTACTTGTGGTATTTGTTTGCCTATGGTGATTTAAAATAGATTGTGCTGGTTAGTTATAATATATCTTGTTAATCATAAATACCACCATGCAGTTACGTTTGAACATGTGCTGGTAGCAATGGCAGGCTGAGATGTGTGGTTACATTGTGATCTGGTCTTGTGATGAATATGCTCTGGTTATTGAGATACTGAAGTTGTTTGGAATGTGAAAGTGAATAAGATGGTTCTAGGAAGTTGTTTGGAATGTGAAAGTGAATAAGATGGTTCTAGGAAGTTGGATTGAAATTGTGAAAGGTGATTTAGATGGTTTGGAATTGTAAAATCAGAACATATGCATTGTTCTGAGGCTTGGACATTTTGGAATAAAATGGAGTCTTGTGTCTTCTGCTATGTGATTGTGGTGTAGCAGAGAGTGCCATGTGTTTGGACCTGCAAATCTAAAATGGCTGCTGCCGGTTATTTTCCCCTCCCCCTTTCAACCATGTGGTGCAGTCTTTGGAATCATGGGAGCTTTGATAAAATGGAGTCTAGCTTCTGTCCCATGCGGTATTGTAGGGTTGTGTATATAGGGACTGCCAGTATGGGTAAGGTCAAGTATTTTCTCCACAAAGATTCTCAGCATTGAATAACTGCGCAGCGATTGTTCCTCACATGTGTAAGCTTCGCTGCAATCATATTGTCTGTATTGTTATGGTGAGCCATTTCTCTCTCTCTCTTCTCCTCTTTCTCTCTTATTTTCCCTTAAACGTAATTGTATTGTATTGTATTGTATTTCCTGTGCAGTTATCTGGTTAGTTAGTCTATGTTATATTGGTAGTGTATAATTGTATTGTATTATTCTTTTGCAAGCATACCATCCATAATATATATATAAGGCGTTAGACCCTAAGCCCAGGTATCTGTGTATTTCTTATAGTGTTAAGTACTCTCAGAGCGTCGGTGACGCTCAAACAGCTTTAAAGTTAATAAGGTTACACTGTGTTGCATTTACACTCTACCACTACACAGAGGTTTACAGTATAAGTACATTCCTTAAGGTATAGTTAAGGGAGTACCCTTGCGGTACTTTTTTTGCGCCAATTGCGTACTGTGTTCTTTAACCTTTAACGTGTTTTTAATAAGATAAATATTTAGCTTTCATAGATGGGGGCTCTGGTCCGCGATATCACGATCTTAATGATGCACTGTACATTACAAACGCGGCTGTAATTGACCGGCTAATGATGAACATCTCGCAAAATGCTGAAAAAAAAAAACATCCACGTTAATGTATTGTGGTATCAGTAAGACGCTGATAGGAAATTTTAAGGGACAAGGCGTTTCTCATAATATTTAAGATGCTAAAATGTATTTTTATTGTCGCAAAACCAGGTTCAAATGGATCATATCGTGTTTGATTAAGATTAGATTGTTTATCTGTTTAAGTAGGTTTAAAAGTACATTTAAAAGTTACTTTGGGAGCTAGCATGGTGATTTTCTTTATGGCAGGAGAGGCCGCATGGTCTGTCCACCATTTTGTGTGACCCTCATGGAGGTGGAAGGGGGAGGAGCAGCGGCCATTTTGGGAAGGTCTTTTTTTTTTTTTTAAACGGCTGCTTTTCAGTTGACTCAGGAAATAATCATCCATCCACTGTCAAAAAGAAATCACCATTTATGAGTTACCAATGCATTTATTTAACCAGTGTCATAGTCAATTATAAATAGTTCAGATAGGGCTTAATGAAAGTTGTTGTTTTGTTTTTTGTTGTTTTTTTTTCTTTTTCCCCTCTCACCTCCAAGATTCTAGGATTCTCTGCTAGTTGTGAGATGGGCCATTGAAATGCAAATGAACTTGTGTGACTGGTTTGTTGTTTTTTTTTCTCTCCCAGCAGTGAAGGAGATTGCCTTCACAGATAGTTTGAAAGCACATTCGTATGCAAATTGGAAGCACTGAATAAGGTCTCATATATGTAATAAGTGATTAGTACATATATGTAATGTCTATATGTCTGTGCTTACATCAATTTATGTTATTAGATTAATTTAGAATTGCATTTTCATCTGTGTACTTTCACATATCTCACCTTCCTGTTTGCCATTTGCATTGATAACGTGCTGAGAAAATTTGCTGCTATTTAAAAAAAAAAAGGTAAGGGAGTAATTGAAAAAAACAAGCACACAGCATAGAAGATACTGTGTGGTGTTTGGTAAGCGTTTATATAGTGAAATATCGCTTACATTTATAGTAAGGCGATACAGAAGCCACAAGACAATAGCACACATTTGTTCAGTTTCCAAAATTTAGTTTAAATACCTTACTTTACTGTAACGCCTCTGGGGAGAGCTATCAGACTACGGGAAATGATTTTTTTTCTGATCAGAAAACTATAAGAATGATAGTGGGTTGAAAACGGTATGAGTGTATTGAATCCCGCTTTGTGGACTTTGTGATCAGTGTGATAAAACGGTATTGAATCCCGCTTTGTGGACTTTGTGATCTGTGTGATCTTTGGTGGAACGTGATGAGCACGGTCTGAGTGAAAACGTGCAACAGAGTGTGATAAAGTTTTCGTTGTATTACGCTCTGGCTGTTTTGGAGCACAGTAGGGAGACTCCAATGATCCTACCATTTATGGGCAACAAGTGTCTATAAGGGGTACGATTGGACCGCACGGTTGTAGGTGTGACCAATAACGCAACGTGATACGAGGTAAATTGCCCTCATACGTATTGTGGGAAGCACATGCAAGCGTGATTTGTGTAAAGAGAAAAAAAAGGAAGAGAATTTTCACTGGTAAAATCTCTAGAGATAGGGCCTGCAACGGCTACACGTGTCTGCTAGAAGGCGGACCGGAGATACCCGGAGCAGAAGAAGCTGGTGGAAGAGCTTGGAAAACTCCCACCGTAGACTTCTGTGTTTGGTGCATTTTAGGAAGTTTTTCTGTGTTAAAAGAGGTCCACAATGGCAGCCAAGTGCACAACACAGGGACGTTCAGCAGTCAGGGTTCAGACTGCAGAGGCTTGCAGACCCCGAGGGTCTGCTCGGTTAGTAATGTGGGGGAAGTATGGTCCCCACACTGAGACCTTTTGTGATGAATGGACACGAATGACTGCGGGGGATAAAGCACCATTTCCTGGGATAGGTAGTTTTGACTCAGAGGTGTTGCATAATTTAAGGCGGAGGATCTGTCTCATAAAATCCTGGAAACGAGTTAAACATGATGATTGTTTGCAGTTATGGCAACAGGAAAGTGAAATGCAAAGAAATGTAACTTACATATCTAACTTTCATCTTGAGAGGAGAGACATGGCAATGGAGAGGATTATGGTTGCAGAGAAATGGCACAATGTTGTATGATAAAAATGCACTTAGTAACTGTATTAAGAACGAAAGTAACAAATGTAATAATGTTTATAAAAATGAAAGTGTAAAAATCACAAATGTTAACCTGTGCAAGTCGCACCCCATGTTAAACTTCCCTCAGGATTATCAGCAAGAAAGTGAGCCCAGAACGATGTTGGCATCTCTTCCAGCAGCCAGCCTACAAGACATCCAGGTGGACGCGACCAAATTGGTAAAGGCAATAATCAAACCCCCTAACGGAGGGTCAGGTGAGGTCGTGTCCACAGGTACGTACAATGTTTTATATCACGCACAAACAAATGTACCCCATATTGTAAGACCAAAACAAGGTGATGTAATTGAGTTTAGTCCTGTCAGGGTGATCACAGTCCCCAATGGGAAGACTGACGATCAGGGAACCATTCCCGTCAAGGACAGTGCAATGCGCCATCCCTGGTCCCGGACAGAATTGAGATCAATCATGTCTGATTACCCAGATCCTAGGAAAGATGTAACTGTATGATCAAAGATTCACAGAAGGTATATCAACTCCCTAGACAACGACATAATCATGGTATCCAAGGAATCAGGTAGGTACAGGGAAAGCGGTTGATGGTGATGAGCATCCAAGCGTTTGAGGAGGCATCAAATCAACCAAAACCCCAGGCCATTGGCACATGGAGGAACTCAAGGATTTGTGATCTTTGCAAAAGAGAAGGGCATTATGCCAGCAACTGTAATAGCCCACATAAAGTCAGACCCCCTAGACCAAGAAATGAGCAAAGTAGTGACACACCAAATTATAATCAGGGATCAGATAGGAAGAATTTTGGCCCACACTCATGATATGTAGTCAGGAAAGGTGATCATTAGAACTGATGGTAAGCCTGAGGTAACGGTTAATAAATTGGGAGGTCATTCCCTGAAGACACAGGAATGACCAGGTGAAACATTGTAAATGTATCTGTGAAATGTTTTTTTTTTTTTCCTCTCTCTCTCTATCTCCCCATCTCTGACGATTATTAGTAAGGACTCAAACATTGCATATCCGCTTGGTCTTTGCAGAAGTCTACCAAACCCCAGCATGACCTATCCGCATCAATGTATCCTGGCCAGATACAGAAAGTGGAGTATGGTGCTGGGGGGAGGGACGGCGCAAAGAAACCATTGGACATGTAGATATGACAGCCTGACGATCTGACAATGTTTTAAAATGTTTGAAAAATGTTTTTTTTTCTCTTTTCCTATTGATGGCTATTGTTGATTTAAGTAATATACACATGCATATAAATTGTTCTCTCTCTTTTGTTTTTTTTGCTGTTGTTGTTTTCTCTCTCTTCTCACTCATGCTTTCATGTTTTAAAGATGGTATGTCACACATCAGTTAAACCAATGGTAATGCAAGATTTTTGCTCCTTACAGAGAGATCGCTGATTTGGAAGGAATATTGCATTATCGGAATGTTCGTTTGGAAGACTGAAAGACAGCACCTTTGAGATGACAGCGGAACAAGAAGAACAACAAGACTAGAGAACTTAATATCGTAACAAGTTTCTCTCCCCCTCAAACTGTTTTTCTGTATCCCATTACAAATTTCTTCTTTTCTCCTCCTGTAAGATGGACTTGCCCCAAGAGACTGTGATATGGATTTTCCTGTTGACCATGATGTTGACCAGAGCAGTCTGTTTCGGTGAGAGTATCAGTGAGGTCGAGAAAGGATCCAGAAAGGTCCTGATGATAAAGATGGAGGTGTAAATTTCCAATAGCAACCCAATCACCGAACAAAGGCGAGTACCGGAAACAATCTAACAGCCATGTTATTTGTAAACATTTTTTTTTGGATTGTTAACTAAAGAAAACTGTATCTGTAGGCTCTGTGATAACGTAGTTGAGGATGGGTGCATTAAGAAATGCCAATCCAGTTTTAATATCCACATGGACCGGCATCCATTGAGTGACTATCACTCCTTAGTGGGTAGTGTGTTAAATAAGACAGATTGTTGGGTATGCTCTCAAGTACCTCAAGGTCATAGCAAATCAGGGCTAGTACCATTTCCTTTAACGTTAGGGGAGGTACTTGAGTTAAGTGGTGGGAGACCGGTGGACAGGAGGTTTAATATCTCCAGCCCTCCTAGTTTGAAGCTCCACCAATATCATGTGAATAGACCCCTAGTATGTTTTAACATTACCAATCCCCGAAAGCCGGGAAATTGGGAAGTGTCATGGAGTAACCAAACCATGACCTTTTCATATAGAACCGATAGAATGCCTACAGATACAGAGCTCATACGCCACATAGCCGATAGTGGAAAATATTTCCGGTATAGGTATACCCTAGGAAGTAGGATTACGAGAGTTGGAGAGGTATCACTAGGATACAGTGCACAGATCGTACAAACTGATAGGTGTACTAAACAGATGGGAGAATTAGGGTTAGGAGAGTTCACATGGAAAATGTGTAACATGGTAATGACATATTCCGTCCCATATGTTCTCCCCGATGATGCATATTTCATATGCGGGAGAAAGGCGTATGAGCGGCTTGCCCCAAACTCTGAAGGATTGTGTTATATTGGAAAAGTACTACCTGAGGTAATGAGTCTAAGGAGTGAGGAAACTGTAATTTCAATGGATTTGATTTATGACCCAACTGTAGAAACAATGATGTGATGAAAATGCGATTATACGGTCCGTTTCTTTCACCTGTTTTTCCGTTTTCCTCCAAGGTAAGAAGACCCACTTGGACGAGGAATTTGATGAGCCGATATACAGACAACAGATGGATTAAAGAAGAAGTTTTGACAACCTTATACACAGATTTTTGATGAACTATGCCATGGATCCCCAGTTTCCCTAGAAATTTTAAAATTACGCTAGCCCAACACTTTTGTAAATCTATGGACATTGACAGCTTTTGCTCGCACCTTATGGGCAAAAGCACAAAGAAGACTGCAACCAACAGACACCGAACAAGACTTCAACCGACAAATGTACATTAACCTGACATAGAATACCACAGCATTTACCATAAGTGTTCTTTATCTTCATTTCTACAACCCTCAGGTAATGACACACATAGTCGATAGGGAATCCAGGCACAGATATCAGCAACCACATACCTCCCCCATTCATGTATCATCAACTAAAATGTGCTCCCCCATTTTGTTACAACCACAGCCGAAAAGAGCTCGGTAGAGTTTGACAGCCCATCCACAGACCCTTAATACGGGATAAGAAGGAATTCAAATGTATACTTCGCAATACCTCGAAGCTTGATGTACCACACGTACGGCACGATGATACATGACCCCCCAAACATGGACTCATACACACATGCTTCTGCTATCTCACTAGGTCATACCCTCTTCACACCTTCTCCTCTCTCCTCCCTTACCCAACCATGGAAATGTATTAACCTCTGACATATATTTTTCTCTTTTTGAAATGTTTTAGAAGGTGGCAGTTATTGTTGACTGCCAAAGGGTGGACTGTCAAAGTCCCGTACGTGCGCATACTCAGTCGCGTGCACCCGCAGGCGCACGGTGTGCGCATTTACGGTAGAGTTTATGTGTTCGTAGCGTGCGACTCAATCGTTACATAATTTAATCAAAATAATGTATTTTATAAGTTAATATTCCCCTGAGTCCAGCAGGTATCAGTGGGTCTCAAATGGCTCTTTGACCTTAGAGATCCCCCAAACAATAGTTTGCATGTTGGGAGGGCTTCACATGGTGTTATGCATAGGTAAGCACAGGAATAGTAATTGAAGATTAATTGTATTCCAAATCAGTATCTTTCCTGCAGACGGAGTACAATAGCCTTTAATTACACTGAGCTTTGAGACTCAATGAGGAGGGCCAACACCTGTGTTTACCAATGGGGCCGGATTTGTCTCCAGAAGAATGATTGCTGAGATGTCATTGTCTCAACTGAGAGTGGACAGTGAGATAGTATTCGCCAAACAATAGCTTCCCACAAGACAGGAATGTGTTGGTCATCACCCATTGTTTTGCATAACCAAGGCCACTGATGCAGCTGGCTCACATGCTGTGAGGGACACACACACATCTTGTTGTTGACACACCCCCACAGCTGGAATGAGGGTATGATATACCCACTGGAGATCACAGGGCTCACTGACTCACTCACACAGCCACCTGGCACCCAGCAGCATGGCGGCTACATCCCCAGGACATCCTCCAAACTAAAGGCTAAGTATTGAATTCACATGGCTAGATAAGGAAATATAGACAGATTGCTTTCTGGTTTAAATAGGATATTGTAACTTGGTTGTGTGATTGTTGGGTGTTTGTGTTGACACTCTGTGAAGTCTGTGATGAATTGGAACAGTAGACAATCTGTAGCATAGTACTTGTGGTATTTGTTTGCCTATGGTGATTTAAAATAGATTGTGCTGGTTAGTTATAATATATCTTGTTAATCATAAATACCACCATGCAGTTACGTTTGAACATGTGCTGGTAGCAATGGCAGGCTGAGATGTGTGGTTACATTGTGATCTGGTCTTGTGATGAATATGCTCTGGTTATTGAGATACTGAAGTTGTTTGGAATGTGAAAGTGAATAAGATGGTTCTAGGAAGTTGTTTGGAATGTGAAAGTGAATAAGATGGTTCTAGGAAGTTGGATTGAAATTGTGAAAGGTGATTTAGATGGTTTGGAATTGTAAAATCAGAACATATGCATTGTTCTGAGGCTTGGACATTTTGGAATAAAATGGAGTCTTGTGTCTTCTGCTATGTGATTGTGGTGTAGCAGAGAGTGCCATGTGTTTGGACCTGCAAATCTAAAATGGCTGCTGCCGGTTATTTTCCCCTCCCCCTTTCAACCATGTGGTGCAGTCTTTGGAATCATGGGAGCTTTGATAAAATGGAGTCTAGCTTCTGTCCCATGCGGTATTGTAGGGTTGTGTATATAGGGACTGCCAGTATGGGTAAGGTCAAGTATTTTCTCCACAAAGATTCTCAGCATTGAATAACTGCGCAGCGATTGTTCCTCACATGTGTAAGCTTCGCTGCAATCATATTGTCTGTATTGTTATGGTGAGCCATTTCTCTCTCTCTCTTCTCCTCTTTCTCTCTTATTTTCCCTTAAACGTAATTGTATTGTATTGTATTGTATTTCCTGTGCAGTTATCTGGTTAGTTAGTCTATGTTATATTGGTAGTGTATAATTGTATTGTATTATTCTTTTGCAAGCATACCATCCATAATATATATATAAGGCGTTAGACCCTAAGCCCAGGTATCTGTGTATTTCTTATAGTGTTAAGTACTCTCAGAGCGTCGGTGACGCTCAAACAGCTTTAAAGTTAATAAGGTTACACTGTGTTGCATTTACACTCTACCACTACACAGAGGTTTACAGTATAAGTACATTCCTTAAGGTATAGTTAAGGGAGTACCCTTGCGGTACTTTTTTTGCGCCAATTGCGTACTGTGTTCTTTAACCTTTAACGTGTTTTTAATAAGATAAATATTTAGCTTTCATAAATCCCTGGATCGGCATCGGCAGGATTCAGCAATTTTGGGCAAAAATTTTCCGGGATTCAATCCCGGGGATTTCGGGATTAGCCAGCCCCCTTTGTTTTTTCAATGCTGGGCAGCGTCAAGCACCCTCCGGTCCCCCAGCTCATCTCCCCTGCCCCTGGTTGTGGGCACTGCGCAGCGTGACGTGAAGTCAGAGGTCATGCTGTGCAGCCAGCTGCCCGCCTCTGGGACCACACCACCCTGTAGCAAATGGACCCCCTTCACTGTATTCCCACTGTTGGAAATGATGTTGTGTGCAGGTGTGATATTGCAGAGTTATATAGGCATGTTATGGATGAGTACCTGGAACTCAGTGGAGTATGCGACAACTGGGAAGTTCCAGTACTCACAGGTAAGGCTGCAGCTAGAATTGATGTCTACCCCTGACTCCATTTGCCCCTCTTAGTGGACGGATGGTGCCTGCGGTGCTAGTGTTCTTCTGCCCACGGCAGCGGCGTTTGAATGGGCGAATTAGGTCCGCCCAAACTCTGATCCCCCTCGGTCTTATTAAGTGACAAGGCACCACCCGAGACTGCGAGTGAGTAAAGGGGAACCTAACTAACCCTGCAACACCAATACATGAGTGATAATTAGAACAACAATGGTCTTAGATGTTATAAGCAAATAAACAGTGAGAGCTCAGGGATGTTAAAGATATAAATATAAACAAAGAACTGTTAGCGTGGATACTCCACGAAAACCTGAACACCGGCTGGCAAGATCTGGTCAATAATCGATCAGTCAAAGTCTCCAGGTCACAGCACAACACAGGCAGGATCTCCAACGAGCTGACAGGTTCACACAGAAGTAAAAGCTATCACCAGCGTCTTTGGAGTGACCAGGATGAGAATATCAATGGTGCTGCACCAATCACAGAACAAACTCCTCAATTGCAAATATCGTGCAGCTGTCTTGCTGCACGTCCTTGTACGCAGCTGGGTACTTAGTTACCCAGCAACGAGGAACGCAGTCTGCCTTCGGCATCCCCGTTGCTTGGTATCCGGCGTCACACAGCGCCCTGCGTCTGCCTGTTGCTAGGCGCCGGGCAGGGACCAGGAGACTTTGCGCCCCAGGCATCTGCCTGTTGCTAGGTGCCGGGTGGGGACTAGAAAACCTTGCGCCCAGGGTCCGCCTGTTGCTAGGCACCAGCCGGGGGCCAGTGGGAGGTGCGGCATCCTGGCTCCACGGCAACGGCCGGGACACCTCCCAGCGCTAATAGTACCTCCCAACCTTGCAGAGGGGTTAAGAAACAACTAGATCCAGGCTTCTGGGGATATTTCTTGAAAAACATTTCTTTAATTCAGGAGCATGAAGGAATTTCCCAGGCACCCAAATTATCTCTTCAGGACCATAGCCTTTCCAATTAACTAAAAAATGTACTTGACCCTGTACAAACTTGGAGTACAGAATTCTCTCAACAACAAATTGTTGATGTCGTTGAATCAAGACTGGAGAAGGTCTCCTGAAACCTCTTACTTAAAATTTCTTAGAAACAAATGCCAATTTAAATAGAGAACAATGGAAGGTATTATTGATTCTCAAAGACCTGGGTAATTGCAGACGATAAGCAACAGGATTGATTTTCTGGATGATTTGAAATGGTCCAATGTAATGGGGACCCAATTTTTGAGATTTCTGGCAGAGCTTGATGTTTCGGGCAGATAACCATACCAGGTCTCCTATTTTAAAAGAACAAGGTTTCCGAAATCTGTCAGCAAATCTCTTAGACCGGACTGCTGCATCCTCCAATGCTTGATGTACTTTTCTCCAAATCCTCTTAAGGTGAGACACGGGAGAAAAAGAAGAAGAACTAAACAGTCGTGATGGAGTGAAAGTATTGAATTTAGGATGAATACCGGAAACACAGAAGAAAGGAGACATGGAAGTTGAAGAATGTTCAGAATTATTATACGCAAACTCTGCAAAGTGTAGATAGTCAACCCAATCATCCTGGCATTTAGAGATATAGCATCGTAGATATTGCTCCAAAGAGTGATTAACCCATTCTGTCTGGCAATTGGACTTTGGGTGATATCCTGACGAGAGACTGATATTGATTCCTAGTTCCACACAGAAAGATCTCCAGAAACGGGCTATGAATTGAGAATCTCTATCCGAGACAATGTCTTGTGGTAGGCCATGAATACGGAACATGTGCTGAACAAATAAAGAAGCAAGATCCTTAGCATTAGGCAATTTAGACAGAGGAATGAAATGAGCCATTTTACTGAAATGGTCAACCACCACCCAGATGACCGAACATTTGGAAGATCTTGGTAAATCTACAATAAAATCCATTGACAAATGGGTCCATGGCTTGGAGGGTACAGACAGAGGAAATAATTGTCCAGAAGGAAGAACACGAGGAGACTTGTTTTTGGCACAGACATGACAGGCCCTAACAAACTCTTGAATGTCTGCCTTAATAGTTGGCCACCATACAGAGCGTGAGAGATGATGTAAAGTCTTATTAACCCCTGGGTGTCCTGAAGTCTTGTTGTCATGGAACTCGGATAACACAGCTGATCTGAGTTTCTCTGGAAGAAACAGGAGTCCTGAAGGAGTCTCAGATGGGGCCTGCATCTGTGCTGACTGGACTTGAGAGACAAGATTCATGGTTAGGCCAGCAAGGATACACCCTGGGGAAAGAATCGGCTTCGGACGCTTATCGACTTCATGACAAGACAGAAAACATCAGGATAAAGCGTCAGCTTTGATGTTTTTAGAGCCAGGCCTATATGTAATAATGAAATTGAACCTGGCAAA
Source organism: Pseudophryne corroboree (assembly GCF_028390025.1). NCBI lineage: Eukaryota > Metazoa > Chordata > Amphibia > Anura > Myobatrachidae > Pseudophryne > Pseudophryne corroboree. Next base: position 813,464,412 of record NC_086447.1, read on the forward strand.
AAACAGTTCCCATCTGGCTTGTCGAGAATTTAATCTTTTAGTAGATTCAAGGTAGACTAAATTTTTGTGGTCTGTGAAAACGGCTATTGTATGCCTTGCTCCCTCCAGCCAGTGTCTCCATTCTTCCAAAGCACATTTGACTGCTAGAAGCTCTCGATTCCCTACGTCATAGTTGACTTCAGCAGGAGAAAATTTTCGAGAAAAAAAGGCACAGGGATGGAGCTTATGACTGAGTGGATCCTCTTGCGAAAGGATAGTTCCAACGCCTACTTCGGAGGCATCCACTTCTACAATGAAAGGTAGATTTAGATCAGGATGCCGAAGAAAAGGAGCAGAGACAAATGCTTTTTAGAGGTCCTCAAAAGCCTTTACTGCCTGTGGTGGCCAATGAGCAGGATCTGCACCTTTTTTGATCAGGCTCACAATTGGAGCAACAATTGAGGAAAAAGAATCAATGAATCTTCTGTAATAGTTTGCAAAACCAAGGAAACGTTGAGTAGCTTTTAGATTGGAAGGACGAACCCATTCTACAATTGCCTGAAGTTTCTTAGGATCCATAGAAAACCCCTTGGAGGTGATGTATCCTAGGAAGGCCACCTTCTCAACCTCAAATTCATATTTTACCAATTTTGCGTACAGATGATTCTCCCTTAGTTTGATGAGGACCGCTTTTACATGAGCTTGATGTTCTTTAAGTGAAGCAGAGTAGATCAGAATATCATCGAGATAGACGACCGTGAATTTTCCAAGGAAATCCCAAAGAACATCATTTATGAGATCCTGGAAGACGGCAGGAGTGTTGGAGTGTCCAAAAGGCATAACCAAGTAATCATAGTACCCGAATGAGTATTGAATGCGGTCTTCCATTCAACTCCCTGCCGGATCCGAATGAGATTATATGCCCCTCGTAAATCGATCTTGGAAAATATTGTAGCACTTCTGAGCTGATCAAATAAGACAGTGATCAGGGGTAATGGGTATGAATTTTTTATTGTAATCTTATTCAGTCCCCTGTAGTACATGGCCGTAAAGAGCCGTCCTTTTTATCGACGAAGAAAGAAACGGCTCCTACTGGTGATTTAGAAGGCCTGATGAAGCCTTTTTCTAAACTCTCCCGGATATATTCCTCCATAGCTTTCGTCTCGGACAAAGACAGAGCGTAAAGGAGGCCCTTGGGGAGTCTAGTTTCAGGTATGAGATTGATTGCACAATCATAGGGATGGTGAGGAGGCAGAGATTCAGCTTGTTGTTTGGAGAAAAAGTCCGTAAAGACATGTACTGGGTTGGCAACCCTTCAGGGACAGGAAGTGCTGAGCGAACTGGCATGGTCAGGCATTTGATTGCACATTCCGTGCCCCGAGAAACCATATCTCCAGTACTCCAGTTGGATACTGGATTATGAATCTTAAGCCAAGGCAGGCCCAGAACAATTGGAGTTAGGGGACAATGTACCAGAAAAAAAAGATAACTCTTCACAATGGAACATTCCGGCAAAAAACCTGGAGGACTGGAGTCCGGGTACTAACCCAACCGTTTTGGAGAGGACTACCATTCAATCCACAAACGGAAATTGGTGAGCAAAGAGTTTCCGTATGAATTTCTCTGACAAGAGCAAATTCCAAGTCCATAAAATTTCCGTCAGCCCCGGAATCAACAAAAGCAGTAACCTCACTAGGACCAGAAGGGGTTGTTATCCTAACGGGTAACAACAACAAATTATTTGGGGATATTGAACAGAGACCCGAAAAGACTCTCCCAAAATTTCTCGAGTCTACTAGTTTTCCTCCTTCTGTGGACAAATGTTTGCATGGTCCCACAATAGAGACACAGTCCAAGAGTGCGACGTCTTGCCTTCTCTTGAGGCATTAAACGGAAAGCCCCGATTTGCATAGGTTCCTCCATATCCCCTACAACCTCTGGCACCGTCCAATGAGACGTAGGTGAGGGGACCTCCTTCTCCATTCTTAGTTCCCGAATCTGCCTATCTACTTTGATGGCTAACTCCATGAGTGCATCCAGGGTGGCCGGAGAAGGAGAATCTGAGACAAATTTTGTGTTGGTTCCATCCGGAGACAAACGACCCGCGGAGCTACGGTTTTTTGGATGGTGATACTTTTATGGATGAGTACCTGGAACTCAGGGGAGTATGCGACAACTGGGAAGTTTAAGTACTCACAGGTAGAATTGATGTCTGCAGCAACTCGTGCTCTACCCCCGCGTTTGAATGGGCAAATTAGGTCTGCCCAAACTTCGATGCCCCCCCGGTCTTATTAAGTGACAAGGCACCACCCGAGACTGCGAGTGAGTAAGGGGGAACCTAACTAAACCTGCAAAACCAATACACGAGTGATAATTAGAACAACAATGGCCTTAGATGTTCTAAGCAAATAAACAGTGAGAGCAACAATGCTCAGGGATGTTAAAGATATAAATCTAAACAAAGAACTGTTAGCATGGATCCTCCACGAAAACCTGAACACCGGCTGGCAAGATCTGGTCATTAATCGATCAGTCAAAGTCTCCAGGTCACAGCACAACACAGACAGGATCTCCAACGAGCTGACAGGTTCACACAGAAGTAAGAGCTATCACCAGCATCTTTGGAGTGACCAGGATGAGAATATAAATGGTGCTGCACCAATCACAGAACAAACTCCTTAATTGCAAATATCGTGCAGCTGTCCTGCTTGGGATCCTGCGGCTCACAGCGCCCAGTGTCTGCCTGTTGCTAGGCGCCGGTCGGGGACCAGAAAACCTTGCGCCCGGCATCCGACTGTTGCTAGGCACCGAGCGGGGGTCAGCAGGAGGTGCGGTGTCCCGGCTCCACGGCAACGGCTGGGACACGCGACTCCCAGCGCTAACAAGGCACACACCAGTGGATGACTCAAACTGAACAGCCCAGTTACTTAACCAGTGGTGTTAGCTTATTGATAGATAGCAAGTACAGCCATACTCACTGTTACATGTACACTGGTGATTGAGCAGAGCTGGAGTGGATCAGCGTCTCATACAGGTCACCAGATGGTGAGTGTAAACTGCAAACGGGTAGCTGTGCAGGGATCATAGGCGTGCGCACGGGGGGTGCCTGGTGCGCACAGGCACCCCCTAATAATGTGCGGCACCCGCACACGCCACGCCAGCTGCAGCACAGTGGAGTGGCTGTGTGACTTCCCCCCTCTGCTGCGGCGGCAGCAGGCAGGGCAAGAGGATATACAGCATGCTGAGCCATTGGCCAGCTCAGCTTAACTCAGCTGTGAGTTTCTGCGCTGAGGTTCTGTGCTCCTCCTCCTCCCAGCCGGGCAGTTCCTGCTGATTTGGATGGAGTTTTCTAAAAGTGGGCGTGGTCACGGGGGTCCGCGATTAGGCCACACCCCCAACTTTCCCTGGGCCCGGCGATCTACAGTATGTGCACTTGCAGCCCTGCCTTCTCTTGCTGGTGCAGGTGGATCTCTGTCAGCAGCCATCCCATGGAGCCCGGTAAGAGGTGTGTGTGTAGGTGTGTGTGTCAGCAGACTCGGCAACATGGGGCAAAGAGTACACCTGTGCCCGGCCCCAAGGTTCTGAGGGGCCCCGAGGTTCTGACCCCACCCCCTGTTTTATCTCTGCTATAGCGTACATGGGGGGTCATTCCGACCTGAATGCAACAGGCTACTTTTTGCACTGCTGCAATCAGGTAGTCGCCGCCTATGGGGAGGGGGGGGGGGGGGTTGGAATAGCTGTGCAGGGCTGCAAACGCTTGTGCAGTGAGCTGCACAAACAAAAGTTTTTGCCGTCTCTTACTCACCCGCTGCGATCATCCAGGACGGAGCTGACGTTAGGATCCCTCCCTGGAAACGGTTGGGCACGCCTGCGTTCGGACGGACACTCCCTGAAAACGGTCAGTGGACGCCTCCAGCCGGCCTCTTCCTGTCAATCTTCTTGCGTTCGCCGCTGTGAACGCTTACTTAATTTTTCTCATCGCTGCCCGGCGACGGCCGTCGTCAGGCAGCGACGCGTGCAGTTCTGACCCGTTCGCACGGCTGCGAAAAAGTGCAGCATGCGAACGGGTCGGAATGACCCCCATGATCCATGAGGAGCAGTAGGAACACTATTCCTGGCTGGAACAGGTGTGACTAGAACCGCAGCATGACAGAAGAAGCACAAAGCAGCCGCAGGCACCCTCCCTACCCATGCGGAAACTGACACAGTGTGGTAAGTGTCAGTGTATTTTTACTATATTTCCATTCTCATGAAATCTCTCTCTCTCCCTATCTTTCCCTCCCCCTCTCTTGTCCCCCTCTCGCCCTATCTTTTCCTCCTTCTCCCTCTCTACCTTTCATAGAAACATAGAAACATAGAAACATAGGCCCTCATTCCGAGTTGTTCGCTCGGAGTTTTTCATCGCATCGCAGTGAGAATCCGCTTAGTGCGCATGCGCAATGTTCGCACTGCGGCTGCGCCAAGTAACTTTACTATGAAGAAAGTAAGTTTACTCACGGCTTTTTCATCGCTCCGACGAACGCATTGTGATTGACAGGAAATGGGTGTTACTGGGCGGAAACACGGCGTTTTAGGGGCGTGTGGCTGAAAACGCTACCGTTTCCGGGAAAAACGCAGGAGTGGCCGGAGAAACGGTGGGAGTGGTTGGGCGAACGCTGGGTGTGTTTGTGACGTCAGCCAGGAACGAAAAGCACTGAACTGATCGCACAGGCAGAGTAAGTCTGAAGCTACTCAAAAACTGCTAACTTGTTTGTGATCGCAATATTGCGCATACTTCGGTCGCACTTTTAAGAAGCTAAGATACACTCCCAGTAGGCGTAGGCTTAGCGTGTGTAACTCTGCTAAATTCGCCTTGCGACCGATCAACTCGGAATGAGGGCCATAGAATTTGACGGCAGATAAGAACCACTTGGCCCATCTAGTCTGCCCCTTTTTTATTTTATCCTTTAGGCAATCTCAACCCTTTTTTAACCTTGATTCTTTGTAAGGATATTCATATGCCTGTCCCAAGCATGTTTAAATTGCCCTACAGTCTTAGCCTCTACCACCTCTGATGGGAGGCTATTCCACTTATCCACTACCCTTTCTGTGAAGTAATTTTTCCTTAAATTTCCCCTGAACCTCCCCCCCTCCAGTCTCAATGTATGCCCTCGAGTTCTAATACTTCTTTTCCTTTGAAGAATGTTTCCCTCCTGAACTTTGTTAAGACCCTTTATATATTTGAAAGTTTCTATCATGTCTCCCCTTTCCCTTCTCTCCTCCAAACTATACATGTTAAGATCTTTTAGCCTTTCCGGGTAAGTTTTGTGATGTAGGCCATGCACCATTTTAGTTGCCCTTCTTTGTACACTCTCTAATGTATTTATATCCTTCTGGAGATAGGGTCTCCAGAACTGGACACAGTATTCCAGATGGGGCCTTACCAATGACCTATACAGTGGCATTATCACTTCTTTTTTCCTGCTACTGATTCCTCTCCCAATGCAACCAAGCATCTGACTTGCCTTTCTCATTGCTTTGTTGCATTGCTTTCCTGCCTTCAAGTCACTTGAAATAGTGACTCCTAAATCTCTTTCCTCCTTAGTAGTTTCCATTATAGTACCCTTGATACTATACTTAGCCTTTGGGTTTTTGAGACCCAAGTGCATGATTTTGCATTTTTTAGCATTAAACTGTAGTTGCCACGTTCTTGACCATTTCTCAAGCCTACCTAGGTCATCAATCATTTGTTTGACCCCTCCCGGTGTGTCTACCCTGTTGCATATCTTTGTATCATCTGCAAAAAGGCATATCTTCCCTTCAATACCATCTGCAATGTCACCAACAAAGATATTAAAGAGAACTGGACCTAGTACAGATCCCTGGGGTACTCCACTGGTAACATTTCCCTCCATAGATTGCACTCCATTAACTACAACTGTCTGTTTCCTATCCTGCAACCAGGTTCTTATCCATTTCACTAATTTATAATCCACCCCCAGGCTTTCAAGTTTATTTAGCAGTCTGTGATGTGGGACAGTGTCAAATGCCTTACTAAAGTCTAGATATGCTACATCTACAGCTCCCCCTTGATCTATTATTTTCATCACAGAGTCAAAAAAGTCAATAAGATTTGTTTGGCATGATCTCCCACCAGTAAATCCATGCTGTTTTGGATCCTGTAAGTTGTTCGATTTAAGATATTCCACTACTCTTTCTTTTAATAGTTTTTCCATTACTTTCCCTACTACTGATGTAAGGCTTACTGGTCTGTAGTTACTTGCTTCTTCCTTGCTTCCACTTTTGTGCAGTGGAACTACATTTGCTCTTTTCCAGTCCTCTGGAATATCACCTGTATTTAGTGACTGGTTAAATAATTCTGTTAAAGGTGTAACCAGGACATCTTTTAGCTCTTTGAGTATCCTTGGGTGTATTCCATCTGGTCCCATTGATTTATCCACTTTTAGTTTTGAAAGTTCTGTTAGGACCTTCTCCTCTGTAAATGTATTTTCATCTACCTTATTTTTATGAATGTCCTTGCAATTTAACTGTGGCCCCATCCCTTCTTCTGTAGTAAATACTAAGCAAAAATAATTATTTAGGTGATCTGCTATTGCCTTGTCTCCCTCCACCAAATGCCCACTCTCTGTCTTAAGTCTTATTATTCCTCCATTTGATTTTCTCCTTTCACTTATATACTTAAAAAAAGTTTTGCCCCCTTTATCTACTGACTGGGCCATTTTCTCCTCAGCTTCTGCCTTTGCACGTCTGATCACTTTCTTAGCATCCTTCCGTCTGTCCAGATACTCCTCTTTGTCGTTATTATTTTGAGTCTGTTTGTATTTCCTAAAAGCCATCTTTTTTGCTTTCACACTAGTTGATACTACTTTTGTGAACCACACTGGCTTCCTTTTCCTGGTGCTTTTCCTAACCATTTTGATACAAAGGTCTGTTACACTTAGTAATGCACTTTTAATTTTTTTCCACCTCTCCTGCACCCCTTCCAAGTTCCTCCAGTCTGCCAATGAATCACTTAAACATCTCCCCATTTTTGCAAAGTCTGCATTTCTAAAATCCAACACCTTTGTTTTTGTGTGAGAGGAGTTGGATCCTGTCTTTATACTAAACCATACTGCTTGATGATCACTGGATCCCAGGTGCTCACCCACATATATATCAGATATTCTATCACCATTTGTAAGAATTAGATCTAATATTGAGTCTTTGCGAGTGGGCTCCCTCACCAATTGCTTGAGAGATGCTCCCTGTAAGGAATGTAGAAATTTGCCACTTGTAGCTGAACTTGCAAAAGACCCCTCCCAATTTACATCAGGTAAATTAAAGTCTCCCATGATTATGACTTCTCCCTTAAAAGCCATTTTAGAGATGTCCAACAATAGGTTCCTGTCCAAATCCTGCCCCTGGCCTGGTGGTCTATAGATCACCCCAATGCGAATAATGTCCTTCTTCCCAGTTTCTATGGTGACCCAAAGGGCCCCAGTTTTGGCTTCAATATTTTGTATTAAAGTTTCCCTCTCTCTCCCTCCACCCCTCCCTCTATATGTCTCTCTCCTCTCTCCCCCTTACTCTCTCTCTCTATGGGGCCCATTTGTCATGGATTACATATTAAATGTGATCTGGGTGGGATCTTACCACCCAGGATCCTATTGCAATATGCGATGCACTGAGGCATTTCTGGTGGAAGGTTCTCGGGGAACCCAGCCGGATCTACTTTCCCCTGATCTGTAGCCCATAGGATACAATGGGCTATTGCAGTCAAATATTGCAGTAGCTGCGGGGAACAATATCGGGATACATTGTGCAGCATTGCATCCCCCATAGAAACCTATGGTTGATGCGGCTGCGGGCGGAAATGGAGGGATCGCAGCAGGTATCTCCGATACTTGCTGCAATCCCTACTTTATACATACCAGGGAAACCTTATATTTGCGGCTAATTTCTGAAAGCAGGTGTTTTTCGGGGACATAGCCACAAATATTTTTTGATAAATGGCCCCCTCTGTCTCTCTCCTTCTCCGCATCTTACCCCCTCTCTTTCTCCCTCCTTTTCTCTGCCTATCTGCCCCCCCCCCTCTTCTGGGGGGAATCTCTCTATCTCCCCCTTTCTCTCTCGGTGGTCGAGGTGCCACCTGACCTGCAGTCATTTACTTCTACCACTGTCTACTCCAGCGGGGTAAGGCTTCATGGTCATGCTGGATGATGGGTGCTATGCTGGGTCAGAGGCGGAACTACAGATGTTGCCACGCTCATCCATCATTGCGGCATGGATGGCGTGACTAGTGTGCCTTAGTCTATGCTGCACGCGTGTATATTCACGCACATGCCATAGGCTTCTATGGAGCAAATGCTGGCTGCAACTATTTGCAACACAGCGTTCAGTGCAGCTTGCCGCGATGCGTATACCCGTGGTTACGCACTGCAGCAAAGATGGGTCTGGCTACATCTGTAGTGGCGGTGCTAGGGGCACCAGCCAAAATCTGCCTAGGGCATCAAATTGATTAGGGCTGGCTCTGGGCATAATGTGAATTTGGCTTATACCGTGTGGCAATATATGAATTTCGACTCATATATCGTGTGGCATAATGTTAATTCTGGCTCATACCATGTGTCATAATATGAATTTCGTCTCATACTCTGTGGCATAATGTGAATTTGGATCATACTCTGTGGCATAATGTGAATTTGGATCATACTCTGTGGCATAATGTGAATTTGGATCATACTCTGTGGCATAATGTGTATTTGGATCATACTGTGTGGTATAATGTGAATTTGGATCATACTCTGTGGTATAATGTGTATTTTGATCATACTGTGTGGTATAATGTGAATTTGGATCATACTCTGTGGCATAATGTGTATTTGGATCGTACTGAGTGGCGTAATGGGAATAAGGGGCACTACTGTTAGTAGCTTGTGAGCATGGGGACATGTATGACAAATGCTGGTGTCCTGCGGAGGAAGAGTGTGATGGCATAGAAAGAGGCAGATGTGGCTCTGATGGCATGTGTATATTTTAAACTGTACTTGTTTTCTATTAAAACTCAAATGTTCAGCTCCCTACATCTCCCATACTTTTCAGAATGTCTCACTCAAAATTAGGGTGTAGGTGCTTGGGGGTGCAAGGGGTGGGGAGGGAATGCATATGCACCTAGGCCCACCACTCTCTAGTTCCGTCACTGGGTCAGGGATAGGTTGGGGAAGTGTAAGCAGCGATAGGGTGCAGGTAGGACTCAGGGTTATGCAGTAGCAGACAGTCAGTACCGGCCGCTGTATTATATCTACGTTATTATTAGGAACTAACTAGGGAAAAATTAGATTAAGCCATGTGATTTTACTGAGAGAATGTAAAATAGTGCTAAACATGTCTCTGGGCAGTGATAGACATGCCCATAAGGCGGTGTTAGACACACCCCTCCTGCGGTGCACCCCCTAATAAAATAAGCTGCGCACGCCTATGGCAGGGATGCTCTATGGAAGGTGTTAACCAGGTCTCTCATAGGAGATAAGTAGGAGACTTCTGTCTCTCACCATGACTACACAGTCTTATACAGTAACGAACTTAAATGGCCCCTGCACATTTTCAATCGTGATCTTGATGGCCATCTTGGGATAGGGCATGAGGCTGAGGGCAGGAAGACTAGTAGCACACTCTCCTTCAACATTCACCCCCACCAAGGTACATTCCCACTGTTCTTCACACAACACAGGACTGTGTGATTATACTCCTGTCACCCTCTCCCTGTCACCCACTGACTCTTCCTGTTACCTCTTATACCTATCTCTGTGACCCACTGCTTCTTCCTGTCATCCTCTGCCTCACAATGGTAGTTACTACAGTTTATTCTGGGTCCGATAAAGCTTACTGACTGCATGAAAGGGTGCATCCCAGGTTTCTCAAGCCGTGTTGCGGTAACTAGCACTGATTGGCTGAGTTGGCAGAACACTGGCTGATTGACTGAGCCAGCGGGTCTGTCTGATTGGAGGAGCAGGCAGGGCACTGGTGCTGGTACCTGATGTCACAAGTGTTCTACAGAAATACACAGCATGGCATGTTGGAAGGAGGAACATGCCCCTGAAATGGTCACAACACGCCAGCATTTTAATTGCCACCCCACTCCCTGTTACCACCTCTCACTACCTGTCAATCAATCTGTGCTCAAAACCTCACTATGACTGCCATGCAACGACATCTGCATTGCGTTCAACTCTCGTAGAGAGAAATTCCAGATTTGTATTGATTTTTTGCAGAGAGCACGAGATCAGTGATTGTTGCTATTACCAGGGGTTAAAGTGAGCCGGAACGGGGCGGAACTGCGTTACGTTAGTTCCACTTGGAGACTGAACGCAGTTTCGCCACCTCCGGCTCACCTAACCCGATGTGTGACCGGCGCCGCAGGGAGATGCCGGGTGCCCGCTAAGATTGTGTTACCAGCAGGTGCCCGGCTCTCTCTCCACAGCAGCAACCGGAGGCAGAAGCTCAGTATTGAGCTCCGGCTTCTGGCGCTGTCACTGTGCGCTACAGGAGAGATGTCATGACGTCTCTCCCATAGTGCTGAGGAGCAGATGCCCAGAGGACTGCAGCGGTCATACACGGGAGTGGGGCTTGGGGAGTATTGTGAATTTTGTTTGTTTTATTCCTATGTGTAGCGGCGCATCTACAGGGGGGCATTAGTACTGGGGGGCATTAGTACTGAGGGGCATCTACCGGGGCATTACTACTGGGGGGCAACTACTGGGGGCATTAATACTGGGGGCCAACTACTGGGGGCAAACTACAAGGGGGCTAACTACTGGGGGCAAACTACAGGAGGGCATTACTACTGGGGGCGTAACTACAGGGGCATTACTACTGGGGGCATAACTACAGGGGATTACTACTAGGGGCTAGACTACTGTGGGCATAACTACTGGGGGCTAAACTACAAGGAGGCATAACTACAGGGGCTAAACTACTGGGGGCATAACTACAGGGGCTAAACTACAAAGGGGCAAACTACAGGGGGCATTACTAATGAGGGCTAAACTACAAGGGGCAAACTACTGGGGGCATTACCACTGGGAGGCTAAACCACATGGGGCAAACTACATGAGGGCTAAACTACTGGGGGCATTACCACTGGGAGGCTAAACTAAAAGGGGGGGGGGTAAATTACTGGGGTCATAACTGCAGGGGCATTACCACTGGGGGCATAACTACTGGGGCTAAATGACTGGGGGCAGCAACATTAATTACAACTTGGTGCAATACTACACAGGGGAATTACCATTAAGGCCATTACTACTGGGGGCACTACTAATGGGGGCATTGTAAAGGGGGCACTTCATAAGGGGCATCACTCCTGGGTACATAAGGGGCACTACTATTTATTGCGGGCATTGCATAAGGGGCACCACTACTATGGGCTCTATATAAGGGGCACTACCAGTACAGTGGACATTGCAAAAGAATCACTACTACTGTGGGCATTATGTGTATTATGGGGTGCTACTACTGTGGGCATTATTATTATTGTGTGACCACGCCCCTTTCTTTTTGAGACCCCGACCCTTTTTTGCAGGCGCGCGCAATATCTTTATTACATGGGCACCGTGGGGAGGGGGGGTGAGTTCCACCACCTCTCTAGGACCACTTTAAGCACTGGCTATTACGGATGGTCTTCAGTATGCCGACTGTCGGGATCCCGGCGCCGGAATCCCGACAGCCGGCATACCGACACTTTTTCTCCCTCTTGGGGGTCCACGACCCCCCTGGAGGGAGAATAAAATAGCGTGGCGCGCGTAGCACGCCACCGTGCCCACAGCATGGCGAGCGCAGCAAGCCTGCAAGGGGCTCATTTGCGCTCGCCACCCTGTCGGTATGCCGGCGGTCATGCTCCCAGCGCCGGTATGCTGGTCGCCGGGAGCCAGGCCGCCGGCATACCATACTACACCCGCTATTACAGTGTAATCTCCCTCATACTGTATATTGTAGTATTTGCTTTTCATGAAACTAAGCAAAACTTACTTGAAGAGGAACTGTAGCTCTTATTCCAAAGGAAAAAATAACTCCTTATTTATGTAAGTACAGTATAAGAAGTACCTTTGTAAGTAGCATATTTGTATGTAAATGGATTAATAAAAATCTAAACAAAATCAAGAGATTCGTGCCACAATCGCCCATTCCGTTTTCTGACCACATGAATTTCCGTCTTGTGTTCTGTGACCCCTCTCACACAGGTTTATGGAACAGGTTTTACAAGTGTTTGATTTTCAGTAGTCATATCTCGTAAATTTCATGCACACTAAAGCTAGGTACACATCAGATGATGTGCAAACAACGCAATGTCGTCAACAATTTCCCTTGAACTCCTGGACAAACGATATTGGGGCTAATTCAGACCTGATTGGTGCTGTGCGTTTTTTGACCGAGGGGATATCTAAATATTAGGACAGCGTTACAGAGGCCCTGTTCTGTTCATGTTGTAGCGCTTGTGAACTACCCCATTTTGTTTGTATTGTATGTGTATCAAAGAGTTGTGATCTTTGGGGGTTTAGTGCAAAGCGGCTGCAGGGCGCAAGTTACATCTCTCATATTTTGAATTTGAGTTCCTGCTTCCGTCTGATACGCTGTGTATCTAAAAGGACCCAGTCGCAGCTTAGGCGGCTGTGTGACTAGTGCATCAGGCAGAGAGCTACTCATTGCTGCCCGAGTCGCAGCGGCTGCGTGTGACGTCACACAGCCGCCGCGGACTGCCCCCCCCCAACAGTCCGGGCACGCCTGTGTTGCCTGGACTGCGCCCCCTAAACGGCAGCCAAACGCCGCCAGCCCGCCCAGCGACCGCCTCTGCCTGTCAATCAGGCAGAGGCAATCACAGGGCTAAGACAGCCGTCGGCTGTCTGGCATGCGCCGGCGAAAATGCACAGTAGTGATCAGGTCTGAATTAGCCCCACAGTCTCTATCTACCTTTGAGTATGATTAGTTGGATAAGTGCCTGATGCATATGAGTTTGATAATTATTGCTGCTGTTTTCTCTCGCTGTGCGACTGAATATGTTTAAAATTCCTATATAAGGTAATGCAGTAATATGTTCTCCTACATACTTGAAATGTATTTGTAGTTGATTATGTGCTCATATTGCTTATTATACTAATGTATAACCTGTGACTGATTGCTAGTGTGATTGCTGACTTTACTATAATTCTGTCCGTTTTCTGTGTTTTCCGATCCTCAATGCTGGTGCAAAGCAGGGTGGGGTCGGATTGTATGTCACTTTAACAAATTTGAAAGTGATTACAGTCACAAATTGTGTAGTTAACACTATACAGGTATGTGATTTATTTATCATGTCTAAGAGCGGCAAGGGTAAGGAAAATACACTCTCCAACAGCAGCACCAAAACTCATGTCATGTTGTCTTGCAAAACTGAGTTGAATTCTCAGGTTCTGGTAAAATGGATTGTGAGCAAACTGTTTTAGCTTTCACCAAAGCCTCTTGAATAATCCAAAGCAGGCACGGGTTCAAGTTGATCCCCCATGGGCTGCTCTTTGCACAGACATTATCCAGTATAGCTGAGCAGATAATGCCAGCTTCTATACCAGGGATAGGTTACACTATTAACCCTTACATGCAACATTCCACCTGGGGTTATTACATCCAGCAGGGGAAGTGGCAGCCTCTCAACAGAAACAGGCTGAAAGGCCGGTGGTAAGTAAATCACATAGACATGAAACCACATCTTCAAAGTCTAAACATGTTTCAGATAAGGACTCATCGGAGGATGAGGACTCATCACACTCGGGGTCTGCATAAGGAAGGCCTCACCTCAGTAGACATATCTGAGCTAATTAGGGCAATGAAAGCCATTCTAACCTTAGAAGAGGCAGCAAAGTCTGTGTTAAAATCTAAGGCACCTGTGTTTAAAGTTAAACATCCCAAAACAGTTAAGACTGGGTTTCCTGGGTCAGAACAGCTGATGGAAATTATTCAAGAGGCTTGGGTTACGCCCAGTAAAAGCTTAGAATTCCAGAGAAATGGAATTCCAATTATCCTCTTCCATCTGGGGACTGTTTAAAAAGGGAGGTGGCTTCCAAAGTAGATACACATGTCATTAGAAAACAAACAGAAGAAAGAGAGGGATATGATCAAAGGCGCCCAGTGGTAAAATATAATAAGGATAAAATGATGAAGAAATATGATAGGAAAAGGTACATAAAAATTAGAAACAATTAAATTCAACAATACGGTCTGGTTTTCCAAACAGAAGTCCTTGGGTCACCTGTCTTGAGCCAAATGTCCTCAGTAAATATGCAAAACAAAAAGTAAAAGGACCAATGTGTAGTAATGTATGGAAAATCAATTTCCGTGGTGTCCAGAAAATGGAACCCTGGGGGTATATTTACTAATATTCGTGTTTTAGCCGTTTTTAAGGGTGTTTGATCTCGAATGGTATCGGGTGCATTTTACTGCAACTTTTTGAACCCTGATACGGTCATTTACTAAGCTGCCGAGTTTTCCTCATTCGTCTTTTCCGATGTCGATGTGATTCGTAATGTCAGGCAGTGTTTTACGGGAGTGATGAGTAAAACACTGCCTGACAAAACACAAGGAATCCCGGCCGGATCTGTGAGATCCATGCAGGGCTTCATTGTGTACCTTAAAAACAGTGTTTAAAGAGTTAAAAAACAGAAAAAAAATTGCGTGGGGTCCCCCCTCCTATGCATAACCAGCCTCGGGCTCTTTGAGCCGGTCCTGGTTGTAAAAATACGGGGGGGGAAATTGACAGGGGTTCCCCCATATTTAAACAACCAGCACCGGGCTCTGCGCCTGGTCCTGGTGTAAAAAATACGGGGGACAAAAGACGTAGGGGTCCCCCGTACTTTTCACACCAGCACCGGGCTCCACTAGTCAGAGAGAATGCCACAGCCGGGGGACACTTTTATATATGTCCCAGCGGCCCTGGCATTAGTCACCCCTGGCCGGGGTACCCTGGAGGAGTGGGGACCCCTTAAATCAAGGGGTCCCCCCCTCCAGCCACCCAAGGGCCAGGAGTGAAGCCCGAGGCTGTCCCCCCCCCCCCATCCAAGGGCTGTGGATGGGGGCTGATAGCCATAGTGTTAAAAAAAAGAATATTGGTTTTTGTAGCAGTACTACAAGTCCCAGCAAGCCTCCCCTGCAAGCTGGTACTTGGAGAACCACAAGTACCAGCATGCGAGGGGGGAAATGGGCCCGCTGGTACCTGTAGTTCTACTATAAAAAAAATACCCCAAAAAAACCAGAACACACACACCGTGACAGTAAAATTTTATAACATACATGCACACCTACATACACACATACTTACCTATGTTCACACGAGGCTCGGTCCACTTCTCCACGTAGAATCCACGGGGTACCTGTAAATAAAATTATACTCACACAATCCAGTGTAGCTCCGTCCTCTTTGTAATCCACGTACTTGGCAAAAAAACAAACCGAAAAACCCGATCCACGCACTGAAAGGGGTCCCATGTTTACACATGGGACCACTTTCCCCGACTGCCGGAACCCCCGTGACTCCTGTCAAAGAGGGTCCCTTCAGCCAATCAGGGAGCGCCATGTCATGGCACTCTCCTGATTGGCTGTGCGCTCCTGAGCTGTCAGTCAGGCTGCGCACTCAAGATACAATGTAGCGCATAGGCACACCATTGTATCCAATAGTGGGAACTTTGCGGTCAGCGGTTGAGGTTACTCGCGGTCAACCGCTGACCACAAAGTTCCCACCATTTTTTCAGTTTTTACAGTAAACAGACCCTTTCCCATAGATCTCACTGATCCGTGCATGATTATCCAAACTCGCCTTAAAAAAGCAGGTCTATTTTTTTGCTGCTTTTTTTAACAAATCGCAAAAAAATACACCCGCACTTGAGCATTCAGAGACTAACACCCAAATACGAATGAATAGTGAATACCCGTGTTGTATGAAATAACAGCCGCGTTTGACCGATGGTCTATTCATTCGTATTTCTGAACTTTGCCGTTGAAACCATTACGAATAGCCCAAACTCTGCCGAGATTTGTGCTTAGTGAATTCCCGTGTTGGGACTTAGAAAAAAAAACACAAATCGGACAAACTCGGATTATTAGTAAATATAGGCCCTGGTGTGCAGTGGGACTTGATAAAAGAAAAGGATAGGATCTCGCCACCAATTCAATGCAAATTAGAGCATACCGAGACTCACATAAAGGGAGACAGGGAAAGGCACATAAAGGTATCTTTGTCTAATCAGTTAGTAAAGGCACAGCGTACCCCACTCACGTGTTTAGCGAGTTCATTCCATGTGTAAAGGTATCTTTAAATGATGATCCGATAAGGTTGATTTGATTTTAAAAAAAATTGTGATTTTTATTTTTCAAAAAAAATACCAATTAAAATTTATAGGAACAGTAAAATAAGCAAAATGGCCTTGTATATCACTCTTAAGGTACCAACCGGGGACATTGGGAGCAGATGTTAACAACTCCAATACAGATAGGAGATCCGGAATACCCTCTGTACAAATCTCTGGTGGCGAGATCCTATCCTTTCTTCTATCAAGTCCCACTGCACACCAGGGTTCCATTTTCTGGACACCACGAAAATTGATTTTCCATACATTACTACACATTGGTGGTCATTCCGAGTTGTTTGCTCGTTGCCGTTTTTTGCAACGCAGCGATTAGGTGGAAAATGCGCATGCGCATGGGCTAAGTTATTTAACACAAAACTTATTAGATTTGCTGGTGTTCGTGCGGCGCTTTTCAGTCGCACTGCTGATCGGTGAATGATTGACAGGAAAGGGGCGTTTCTGGGAGGTAACTGAGCGTTTTCCAGGAGTGTGCTAAAAAACGCAGGCGTGCCAGGTAAAAACGCAGGAGTGGCTGGAGAAACGGGGCAGTGGATGGCCGAACGCAGGGCGTGTTTGTGATGTCAAACCAGGAACTAAACGGACTGAGGTGATCGCAATATAGGAGTAGGTCTGGAGCTAATCAGAAACTGCATGAAAATTTTTAGTAGCAATTCTGCTACTCTTCCGTTCGCAATTCTGCTAAGCTAAGATACACTCCCAGAGGGCGGCGGCTTAGCGTGTGCACTGCTGCTAAAAGCAGCTAGCGAGTGAACAACTCGGAATGAGGGCCATTGGTCCTTTTACTTTTTGTTTTGCATATTTACTGAGGACATTTGGCTTAATACGGGTGACCCAAGGACTTCTGTTTGGAAAACCAGACCGAATTGTTAAATTTAATTGTTTCTAATTTTTATGTACTGTACCTTTCCCTATCATATTTCTTCATCATTTTCTCTTTATTATATTTTACCATTGGGCACCTTTGATCGGGTGGTCTTCAGTATGCCAAATGTCTGGATACCGGCGCACAGTATACTGGCGCCGGGATCCCGACACCCGGCATACCGACAGCTATTCTCCCTCGTGGGGGTCCACGACCCCCCTGGAGGGAGAATAAATAGCGTGGCGCGCGCTGCTTTGCGCTCGCCACACTGTCGGTATGCCGGCGGTCGGGCTCCCGGCGCCGGTATGCTGGTCGCCAGGAGCCCGGCCGCCGGCATACCACCATACTACACCCCTTTGATCATATCCCTCTCTTTCTTCTATTTGTTCTCTAATTTCACCTGTATTTGGGCAGGTTCTAGGGGTTTTGATTGGTCTGACCACACTTTTGTGCGTGAGAGTTCACTTATCCATCAGTATCACGCATGTCATTAGATTGGTGCAAAAATCTATATTACCTCTGTCTTCAACATCAATAAATGATGTCACAGATAGGAGAGTTGATGATTTTTTTTTTTAAAACAACAATTTTTTCCCCCTGTCTGGGGCAGTCATAAGACCAGTTATAGCTTCCGCCTGGATGGCGAAAGCAGTGGCAGCCTGGGCTGATGCATTGGAGGAGGATCCTTCAATGGCATCTAGAGAGCAAAAATTCCATATCAAACAGGCGGTGGCCCTGGATATGGGTACAATTGTCTCTCAGGCATCAGCTTCAGCAGTAGCAGCTTGCAGAGTGGTGTGGCTACGTACATGGAGAGCTGACTCAGAATCCAAGAAGGTTCTGGAGGCTTTGCCTTTTTACTGGAGATATTTTTTTGGGTAAAGAATTAAACAGTATTTTGGGGTCCGAAGAAAGGGTGATGGCAAACAGTTCCAATACAACAAGTCTGGTAAGACTAAAAAGCGTTGGACTACCAGAGGACCGGCTCCAAATCAGAAGATAAGCCATCAGCTTGATGGTGTGAGCCATCACCTGGGGAACCCCAGGGTGTGAGGCCAACTTCTTCAGTTTGCAGATTTGGCAGGAGTCTACCACAGATGCCAGGGTGCAAGAAGCGGTATCTCACAATTATGCATTTGCTTTCAAGAAACACCCTCCTCAAAGGTTTTTTTGTACCAGCCCGTCCTCAGTGAAACGAAGGCCAGGGCTTTACAAGAGGCAGTTCAGCAGTTGCTTCAGTCAGGAGGAATAATCCAGTTTCGCCTGCACAATGAGGACAGGGTTTATTTCAACCTGCTTCTAGACCAGAAGCCAAATGGGTCGTTACAGCCCATACTCAATCTCAAAGTGCTGAACTAATACATTTGGGTGCCACGGGTTCATATGTAGACTTTATGTTCCATTATTTTGGCCATGGAGCTGGAGGATTTTATGGTTCCTGTATATCCAGGAGTCTTACCTACATGTGTCTATAGCACTGTCCCATCAGCACTATCTCAGGTTGCTATCCTCCAACAACATTTTTCAGTTCAAGTCCTACCATTTGAACTGACCACAGCTCCCAGAGTATTCACCAAAAATATGGTGGCAATGGCATCTTATCTCCGTCAGCAGGGGATAAGGATTTTTCCATACCTCAACAACCTTTTTATCCTGGCACAATCTCAGGAATGGCTACAGTGTCGTCTGCAACAGATAATAGCTTGTTTGCAGTGACACGATTAGCTCATAAATTTGCAAGGTCGTCCCTGGTTCCATCACAATGGATGACTCACTTGGGGGCTGTGTTGTATTAGGTATTCAGAATGTACCTCTGAACAAAATGACCAAAATTCATTCAAGAATTCAGGAGTTGTTACACAGTCAAACGGTATCCATTCACGCGGCTATGCGTGTGATGGGATTGATGATGTATACATTCAACATGGTGGAGTATGCTCAGTTCCACTCGAGACCTCTGCAACGACTGATCCTTTCCAAGTGGAATGGTTTTCATCAGACAATAAAAACGCAGATTATGGTCCTTCTTCTGGAAGTAAGGAGGTCAATAGCCCGGTGGCTACAGACATCCCATCTGGACAAAGGGAGACCCCTTTGGATATTAGATTGGGAAACTCAGGGCTGGGGAGCAGTGTCAGGAAGACGTTGCTTCCAGGGGCAGCTGACTAAGGAAGAAAGTTGTCTGCCAATAAATATATTGGAATTCGGGCCATATATATGGCACTTATTCAGGCAAAGGACATCCTTCAGGGGAAACCAGTTCAAATCCACTTGGACAATGCAATGGCAGTGCGTACCTCAACCATTAAGGAGGAACTCGCAGCCAAAACACAATGAAGAAGGTAAGTCACACGTTAAGGTGGGCAGAACTTCATATTCCAGCCTTGTCCACAGAGGGGTCTGTCCGAGTTGATCGCTCGCTAGCTACTTTTAGCAGCCGTGCAAACGCATAGTCGCCGCCCACGGGGGAGTGTATTTTCGCTTTGCAAGTGTGCGAACGCGTGTGCAGCCGAGCGGGACGAAAAAGTTTTGTGCAGTTTCAGAGTAGCTCTGTACTTATTCAGCCCTTGCGATCACTTCAGCCTGTTTGGTTCCGGAATTGACGTCAGACACCCGCCCTGCAAATGCTTGGACACGCCTGCGTTTTTCCAAACACTCCCTGAAAACGATCAGTTGACACCCATAAACACCTTCTTCCTGTCAATCTCCTTGCGTTTGGCTGTGCAAATGGAATCTTTGCTAAATCCATCGCCCAGCACCGATCCTCTTTGTACCTGTATGATGCACTTGCGCATTGCGGTGCATACGCATGCGCAATTTTGCCGGTTTTTTACCTAATCGCTGCGCTGCGAAAATCAGCAGCGAGCGATCAACTCAGAATAACCCCCAGTGTTCATTCCGGGAGTCCTAAACTGGGAAGTGGTTTTTCTCAGTAGACACGTCATTCATGCGCGAATGGGATTTACACCCCAAGGTCTTACAAACTCTGGTAGACAAGCGGGGGTTACTGGAGATAGATCTCCTGGCGTCCCATCAGAACAACAAAGTTCCGCAAACAAGTCAAGAACAAAGGATCCCAGAGTGACCTTTGTGGATGACCTGTCAGTGAGATGGGCATTAGTCTGGCCTGTGTGTTTCCATCAATCGCCCTGTTACCTAGGGTGATGCGAAAGGTAAGACAACGTAAGGGTGCCTTGATACTAATAGCTCCCGCTTGGTCCAGAAGGCAGTGTTACACAGATCTGCAGAGGATGTCATTGGATGCTCCATTCCTACTCCCTCAGCATCCAGATCTACTGGCTCAGGGTCCTTGCTATTACAAGCACCTGGATCAACTGTCTTTGTTGGCGTGGCTCTTGAGACTTCCATCCTGAAAGCGAGAGGCTCTCGCAACAGGTAATTCAAACAATGCTCAGAGTAAGGAAACCTTCCTTAGCTCGCATTATCACCGAATATGGCAAGCCTATATTCAATGGTGCAGCAACTGGAAATTTGACCTTTAGGTTTCAGAATTTCAGAGTCTTAGCATTCCTTTAGGCAGGAATGGACTAAGGTCTGCGGGTGGCTTCCTTGAGAATACAAGTGTCAGCATTAACTGTATGGTTCCAAATGGAAAATTGCTAACCTACAGGACGTGCGCACTTTTTTTCCAGGGAATGCTGCACAGTTAACCTCCTCTTGTTCCTCTTACAGTGCCTTGGCACTTAAGTTTAGTCCTAAAGGCCCTTCAAGTTGCCCCATTTGAACCACTAAAAAGAGTGGATCTTAAATGGTTGACAGCTAAAGTTCTCTGTCTACTGGCTATTGCTTCAGCTACAAGAGTTTCAGATTTAGGTGCATTGTTATATTGCCCTCTGTTTCTGATTTTGTATCCAGATAGAGCGGTTCTTAGAACCAAATCTGGGTATCTTCCAAAAGTGGTGTCTAAATTCCACCTTAGCGGATAAATTGTAGTCCCGGCCTTCCAGGGGCCGGACCTTTCTGCGGGAGATGCATCGTTGGACGTAGTCCATGCCTTAAGGATCTACGTGGTTCGGACAAGTGCCATCAGAAATACAGACACTCTGTTCATTCTCTACGGACTTCACAAGACAGGATGGCCTGCTGATAAGCAAACACTGGCAAGGTCGCTTCGGATGACAATTTCAGAAGCATACTTTCAAGCTGATCTCCCTGTTCCGGCTAATGTCTCTGCTCACTCTACTTGTAAGGTAGGTCTCATGGGCAGCACAACGTGGTGATTCAGGAGAATAGAAATGTAAGACAGCCACATGGTCTTCCATTAACACATATTTAGACATTATGCCTTTGATACCTTTGCCTCTCAGGACGCTGAATTTGGGCAAATGATTCTGCTGTCCAATCAGGAGCGCCCCCACCACTAAATTGCTTTGGGACATCTCAATGTTATCCTGTGGATAAATATTCGTTATGGTTAAACTTACCGTTGATAACGTTATTTCTCCTAAGTCGACAGGATCCACAGGGATTGCACCCTGATGCACCTGATTTGAGAATCTTTTCACTCATTAACCTCTTCCTTCTTGTACGGATGGGTGTGCCTGTGTATTATTATCGCCTGATTAGGGCTCTCTATGATGCTCTGCCTTGAGCTTTGGAAAAACAACTGATTTGCATGAGCCAGGAGGCGGGGATACATGGACGGGACGGGCCCGTTGCATGCTGGGAGGCCTGAAGCTTTGACCGACTGGTGCAAATCCGCTGTCGCGACATCATATCCCAGTGTTTTCCTGTGGACTTAGGAGAAACAAAGTTTCCAGCGGTAAGTTTTACCATAACAAATATTTTTGAAAGCATTCTTACTTTGCAGCATTTTTTCCACATATGTTTAAACTGTTTGCACAGTATTGTGTGTATATATATATATATATATATATACATACATACATTTTTCTCAAAGTTATAAAATATTGTAGTATAAAATCCAAATATAAAGGGGACAATTCAATTAGAGGCTGCAATGCATCCTTGTCATATATGTTACTCCCTGAATTGCATCAAGATTTATGTGAGTACTTCTATGGGAGCGTACAAATATCTGTGATGTAGAGCAGTGTTTTAGAAGGGGATCTGGCATCTAATTAAATCGACCTAAAAATATCCTGAGCACACAGGTGAGAGCAAGCCTTCATGTCATATGAAGTGTCCAATGTCTAGATCTATTATAGAGAATAAATTGATTCTTCGAGAAAACAGGTGGTTGAGAGAGGTATCACAGGTGTTGGGTGGCTATGTGACTGACCTTTCCCCTGAAATGTTGTTCCCTATACTTTGTCTCGTTGTAACGTGCTCAGAGAGGTAGGAGAGATTGACACAAACAGGAGTTAGTCAGCAATTCCAACAGGAAGTCTTTTAATTAATCTGCAATGAACTCTGGATTTGGGATGATTAGTTGACCAAGGTTGGTCGGGTGATAAATCACAAAAAGAAGACTTTGTCATACAATTTTTCTACAGTTTACACCACAAAGGTCATCCAATTTGCAAAAGACAAATTAGAATCACAAAGAAGAATAATTAGAATCAGGATGAGAAACATTTTGAATCACAAAATTAACATAAAATCATTTGAACCAGGAAAATCAAATAAGACACTGCATTCCATTCTACAATGTGACCACAAGAAGAATAAAGACAATACGTTTCAGTAATCCTAACTGCTGACTTACTAATACCCCTTTCACACGGCACAAATAACCTGGTATCGACCCGGCATATTGCTGGGTTGACATGGGTCACTGTGCTGTATGAAAGGGCCGTGGTCGAATAAAGCAGTGTTATTGCCGGGTTGAATACCGGGTCAGTGGCAGCGTGAACTACATAAGGAGCGGCGGCGTGGGGATGAGCTCATCTCCCAGCGCTGCCTTCGCCCCCCCGCTGCCAGCTTCGCCCTCCACCATTATGCCAACCGACCCGGCTAATTGCTGGGTCAGGAAGCCGCCTGTTAGGGTCCAATGCCGGCTCCCACCCTGGAATGACCCGTTTCCAATTCATCCAGCATTGGCAGTGTGAAGGGGGTTTAACTTTCCCTAGCCAAGGCAACAAGTATCTTCACAGGCAATTATCGTTGGAGCTCTTGTTATAGTTTGCTGTGGCACAGTGCATCAATGGGGAAAAAGGGCACACAGTCACTGAAGAGGGATCCTGGAATAGAAAATGTAAATTTAACGCAGTTCTTTATTTCAAAAGGATGTACTTAGCGAAGGAATAACAATGTTTCTTGCCAACGGCACTTAGGTCAATACAAGGGGGCTTTGGTATGGAACAAACTCAGTCTCTTTCAGTTGAAGGGCTTGGTTAATAAATAACTCAGTCCTTCAGCAATGGCTATCTAGCTGCGTTGCATAAACTCAGTCCTTTAGCACAGATATGTCTTTTATCCTTGCGTTTAAAGTCTGCTCTGGTGCACAAACACTACTATTGAACTTGTTCTAAACTCCTGGATTAGCCCTCTTTTTATGGGTCATAGCTGATACAATATGGCATTGCTAATACAATATGGCACTGCTGGTTGCACCCTGGCTAGTTTGCAACAGGTGGAGGAGGCAGTAAAGTACACTTGTCTGTGGCTGGCTGTCAGTTTTACACACTACTCACTCAGACCCAGGGAATGGAATTTCAAGCTGGCTATTCACGCTGTATTGACTCCTCACTCTCCCCTACAAGATGGCCGTGGCCTCCACGCCTATCACCAGGCCTGGCTTTTTCCGATCCTTCAGCTGCAGCATCTCAACACCCGCTCTCCAGCACACTCCGCTGCTCTCTCTAACAGCACTGCTCTCACCGCCCAGTGTCTTGAGCTTCTCTCCAGCTTACAGTGCCCGCTCTGCTCCGTTCTTTTCTGTCTGCCAGCACACACCACACTCTCAACCTCCTTCTTCCCAACACACCTCGCTTCTCCCATCAGCCTCTCACTAATCCGCTTTCTCACCTGAGGCCACATGACCAGGCCCAGAGCTGCAGTTAACTCCTCCTTCCCCAGCACTTCTCCTGCTGCGGAGGTTGAACAAAGGTCTCTTAAAGGGGCACACACACACACAGTTCCAGGGTGCCACATTTGTACCAAAATCCTGTATCCAATATGTGGTTCAGAACTGCAGGGAACTAATATTATTGGTTGCGTACCTGCAGCACAATGAGCAATCTCCTGTGGATTTAGTAAGCCTCCTATTGATATATAGGAAGTCTCATAATACCAGAGAGGGTATCCAAATGCTAGGACTCAAAATGTGGGCAGCATGGCCGTATCTGTACCATCTGAGACATCCAAATGAATTTTCTGCCACTGGAACTCATCTGCGATTTATTCAGAGCCTTACATACAGTGCAAACAGAGGACAGTAGAAAGCCAAAAGAAAAGCCTTGTCAGTCACCTGGTGATCAGAGATCCTCACAGGAGAGAGCAGACGGGTAAGTAGCGATAGAGGCAGTGAGCCAGGTTTCAGTAGTGGCAAGGAAACTGAAGGAATGAGAGAGCAAAAGGTGTTGGATGGTGGTCAGTTTACACATTCCATGGTATGGATATACTTTATAGTGGGAATTTTGCTGTGCCCAGGGTTGATAGAAATATCAGACGTTAGGAGGAGGAGGAAGTGGGTGAGAAAGAGTTCCAAGGAGGGAGATATTTGGGTGAGAGGGTATTTCTAGTCAAATTAGTTTGGCAGTAAGCTGCAGACACAGAAGAAATTAAGACTAGGGTCGATTTTGGGCAGAGGGGAGGTGGGTGTAAGTAGGAGCAATGTGAAAAAATATGTGTATGCAAATATGGGGGGAGAGAAAATAGACGTGATATTTATGGAATGAGGGCACAGGAATTGTATATAGGAAACAGGATCACCCGGTACAAAGCAGAGGAGGGGCAGTTATTAATAAGGAGATTGCCATGCAGAA
Organism: Pseudophryne corroboree; assembly: GCF_028390025.1. NCBI lineage: Eukaryota > Metazoa > Chordata > Amphibia > Anura > Myobatrachidae > Pseudophryne > Pseudophryne corroboree. Next base: position 813,489,530 of record NC_086447.1, read on the forward strand.
GTCAGACGGGGAATACAATTGGGTGTGAAGTTAAGGAAAGTAAAAAGCCTTGTGGACCATGCGCCCAATTTTGGATTACCGCAGATATGCGCACTCCCGATACCTGCGGTATCCCATTTTAAAAAATGGTCTGCAGGTTTTCAGCTCTGAAAACCCTAAAGCACAAATTAAAAAAAAAGTAAAATGATACTTACCTGTCTGGTTGTCTTCACGGTTTCCGGTGGTCTCCCCTCCATCTTTACACTGGGGAGAGGGCTGCTGGGAGGCGTGGGGGCTGCTGGGAGGCTCGGGGGGCTGCTGAGAAGGGAGGTGGCTGCTGAGAGACGTAGTTCTTTTAGTGGTTGCCTCTAAAAGGTCACACACACAAGGGCGTCACATACACACAAGGGGGTCAGATACAGGGTGTGGTTCATCAAATCGACAGTGTCTAGGTCGACAATGTTTAGGTCGACCACTATAGGTTGACAGTCACCAGGTCGACATGGATGGAAGGTCGACAGGGTTTCTAGGTCGACATGTGCTAGGTCGACAGGTCTAAAGGTCGGCATGAGGATTTTTATTTTTTTGGTGTCGTTTTCTTCGTAGAGTGACCGGGTTCCCAAATTAGTGCACCGCGTCCCCTCGCATGGCTCGCTTCGCTCGCCATGCTTCGGGCATGGTGCCTTCTCTCCGCTACCGCTTCGCTCGGCACACTTTACCGTTCCAATCGTAGTCCACGTGGATCGTTAAGTATGAAAAAAATCAAAAAAAGAAAAAAATGTGAAAAACGCATGTCGACCTTTAGACCTGTCGACCTAGCACATGTCGACCTAGAAACCCTGTCGACCTTCCATCCATGTCGACCTAGTGATTGTCGACCTATAGTGGTCGACCTAAACATTGTCGACCTAGACACTGTCGATCTTCAGACCGGATCCCTCAGATACACATACTCCTGTACACACACACTTACAGACACTTACACAACACTCACATACCACTGCTGCAGGAGTCTGTATCTCGACGCATTTCCTCCATTTCACAATTCAAAAAGGTACACTTGAACCAGAGGAGGCACGTCTTTGCCACCCAGAGGCGTGTCAGCTAGAGGATGCGTGTCTTGCCCCACCCATGTCTTTCCCTATCCTAATTTTCTACTTTTTTATTTTTAAATTATAATTTTTATTGATGAATTTATCATTTTATATTTTTGTCACTCATTTTACAGGTGATCCCTCTCACCAGGGCCGAAACTAGGGTTTCTGTCACCCGGGGCAAGGCAGTCATTTGGCGCCCCCCCCCCCCCAATATACAGAAATACATCCTCCCGTACATCAATACACAGTACGGTACATATATACACAGCCCCTGAATATACACATACCACCCAAATAAACATATATATACATGCACCTGTATATACACTTACCCCAATACACTGTGATTAAATACATCCCTCCTATACTGTATATACAAATTAAGTACCCACCCTGGGTACTCCAGCATACACACACACACACACACACACACACACACACAACACCGGGTTACGCTGCACTGCTTCAGTACACACACACACACACACTGGGTTGCACTGCACTTCTCCAGCACACACACAGGGTTACACTGAACTGCTCCAACACACATACACACGGGGTTACACTGCACTGCTCTAACACACACAAACAGGGTTACACTGAACTGCTGCAACACACATACACACAGGGTTACACTGCACTGCTCTAACACACACAAACAGGGTTACACTGAACTGCTGCAACACACATACACACAGGGTTACACTGCACTGCTCTAACACACACAAACAGGGTTACACTGAACTGCTCCAACACACATACACACAGGGTTACACTGCACTGCTCCAGCACACATACACACAGGGTTACACTGCACTGCTCTAACACACACAAACAGGGTTACACTGAACTGCTGCAACACACATACACACAGGGTTACACTGCACTGCTCTAACACACACAAACAGGGTTACACTGAACTGCTGCAACACACATACACACAGGGTTACACTGCACTGCTCTAACACACACAAACAGGGTTACACTGAACTGCTCCAACACACATACACACAGGGTTACACTGCACTGCTCCAGCACACATACACACAGGGTTACACTGCACTGCTCTGACACACACAAACAGGGTTACACTGAACTGCTGCCACACACATACACACAGGGTTACACTGCACTACTCTAACACACACAAACAGGGTTACACTGAACTGCTGCAACACACATACACACAGGGTTACACTGCACTGCTCTGACACACACAAACAGGGTTACACTGAACTGCTGCAACACACATACACACAGGGTTACACTGCACTACTCTAACACACACAAACAGGGTTACACTGAACTGCTCCAACACACATACACACAGGGTTACACTGCACTGCTCCAGCACACATACACACAGGGTTACACTGCACCGCTCCAACACACATACACACAGGGTTGCACTGCACTGCTCCAACATACACACACAGGGTTACACTGCACTGCTCCAGTTCACACACAGGGTTACACTGCACTGCTCCATCAGACACACACTGGGTAACACTGAACTGCGCCAGCACATGCATGCACACACACACACACAGGGTTACACTGCACTGCTCCAACACTCATACACACAGGGTTACACTGCACCACTCCAACGCACATACACACAGGGTTACACTGCACCGCTCCAACACACATACACACAGGGTTGCACAGCACTGCTCCAACATACACACACAGGGTTACACTGCACTGCTCCAGTTCACACACAGGGTTACACTGCACTGCTCCATCAGACACACATTGGGTAACACTGAACTGCGCCAGCACATGCATGCACACACACACACACAGGGTTACACTGCACTGCTCCAACACTCATACACACAGGGTGACACTGCACTGCTCCAACACACATACACAAAGGGTTACACTGCACTGCTTCAACACACACACGCACACAAGGTTACACTGCACTGCTCCAACACACACACACACACACACACACACTCAGGGTTACACTGCACTGCTCACACACACTAGGTTAAAGTACAACACTGCACACACAAATATTATACATATATAGCTGTCCGCCTCTCCCTACCTTTACACACATCTAGTCATGATCAGTCAGGGCCCCCGTCCTCTCCGTTTCTGAAGATGGCCGTCACACACACACACCGCTGGCAGATGATTATGTGAGTGTGAAGTGGCGCCTCTGTGTTTCCGGAAGCAGACTCTAACGTAGCATCCTGGCGCAGCGGAGCGGGGAGGCGCGACTTCAGCCCTGCGCCGTCCTACACTGCATGTTTCCGCTTACCGCCCGCGCCGGCGCCCTCTCTCATTCCGCGCCCAGGTCGCGTGCCCCCCTAGCCCCCCCCTAGTTTCGGCCCTGCTCTCACTGTGATGTAACTGGGACTCTGCAAGAACTGGCCCCTTGTAAATGTATTATTACTGCCCTAACATTTGAGGGACCTATATAAATTTATTAAACACTGTATGCATAATAATATACAGTCATCACTGAATTCCCCTCCCATACTACCACATGGATGCCTTCATAGTAATGAGGTGGCAGACACAGGGGCTGGGTTACTTATGACAAGTAATAGGTAGATGAAAGTGCTAAACGTTTTGGTTAATGCAATCAGTTACTGCTGAGTGACTGCTCTACAGATATATAACAACAAGATTACAACTCCCAGACTACCCTGCAGAGCCATAAGTTGAGTAACTAGAGGGCGGAGTAGAATAGCTGACTGGGGAGGGCCATGGCCGGCCTGTACTGAGACAAAAATGCCATTCCGGTACAAGTCGGTGCAGCTCCTTTTGCCGGTACAGACCGTTAAAAAAGAGTACTGTACTGGTCAAAACTGTATAGTTGGAGGGTAAGCCAATGCTGGAGGCGAAGACACCACTTTAGAAGGTGAGTAATTACTGACTAATTAAGCTAATTGTAAACTCAAATTGCTTAATTAGTACCTGTGGGGGGTAGTGGGGTGCCGCTTGGGTGCCAGAGCAAGTCCCGGTGATTTTTCCTAAAAATAACGATTTTTCTATAGAAATCATAGCATCTAATTTTCAGTCATCTAAATCACAGGTTCTCAAACTCGGTCCTCAGGACCCCACACAGTGCATGTTTTGCAGGTAACCCAGCAGGTGCACAGGTGTATTCATTACTCACTGACCCATTTTAAAAGATCCACAGACGAAGCTAATAATTTCAGTTGTGAATCTGTGAGGAGACCTGCAAAACATGAACTGTGTGGGGTCCTGAGGACCGAGTTTGAGAACCTGTGATCTAAATGAATAGCAAAACTACATGGCTTCGGAAAAAAGCCTGCGCCGCGGTTTGTTTGTTTTTAAGTTCCCGCTGTTAATTGAATTCCCTTGAGAGGAAGTAATGTGGAGTTATGGAAAGCATGCACAAGAAAGTGTATCTGTAATGGTTCTTAGTAAACCGGATGGCTACTTTTTTACTATGCTTTATAGTTGGGGTGAGGGAGAGGAGGAATTTGTTATGTGGGTAAGGATCCTTTAGCAATCCCCTTGGATTCAGTATGGGATCTTGTTGGTCATAAGACCGATGCCGGAATCCTGACAAGGGGGCCACGCGTGTCCCCTCGCGTGCTCACTGCGCTCGTCGTGACTCCGACCGCCGAGATTCCGGCATCGGTATCCTGACTGCCGGGAAACTCACTGCTTCTCATCCCCTTCTCTCAGTTCAGTTCGTACTAAAACAAACAAAATACTTTGGGCCTAATTCATAGTTGATCGCAGCAGCAAATTTGTTAGCAGTTGGGCAAAACCATGTGCAGTGCAGGGAGGGCAGATATAACGTGCAGAGAGAGTTAGATTTGGGTGGGGTGTGTTCAAACTTAAATCTAAATAGCAGTGTAAAAATAAAGCAGCCAGTATTTGCCCTGCACAGAAACAAAATAACCCACCCAAATCTAACTCTCTCTGCACATGTTATAGCTAAACATAAGGCCGTTAGTTTGGCTCGTCTTTCATATTGAGTTACTCTTTATTTTTCTACTAGCATTTGCCAATGGCTTTGCTTGCTTGGATATCTGTTATTGCTCAGCGGAACTAATTTTACAAAGACAGTAATGACATCTAATATTGTGATGTATATTTTACATTGTAGACATTGATTACAAAATGTCTTTGTGATCAATGTCCCAAATGTATTAAGCCTCAAAAAGTGATAAAGTGGAGATGGATAAAGAGTAATACAGTACCAGCCAACCAGCTCCTGCCATTTTTTAAACACATCCTGTAACATGGCAGTTAGGAAGCTGATTGGCTGGTTATTTATCACTCTTTATCCATCTCCAATATTTGCAGTTTTTCCTTCAGGAAATAACACAAAAAGATGCTTTATGCTCCATTCACTGTATTGACATGTATACTGCAACTTCATGAGTCAAGATAAGCTGCCTGATTAATGATTAACATTTAGTCGAAAATAGATCTGCTCCTTTCCCTGATGTCACATCAGGATCATACATACCACAGTTTCTTTCTAGGTCACTAAGCTATACAATAGTGAAAACGAGATCCAAATTCATCCAGTAGTTTTTGCATGATGCCGGAACGAACAGACAGATAAAAATTCTGAAAAAAATTATTTTGGTCTCCATAGTTCATACACAGTCCCAAAGAGTATATTTCTCCAAAAATGTTCCTATGTACAGACACAACCATTACAACTTTATTATAAGTATCAATTATTACCTTGGTGATTGGCTATTGATAATGTCGATTATCTTACAGGAAAGAAAGCTATACCTTAAACACACCAAAATACATTTTAAACCTTTAGCCGCTGCGGCCGCTATACTTAATACACACGCTACGTACTTTATACACTGTTAGCGTACGGAGTCCCGTATCACTGTACGGACTTAGCGTACAAACGCCGCGCTGGGGGTACAAAGTACACACAGCGCGCACACACCCAGAGATACATTTTAAACCTTATACAGCAATGCGATGCATTACTAATACACTCTTAAACCTTAGCAGGAAAAGGAAGACACAACACCGATTTGTAGTTAAACCACTGGGTTCCGACACCACAGCGTAATATTTGCTGAAAGGGGGTTTACAATACAAATCATACACTACAATACAAGACAATATAACAGAATAATGGCTACAGTCAATGTACATACGTGATTGGAATCGCTTGCGCAACCCGGCCGGTCCCCGGTCATCTGATAGATAACTTTGTGAGTCTTGTTCCAGGCCAGGCTGCAGCAGGCTTTATTTATACAATTCTTCCAAAAGCAATACAATGGATACTGTAATCCCTTTGTCCATTGGACACAGGAATGCACTTTTACAGTACAGGAGAGGTCATAGGTCGATTTGAATAGGTGGGCAATGTCTTTCCCAACTACTCTTGTGGGTGGTCTCCTCTGGATTCCCGCCGCATACATAATATACAGTAAATACAGTTTATATCTATATTCTTCTTCTGCACATAACTATCCGCAGGAACATGCGATCTTCCGCAGACCAACACCGGAATGTTACCCTTAAAATACCCTACAGCTGGATACCAAACACCACCTTATAACCTTAGTCTGTCCCCTCTTATCCTGTAAAGGTGAATCCCCTTGTTCTGAAACTATTTAAACTGTTGTTATTTTCTGGTGTGGTGCAGGGGGACTATGTGTACATTGTGCACTATTTGGATTAAATATGTAATGTGTTTTGATAGCTCTCCATGCGTTCACAAACTCTACCGTAAATACCCATACCATGCGCTGATGCGCACGACCGCGGGAGCGACCATACGCAAATTGTGAATATGTGCACGCACAGCAGAACAAGTACACGCGCGGAGGCCATCCGTGTGTTGTTTGTACGTGATGTGTGTACTGCAATATTTTTCGACTTTGACAGTCCACCATTTGGCAGTCACCAATAACTGCCACTATCTAATCACTAAACAGAAAAATATCTACACAGTATCTACAGAAGTTTTGGATGGTCGGGGGAGAGTGGTAGGTAGGAAATGTATGACCTAGTGGGATAGTAAAAAGCATGTATGTATGAATCCATGTCTGAGGGGCATGTATCATCGTGCAGTATATGTTCTAAATAAGCTTCGAGGTATTGCGAAGTATACATTAAATCCTTCTCATCCCGTATTAAGGGTCTGTAAGTGGGCCAACAAACACTACTGAGCTCTTTTAGGCTTCTTGTTCCAACAAATGGGGTGCACATTTAGTTGATGATACATGGAGGGGGAACATATGTGAGTGCTAGTATATGTGGATATCACCTGTCGACTATGTGTGTCATTAACTGAAAGTTGTAGAGATGAAGATAAGACACATATCTAAAATACATTCACATAACATTTTCATAAACATTCTTGGGTAGGGCTGATGTCTTTTCCGGATGGGTGTATCTGGGCAGAGGGGGAGACAAAGGAAAAACGGGTGAAAGAAACAGGCCATGGAATTCATTTACAATCCTTATCATAACACTGTCTCTATGGATGGGTCGTAAATTAAATCTGCTGCTATAACAATGCCCTCGCTCCTTAGACTCATCAAATTTGTGCCGTGCTTGCGCCGCATCAGAATTCGAACACACCTAAATATTAAGCTAATAATTATGACGACTCCCAGGATACAAAGGAGAAACTTCCCTACACTCATAATAACATTTTGAGCCCACTCTCCTAATCCTGAGAACCAATTTCGTGGGTTCAACCATGAGACCCAGCCGGTCAGCTCATTACCCACAGCCGTCAGGGTAAGGTTGTGTCTCCTCCGGAACTCCCACTTCAACTGCAATATATCGTCCATCTTTTGATCGATAATCTCTGTGAGGTCGTCAGTGCTGTTTGTAATATACGTACAGCACTTCACACCATACTGAGTTGCCAAAGTGACACAGTACCCACCCGTCACGGCTGTGATATAATTTAGGACCATTCTGTGCTGGATCAGTTCCATCTTGTAAGCTTGTAACTCCCTTCCTGTATACCTGAAGGTGTCGTCATACATCTCAGTGATATTATCTATCAAGTTCGCTAGCGCATGGATGTACCTATAATTTATAATTCCTCTGGCAGTACGGGTGATGTCTACTGCGAGAAGGAATTGAATCTCGGTGGATTCGTGGATCAAATCAGAGGCTACGTGCTCTGACCTCTCTACGAGGTGTCTCTTGACGATGTGTTCATAGTGAGTATGAGTGTAAGGAGCCTGAGCACTGTGGTGAACATCTGTCATCTTATCATGGGTTATGGTCATGACCTCTGGCAACACTCTTCCAATGTAACACAATCCCTCTGAGCTCGGGGCAAGCCACTTGTACGCCTTCCTCCCACATATGAAATAGGCATCATCGGGGAGAACATAGGGGACAGAATATGACATTACCATATTACAAACTTTCCAAGTGAAAAACCCAATCCCTAGTTTTCCCATCTGCTCAGTACAAGTATCGGGCTGGATGATATGAGCACAGTACCCTGGTGATACTTCTCCAACCCACATGGTCTTGCTTCCTCGAGTATACCTATACCGGAAATACATTCCACTGTTGGCTATTTGGCGTACAAGTTCAGAGTCTATGGGTATCAGCTCTGTGCGAAAAGGTCATTGTCTGGTTATTCCACGTCACTTCCCAATTTCCCGGTTTTCGGTAATTGGAAATATTGAAACATAATAAGGATCTATCTACATGATACTGGTGGAGCTTCAAGCTAGGGGGCCTAGAAATATTGAATTTCTTGTCCACCGGTCTCCCACCCCGTAATTCGAGTACCTCATCTATTGCTAAAGGGTACGGTACTAATCCTGACTTGCTCTGACCTTGAGGTACTTGTGAGCACACCCAGCATTCTGTCTGGTTTAAGACCTTACCCACCAGTGAGTGATAATCACTCAATGGATGACGGTCCATGTCGATATTAAGGCTGGACTGACATCTCTGGATGCACCCATCCTCGACTATGTTCTCACAATTCCTACAAATGCAATTTTCCTCAGACAATAACCCTTCACAGTGCCTCCGAGCTCCCTGACTACCAGAGCGGTTTCTGATACTCGCCTTTGCTCAAGTGATGTGTTGCTCTTGAGATTCTACAAATCCATCCTCGCCATCAGAACCCATTCCAGATCCTTTCTTGACCTCTCTGGGACCCTCACCGAAACAGACTGTCCTGGTCAACAACAGGATTAACAGGAAAACCTGGAACGCAGTCTCTTGGGGTAAGTCCTTCTTGTTAAGGGAAGAGAAGGGAAACAAGAAGGGGGAGAAAGAGAAGGAGAGAAGGAGGGTAGTGGGAGATGGAGAAAATAAAAAAAAACTGGTGCGACAACCGCCTCTGGTCTTGTTGTTCTCCGCGCTCAGGTGTCGTCTCAACAGTCCTGCCTCTCAACCTTCCCGGAACAGACACTCCAGTGATACGATGTTCTCTACACTCTGCTCTTTGTCACGGGTTCTCTCCGGGTCAGCGACCTTCTTACAGTGGGACGAGTGGACCCAAGTCTCTCTTTCGGCAACCTTTAATGCTGTCATGCTGCTTAGCAAGACTTGGTACGGTCCTTCCCACCTGTCAATGAAGCAACCTGAGCGTAGAAAATTTTGAATCATTACATAATCCCCAGGTGCAATGTCGTGACAATTACTGTTCGGTAGGTCAGGAATCACCAGCTTTAGATTTCTATTTTGATTCCTCAGCTGCTGGCTCATCCTAACCAAATATTTTACAGTCACTTCGTTATTGCATTTCAAATCATCCTGGGGGTCTATCATTACATGAGGTTGTAGGCCAAAAAGAATCTCAAAGGGTGATAGGTTAAGGGGGAACCTGGGAGTGGTTCTGATGCTGTACAATACTAGTGGCAAAGCTTCTGGCCACAACAATCCAGTCTCAGCCATCACTTTGCTCAGCTTGTTCTTAATAGTGCTGTTCATTCTCTCCACCTTCGCACTCGCCTGTGGTCGGTACGGAGTATGCAGCTTGCTATTAATTCCCATCAGTTTGCACATTACCTGAAAGACTTCACCTGTAAAATGGGTACCCCTATCGCTTTCAATTATTCTAGGGATACCATATCTACACACAAATTCCTGCACAATTTTCTTTGCAGTGAACGTAGCAGTATTTGTGGTGGCAGGGAACGCTTCTACCCAGTTGGAAAATACATCAATACAGACTAACACATATTTTAAATTCCTACAGGGTGGTAACTGTATGAAATCAATTTGTATTACCTGAAAAGGTCCATCTGTCGGAGGGATCTGGGATGGCTCTGTTGGTATTGACTTTCCAATATTCTTCCTCAAGCAAGTAAAACATGTCATTGCTCTCTTACCTGCATGAGAAGAGAATCCTGGCGCACAGCAGTAGGCTCTCAGCAGCTTACACATACCCTCTTTACCCAGATGAGTCAGACCGTGTGCCGCCTCAGCTAAGCTTGGAAGATATGCTCTGGGGGCCACTGGCTTACCGTGTCCACCTGTGCAGAGTCCTGAGGACTCCTGGTCATACCCCTTTGACCTCCAGACCGCCTTTTCCTGTGGAGAACACAAATTTTGCATTTCAATTAATTTTTGTGTGTTGATTGTGTTGAATGTCATCAGCGATGTGATGTTCGTTTGTATGGGGGCGCTGGCTGCTGATTTAGCAGCTTCGTCTGCCCGGCTGTTACCAAGTGAGATTGGGTCTTGGTTGTAAGTGTGTGCTTTGCACTTGATAACAGCCACTCTGTCTGGTTCTTGTATCGCTGTTAGAAGCCTTTTTATGTGGGACGCATGCGCTACAGGTGTGCCAGCTGCTGTCATGAAATTTCTGAGGCGCCATAGGGCCCCGAAAATCATGCACCACTCCAAAGGCATACCTAGAATCTGTGTATATATTAGCTGACTTACCCTTGGCCAATTCACACGCTCTGGTTAGGGCGACCAACTCAGCAACTTGTGCTGAGTGCGGTGGGCCCAGGGGTTCAGCTTCTATGATACCTCTGTCATCTACAACTGCGTATCCAGTACACAAGTCTCCCGAGTCCGTCTGTCTGTGGCAACTGCCATCAGTGTAAAAGGTAAAGTTTACGCCTTCCAGTGGGTTGTCACTGATGTCGGGTCTCGCAGTGAAAGTCTGATTCAGGTATTCCATACAATCATGCGTATCAGTATCTGCACTAAATCCTCCTTCACCATCATTCTCATCCTCCACCCTTTGTGCCTGTCCAGGCACACTTGGCAGATAAGTTGCAGGATTTAGTGCGCTGCATCTCTTTATGGTGATGTTTACAGGGGCCATTAGTGCTAATTCCCACTTTGTAAACCGAGCAGATGAGACATGTCTGGTTTGGGCAGAGTTCAGTAAGGCTGATACAGCATGAGGTGTATGAATGGTCAGGTTGTGTCCTAACACTACGTCTTCGCTTTTACTTACTAGCAAAGCTATCGCTGCAACACTTCGCAAGCATGTGGGGAGAGACCGTGCTACGGTGTCCAACTGTGCACTGTAGTAAGCTACCGGCCTGCTGGCATCACCATGTCTCTGGGTTAAAACTCCTGCTGCGCACCCTGCACTTTCTGTACCATATAATTCAAAGGGCTTCCCATAATCTGGCATACCTAATGCAGGTGCCTGTGATAGGCACTGTTTGAGTCTCTCAAAGGCCAGTTCGGACTCATCTGTGTGCGAGATCCGATCTGATTTGTTCGAGGAGACCATTTCTTGCAAAGGTAAAGCCAGTATGGAGAATCCTGGGATCCAGTTTCGGCAGTACCCACACATTCGAAGGAAGGTGCAGATCTGTTGCTGGGTTTGAGGCAGAGTCATGTCGCGAATCGCCTGTATTCTATCAGCGGTGAGATGTCTAAGTCCTTGGGTCAAGCAATGTCCCAAATATTTTACTCTGGTCTGGCACAGCTGTAACTTATCCTTTGAAACCTTGTGTCCCGTATGGGAAAGATGAAACAGAAGCTGTTTCGTGTCTTTCAAGGACGATTCGAGTGAATCAGAACACAGCAATAAGTCATCGACATACTGTATTAATACTGATCCGCTCTCAGGTTGAAAGGATTGTAAACAGTCATGCAAAGCCTGGGAAAAAATACTTGGGCTGTCAATGAAACCTTGGGGAAGACGAGTCCAGGTGTACTGTACTCCCCTGTATGTAAATGCAAAGAGGTATTGGCTGTCAGGGTGCAGAGGGACAGAAAAGAAGGCAGAACAGAGGTCAATGACATTGAAAAATTTAGCAGTACGGGGAATTTGCATGAGGATGACAGCTGGATTGGGCACTACGGGGAATTGGCTCTCAACTATCTTGTTTATCCCCCTTAGATCCTGCACTAGCCTGTAACCCCTCCCCCCACTCTTTTTCACAGGGAAGATGGGACTATTGGCAGTGCTGGATGTCCTGGCTAGTATGCCCTGTTGTAGCAACCGCTCTATGACGGGGTACACTCCTAATTCTACCTCTGGCTTCAGAGGATACTGAGGGATTTTTGGAGCTATCCTACCGTCTTTTACATGCACTGCTACTGGAGCTACATTCGCCATCAATCCAGTGTCTTGTCCATCTTTGGTCCAAAGGGAACCTGGTATTTGTGAGATCATTTCCTCTACCTTTGCTGGACTCTTGTCTATAACAGAAGAATGCGACATTAGCCTTTGAGGGGTGTCTAATATGTCTTGTACTTCCTGAACGTGATTCTCAGGTATATTTAAGAAGACACCCTCAGGAGTACAGTATATGACACACCGCATTTTACACAATAAATCTCTTCCAAGCAGGTTAGTTGGAGCCGCAGCAGCTAGCAAAAAAGAATGCTTGGTTTGCAAGGGCCCTATCGTAATCTGTGCAGGTCTACTCAAAGGGTAGTGTTGCACTGTTCCTGTTACTCCCATTGCCGCAATTGTTTTACCCGTGGTTTTTATACCTAAAGTCGAATTTAACACTGACCTGGCCGCCCCTGTGTCTACAAGAAAAGGTAATGGTATACCAGCTACATCAACCGAGACCTCAGGTTCACTACCAAGGCTAGCAATCAACTTTACTGGCTGCAGACTACAGGTGTGGCCCAACCCCTATTGTGTGGTGAGACCCTCCTGCAGCGCACTGGCAGCTACAATATGTGAGGGGGGTAGCTGAGAATTTTCAGAGGTCTGACATATCCCTCCTAGGTGGGTACCTCCTTGTTTCCCCTGCGTGTGGCTCGTAGCTTCTCCTATGCGGTCCCTGATCCCAATTATGTGTATTGTAGTGTCGTTCATATCCTGGTCTATGGTAGTATACATTATGTGAACCTTTATTCCTACATTCCCTTGCGTAATGTCCTACCTTGTGACAATTATAGCATGTTGCTTAACGTGACTTACCATCAGGGGTCTGGGGTTACGGCTGATGTCGCTTTGTGGTAAGGGCACCTATACTTACAGTCATCAGTTTCTCCCCCTGTGACTCCCTGTGTTTAACGATGTTCCTATCATGCTCGATAGCGGACTCTCTCAAAGCAACCACTGAGATACCTCTCCAGTTTGGTAGAGAGGTCTGTACCCTTGTCCCCAGTGTGTCCTTCAACCCGTCCATTAATACAGAAATGGCTACCTGCCTGTGGTGTGCGTTTTCCCTAATGTCCTTGATCCCAGTATATCTAGCCATTTCCTGCAGTGCTCGATTGGAAATATTCAGATGCCGTTTCACCTTCCTTTTGTCTTATGGAAAAGATTTTATTCCATTTGACAACAGTAGGGAAATATACTTCTAATTGCAGATTTATTTGCCGCACATTCTCCTGAGTGTACTGCTCAGTGAGAGGTACCTCTGCGTCTAACTTACAATCAGTTATGAACTTCGCGGGGTCAATATTGGAGGGTAAGCATACCCGTAGCACTGTTCGCCAATCTTTGTTGGTGGGTTCGGTGGCGTTACCTAACTCTTTAATGAACCTCTGGCATGAGACTAGATCTTTCCTGGGATCAGGAAATTCTGACATAATTGACCTTAATTCTGTCCGGGACCAGGGACAATGCATGGCAATGTTCCTGATGGGAGTGACTCCCTGAGCGTCAGTCTTCCCATTGGGGACTGCAATCACCCTGACAGGATTTAATTCAATTACATCATTCTGGTTTGATTCTACAATGTGGGGTGCTATGGTTTCTGCATAATGTACGGTACCGTACTTACCTGTGGACACGACCTCACTTATCCCTCCGCTAGGGGGCCTGACTACTGCTCTTGTTGGTTGGGCCGTGCCCACCTGAGTGTCTTGTATGGTGGCTGCTAGAGAGAGTGCCGATATCGTACTGGGCTCATCTTCCTGCTCGCAGTCCTGGGGAAAATTTAAAATGGGATACAACTGGCAAGGGTTAGCATTAGTACATTTATCAATTACACTCTTATCTTGTACCAATGTGCCATTGTCTGTAGCCACTTTCTCCCCCACAATATATGGTGGTGGTGGTGCTGTCGCCATTATTTTCCCGCTAGGTTTGGAACCTGCTGCGCGAGCTAATTCTCTTTGTATATCCCCCTCTTGTTGCCATAAATTTAAACAATCTGTATGTCTAATCCTTTGTTTTCTGGATTTTATTAAACATATCCTTATCCTTAAATTCTGCAATACCTCTGGTTCAAAACTGCCCACTTTAGGGAATGGTACCCTATCTTTGTCAGTCATACATACCCATTTAGACAAAAAGTCTTCAGTGTGTGATCCATATTTACCACACATAACAAACCTCGCTGACCCCTTGGGTCGCGGCACCTCAACCTGGACCCTGGCTAAACGTCCACCGCTTGTGCAATTGGATCCCATCGCGGACTTTTTCCTATTACGCAATCCCCAATGCACAATACGAATAGACGGTGATAGTTCTTAAAGCGCTTTCACCCACTCCTTCTCCGACGGGTACCACGACTCACTCCAAGAATGACCACCGCGTACCCAGTGAGATCCCTATCTGATTTCTATTCACTGGAAGTGTTTAGGAGTGACTTACCTATTCCAGTGAATATACACCGCTGGAGATTTTCCTGAGAGAGACCAGCGAAAACTCCCTATACACAGTGTGGCCGGAGAGCCCCAGCCACGAGGCAAATGGCCGCCCTGGCACTGAAGGGGTTAATCCCTAGTGCCCGGCGCCATTTGCCAAGACAAAGGGGCGCTTGGCGCCAAATTTGAAATGTATTGCGGGCGCTAGGCGCCGTGTTTTATTAATGTGTTTAAAATGTATTTTAAAATGTGCCGTGGTCCCGGACCCCTCCGGAGACCACGGCAGGGAGAACAGCCCCCCGGCGCGCTCAGCAGTGTGCGCGCGCCGGGGGAGAGGAGGCAGCCGCTGACCGCCGGAGTCCGGGAGCTCCGCTCCCGGCAGCGGTCAGTGTAGCCCCGGGCGCACTGGAGTGTGCGCGCCGGGGAGAAGGGTGAGCGCTGCGGCTGGGAGCTCGGCTCCCGCTGCAGTGCTCTATGTGAGAGCCGCCGCTGGGGGCCGGGAGCTCTGCTCCCAGCGCCTCAGCACAGCACGGGTGGCCAGCCGCAGCAGCCGGGACGGACGTCCCGGGCTGCTAGACGGCGAGGGGGGTGCGCTGCAGCCCGGCTCCCCGCCGGACGCTGCAGTGAGGCCACAAGACAGGCGCCGCTCAGGGGGGACCGGGCTAGCCGGCTCCCTAGCGGCGTGGGCACATTAGGCGGGCGAGCAGGCTGATGAGCGCTGGGGTCCGGGAGCTACGCTCCCGGCGCCCCAGCACCACAACAAAGCCAGAGTCACGGCGGCCGGGACAAGAGTCCCGGGCCGCCGGGCTTAGTTACAGGGGGGTGCGCCGCTGCGTGCGGCGAGGCCACCAAAGTAGTGCCACCCTGGGGGGACAGGGAGAGCCAGCTCCCTGGAACCCCAGAGGCAGGAAGGCAGGCTGAAGGATGGGGAAAGCCAGCCCCATGCCTCCAGCACTGAGAGGGAGAGCCCTAGCAGCCAGGCTGCAGGGCTAGGGAAGGCACTGCAGTGCCTGAATATGTAGAGTCTGTGCAGGGCACAGGCTCAGTGTATATTTAAAGAGAAATGTACAGTGTGATTTAAAAATGTAATGTATTTAAAGATAAAATGCACTTACTTGATTGTGTGTCCCAGGAGGGGGGAATCCATAGCTGTGCAGGCTGATGGATTCTCCCAGACCTTTTCCCTAAAAACGGAATGCTTTCCCATCCAGCCTCACAGTTCCAATGGGGACAGGGAGAAAGAGAAGCAGCTTAGCTATAGAACAAGCTGAGGGGTTTCTTGGAGCTCCATGGAGATCAGCCGTAGTGAACCAGAGACCTGGACCGGGGAGTCAGGCTGCCCAGCTCTGGAGCCCAAATCCAGGCTGCAGGCAGTGAGAGGGGTCCCGGGCAGGTTTCTGGAAGTCAGTTTAGGAGGGAAAACTTCCCCCCAGCCAGACTGAACGGCACCGTGGGAGTAGCCTGCTCTCCCAGATGGGAGAGACAAAGGAGACCGGCCACTCCCCACTGTCCATTGGGGACAATGTTAGGTGTGCATGAGTCCAGAGCATGCACAGCTCATGGGTAAACATTAATTGGTTGTACACCACAGGGCGGGCTTACCCCCTGTGGTAGAGGGTCTTGGAGAGGGATAAAAGGAGGGCAGTTGGCCCATAGGATTGTGTAGTGTAACATCTTCTTCTGCTGAAACATCTTAATTGTATGCTGTTGCCCCTAGCAATAGGGAGGAGCCTTTTTAAAGGTTTTTGAGCAATAAACACCTTTGCCTCAAGAAGACTGCTTCATCTTGTGACCAACAGGGTTAGGCCAAACCTAGCCCCGTTCTCCGGCTGTCCAGGGAAGCACCTGACGTCTCCAAGCTCCGCCTTCCGCCAGCTACCGGTAGAGGCCTAGCAAGTGGCTAGTGAGGATTCGTCGACACCGCACAGGTGTGGTAAAGCAGTGCGTCGGCACATACAGAGCAGAACCGTGGTTCCAAACGCCACGGCAGGTTAGGAGTTTGGTGGTGGCAGCGAGAACCCGCCCACAGCGCAGTGGGTGGAGTCAGTAACAGGCGGTTACTGACGGTAAGCGGGAATCCCCTATGTGGTCAGGCCTCGTGCGGCTTGACCTTCCATTCTGTGCGCAGTCAACGGGACGCGGAAGCTGCGAGTGCTTCCGTACGGTATCGTCCTGTCACAGAAATTGGTGGCATAGTGGTGGGATAATCCCAGGCGGCTTTTCATCACCTGATTGGAGAAGCCGAGTTACTCAGGAGAGGAGTAACTGCAGCGCAGGAGAACGCACAAGATGGCGGAATTCAGCGGAATGTCCAAGGAGGATCTGGAGATCGTATGCCAGGGGAAGGGTGTGGAAATCCCTTTCAACGCGTCCAGGAGCGTCATGCAGGCGGCGCTCAGAAGCGTGGAGGAGTCTCATCGGGCGGAGGTGGAAAGCACTGACGGCGTCAGCAACGCAGAGGACGGCCCAGCAGTGGACCTTCATGAGGAACCGGTGAGAACCACAAGCCCCTCCCTCTCTCACAACAGCCATGTCTCCCAACAATCCCTAGCAGGGCCAGGATCCCAACGTCCCAGGGGGGGCGGCCCGGATACCCTAGCAGATCGGCTAGCGGAATTGGGGGAAAGGGCAACAGAGCAAGAACGCTTGATCATCATCCAGATGTGGCGTGATGAGCGGGCACCACAGGCCGTGGTACCCCGGGAGCCGTTGTCAGCTGTTGTACACAGATCAGGACGAGTTCAGTTTGCCAAGTTTGCAGACAGTGATGGGGACATTGATGGACATTTGCAAGTCTTTGAGAGGACTTGTAAACTACATGAACTACCCAAGTCAGAGTTGGTGAGACACCTTGTGCCCACTCTGCATGGAGAGGCCTTGGAGGCCTATCGAGGAGTGGCGACGGAGGACTGTGGGAACTACGACGAAGTCAAGAAGGCCCTCCTCCAGCGATTCTTCATCACTCCTGAGTCTTACAGGAAGAAATTCAGAGACTTGCCCAAGAATCCTAGCAGCACCCATGAGCAGTTCGCCACTCAGCTGAGGCAGTACGTGGTGAAGTGGGTGAAGGATTCGGAAGCCACTACGTGGGACGCACTGATCGACCTGATCTGCAGGGAGCAGTTCTACCGCAGGTGCACCCCAGAAGTGAAGGAGTGGGTGCTAGATCGGGAGCCACCCAGCTTAAAGATGGCTGCCCAGTTAGCAGACAAATATGTGGCAATTCGGCCGCAGGGGCAGAAGCGCCCAACCAGCAGCCAACCCCAAAAGACTGTACCACCAGGGGGACACCCCTCTTCAGCTCATCGCCCCCCAAAGCAAGCATCTTCCAACCCGGGTGCTTTTGGCCAGCAACCGCCCCGCAGTGCCCCTGCCAGTAATCAGAGGCCATCGGAGCCACGCCTGGACAAAAAGTGCTATGGCTGTGGGAAGATCGGACATCTGAGGATGAACTGTCCTGCATCCCAAGCACCCCAGACTCGTGCCCCAAATCCGAGTGCTGGAGCCCGGATTGCTTGCTTAACCCGGGAAGATGAGCTTCCAGAGACTGTACCCCCTCCAGTCAGTCCGATGGAGTGTGGCAAGAAACAGGTGGACTCCACGGAAAGAGTCACCTGTATGGCTAAGAAGCCCCCACCAAATATGTGGCGGCACCTGCAGCCGGTCCAAGTGGGATCCCTGCAGGGCGAAGGCTTAAGAGACTCTGGGGCCTCCATAACCGTTGTAAGCCCCCACCTGGTCGACCCTGCTGCCGTACTGCAGGGTTGCACTGCAAAAGTTACAGTGGCCGATGGGCTAGAGCGAGAAGTGCCCATGGCCAGAGTCTACCTCGACTGGGGAGCTGGACAAGAGCTAAGAGATGTTGCCGTAATGGATGGCCTCCCAACTGATGTCGTCTTGGGGAATGATCTCGGTGGAGGGATCGTTACTGCCTTCGCGAACGCCATCACCCGGAGTCAAGCGGCCAGACTACAGTCTTCATCGTCTCTGCCAGCACCGCCCAGCCCAGAGGAAAAGACCCTAGCGGCTGAACAACCGCCAACCACAGCGTCAGCCATCCCAGAGGAAAAGACCACAGCGGCCAGATCAGCACATCTGCCCCTTGCCTCTGGTGGGCCTACGTCCCCTAGCAACGCAGAGGATGTCGGTTCCAGTTTGTTGAATCCTGTGCGGGTGCCCAGCGATGCTCCTGTCCCTAGTGGTCTGCCAACTCCGGCGGTGAGTATGAGTGACTACCCCGACCCTACCATGACTGACCCCAACTTGACTGACCCCAATCTTCCCCCTGTAGAGTGTCCAAACTTAGGAGAAAGTGAGGGCCGCAGGCAGGAGTTTAGGGAAGCTCAGCTCTCTGACCCATCCCTGGAAGGTATGAGGCGCCAAGCTGGCCGCGGCCTTGCTGGGATGGGGGCAGGGAGTGTGACCTGGTGGAAACGGTTACTGTACCGGGTAGCCAAGGTAGAGGGGGATAGGCCAGTGCGGGAGAAAGTTCAACTGGTGGTTCCCAGGAGCTTTCGGGAGCAACTGATGTCAGTTGCCCATGAAATTCCTTTGGCGGGACACCTGGGGAGGGACCGAACACTGAGGCGCCTGACGCAGAACTTTTTTTGGCCCGGAGTGTCGGATGACGTCCGGACCTACTGTAAGTCCTGTGATGTGTGCCAACGGCTTGGACGCCCCAGTGCTCGGGCTCCCCTGAGGTCTTTGCCAATAGTCGGGGAACCTTTCCAACGAGTGGCCGTGGACATAGTCGGTCCCCTACCTGTGCCCAGTAGATCGGGGAAGAGATACATCCTCACCGTGGTGGATTATGCTACCCGGTATCCAGAGGCTGTGGCTCTGTCCGCCATCACTGCGGAAAAGGTAGCGGACGCTCTGCTAGGCATATTTAGTAGAGTAGGGTTCCCCAGTGAGATCCTAACCGATCAAGGGACACAGTTCATGAGTGATCTGGTCCAGTGTCTCTGGGCGAAGTGCGGAGTGCGCCAACTCCGCACTGCCCCCTATCATCCCCAGACTAACGGACTCTGCGAGAGATTCAATGGTACTCTGAAGCAGATGCTACGGGCATTTGTGACTTCGGAGGGAGGAGACTGGGAGCGATACCTGCCGCACCTCCTGTTTGCATATCGGGAGGTGCCCCAGGAGTCAACCGGATTCTCGCCCTTCGAGTTACTATATGGCCGCCGAGTGCGTGGACCTCTTGACCTGTTCCGGGAGTCTTGGGAGGGGGAGCTGATCCACCAGGATGAGTCCGTGGTGGAGTATGTGTTGAAGCTCAGAGATCGGTTAGAGAATCTCATGGGACTAGCGCAAGCGAATCTTGCGGAAGCACAGACCAAGCAGAAGACTTGGTATGACCAGGGCGCGCGTGCTCGGGTCTTTGGAGTAGGGCAGAAGGTGCTGGTTCTGGTGCCCACACGTCAGAACAAGCTCCAGGCTGCCTGGGCGGGACCGTACACGGTCGCAAAACGCCTAAGCGACATCACCTACGTGGTGTCATTTGACAGCGATGGTAGGAGGCAGCGTACCTACCATATAAACATGTTGAAGGCATACCACGAGCGTGTGGAGACGGTAGCCGCTGTGTGCTGCCTGCCGATGGAGGAACCAGGAAAAGATCCCATTCCTGACCTCCTCGCGGATGCCAAGGGTGAGGGTGGTGTAGAGGAAGTTAGCTGGAGCAGTGAGCTTGGTAACCACAAGAGGGAGCAGCTGGAGTCAGTGCTGCAGTCCTTTGAGGCCCAGTTCAGCAGGAAGCCCGGCCTGACTTCCCTACGTGCCCATCATGTAGACACTGGTGAGCATAGGCCGATTCGGCAACCCGCGTATCGGGTCTCACCAGAGGCGCAGGCGAGTATCTACCAAGAGGTGCAGGAGATGTTAGCGCTAGGCGTAATCACGCGCTCCAACAGTCCCTGGGCCGCCTCCGTTGTACTGGTTCCCAAGAAGGACCGGACAACCAGGTTCTGCGTAGACTACCGCCGGTTGAACGAAGTAACCAAATCCGACGCCTATCCCCTACCCCGCATTGACGCACTGTTAGACGAGCTGGCTGGGGCGAAGTACATCTCTACGTTCGATCTGAGCAAGGGGTATTGGCAGATACCAATGACTCCCGAGGCTCAGGAACGGTCCGCCTTCATCACCTCCTTTGGCTTGTTTGAGTTCAAAACGATGCCATTCGGGATGAAGAATGCGCCAGCCACCTTCCAGAGTGTGGTCGATGACCTGCTGAAGGGGTTCCGAGAGTTCGCCCAGGCCTACTTGGATGACATTGCTGTCTTCAGCCGAACCTGGGAAGAGCACCTGGGCCATGTGGGGTTGGTGTTAGAGAGGATTCGGTGGGCAGGTCTGACCATCAGGGCAGACAAGTGCCAAATGGGGATGACAGAGGTACAGTACCTGGGGCACCGTGTGGGGGGAGGTAAGGTGAAGCCTGAACCAGCGAAGGTGGAGGCGATCCGCGACTGGCCCCGGCCCTCAACCCAGAGACAGGTCCTGGCTTTCTTAGGGATCGCAGGATACTACAGACGTTTTGTCCCTGACTTCAGTTCTGTGGCCAAACCCCTGACTGATCTGACTAAGAAGAAACTCCCCAAGATAGTTGACTGGACGACCGCATGTGAGTTGGCATTCCAGTCGTTGAAAACTGCTCTAGTACAAGCCCCAGTACTGATGGCGCCGGACTATAGTAAAAACTTTGTTGTACAAACTGATGCGTCACAGTACGGACTCGGGGCAGTACTGAGCCAGGAGGGGCCGGATGGACAGGAGCACCCTGTGGCCTATTTGAGCAGAAAGCTGCTACCGCGGGAGGTGGGGTATGCCACAATTGAAAAGGAGTGTTTGGCTATTGTTTGGGCTGTGAAGAAGCTTCAGCCCTATTTGTATGGCCGCCATTTTACGGTGGTAACGGACCACAATCCATTACGGTGGCTCCAACACACCACGGGGGAAAACGGCAGACTGTTGCGGTGGAGCCTTGCTCTTCAGGTTTATGACTTCCATATTATCCACAAGCAAGGCAAGGCTCATAGCAATGCAGATGGACTGTCACGTCAGGAGGAGCCTGAACCCCCAAAGAACTCCCGGTAACCTCATTAAGGACTGCGGGACCAGGACCCAAATCGTTGGGACATGGGTCCCTGGTTGACCCGCTTGAATGGGGGGGGGAGGAGTGTGGCCGGAGAGCCCCAGCCACGAGGCAAATGGCCGCCCTGGCACTGAAGGGGTTAATCCCTAGTGCCCGGCGCCATTTGCCAAGACAAAGGGGCGCTTGGCGCCAAATTTGAAATGTATTGCGGGCGCTAGGCGCCGTGTTTTATTAATGTGTTTAAAATGTATTTTAAAATGTGCCGTGGTCCCGGACCCCTCCGGAGACCACGGCAGGGAGAACAGCCCCCCGGCGCGCTCAGCAGTGTGCGCGCGCCGGGGGAGAGGAGGCAGCCGCTGACCGCCGGAGTCCGGGAGCTCCGCTCCCGGCAGCGGTCAGTGTAGCCCCGGGCGCACTGGAGTGTGCGCGCCGGGGAGAAGGGTGAGCGCTGCGGCTGGGAGCTCGGCTCCCGCTGCAGTGCTCTATGTGAGAGCCGCCGCTGGGGGCCGGGAGCTCTGCTCCCAGCGCCTCAGCACAGCACGGGTGGCCAGCCGCAGCAGCCGGGACGGACGTCCCGGGCTGCTAGACGGCGAGGGGGGTGCGCTGCAGCCCGGCTCCCCGCCGGACGCTGCAGTGAGGCCACAAGACAGGCGCCGCTCAGGGGGGACCGGGCTAGCCGGCTCCCTAGCGGCGTGGGCACATTAGGCGGGCGAGCAGGCTGATGAGCGCTGGGGTCCGGGAGCTACGCTCCCGGCGCCCCAGCACCACAACAAAGCCAGAGTCACGGCGGCCGGGACAAGAGTCCCGGGCCGCCGGGCTTAGTTACAGGGGGGTGCGCCGCTGCGTGCGGCGAGGCCACCAAAGTAGTGCCACCCTGGGGGGACAGGGAGAGCCAGCTCCCTGGAACCCCAGAGGCAGGAAGGCAGGCTGAAGGATGGGGAAAGCCAGCCCCATGCCTCCAGCACTGAGAGGGAGAGCCCTAGCAGCCAGGCTGCAGGGCTAGGGAAGGCACTGCAGTGCCTGAATATGTAGAGTCTGTGCAGGGCACAGGCTCAGTGTATATTTAAAGAGAAATGTACAGTGTGATTTAAAAATGTAATGTATTTAAAGATAAAATGCACTTACTTGATTGTGTGTCCCAGGAGGGGGGAATCCATAGCTGTGCAGGCTGATGGATTCTCCCAGACCTTTTCCCTAAAAACGGAATGCTTTCCCATCCAGCTTCACAGTTCCAATGGGGACAGGGAGAAAGAGAAGCAGCTTAGCTATAGAACAAGCTGAGGGGTTTCTTGGAGCTCCATGGAGATCAGCCGTAGTGAACCAGAGACCTGGACCGGGGAGTCAGGCTGCCCAGCTCTGGAGCCCAAATCCAGGCTGCAGGCAGTGAGAGGGGTCCCGGGCAGGTTTCTGGAAGTCAGTTTAGGAGGGAAAACTTCCCCCCAGCCAGACTGAACGGCACCGTGGGAGTAGCCTGCTCTCCCAGATGGGAGAGACAAAGGAGACCGGCCACTCCCCACTGTCCATTGGGGACAATGTTAGGTGTGCATGAGTCCAGAGCATGCACAGCTCATGGGTAAACATTGATTGGTTGTACACCACAGGGCGGGCTTACCCCCTGTGGTAGAGGGTCTTGGAGAGGGATAAAAGGAGGGCAGTTGGCCCATAGGATTGTGTAGTGTAACATCTTCTTCTGCTGAAACATCTTAATTGTATGCTGTTGCCCCTAGCAATAGGGAGGAGCCTTTTTAAAGGTTTTTGAGCAATAAACACCTTTGCCTCAAGAAGACTGCTTCATCTTGTGACGAACAGGGTTAGGCCAAACCTAGCCCCGTTCTCCGGCTGTCCAGGGAAGCACCTGACGTCTCCAAGCTCCGCCTTCCGCCAGCTACCGGTAGAGGCCTAGCAAGTGGCTAGTGAGGATTCGTCGACACCGCACAGGTGTGGTAAAGCAGTGCGTCGGCACATACAGAGCAGAACCGTGGTTCCAAACGCCACGGCAGGTTAGGAGTTTGGTGGTGGCAGCGAGAACCCGCCCACAGCGCAGTGGGTGGAGTCAGTAACAGGCGGTTACTGACGGTAAGCGGGAATCCCCTATGTGGTCAGGCCTCGTGCGGCTTGACCTTCCATTCTGTGCGCAGTCAACGGGACGCGGAAGCTGCGAGTGCTTCCGTACGGTATCGTCCTGTCACACACTTATACACAAATCACATGTTAGGAATCTACATTCTCCATCGCATCACTACTGTGGAACTACAGGTTCCAGCAGTTCAGTTCAGTTCCAGTTCCAGTTTTCAGTCTACTGCAGCCTGGAGTACACAGTGCTTCAGCTAACTCACAGCTGATCTGAACACCCAATCCAGCGGGGTGTGTTCTCACAGAGATGCAACATCCAATCATCACAGACCAAGGGGTATAAACTCCAGTTCCTGGCTCAGTCTCATCGCCTTGGACAACACGTCACATTCTGTGAACAGGCGTCTCCTGTTTGCAGTCCTCTGTCTGCAGAAATACCCCTGTGTATTGGACCTGTGGAACTACAGGTCCCAGCAGTTCTAGTTCTGTTCCAGTTTCAGTTTCCAGTTCCAGGTTCCAGTCTTCAATTCTTTGCTTCCAGCGATCTCCTATTTCTGGCATCTCCAAGTTGTTTCCCTGTTCCAGTGTTCCTGTGGAACTATAAGTATCAGCATCCATTCCAGCTTTCCTACGAGTCACATTCGGTGTACAAGTTCTCCTGGTTCCTGTTTCCAGTGGTTTCCTTGTTGTCATTCTTCAGTCTTCAGTTTGCTTTGCTATGAACTCCAGCCTGTCACAACTGAGGGCTGGTGCTGACCAGGGGGAAGCCTCAGTTGTAGGGGCTGAGGTATATGTGTACCTGGGAGGCAGTACAGGGTTCTTAGACATGCAGGGAACCTTTAGAACAAATGCCCGAAGGCGTGACCAAGACAACGAAGGAAAGTTCAAAGGTTTATTAAACACAGTTCAGAGGAATACTGATGACTTGGTACAGGTAACAGGAATCACAGTTCAGAGAAATACTTGGGATTGATGACGGAACACCGATGGTGACTTGGGATCAATGGCGGAACACCGATGGAGACTTGGGATCGATGGCGGAACACCGATGGAGACTTGGGATCGATGGCGGAACACCGATGGAGACTTGGGATCGATGGCGGAACACCGATGGTGACTTGGGATCGATGGCGGAACACCGATGGTGACTTGGGATCGATGGCGGAACACCGATGGTGACTGGGGATCGATGGCGGAACACCGATGGAGACTTGGGATCGATGGCGGAACACCGATGGTGACTTGGGATCGATGACGGAACACCGATGGTGACTTGGGATCGATGGTGGAACACCGATGGTTACTGGGGATCGATGGCGGAACACTGATGGTTACTGGGGATCGATGGCGGAACACCGATGGTTACTGGCAGGGCAGAGCACCGCTGGAAGCTAGAAGCTGGAAGCCGGTCTCGGGTAACTGCCAGGCACAGGGTGCAATGTTGAGACACTGCAGAGTCAGGCTTTACTGCAGAGAAAGTCCATGGGAGAACTGCACACTGGAATCACTGAAGACAATTGAAGCACTGACCTCTTTCCACCCCAGGAACAGGATATTTATACCAGCTGGGAAACAGGGATTGGCTGGCTGATTAAGCAGAGTCTAGAGTGCAGCTGCTGGGTAATTAGGTATCATGTGATTAGGAAAACATGGCTGCGCCCATGTTAGCTTTTGGAGGGAAAGATTGTTTGTAACTTGCATGTGAAACTTAACACTGATGCTGCCAGAATCACAGTAAAGAGATTAGAGACAGAGATGCAGCGTGCTGCACACAGACAGTGCAGATGGAATCCAGGCTTGGAACACTGGGACAGTCTCAGGAGGCAATTGGAAGGTAAATACTGATAAGGAATTACCTGGATCGTGACAGCACCCCCTCCTTTAGGAGTGGCCCCAGGACACTTCTTATAAATTCTTTACCTGAACAAATGGAAGAATCTAGATTGAATCCTGATGAACTTGAACTGGCTGGAACCAGAGGAGACTGTACTGGACCTATGGACTAGACCAGATTGAGTCCAGACAAACTTGAACCGGCTGAGACCGGCGGAGACTTTGGGCCGACGGATAGGACAGGATTGAGTTTGGAGACCGTTGAATCAGCTGGAACTGAAAGAGTCAGAATCCGGTTAGAACCGGAATGAGTGGTATCTGAGTGTTCAGTTAGACCATCCTGGACCTGGTCCATGCTGGATGCCAACAGGGTGGTGCTCTCTGAAGACGGCAAACAGGAGTTCATAACTGCATCTGTAGCACAAAAATTTTCATCTGGGAACTTGGCTCTGGATACTTCCCTTGGGGCTGAAACTTTGGTGACCCCTCCTGGGGTTGACGAATCAGACACCTCTCTCAGGGTTGTTTTCTCCAGCACCCCTCCTGGGGCTGACAGATCAGAAACTCCTTTTTGAGAAGACTCATATGCCCCTACTAGAGCTTGAACATTGGATACCCCTCCTGGGGTTGCAGAAACGAACGCCCCAACTTGGGCTGTAGACACAGACGCCCCTTCTTGGGCTGTAGACACAGACGCCCCTTCTTGGGCTGTAGACACAGACGCCCCTGAACCACGGAGGGTTACTTGTATTCCATCCAGCCGAGAGGAGAGGTCCTGGAGACAGCGGATCACATGGCCCTGTGCAGTCTCCTGACGTTCAAGGCAGGCTGCAAGTTCTTGCATCGGCCTGGTCGCTTGGACCTGGTCTCCGGCCGGATCCATTTGGTCAGTGCTTACTGTCACAACTGAGGGCTGGTGCTGACCAGGGGGAAGCCTCAGTTGTAGGGGCTGAGGTATATGTGTACCTGGGAGGCAGTACAGGGTTCTTAGACATGCAGGGAACCTTTAGAACAAATGCCCGAAGGCGTGACCAAGACAACGAAGGAAAGTTCAAAGGTTTATTAAACACAGTTCAGAGGAATACTGATAACTTGGTACAGGTAACAGGGATCACAGTTCAGAGAAATACTTGGGATCGATGACGGAACACCGATGGTGACTTGGGATCAATGGCGGAACACCGATGGAGACTTGGGATCGATGGCGGAACACCGATGGAGACTTGGGATCGATGGCGGAACACCGATGGTGACTTGGGATCGATGGCGGAACACCGATGGTGACTTGGGATCGATGGCAGAACACCGATGGTGACTGGGGATCGATGGCGGAACACCGATGGAGACTTGGGATCGATGGCGGGACACCGATGGTGACTTGGGATCGATGACGGAACACCGATGGTGACTTGGGATCGATGGTGGAACACCGATGGTTACTGGGGATCGATGGCGGAACACTGATGGTTACTGGGGATCGATGGCGGAACACCGATGGTTACTGGCAGGGCAGAGCACCGCTGGAAGCTAGAAGCTGGAAGCCGGTCTCGGGTAACTGCCAGGCACAGGGTGCAATGTTGAGACACTGCAGAGTCAGGCTGTACTGCAGAGAAAGTCCATGGGAGAACTGCACACTGGAATCACTGAAGACAATTGAAGCACTGACCTCTTTCCACCCCAGGAACAGGATATTTATACCAGCTGGGAAACAGGGATTGGCTGGCTGATTAAGCAGAGTCTAGAGTGCAGCTGCTGGGTAATTAGGTATCATGTGATTAGGAAAACATGGCTGCGCCCATGTTAGCTTTTGGAGGGAAAGATTGTTTGTAACTTGCATGTGAAACTTAACCCTGATGCTGCCAGAATCACAGTAAAGAGATTAGAGACAGAGATGCAGCGTGCTGCACACAGACAGTGCAGATGGAATCCAGGCTTGGAACACTGGGACAGTCTCAGGAGGCAATTGGAAGGTAAATACTGATAAGGAATTACCTGGATCGTGACACAGCCACAGTTTGCCACAACAACTTGCAGTAAGAGACTTTCTTCAGGTGTTCTTCCATTACTCAGCCTTTGCACCTGATTACCAGCATCTAGCATTGTGCATTGCATTCAGCACTTAACAACTTGCTGTGTTAGAACTGTCTCCTGCTAGGGCCTTGCTTGGCTTAAAGACGTGTGCTTCTACAGAGACTGTGTGCTTTGATTGCTATTTGTTATATATCGGAGTTTCATTTGCTGCATCTGATTTCATTATTGCCTTATCATTTATATCAAGTTACAAGTTCATCTTCATTGCTCATTTGTTACCAGTGACTTTTGAAATATTCATTTATCGGATTAAGTTATTATTCATTGTTCCAGTCATCCGTTATCCCTGTGTGATAATAAATATCAAGCGCACATGCGCGGAACTTTTCGTCAGTCTCCCCGTTTCCTCTATCACTCCTACACTGACCCACTAGTGCCCCCTCCGGGGACAGACTAAATCAGAATCCTGACATCACAATTGCTTATGCTCTATACAGTGCTAATGGTACCGCGGTTTTACGCAATGCACGTAAAGGGGTATCCAGTTGCGCTATATATATCGCATCCACAAATGCGCGGTCCAATCGCACAGCGTATAGGTACTTGTTATCTATCTGCCGTACGATCACGGGTCGTTGTACAAACTGGGACCCTCAGTCCGGAGCGTAATACCAAAAAAAACCTTTTTATTTCAAATACTTCGCAATACAATGCACTATCACGCTCCGCTACAAATCACCTCACGATTTGCGTTTTAAACCTTATACTAACGTGAGTCAGCTGCCTCACGCCACCAAGTTTCCACTCACTTGATGTACCACACGACGAGATTCCGAATTCCGGGGTTCAAATTTCCACTCGCTCCTACGTTCGCTCACTCAAATACACTTTGGTTTTTCTGTACAGAAAATTATCATTCATTCAGATAAGCAGTTTTACTCCCAGAGGCAATACAGTAAATAAGAGTTTTATACTAAACTTTGGAAACTGGGCAATCTTGTTCTATTGTAGCGTGGCTACTGTCCCACCTTTAAACTAAACGAACTATCGTGTGGTTTTATTATGCGCACACAGCGCTACGCAAGCTTGCGTAATTACGCAACAGTGCGTACCTCTATGCCACGTGTGCGGCCTTGCCCGACGTGCACGTTTTGTGTACGCTGTCCTCGCGTTCCGTACCACGTGTACTTATGTGCGGACGCAATAAAACAACTCACACAATTTCTATAAATGTGAGCAATATTAACTATAATCGCTCACTTAACACGCCACACAGTTTCTTTTCTGTATAAACCCTTAACTAGGCCAGACTGTGTTTGTGTTTTACACTTACTTCCTTAATATTTATATTATGAATCTAGCAATCAGTCCTATGGCAACAATGTGAGCGGGTGTACAAAGAGTATGGGTGTACGCTTTTGTTGTGTACGCATTTGGCGCCAAAAAATAAATTCACAGATTTTAAATAGCTTTTTTTCTGTTTACCTTACGAGTTCTACCAGCATCCCTACAAACCATACAGAGCAGACGTCGTCTAATCAGCAAATAAATAGGGGTTCTCAGTGCATCCACCGACCAAGAAAAGGATACGTAGGATACCTGTCCACCCTTTTGCTGATAGGTTAAGTCTGCTGTGACCTGTTAGGCTGTGGATATGTGGAAAACCGGACGATGCCCCCAATTGATAATGTCGATTATCTTACAGGAAAGAAAGCTATACCTTAAACACACCTTAAATACACTTTAAACCTTTAGCCGCTGCGGCCGCTATACTTAATACACACGCTACGTACTTTATACACTGTTTGCGTACGGAGTCCCGTATATCACTGTACGGACTTAGCGTACAAACGCTGCGCTGGGGGTACAAAGGGGGTAATTCCAAGTTGATCGCAGCAGGATTTGTGTTAGCAATTGGGCAAAACCATGTGCACTGCAGGGGAGGCAGATATAACATGTGCAGAGAGAGTTAGATTTGGGTGGGGTGTGTTCAATCTGCAATCTAAATTGCAGTGGAAAAATAAAGCAGCCAGTATTTACCCTGCACAGAAACAAAATAACCCACCCAAATCTAACTCTTTCTGCAAATGTTATATCTGCCTCTCCTGCAGTGCACATGGTTTTGCCCAATTGCTATCAAAAATCCTGCTGCGATCAACTTGGAATTACCCCCAAAGTACACACAGCACGCACACACCCAGAGATACACTTTAAACCTTATACAGCAATGCGATGCGTTACTAATACACTCTTAAACCTTAGCAGGAAAAGGAAGACACAACACCGATTTGTAGTTAAACCACTGGGTTCCGACACCACAGCGTAATATTTGCTGAAAGGGGGTTTACAATACAAATCATACACTACAATACAAGACAATATAACAGAATAATGGCTACAGTCAATGTACATACGTGATTGGAATCGCTTGCGCAACCCGGCCGGTCCCCGGTCATCTGATAGATAACTTTGTGAGTCTTGTTCCAGGCCAAGCTGCAGCAGGCTTTATTTATACAATTCTTCCAAAAGCAATACAATGGATACTGTAATCCCTTTGTCCATTGGACACAGGAATGCACTTTTACAGTACAGGAGAGGTCATAGGTCGATTTGAATAAGTGGGCGATGTCTTTCCCAACTGCTCTTGTGGGTGGTCTCCTCTGGATTCCTGCCGCATACATAATATACAGTAAATACAGTTTATATCTATATTCTTCTTCTGCACATAACTATCCGCAGGAACATGTGATCTTCCGCAGACCAACACCGGAATGTTACCCTTAAAATACCCTACAGCTGGATATCAAACACCACCTTATAACCTTGGTCTGTTCCCTCTTATCCTGTAAAGGTGAATCCCTTTGTTCTGAAACCATTTAAACTGTTGTTATTTTCTGGTGTGGTGCAGGGGGACTATGTGTACATTGTGCACTATTTGGGTTAAATATGTAATGTGTTTTGATAGCTCTCCATGCGTTCACAAACTCTACCGTAAATACCCATACCACGCGCTGATGCGCACGACCGCGGGAGTGACCATACGCAAATTGCAAATATGTGCACGCACAGCAGAACAAGTACACGCGCGGAGGCCATCTGTGTGTTGTTTGGACGTGATGTGTGTACTGCAATATTTTTCGACTTTGACACTATGCTGTTAACCAAAATACTGTAACTGTAAGTACTGTAGCTTCCTGTAATCGAAATGTTTCACAACATAGAAAGGGAGAGAGCTTGGTGTCAGGAAACCTTAATCGTATTATAAACAATTATGTGGCTTGCTTAAAGCCCCTGCTTCCCTCTTCTATTTCCTTAGTATGTCAGAGGCTCATTCAACCCTCCTCAAAATGAACTTACTGTGCTATTCTTAGAGTGCACAAGACCCCTAGCCAAGGATTAACCCTTTTTACCCCTCCATACATGAAACCTATACAAAAATGTACATGATCTTTTTAGAACATTTTGGAAACTCTAAATAAACATGGGGGGGGGGGGGAGAAGAAGAATATTCCCCTTTAACTTGGTCTGACCATATCCAAGTAGCAGATGACTTTTGTGACAACAATTTCATCTGCCTCTTTGTGGCACCTAAATTAATCTTTTTTTACAGGGTGTAGAGCTCACAGATGCCTTGCACAAGTATAAGAAGAATATTTAATCTGAATAAATCTCAGGATGTAAATAATATGCCACTTTGGGAATGCACCTATGGTCGTACTGAAAGGAGTATTTTAAACAGCTACCTTTTTTAATCAAGGCGGGGCAAGCCCAAGGCACACATGATTCATTTGAACAACTTTAGAATATAGAAGGGCTTCATAAGCACACATATAGCAGTGATGACTTGGACAAACCAGAATGATGAGGGGAGAAATAAATATGTTCTTGTCAGTTAGTGTTGACAGGAACTCGAGGTGACTTAATAAAAAAATTATATTAGAAGGGAGATAAGTGTCAGGCACATAAACATAAAGTTAGAAATGCTCACAGGAATGTTCTCTCTATTAAATTATTTCCTTTCAGGGTGTTGCCTTTTTCGGTGGCCTATTACAAAAATTTTTATAGGTATAATTCTCCCCAACTATACAGTCTGTTGAATTACTTGCTTAAAGAAGAATATTTCTTATGCCAGACTATGGAAGCTAAGATTATATGTAATACATAAATCGGACAAAGGGCCTAATTCAGATCTGATCGCAGCAACAAATTTGTTAACAAATGGGCAAAACCATGTGCACTGCAGACTGAAATCTAAATTGCAGTGTAAAAATAAAGCAGCCAGTATTTACCCTGCACAGAAGCAAAATAACCCACCCAAAGCTAATGGTGCCCATACACTTGTGTGATTCCCCGCCACGCGACATCACACCTGAACTGCCAAAAAGATTACCATGCAATCATGCGATAGATCGCATGGTAATCACGTGATGGGCACATCACCGCCGAGTGGGAGCGGCCTCTGGCTGCTCCCAGCGGGTGCCCATCACACATCGCAGTGTGATATATAGCATGTGTTTCTAGAAACACATGCGATTGCACTGCGATTCGATAAATATTATGTGCAGCACATAATATCTTGAGACGCGATATTCGACCGGCGTGCCCGCGCATCGCGTCGAAAGGTACTAAAATGTGC